>NW_026126409.1:19205000-19892500 GCF_943737965.1 Phodopus roborovskii | reverse complement strand
ACTTCTTATTTACCCTTTGTGTCTTTTACATCATGCCTGCTGATCCCACCCATCTCCCCCACCCCACACACACACCTTAAAACAAAATAAAATTTAAGAGAAAAAAGGAAGAGGGTGGAAATCCCCTCATGGAAACTGCAGTGTGACACTGTGAATCATGTAGTGAAATCCTATATCCAGACATTTTTACATTTTACATGGAAAAGAATCACTGGTCTGGCCAAGACCCCTGGTCTCTGTTGCTGTGTTATCACAGGGCCCTCAAATGGACTCTTCCTGAACATCCTATTGATGCCCTGTATTGTGGAAATCCGGCAGCCCTGGGTCCACAGGACCAGATCTTCCTGCTCCCAGTGCCCTCCCCTGTGCTCCAGCAGATCACAGACAGAGTAGATGCTGGGCTGGGTTAACACATAACTCTGGTTCTTGGCCTGGGTGCTTGCAAGGCTGTCAGCCCGGCAGCACTTCCCTGACTTTGCCAAGGGGTCAGTTCTTTGGCTTTCATGTCCCCAGTGTTGGATGTTCCACACCTGTCTCTACAGTGTTGCACCTCTGGGATACTTTAAATAGACTCTTCACTTTCTTCCAAATACACCTGCCTTCTTTGGGTCAAAGCCCATCCAGATAACTCAGGATTCGCTCATTACAAGAGTCTTAGCTCAATTGCATCCATGAAGTTCTTTTATCCAAATTAGTTCTTAAAGATTTCAGAAACTTAATCCTGAACTTATCTCTTCTTTGTGTGTGTGCGGGGGAGGGAGGTTGATGGTGGTGGTGGTGGTAGTAGTGTCACAATTCAAGTCTCCTTTTCATTTTTTCTTTTCCTTAAAATTTAATTTAATGTGTTGGGGTGTTTTGCCCACACCAACATCTGTGCATTTCATGTGTGCCTGGTGCCTACAGAGTCCAGGAGATGGCATCAGATCCCTTGGAACTGGAGTTACAGACACTTGTGTATTACCTTGTGGGTTCTGAGAACAGAACCCAGGTCCCCAGAAGAGCAGCCAGTTCTCAGAACCACTGAGCCATCTCTCTAATCCTGTCTTCTTTTCTTAATTAGTGGTAACAATCTTACTGTAACTCATACTTAATCAGCTCTGTGGCTTTTCACAACTTTCCATTCAGAACATTCAGTCATATAGTGCTGAATCACAGGGTGACATAAATAGCAATGAGTGTGCCTAATGGAAATTTATTTTCATTAAAAACTTAACCCTCTCTCATACAGAATCTCAGACACTTTGTGAGATGTTCTTAATATGATATGTAGCATGACTGACAGCCTGGGGATGTCCCTAATCCTGAGACTGAGAGAGACAGATGCCCTATTATCACCCTAAACACCCCCACCCCAGACTATCATACCAGGTTGAGAGGACCAGACCACCTGGACTTTTGATCTTGGTTACCCTGAAGCCAATTCAGCCATTCAGAGATGATGTCCTCTCTCTCTCTCTCTCTCTCTCTCTCTCTCTCTCTCTCTCTCTCTCTCTCTGTGTGTGTGTGTGTGTGAAAAGTATCAGCTCCTTGAATCATATTTTAAACTTTATCATTTCAAGAATTGGCAAAACCTCCTGTGAGTTCTTAATCCTACAGCCTACTGAAATGGGCTCCATGCAATCTTCTGCAATATATCTTCCAAGACAAGTAGATTAATCTATAGACTCAATTCTATTCTCAGCACCCCGAAGATATACAGTGATCCCCAAATACACTAACCATCAGAAATTCCACAGACTTTAAAACACATTCTGACCACTCCCATCAGTGGGAGAGAGCATCTTGAGCCCGAGGGACCTGAATACACAATGAATGAATTCAATGAATTGAATGAATGAATTCAATGCTCAGTTTTGGGTTGCCGCCACAAAATGTCAGACACAATTTCTGACTGGGAAATTTTCACTTGTCCTCATTGTTTGCAAAGTTTCAGTTCATGATCATTTGGCCCAGTTGCTTTTATGCCTGTGGTAAGATGTTTATCACTGGGCATGACAGAAAGGGATGCTGATCCCCTGGCAGCCAGGAAGTGAAGAAAGGAAGTTCACTCTTTCATGTAAATCAAACTGTGAGTCCATAAGTAAATAAATTCACTGATGGGATCAGATCCTTCAGATCCACCCACCTTCCAATGACCTGGGGGCCTACTGCACTGGGGGCCAAGCCTTATTATGTATTGTGACATCCTGGTTACATACAACACAATGGTTGTAAATAATGATGTATGGGCTGAAAAGACAAAAGATCTGGATTCTTCACATGTGGACTTGGCATGAGAACTACAATGGTGAGTCTGCCTTAAGCTTCAAATCTTTCAGTGGAAAGAGCTATCAATCATAGCTGCCTTGTATGCTTACAAAATCTTTCTTTGACAAGAGAGTTCTATCCTATATGCTATTGTTTTCATACAAAGAGCAGTACCTAAATAGCAGGAAATTCCACATGGGCTTTTCTTAAGAATGGATGTATATGTGTGTGAGAACAAGAGAGCAGAGACTCAGAGCAGGTGATTTACCCCTATATGAATCCTCATCCTGTCACTCACCTCGAACATCCTGGGTTCATACTTATCTCCTTCTAGCCAATGCAAGGCAAGCTTTTCCACATTCCCAGCATTGCCCCAAGTGCCTAAGTCACCTACAGACCTGTTCTAATTTCTGATCTTCACATTGCAGATAATTAAGTTATTTTCAAAGTGTCTTGTTTTGCTTCCCAGTTCTGTAGACTCTGATTCTCTCTCTCCTTTTGCTCTCACTACCACTCCAGGTCTAAGCAATGCTTTTCTCATATTGTATGATAAGCTGATATGAAATTTGTGATTTACCATGTGTGTATGCCTGGGGCTATATAATGCTTCTTGTGGTTTGGGAGCCATTCATCTGCTGCTTCCCTCATTCATTGCCAAAACGATGTCAGCTCTGACCTCTGAGTTCTGCCCTGTGTCCCTTCTTTGTTCATTAAGTTTATTTATTTTATTCTCTTTTTCCTGAAAGAAGAAGATTGTGTACCCAGGATAAGGCTTGATAAGGATGCAAGGTATTTGTTGTGCGTTTTATTCTTCCCCTGCCATCAGATGCAAGGAAGAAAAAAATTAAACAAAGCAACAATGATAATACCAAAACCAACTAGCCAAATGAACAAAAAAACTCAATCACAAAATCAAAACCAGTTCACTGATCATTTTAAGCAGAGAAACAATCCACTAAATTTTTTAATGAGAGATGTAGCCTTGACATCTAGCTGGTTCCTCCATTAATGAGTTACACGAATCTTTAACAGATGCTTATTTCATGTTTGTGTAATAGACACGCTTTTATTTAGCTTTGGGGAAATTATGTTTGACACCTTCGAGGCTCTCTTGGAGTTTCCAGATGGCTTGTCTTCCATAGCCAGTTGCTCTCCCAGGCCCTGTAGGCCATCTTCTTTCCCACAGCACTGTGTTCTCAGAGGTAATGAAGCTGTTTTTGTCATCCCTCCCCCATCCTCTTTCCAAACACCCAAGTTTCCTCTTCCTACTTGAGTCTCTATATCTGATGATGTGTTCACATCCATACAGTGTTGCTGTATGTTATGTGCTGGTGGCAGCAACCATTGGAGAGTCTGTGACTTCAAGGAGATGTAGAGATTTCTTCACACAGAGATGAAACACAATTGTGTCCTTAGGAGACAGAACAGAACTATCAGTCTTAGAATTTTTTCTGTTTGTTTTGTGGGTTTCTTCTTCAAAGTCTCAATGTGTTAGGTCCTGTTTTCTATATTACTCTGTCCCATAACTGACATTATGAAGCCTAAGATGCAAATTCTCCATGCTTCTGATTGGGAGAAGACCCAGCTTCTGGATGCATAAGTTGACATCTCCACATGTGTCCATATGCACATATGAATCTATAGAATATTATGCCAGTATCTGGTATAGTTCACCAAAATGAGTAAGTTCTGTTCTAATTGGCTTATGGGCATTTATGTGAGTCTGTTTAAATCTAATATTTTCACAACTTTCCTAAAACAAAGAACCTGCCTCTAATATTTTAAATATGCTAGTCTTAAACCCAACAATAGCAACAACAAGAATGTGTAGAAGCTGCAAGGTCAGAAGCTAAGTTGAAGAGATGAAAGAAGAACTTGCAATGGTTGAGCTGGCCACACATTTGCCTCCTGATGCTGAGAGTAACAAATGGACTATGTGTGTCACTCGATTTTTAAAAGGAAATAAATACCTGGCCTTTGAATCTGTTTCTTAATTAAGAGATTGATTTGCCTAACCTTCCTAAATTTTTCTGGTTTACTTATGTACTCACAGATGTTTTAGAACATGAAAAGCAGAACAGTGTGGCAGTGGTTTGCACCAAAGGTAACTGTGTTCTTCAGTATGCCAGATTAAGCCCAATCAAAAAATCAGTTTGTTAAAATTAAGTTCTTAGTACACTACTAATTGACTTGTTTAAAATGTAATGTTTGACTATCCAAACACTTGGTCATTGTTATTTTTTATGTGTCAGAAGGTGGCTATACTTTTCAGTGTTAACAAGTGTCCATTTTGCCACTTTAAAGAGGCAGATGGTGCATAAAAGAAATTGACCTGCCTAGTCCAACCTATAAATGCAAATGATCTCTTCAAGTCCATTAACAAGCTAAGAACAGAGTAGTTGCTTACCTCCTATATCATCCATCAGTAGTTCTCAAGCTTCCTAATGCTGTGACCCTTTAACACAGTCCCATATGTTGTGGTGACCCCCAACAGTTATGTGCTGCTACTTCATAACTGCTGTTTTTCTACTGTTAGAAATTGTAATGTAAATATCTGATTTGAAGGATGTATTTTCACCGATACAAATTGACCCCAGGTCTCAACCCACAAGTTGAGAACTGCTGTCTTAGGTCTTCATGTACCATAGAGTTTTCACACTTGGGTGAATAGTTGGTGTTAATACAAGATTCTATTCAGAGCAGTGAAGACATCAAGGATGTCATTTAGCATGGAAGTTAATGCAGTACTTTGGTTGGGCAAAAGAACAGTTTTGTTTAAAAATTAAACAAGTAATTTCATTGTTCTTACTATTCTAAAATGTGAATAAGGGATAACAAAACACAAGTTCCTTCAGGAGGGAACTCTGTCTGGATTCTGGAAGGGTTGAAAATACAGTAAAATGTGAGGATTCTGCTAAAGATGACACTATCTTGATGATTTTATTCAATATCTATTTAAAGGACAATGATCCACTTAGTAGCAAACATTACTGTGCTGAGTAGTTTTATTTCAATTTGACCCAAGATAAAGTCAAAAGAGAGAATGCTCCTGAGGTAAACATGAAAATAAAGGCAAAAGGAAAGATAAAAGTGAAGGCAAAGGAGGGGTGTGGAATTCCAAGCATCAGGTCTAACACACAAGACATGTAGAGACAGGGAGTTATCTGTGGTGTTTTGGGGAAATTTTTGATAAATCATGGTGAATGGAGGTATTGTAGCTTCATCAGTTTTGGGTCTGTGATTGGTGGGTAGACCCAATGATGAATTTGGTTATTTGGTAAATGGATAGATGGATAGATAGAAAGATAGAAAGATAGATAGATAGATGATAGGCATACAGATCATAGATAGATGATAGATAAAGAAA
Source organism: Phodopus roborovskii (assembly GCF_943737965.1). Taxonomy (NCBI): domain Eukaryota; kingdom Metazoa; phylum Chordata; class Mammalia; order Rodentia; family Cricetidae; genus Phodopus; species Phodopus roborovskii. Next base: position 19,886,886 of record NW_026126409.1, on the reverse strand, counting down.
GAAATGGAATAAATGAGGGTGAAATACATTACCAAGAAACCAAAGCATGTTTCCATGCTTGCTTTTTGTCTAACAGCTTTTATGTTACATCTGGCAAAAACAATCAGCAACTAGGAGACAGATAAACAATTGTGGCTCTCTGGGTGGGCGATGGGACTGTCTGACTACTCACTTGTGTGGGCCACACTGAAGCTCGGTAAGTTGATCCCTTCCAGCACTGCACTGGTAGCCCATATCAAACAACACAAACTCTGCCAGGACTTCACTCACTGGCTATGTCTCTCCGTATGTCTCCTCTTTCTTATGTCTCACATATTCAGGATGGACCTTCATACTTATGGCAGGGACAGTTCACTGCAGTGTTTGACTCCATTCTGAAGGATGATAAGAAGGGAGATGATTATGATAGCCTCTTTGACCAAGAAAAACAGGGAATGTTTTGGCAAGTTAAGGGATTGGAGCTCATCAAGGTTCATTTTTGCAATATTAGCCAGAGAAGCCCATCTGATCTGGAGTCTTTTGCATTTCTAGATTATGCCAACTTAACTGGGCCACATCTGTGCTTTCATTACTGTGGGTCCAAACTCCCAGGAGGCAGGTCCCAGTTAATTTCAAATTATATCTGCTCTCATTTTAAGGGGCTACTGTCAATGCACATGTGTTGATAATCCACATGACATATTAAATTCTGTCTAAATTGGAGGGCTGGAACCACCCTCCTAAATATTCATACAGAGTCCCCTGGGACTCCAGGTGGTTAGAGAAATGCCCCCCCTGCAGTGAAGGAAGTCATTGGTATAAAGAGGTACAGGAAGATGTGACCAAGCCACTGGACAAAAGTGCACAGGCTTCTCTCTTGACCAGCCTTACCTACTTATATATAGATACCAGACACATCAGAAATATATCTGCTCGGTAATTTGGGTCACGTTGTTCAAAAGCAGGGTAGCATTTAAAGTGGCCAAGATTTGTCCTTTTGGCTGTGTGCCTCGTCTGCATGCTGCAGTGGCTGCCAGGCCACCTCATCTGGGCTCTTCCTATCATCTGTCCATTCTTCATTCCCTCATCATCCACAGCCAGGGTTCTTAGCCCCGAGCCATTCAAGGACATGGCACCTCGTCTTAAAGCTGCTGACCCTTACAGACGGGAGGAAGACTGTCTGCAGGTTCCAGGAGTCTCCACAGAGAAGACAGAAGTTTGAATGCATATACAGACCTTGTGGCACAAATGGTGGACATAAATATCCTGAGTTTGCTTTTCAAGCTCTAGCTTAGAAGAGAAAATTAAATAAAGCCAATTTCTGAAACAGCAGAAAACATTTGGTTTCTCTAAGCAGAAGCTAATTTTCTGGGCTTGAGAGATAGGTAAGATGGTAAGCAACGTGCTTGCTTTGAAAAGCAACGTGCTTGCTTTGAAAGCATAAGGACCCAGGTTTGATACTTAGAAGCCACTTAAAAGCTGGATGTAGTGATGTCCACTCAGGGTTCCAGAGACAGCTGGATCTCTGAGGCTCACCAGACAGCCTGGCCTAGTTGGCAAGATCCATGTTAGTGAGAGGCTCTGTCTCAAAAGGCATGATTGATAGCTTCTGAGAAACAACACTTGAGGTTGACTTCTGCCCCCACATGTGTGTGCACTCATGTGAATGTGAATATGCACATGCAAGTGTACGAACACACACACACAAAGTTTGCCTAGAGCCACAGTGCTCTCACTTTGCTAACAGTATCAACTGTGGCTTTTTAACATAAGCAGTTTTTTCAAAACTATGTAAATGAACCAAGCTCATTCCCTCGTGAAACCAGCTTTTTGTGATCAAGACTAATTTCTAGGGCTTTTCTAATCAAAGCAGAAACTCTTTAAAATTTTGTAAGTTGACGGAGTTTTGTCAGAGCACAGCACATGGCCTTCCTCAACAGAGTCCTCCATTCAGTAAGCCTTGTGGCAGCAGCTGCTGGCTTTCATAGGGGTCTCTGAGGGCTGCTTCTGAGGCAAGCATGAGTTGCTTCAATAGAGACCAAAACTACAGTCGTTATGATGTAACCCCCAGGAAACAAAACAAAACAAAATCCTTCCTCTTGGGGTGCTTTTCATTGACTTCCTAGTGATCAGGATAATTCTTACCTCTATATGAGTAAACACAATCTATACTATAGGAGTATTTCTGTCAGGCAGGAATGCAAAGCCTTTTTTTTTTTTTTTTCTTTTTGTAGACATATGAGGACTTCTGTAGGACAGTGGAGAACCCCTCAAGCACTAGGTTTACTGTGCCAAGGAAGCCTACCAAGTTTGCTAGAGAAATTAACCTTCTCACTTAAGCATTTTTTTCTTTTTATTCACTATGTACTTTGCTTTATCCATTTTATTGTTGAGTTCTCATTGATTAATTACTTCAATAAATCTGCTGTGTATTCACTTAAAAATTAAAGGATGATTAATATGTAGTTCAATTTTACCTTCAGAGGTAGCATTGATCAAATTCTTGTGATATAGTGTTCTGATTTGATGTTGTAAATCAGAAAATATAGTTGAAACTGCTTGATGAGATAGACGAATGCATCACCACCACCATTATTGACAAACAGTAAAAGTTGTTAATATCTAGCTTCAAAGAAACTATGGGGAAAATACACTCCATTTACAGGAATGCATATCAGTGGAGCCAGTCTAAAGAACAGTCTTTACTTACTCAGTAAATTTGAAATTACTGGTAAGCAAAGGCAGACAAGCTCCCAGGTATTAAGCCTACACATACATGAGGACACCCATCCCAAATGTTTATAGCAGAAACGTTTGTAGCATCAAGCAAGCAAACCTGGAAACAAACAATATGTAGAGCAAGTATGCCAAACCACACAGACCCAAATGGAAGAACCCACAAATGGACAACCCGGTTTAAAATTTAAGTTAAGAAAGAACACAACGCTGTGACTTCCTGTAAACAAAGTCAAATCAAGCAGACTACATTACATTAGGTATTGAGAACATGATAATATTACAAGTTAAAAGCATGCGACTCTAAGACAAACCCAAGCTAATGGCTACTTACCTCTAGATAGGGTACAAGGAAAGATTCAGAATCTAGAAAAAGCCTGAAGAGAAATGTAAAACAGGCTGGGCTTCCCTCCCTCCCAAGTTGTACTGGCTAATACTCAGCTTGACTGAACACTTCTGCAAAATGTAAAAAAAAAAAAAAAAACAAGCCACCACAGTCAGGGTTATTCTTAGTGAGCCTGATAAGAAGGGCTAATCCAGGAACCAAAGGATGAACCAAAGGCCAAAGGCCCAACAACTGAGAGCTTTGTTTACCTGTGTTCCCTAGGAGTCTGGGCCAGAATTGTAGGCTTTTGAGCTTTTAACTCTTTAGGGGAGCCCTAAAGAACAAGGGATAAGGAAAACGGGGGGGAGGGGGGGCAGTGGATCCAAAGTACAAGGATGAGACAGTGGCATGCCTCTCAGCCCTTCAGACATCTTCCGGGTTCCATAAATTATGTGTGCTCTGATCAGGGTGGGTGGGCTCTGGTCACACAGACAAAGCTGACTTTAAAAAAAAGTCATGAAATGGGAGACAATACGGACTAACTACCGGTGCTGCAGGTTGAGTGGCTATCTGGTGTCCCGTCACACATCTGTTGGAAGGAAACTCACTGTTTGGAGCTCCCAAGCTGAGCTTTCTGGAGGAAGGCTATTGGAGCCCCAGCCTAGTGTGGATTGCCTTGCTTTGGTCTCTGAAGCTTCAGATGCAGAGGTTTTCCCACAGGAAGTTGACTGGTGCCAGCAAGGACCAAGGGCCAGGCAGGAAGAATGTTCTACCAGTTGCTGCTCTGGGGTGTCATGTGACCTGCTGACCAGCTTGGCTTATTTCAGGGGCAGGTCTCTGGATCAGTCAACAACTCCTTCCATTTCATACTGGGACCAGCAACTGAGCAAAAATAAGGACTAGGAAAACTCCAGGCAGCTTGGTGAAGAGATGAAAGGGTTAAAGACATCGTTTGAGTGGGGAAAGGGTGGGAGTTGTGTTAGTTGGAATGGTGCTTCCCAGTGAGCCACTGCTCTGACTATGGGAAGCTGTGGCTCCCCAAAGGTTAAGTTTTTGGAGAGGCATTCTGCACCACTATGATGTAGAATTGCTTTCTGAGAGGTCACCAGTGCTGTGATAAAAGCCCATTTGTAAAAAAAAAAAAAAAAAAAAATCAATCCGAAACATTAAAGTGGAACTAATTCCATGCTCAGCTACAGAAAGTAAGAAATGCATTTCATTGATGAAAAGCTTTTAAATATAATAGAGACCTTCATTTCCTAATCCATAATATGAGAGGTCTGGGGTCAGTTGACCTTGAAGGTCATTTGTCTCCCTTTGTTTTTGTTTTAGGAGTCTTAAAACTCCCTTGCTGTGGAATTTTAAGAAGCTCTGGGCTTGTTTACATCTTTCTGCTGTTTTATTTTTTTTTCCTGTTTTCTCACTATTTCTATCTGCATTTAGAACTTAAATATGTATGGATCTTCATGTGGATGTTGAGCTGTGGTAAACCCCTTGCTTATGTAACCAAGATCACTTCCATTTGTAATTCTCTATGATTTTCATAATGCTGCCACCTGTTTTTCCCATCTGAAAAGTAGAAGCAGTAATTCTTGCATCTCTCCTTCTCCAGCTGCTGAATCTTGGGCATTTGGAATATCAGATGTAAATAATAGCCATGGAAGCTTCCCACTGCCCTGTGTTCTCAGAGCTCTGCTCTAGTCTGTGACTACCCTGGAATACTTAAGTGTCCCAATTTTCATCACCACCTGCCCTCCTTGTCTCCAAGCACACGATCCATCGGTCCATCTCTGCTGCCCTTCCCAAGGTAAATCACAGAATTAATTTTTCATATGTCTTCTTTGCACTCAGCTACTACACCAAGGCACAAAGACTTCTGGAATACCTGGGCTGTGGCTCAGGTTCATTCAGTCCCAGCAAGAGGCCCAGCAGGCACATCACCAGCCCTTTAACAGGTGATCAAGAGCAGATCACCATGGCATGAGGCTGGCAAGGATATCTGCTTGCTTGCCCGACCCTCGTTATCTTCTCTGCCACCAATCCAAGGCATTTCTTCATTTGAGCACATTGTGTATTATCCTGACATAAGCCACCAAGTTCCTCCTTCCTTCTTTTCTTCTTTCCTTCTTTCCTTCCTTCCTAGCTTCCTTCCTTCCTTCCTTCCTTCCTTCCTCTCTTCCTTCCTTCTTTCCTTCCTTCCTCTCTTCCTTTCTTTTTCTGTTTCCTTTCCATTCTTTCTTCTTTTATCAAATGCTTAGTCATGTCAAGAGAATGTTTCGAGACTACTCTGTATTCTACAGCACACACTCTTCAGTTTTAAACAAAGAGAAAGGGCTTTCATCCATTCTTTATTAAGTTCATCATGGTGGTCAGGACAAAGTGTGGTAAATTTGTGGCTTAACCAGCTATCAATCCTGGCTATGCCTTCCAGCAATAGCCTTTGTTAAACAGACACTGGACACTGCCACATTAGTACTTTTGCCACACAGGCAGAAAATCCATTCCTGCCTGGAGTGTTCACTGGATGTGTGAGGAGCCCAGCAGGGTCCCAGTATGTCATGATAAATCTGGGATGGCAGCCTGGGAACTCAATCCCTGCCTAGGCTCAGGTTTAGGCTAGCCATGGAGGACAATGGAGATTGAGCAAGTCCTCCCCCTATGGCTGCCTCTTCGATGTGCACTTTCCCTCTGTTTACAAATGGCTGTTCAATTTTAAAAACAAATGATCAGACAATAATTACCAAGCCATTAAGTACATGATTCAAACAAGATCACTGGTTATCTTTCCTGGTAAACCTAGGATTTCTACCAAGGTTTCTGTAGGTAGTTTTTCATCAGGCTGCCAATCAGCTCTGCCCCGCCAGCCCACTTTTAAATAACCACACCGAGACTTATTAATTACAAACATTCAGCTGATAGCTCAGGCCTGTTGCTAACTAGCTCTTATAAGTGAAACAAACCCATATTTCTTATCTAAGTTTTACCACATAGTTCATGGCTTGTTACCTTGTCATGTTACTACGTCATGCTTCCTCTGCATCTAAATAGCAACTCCTCAATCTCCACCCTTCTTCCCAGTGTCTTCCTAGTCTGGCTCTCCTGCCCAGTCTCTTTCTGCCCAGCTATAGACTAGTTAGCTCTTTATTAACCAATGAGAGTAATGCACATTTACAGTGTACAAAGAAATCTAGGTTTTTATCAGGTGTTTGTGTACTTTTCTCATCTAGTTAAAATGACAAAAACCTCTAAAATGGATATTGATAACTTCAACTTGCAAATGTGCTCTAGAAAGCTCATGACTTTGTGTGAGCTCATGATGCACATGGCAAGGGCACTGGAACCCCAACTCACTTCACAGTCAATCTTCGTGGCTTCCAAGCAGCCAAAGCATTCCCTCCCCAGCAAGGAAGCAAGAAGCTGGCTTCTGCCCTCAGTAGTCAAACTCTCTGGTATTCTCTGTGGCTTTTGTCAACAAGCACTTGAGCCCTGAGTATCATCGACACAGGCTGGTATACTGCTCTCTAAGGTAGGTACCATGTGTTCAGCATCCCTCTGTCCTTCTCTCTGTGCTGCTGTTCATTTGGGGCAGTTGCATTATCAGTCACCCATATGGTATGAGCTGCAGATTGCTTGTCTATATGGGCTGCATTGAAAGCTTCTAACAAAGCATTACTACCCCATTTGGAAGCTGAAGCACGGGGCTGGGAGTTCTGCAGTCCCAAATAATACCATGCATAGGATCCTGCTGCCATGTACACTTTGGCACATGGAATCTGCTAGCCAGATCTTCTACTGTCCCGGCCACCTTTCTATAACAACTTAGCAAACGTAAACTGTATCCTTGCTTACTACAAAGTAGAAGAAACATCTGCATGGTGGAAATTGTTGGCAACAACCATTGCAGCAAGACCCAACTCAGACTTCTCTGTAACAATGTAGCTTTCTTCCTTGAGTTCTAGAACACTGGCCTCCTGGTTTAAATTCAATACATGTGCCTTTCTTTTTCTCTTTCTGCTTACCCCCCAACTCCACCCCAGGCTTTGAGAAATTGTACTGCCCCTTGAGTTTATTTAATTATTCCTAGCACAAGTAGGTGGGGAAATCTTAAGCATGTCACTGGTGACAGAGAGATTCTGGGAAGGGGTGAGCAGCCTCATCCTGCCTGGGAATGGCAGACATTCTTGGGTCCTAGCACAGAGAAGCTGGATATTGGATATCAAGCTAGGGGACCAAGGAACAACCAAGAAAAGATGCTCAGGTATCCCCAGGCAAATACAGAAGGAAGGGACCCTGGGGTAACTCTAACATACCACAAATATTCCTGAGATGCTGGAAAGTTCCAGCTGTCTCCAACAGGCTTATGTGGTCTAAATGATGTTTGTTCCTTGTCCAAAGGGAAGGCACTTCTGGGATGCAAGAACATTAAGTTCCAGCTCTGCAAACATGAGCATGCAAAACTGACTGGAACCATGGATAAGAAAGCCAGTCCTGAGGGGGCAGGGAGGGCTCGGGGACAGGGACTGCTGCTGAACTTTAGGGAACCTTTGCCACTAACAAGGAAAGGAATACATTCCAGGATACAGTGTGTTCAGAATTTCAAATAATGCTTGCATTTATGGAAAGTATCTTGTGCCCTAGGGTCGTTGCTATTTCTCTAACTCAAAGAGACTTGACTAGTAAAGAAAAGGGAGGATAGGGGATGGGGACATGAAAGTAACTTTTGAGACACTCCCCAGGCTCTTATGAAATCCCTGAAGTGCCTGACTGAACTGCCATACTTTCATCTTGGAAGAAAGCAGCAGGAGCCAGGCACTGTACTAGTGTCAAATAAATATAAAAATATAATGTTTTCTACCAGCTAGATGATGTCTACCAGAGGCTGCAGACACAAAAACTAACAGTCAACACAATACATTAAAGTCTAAGAAAAAGCAGAAAGAAGACAGAAGGAGGTGCCAAGTCTGTGGGCTCTTGACAACAGTGTGTTGTGGAATATTACTTTAACTATGTAAAGGTGTGTTGCATATGTTTTTATAACATTTGTTTAATGATGTAAAGATGTGTTGCCTGGCCTGCCTAACACACCTGATGTTCTAATAAAGAGCTGGATGGCCAATAACTAGGGAATAGAGGGAGAGATGGGACTGGCAGGTAGAGAAAAAAAATAGGAAGAGGAACCTAGGTGAGACAAATTAGAGAAGAGAATGAAGAAAAAAGAGAGAAAAACACCTGGCTGGCCAGCCAGCCAGACCCGAGAAGAAGCAGGAAATTAGGACATACAGAATGAAAGAAAGGTTAAAAAAAAAAAAAAAAAAAAAAAAAAAAAGCCCCAAGGCAAAATGTAGATGAAGAGAAACATGTTAAATTAAGTTATGAGAGTTAGTGGGGCAAATTTAAGATAAGGTGTAACATTCATAATAGATAGTCTCAGTGTCATGATTTGGGGGCTGCCAGTCCAAGAAACCCTGCTACAACGATGAGCAGTAACCAGCTGAAAGCATGTATGGAAGAAAAACCTGTATCATATGCAGAGATCCAGGAGTGGGAGGGGCTGTGACCAGGGTGAGCAATGAGGGTACTGCCTAGCCATCATGCTTTTGAGCTCATGTCTCCCAGTGCTGGTCACTCCATGCAAGGCACATCCCAAATTAGGAAATGATATGCTAATTTGTGTTCCAGTTCATTCGGCTGTATCTGTGATGTGGCAGAAGACTGAGCTGATGGCTGAGGAAGTTTCTGGGCAGTTATTTTAACAGCCCCAGGAGGGCAACCATCAAGGACTGAGGTCAGAAAGTCACCATAGGAACACCAGGCAGGAAATGAGCACTAGACTGCTTTGTGACTAAAGCCATGGGATTTTAATGGTATAACCACTCAGATGGGGTCCGGAGGTTAAGGAAGAGTGAAGAATTGTGAACTTAGGGTAGCATTGAGATACACAAATAGAAATGTCTGCAAGAGGGACTGGAGACATGGCTCAGCTGCTATGAGATGTTACTGGTCATGCAGAAGGTCAGGGTTCCGTTCCCAACAGCTAACAAAGCCTGTGACTCCAGCCCCAAGGGATCCAATGCCTTCTTTTGGCTTCTGTGAACACTGTACACACGTGTCATACACACAGATGCATGCACAAACACATAAATAAAGATTAGATAAATCTATTTTAAAGAAATATCCAGAAGACAAAACTCTAATAAAAAAGGAAGAAATGACAAACATTAAAATAATGTCACCTCCTCTTGGACAGGAGAGGGCCAGCACTGGGGAGAGATTCACAGGAGACTGGGATAGCACAGGTGATATAGTCATTTACAGGGCAAAGCTTTCAGAGGCATTAACAGTGGTAGAGTTTATATCTACATTACTTAGATTAGTTTTAAAAATTTGACACATCTGATAATAATGTTTGGAATGGACCAGATGACTAGGAATCAAGAAGTCAAGACAGAAAATGGAAAAGAATCTTTCAAATTATTTAAGTATATAAAACCAGCAGAAGTAGATTGAGTTGAAGTTTGAGGAACATATGAGTCTGAGAATGATCATCTGGTAGTTTTGAATGAAAGTCATGGGATATGTTGGAAAGAGGTAGAGCTTGTGGCTCAGAGTCCTGATACTCTAAGAGTAATGTGCATATGTGTGCAGATGAGCATGCATGGATGGACACACACACACACAGAGTCATCATCATCATCTATAGTCAACATTTCAATAGCCAAAGCTATGTTAAAATGGTGCCATCCTGGTGTCCACATCCAACCTTTCCTTACTAGATTAAGTAGTCTCCTATTATGTGCAGTTTCCCTTTGTACAGTTGCAGGTACCATCACTGCCAGTGATGGTGGAAAGTATTTAAAAGTCCAATAAGAAGTGACTCCCTAATTTTAAGTGCACAGCATCCTAAATGGTGTGATAAAGTTGCTGCTTCCCTGAATGTCCCAGTTTGGTTTCTATTCCTGTGATAAATGCCATGAGCAAAAGGCAACTCTGGGAGAAAAGCATTCATTTGGTGAACATGCCCCAATCACAGTCCATCACTGAGGGAAGCTGGGACAGGAACTCAGGGCAGGTACCCGGAGGCAGGGATGAAAGTAGAGGCCATGGGGACCACTGTTTACTGGCTTAGTTTGCCTGATTACTTAAATCACCCAGGACTATCTGCTCAAAGACAGCAATGCCCACAGAGAGTTAGGCCCCCTCACATCAATAATTAATCAAGAAAATGTCCCACAGAGTTGAGATGCCAACCCGGTGATCTGATGGAGGCAATTCCTCAGTTGAACTTTCCTCTCCCCAGATAGGTATATGTATCAAGTTGAGAAAACTAACTAGAATTCATTCCATTATAACTGTGATAATTAACACTGCTTCCCTCATGTCCACGATGAACACCTCAGCTGCCCAATCTCCACATCACAACCATCTTATTTATCAGATCAATAGTTAGAATCACCCTGTGCTGTGTGTAAAGAGCCCTACATGGCAGGATGTACTGCCCACCTCCCTTTATTGCCTTGTGTAAGCATTGTGCCATCTGAAGGTCATACAAAGAAGGGCAGAGGCAATACAGCAAACTATTGTCTGAACAACCATCCATCCTTCATACAACCCTGATATTATAACAATAGGTTATTATAACTACAGTTTTCTATTGTATTATTACTATTGTTGATAATCTTTTACTCTAATTTAAAAATTAACCTTTACCATATGTAATTAAAATAAAATGCAGAATACGTGTTTACACATGTATGCATATATATGTATATGTGTATGTACTAATATGGTATATTTAGTACATCTATGGTTTTAGGCAACCATAGGGTCTTGGAGCAGATCTCTTGTGGGAAAGGTGAGACTAACCCCCATAGAATGACTTGGAATTTCAATTCTGTCTCTACTTTGTGTCATTATTTGTCATCTTTCCTGCTTGTCTAAAATGGCAAATCCTTACCTCATTTATTTGCTACTCAGTCATCATATTGTGAAGACTTTTCATACCTCAGTTGCAGAATAACTATCTTATAATTTTGATTACTTCTTGTTAATAAGTGAAATTACTGCTAATGCCATTGCCTGGAACTCATTTGCTGATATTTCAGCCCCAAGCCCTATTCTTTTAAACCTATTGTATGGGGTCAGAGGATGGAACCCAGTGCCTGCTTAGCATGGCCAAGGCCCCAAGTCAGTCGTCAGAATGTGAACTCCCTCAGGTTATCATGTTCTGCTCAAATGCTGCAGTGTTTTGTGGTGTTACATGCTCTGCTTGCTTTGTTTCTATCGCTATGGGCTCAGTTTTCTATACATCCATCTTGAAATAGTGGCTTCGTGGCTAGCTCACAGAAAGGAAAACACAAGATTAACTTAAAAGCTTGTATAGTCCAAATAGGACTGTTTTTCATTTTCGAAAACACTACAAGTCAGTTGAATGTGGCAAATAAAACGGGGGGGGGGGGGATGAAGAAGAGAGGCTTTAAGAGATGTACATCTTTACAGAATAAATATGAACAAGGGCATTATGTTTGTGTATGACATAAGTCCTCCATTAGGCTGCCTCTCCCCTTTAACAACCAAGAACAGCACACCACAAAACACAAACAACAGCTACCTGAGGCCACTGTACGCTGAGCAAAGGCAGCTTTCTTTCTGTGATAAAGTACAAAGAAAAGAAAATGAACAGCTCCAGCCCCAAATGCCAAGGGGTAACCCTGAAAATAAGAAGGCTTAAGGAGGGACCTCTAATCTTGAATCCAAACCTGTTCTGCACTCTGGAGAGCACCTGAGAGAAACATGGGCAAGACTAATTGGAGCAGCCCCACAAAAGGCCAAAAACTGGATTGCTGTGGTATATGCATCTGCCTATGGGAACGAGCGAGGGGAAGTCTGAATCTAATTATGTTAGCATTTTGATGAAACAAAGCACAAATAATCTCCAAGAAAAAGAAAACAGCCCAGAGTTACTGTCTCTTAATAGTTATGTTTAATATACTTCACAATTATCTCATCTAAACAAACCAAGAAAGTGAACCCACTCTCAAGGAAAAGATAATTGTGAGATATATGCACACATTAGAATTAGCAGGTATGAGACTAGCAGGTTGGCACAGCGGTTGAGACAGTGTTGCTCTTGCAGGGGACCTAAGTTCGGTTTCTATCATCAGGCAGCTCACAGCCACCCAACAGCTCCAGAGAATATGATGCCCTCTTCTACTCTCCACCAGCACCTGCATTAATGTAAACATGCCTATACACAGGCACACACAAGTACATACAATTAAAAAAAAAACACTCTTTAAGTAAGTCATTATTAATCATGTGTCCAATGAGGCAAAAAAAAATTCACTTACATTAAAACAAGGAATCATAGTGAAGATGAGGAAAACATGAAAAAGAACCAAATGAGAATTTTATAGTTGTAAGTCATAACATTATTCTATTTTATAACCATTGAAATCTTATAAACACATAGTTCTAATTATTGGCAAAATAAGCAGTACTTTATTATACTGGGATTGATGTCATCAAGCACTATCTCTTTGTTCAATGGTTTCCTGAGACATGAAATTACAGTCACATGACCTACCCATTCTACTCTCGGGATTTCCCCAAGACAAATAAAAATGTTTGTTCTCTCAAATACTTCAGTGATTTTTTTTTCTTTTTTTCCTACAACATTAAGGTAGAAATGTTCATTTGCAGTGAATAAATGGACAGGAGGTAATTTATTCATACATGGGAAGGCACATATGACTAGAGTATGATGAATGTCAAAAGTACTGCATTAATAAAAGAAGACAGGCATAGAAGGAAAAATGTAAAATTGTAAATGCTATTTGTCTGTTTCTGTAAAATTTTAGGAAGTGCAAATCTAATTCTTGCTGACCAGAATTTGGTGCAGGGGCTGGAAGTTGCTGGGAATCAGAGTGAGTTGGCCTGAAAGAAGACCTGAAAACATTTGCAAGAAGGCCTAAAAACATTTTTTTTGTGTGTGTGTTATGTAAGTGTCCTTTCATGACCTTACTGTATGTGCATTTGTCAAAATGCATCAAAGTGCACTTTAAGTAAAGCAGTTGGCTTTGCATAAAATACCTAATAAAATTGAGTCTTAAAAATACACACTATATTGGGAATCAGAGCAAAGCAGGAAAAAAGAGGATAATCAAATAACTTAGAAGCTGAGTAGAGTTCAGAAAGAGAGAAAACAGTCACCTTGAGAAATGAGTGTATTCAATATTTGATCTGGGTCTATAGGGTTCCATGTTCTTCAATATCCCAGTAAGAACATGCCTGTCTGTTGACAATTTCCTATGTAATTGATGGATAAAGTTCTTATGCATGTGGCTTGATACTGAATGAAATAAGAAAAGCATGTAAAGGTCAAATGAATGAATCACAAATTTGATGATTTAAGCAAAAAGAAGCTCAGATCAAAGGAATACTAGCTCTGCTCTGAAATGTCCATACACACGTGATCAATTATGTGGCTTGTAACTATAAGAGCTGTGAGCATGAAATTGTTGGTTCTCAAATGTGAACATGGATGAATATTCAATCAAACAATGTGTCAAAATCTCAAGAGGTCTCTATGAAATGTGTAGCCCGGCTCACTGGCCTTTATCCCTTGAGTGTGGTCAAGGTGAGTGCCAAGACAAGGTTCTCTGAGGAACTCTGTACTGTGCTACAGAGAAGTGAGCAAATAAATGCTCCATGCCCTGTCCTGTGCTAATTAGCACCTTAGCCACACAGGTTCTAGTCTCTCCTGCAACCACAAGTGGCTCTGGTGGACTGGCTTGAATCTTGTCACCCTTTACTAGGACACTTGTTTGACACAGACTAGACTGAGCAAAGCAAAGTTTCTTGAGCATATGCCAGACAGAGTTCTCTGGGAGGTATTCATCATTCTCCATGAAGGCAATCTGCATCTTTCTTCTTCCTTATTTCTTGGGGAAGAGGAAGGGTCCACTCCCAGACATGTCTCCAGATGTGCAGATCCTGGCCTATTCGAAATTCCCTAACCACTCAGCTTCTTTATTCCAGCAAAAGGAACCATCCAAGTCCTTGGAATTTTTGGATGTTGGGGCCATGGAGCTGAAAGAAAAGCCACAAAATGGTGTAAGACAACCATCTTGTGTGTGTGTGTGTGTGTGTGTGTGTGTGTGTGTGTGTGTGTGTGTGTGTGTGTGTGAGTGTGTGTGTGTGTGTGCGTGTGTTACCAAGCACTTGACTGCTTCTTTAATGTGATAACATTGAAAAAGGACATTTATTCATCTTGATAAATAAGATATTTTGAAAATATAATAGTTTTGCATTCCTGTTTTTTTTTTCCATCATGAAATTCATTTCACTTGATCAGTGGGAAGTAAACTGGACTCAGACAAGAGAAAGAGGTTTCAGTATGCATCACAGAGTAGGGTAGCAATCAGGTAGAGATCAGACTGTGTGTCATTCAGAAGCCCGGAAGTAAGAGATGCTGGTTACTGCAGCATAAGCAAGAGATGCTTCAGGATGTGTGGATGTACATTTAACCTGGTTTAAATGTTACATGACATTCACACATAGCAAATGTATACCAGCAGAAGCATCAGATGGCACCCTGTTAATATCATATCTTATGAGACTACTCACATCAATTAAGTATTGAAAATGTTAATAAAGTTCCAAGATAAATAAAATGGAATATATCATTCCTTAGTTAATATTGTGTCAGTATTGTTTCCTTACATATTATGCGTTGTTCCAATATTTTTTCATACACAAGGTAGACTATTCCTCGCAGCCTCATCAGTCAGTTATTGTGCATCTTTGTAGGGACAGAGAGAAGAAGAAGCAGGAAGAGGAAGGGCCGATTGAGGCAGAAAGAGGTGTTAACAACCTCCCCAAGGATAGCACACATTTTTGCAGACAGAGCTGAGGTTTCAACCTGGCAGTATGACTCCAGCCATCACCCTATTACTAAAACCCTACGTTTTATTGACTTTGTGGCTGGCAAGTTAAAAGTGTGAATCAGCTGTGCTCCCATAAAACAGGTATTCTGCCAGCAGGAAACAACATGGGAATGCCAACGCCTTTCTCACTCTTTATCACTTTCCTAGGACTCAGGGGGAATTTAAGGCTACAAGTCAATAAAAATTATTAAAGAGAAACCTTAGTTTAGACCTTAAGGAGGCAGTTGCCTATGCTCCTCCAGTGAGAGGTCTCCCTGCTGTGTCTCCACATAATTTTCTCTGGATATATCTCTTTTGGATCAGTAGGATATGAAAAGAGGAAAGTGAAATTCAAATCACAGGCCAGAAGACCCAAGTTGTAGGTCTTTTTCTGGAAACAAATGGCCTTGAAATTCCCATTTCTCCTCATGGGCCTAAATCTAGAACATGAAAGCTGTCCCATTAGTTTGAGCAGAAAATATTGCTGGAGTGTCTTTTATGCAACAAGCATAATAAGAAACTTGGTCTGGTTCCTAGCCATGTGCAACTCACTGCCCCTATCTCTACAGTGGGATGGGATAACTACTGTGATTGACAGCTGCGCAGTGAATTCTTTGGGTAAACCTGGCATGAAAAACCTAATAGTCCTTATTACCCTAAAGTTGATTTTGAAAGTCTTCATGAAAGGCTAAAGAATTACACTGCTTAGTCTAGAAAAGAAAAAGAAAAAATCATGATGTGGTATGCCTGCTAGATATCAGCTCCAACTCTGCAGATACAATAGAGATTGCTGGTTCCTTGTTCCCTTTGGCTACTCCGTTAGTCGGGGCTTTCTAGAGGAACAGAACCCATAAGGTGGACATATAATCTTAACAGAGAAGTTATATTGGCTTCCATGTGATGGCCAACAATGAGCTTCTTCCCGTAGAAGAGACTGAGAGCCCAACAACTCTTCAGGAATCTCAGTCAGAAGCTGGAGGTTTGGAGGACTCCTGGGAAGACAGGGGCTTCAGTCACCTTGGAAGGCAAAATATCTGTGGGTTCCCATGTTAGTAAAGGACGAACAAAGAGGAGGGAATGGCATGGGGAAGAGGAGGAGTGAGGAAGAGGAAGAGTGGGCACGGAGCCCTTTGTGTCTGGGCTGCTGCCAGAAGGTGTCTCCCATACTGAGTGTGGGTCCTCCTACTTCGATTAATTAAGACAATTTCTCACAGGCATGCCCAGACACTTGTCTCAGATGATTCTAGATCCTTCAAATTAATCCATATTAACCATCACAGACACTATTTAATGTACAGTTTGGTTCAGGTGGCAATATGCCAGGTGGGTTCTTAGTCATTTCCCAGAACACCACCTTCTGAGAGGTATTGATCTATAAATAGGGGGTATGGGTTTCATTCAGCCCAGTAAGATTGTTCTAGAAAATTCTAGAAAAGAATTCCTCCTGATGGAATGTAAATGTAAGAAGAACAACCCTTTATTTTGCTCACTCCTTCCTTGGTCTTACAGTCTGGCCACTCTTCTGACCCCTGCCTCAGGCACAGTCCCATGAAGAGTTCATGTTTGGTGCTGAAGCAACCACAGGAAAACTCTAGCTGCATCTTTAAGCTGGAGGCTATAGCTGCTGTAATAGTCCAGAAACTTTTGTAGATATTGGTATAATATGAAGCCATATGTTTGAGCCTACCCTTAGCCAAGTTATTTTTACTTGAGCTAAATGTTCATCCCAAATATTATGCAACACTACACTTTCCATTTACAAGCAAGAAATGATCACATCTAGTGCACTCTGGAACTATTGTCCAGAGAGGCCCATCTCTGAGGTCCTCTAGACTACATTTTAAAAGTTTTAACTTGAATGGAAACAATCTGCACAAAGAGATCCCTACCCTTACTCCATCTAGGAACTGAGGCACTCTGCACTATTTTCAAGAATGAGCCTACCCTAGCAGCATAGTTTTACATATCTTGTGGATATTTCCTCTTCATTTACACGGATAATTGCCAGGCTCAGCCAGGGACAAAGATGGTAGAACAGGATATAGTTCTTTATTTTCCTTGTTCCTGTGTGTGTGTGTGTGTGTGTGTGTGTGTGTGTGTGTGTATCCTGGGTTAGCAATACTTTCTGTAGTAGATCAGACTGACTTTGAACTAGTGACAATCCCCCTGCCTTAGTCTCCTACGTGCTAGAAATAATGCTGAGAGACAATATATCCAATTGATGACTATTTTCAGGACACTAGATCAAAAGAGATATGATAAACTTCACAACTGTATTCAGACTTTGGGGAATACAAGCACATAGTCTTGGAATGGAGGACAAGAGCAAGGCATGGAGAGTCAGCAGGTCCCAGTGGATAAGGGATTTGAACTATACTTTAACCATGTCCGCGAACTGTTACAGGAATACAATGTCCCTGTGTTGCTGCAGTTAGAAACTGGGGGGTGGGGGTGGACTGTGGTGACACTAGAAATTGTCCATGGTGTACAATCGTCCAAGTTGAGTAACTACTTGCTCAGGAGCATTTTTTTAAAATTCAGATTAGAAATTGCTGAGGAAGCATGTGCTAAATTATTGACCACCTGGCAAGCAAAGGACATGAGGAGTCCCAGTTTCTGATGAGGTTAGAAGTATTTTTACATATGACATTGAAAAGAAGGGTATCATGAGATGAAATAAATTTGGGAAGGATTAAGCAAGTACTGACGGGAATCTCCCAAACCCCAGCTCTGCTAACCGCATTCTGAGAGGCCCAAGAGATTCAGCCAATTATTCCAATTGTTTCAGAAGGAGAGAATAGCTCAGTATTGCTCACACTCGGGGAAGCACACAGCAAGGGAGCCTGGGTCTGGTGAGTGGGGAGGCAGAAGAGACTGAAAAGAACCATAAGGAACAAATGGACATTTCTCCTTTGACAGCACCAAAATGAAGGCAAAATGACTAAAGAGGAAACCTCTATATATGTTCCTGGGATGTTTGGGGTCAGGAAGACCCCTACCTTTACTCCTTGCAGAAAGATTCATAAATACAAATGCAGCTAGACAAACTGAGTGGGAGTGGTCAAGCCTGGGGAGGCTCTTGTTCTAGGATATGTGTTTGCCCCAGGCCAGCTCCTCCAGGAGGGATTTCATGTCCACACATGAACAAAGGGAGAGCTATTCCAAGCTGTTATGTTCAGGTGCCCATCACTTGTGACTGGCATCTGTTCCCCATTTAGGGACCTGTCAATGAGGCCTCTTCTCTATATACTGAGCTTAAAAAAGAACCTTGGGTGCTGCAATTCCTCCACACACAGCTTTTTTTGTTGTTATTGCTGCTGTGTTGTGGATTTGGCAATGCTAGGGATAGAGCCCAGAGCCTCATGAATACTAGACAAGTACTCCACCTTGAGCTATTACTATACTTTGACCCCCTCCATATATTTTCATACAAATATCCTTTTTTAAAAAAAAAAAAAATCCCTGCATGTTTAACTTACTTTGCTTTTTCAAGGACCTTGAGGAATATTCTAGATCAGATATTCCCAGCGAGATACCACCACTTCTAAGGAGGTGAAAATTGATTCTTGAGTGTGTAAGAAAACCTTGATATTACAACATTTTGTGCCCTTGCAACGAGCCAGCATACATAAATAGATTTACCTAGTCTGTGATATGGAAATTACATAGGATAGGGTAAGGGCAATTTTAGGAAAATGTTTTTAAACTTCTTATAGACACACAATTTCCAAAGTATGGAGAAACTGTCAAAGATGAAGTCAGAACACCTGATTCCAGAGCCCATGTCCAGGACAGCTTGTGAGCTGTAGGGTATGGCCTCCAGCCCATATGCCAGCTCTGTCCCATGTGTGTCGAAGGGCTCTGTGCAGACAAACTAAGCTGGATGAATGTGCACTGCCATCATGCAAAGGTTAGTTACTCAGTAAGAGGCCGCTGGTTCTCTGCTGAAAAAATGGTTGGAAGACAGAGCTCTGTAGGCTTGTATCTCTGGGCATTTTGTGATGAGGCACTGACAAGATTATTTGCAGATAATCTCAACAGACTCTTAGTAGCGTGACAGCCATTTTAGATAAAAACAGTGCCTATCTTGGAGGAAGGGGGAAGTCTCATTTCTTGACCAGTATAGTAAAGATAATGTCTCCTCCAGGGCAAAAGTGGGTCATGCTTGCTAGAAGCTTCTTTGTAAGACTGGGGTTTCCCCTAACCTTGATATTCCTTGGCTAGCATAAACTGACCATGTGGCCATGCCCACTGTCACATCCCTGTGTATTCAATGTGGGTCACAGAGGGAGAAAGACCTATCATGGATCCAATGCTCATGTTTTCTACTGTGCCACAGTATCTTGTCTTCCACTAACATCTGTAAGATGCAAGAAGACCAACTTTCTGGCAAACTCTCCAGTCAGTTCTTTGTGGTCTAGAACAAAAAAAAAAAAAAAAAAAAAAAAAAAAGAAAAGTAAGAAAATAATTTGTTCCCTTCCCTTTCCCCTTTTTTGCTGGAAACAGGAAGCAAGTTAGTCAAGACGGTGGATGAAACTCTCTCTCTTTGGCTTGGCACACATTCTCCCACCATATCAGTGAAGAGCAAACCAAGCTTCATGGGTCCACATCTAGGCCTGCATCTAGGTCTGCATTTAGAATGGGGATATGGGGAAGTGACAGCTCTGTCTCAGCAAACTTGCACGTGGCAGAACTTGGGCTGACTCAGACGTCCCTTCCACTCAGTTTTACAAAGCAGTTGGGGACAGGAAGTACAGCACCAGTAATTGTAGCAAGGACACAGGAGAAAGGTCAGTTCCAACTCTGTGTGGTGTCACAGCTTCTTTTGGTTCAGTAACAAGTTAAATTTAGATGGAGAGAAAAAGAGCAACAAACAAAAGCAAATTCTTCCTGTATTTTAGGTGTCCCATATAGAAGAATGAGTACGTGGGCCTGAGATCTCGAAGTGTGGCTTCAATGGTAGATGGGGGGGGGGGTGTGATTACATTATGTTGGTAGATTGATGTGTGCTGTTTGAGCCCACTGAGAAGCTGGCTTTCACAGCAAAGTTTGAGCGGCTCCCTGTCCCCCAAGTGTGTTTGTTTCAACACATCCTCCAAAATTCCTTGTCCAAGGACAAGCTGTGTGACAGGGAGAAAAGAGAACTACAAGACAGCCAAGACAACCCAAGAGCAAACTCACTGTCCTTGAAACCAAATAGAAGGGAAACCTTTTCCAACCGAGGCCACTGTTGCTTATTCTACCTGAAAGTCCAGCATTGGGAATGGGAACACTGGGTTGAACCACGGAAACCCAGCCATGGACTGAGAACTCCAGCGGGTGCTTCAGCTCCCTGGTCCATTTCTGCTGCATGGTCTATGTCCCTGAGCTCACAATCCTGGCTGTGTGACTCCATTCCTTCTCTCCAGTACTCTTACCTATCCTCTCAACATTCCCAGTGCTCATGTCCGTAATCTAACCTTGACACCAGAATGTGAGCGTTTTGATAATGTTGATTCAATCTTAAGTGTTCTGGTGCTATTGAGCCAAGCTTCTCTGGTAGTTCAGCTACGTGACACTTCTGACAGAAAGCCAAGACGGCTTCCCTTGTCATTCTTTTTTTCCTTTTTTACAATATCAGAATTTATTACATAATCAGAAATGCACAAGGTATGGCAGCTTGATTGATAGAACTTTGCAAGGTACTGTGAACTTCCTTGGTAGCCCTGGTTGGGCAAACACAGGTTTATTCCTGTAATTAGTCTTAATTACTAATACCAACCCTGATCATCTATTACGTGTCACACAAGTGTGTGTGTGTGTGTGTGTGTGTGTGTGTGTGTGTGTGTGTGTGTGTGTGTTACAGGATGACAATGGTTAAACAGGCAAGGAGTTTTGAAGGCCAGAGTTGAGCTAGCAGAGTGTGTGAATTGAAGGCAGGATTGGATCTGAACAGGTGGATGGAGGGCAGGTCCAGGTGGGCAAATAGGGATGCAGGTGAATACAATTGTGAACAGGGGAGCCTAGGCTCAGCTGAAGTTTTTGAAAGGGTGAATAGTTCTCTGCCCACTGCTCCCATGATACACATAACAGGTGGTCAGATCACAGGGGAGTAAGGACTGATTTCTCCCCACTGCTGGGTGTCCACTTCTTCCAGGGGTCTTGAGTGGCTGATAAGTTCTTGGGCCTGGTTCTTCTGTTTTGGGTTTAATACACATAGGTGCCTACAGTTCCAATTAACCCCAGGAAGTCTTCAGAGTCGCTTGCTTTCTCCTTCCAGAAATAAATCAGTATCACTTTGTGTCCCATACGTGGTGGTATACAGATGGTGTCATTCAGGTGTGTATCCGGGTGCAGAGTTACTCTTCATCCTCAAAATGGAATCCAAGTTGCTTTTAAAATGGAGTCTCTCAGGGCAAAGCACAGTATGAACAGCCACTGTTCAACATAACATGGAGTAACTTAGAGAAGGGACTAGCCCAATATCCACATTCTACTAATCCCTTTTGAGGTGTTTTTAAGGCCTGTACAATACAGGACCTACCTGCAGTAGATCCCCTTTTAAAGAAAAACAAGTGCAACATTGTTGTTAATTGTTTGAGATTTTCTTTTTTGTTTTGTTGTTTTGATTTGTTTTTCTCTTTGAGATTTTCATACATAGAATGGATTTTGATTCCATCTACCTCCCTGTTTCTCCAGCTCTTCCTTGAATTTCTACTTGAATTTCTATTCTTAAGCCTATTCATACAGAAAAGTTGCTTTTGATTTATTGATTTTTTTTTTTGCTTTCCTTTAATTAACCTGTCTGCTGAATTCTTTGTTGTCTTGAAACGTGAGGTTGGTCACTTGAGACAGAACCCAGGGAAGCTGAGTGCCTGCAAGACATCTTTGTCCTATCTTTTTACTCCCTTGAAAAACCTCAAAGTACTCTGAATTTAAAGTTTGGCAAAGCAAAGCAGGGGGTGGCTGTGAGCCACTGAGTCATGTTGGGCCTGGCACCATGGGCCTATAACCTTGCTTTCCTCAACTGCATCAAGGTAGCTGGAGAGCAATCCATTCATGGTGTGGTTCCATGGGTGTTAGATGACATAATGACTATGATGGCTTTTGCAGACTGCCTGGTGTTTGGAAAGTGTGATTGAGTTGTCATTATTGTTCCAATAAATAGAGGCCCCTCCAGAGTCCCAGAAAGATTTATGCGAGTCAGAGAGCCCCCAGAATCCTAAGACTATCTACATAAAGCCATCTATGGAGATCCCTGGGCAGTGCTCTCAGCAGGCATCCATAGATCCATGGGACTCCCAAAGCAGACACTCACCAACTTATTCTCTTAATTCCTGATCTATAATAAAAGCTTTGAAGAGTCAGGAGAGAGGAAGGAGCTTATCTCCACGTGTGTGTGTGTGTGTGTGTGTGTGTGTGTGTGTGTGTGTGTGTGAGAGAGAGAGAGAGAGAGAGCACATATGACTGACTGTGTGCATGTGAATGTGTTAGTGTGTGTGTGAGTGTGTGGGTATGTGTGTGTAGGAGAGAGTGCATGTGAGTGTGTGTGTGTATGAGAGAGACTGTGCATATGACTGTGCATGGAATGTGTGAGTGTGTGTGTGCTTATGAGTATGTATGTGAATGTGTGTGTGTATGTGTTTGGGTGTGTTTATGAGTATGTACTTGAATGTGAGCATATGTATGTGTGTGTAAGTGTATCTGAGAGTGTTTGCATGTGAGTGTGTATATGAGTATGAGGGTGTGTATGTGAGTGTGTATATGAGTATGTATGTGTGTGTAATGTGGATATGTGTGAATATATGTGTGGATGTGGATGTGTGTGGATGAGTGTGTGAATGTGTGTGCATTTGTGTGAGTGTGTGTGTTTGTGTATTTAGGCAAGGTTGTGTTTCATGTCTTCTACATAGTATTTTTTTTTCTTGAACAGGTTTTGCATGAGGATGTGAAAGAGGACAGAAACCTGAATCCACAGACACCTGCCACTATACCTTCTCCATCATGATTAAAAAACAAACAAACAAACAAACAACAAAAACACCTTAACCAAAATACCCTTTCTCCATGGAGTGTATTCTTATTGGGTATTTGGTCCTAATGATGTGAAAAGTAACTCCTGATGGAAGCTGGTACCAAGCAGCGGGCCACTCCTATGAGAAACCTGAGCAACTAGTTTCTGGTCTGTTTGTGGAAGGAATATGGCAGAGTTTGTAGCTATAAAAGCCAAAGATGCCACCGATTCCCATAAGGAGAGCATAATGGGCCCTTCTGGTAGGAGCTCATGGACCAGAATGATGATAAAATGTGAATACTGAAGGCTGTGATGGTGAGGTTTCAATAGACACTCTATCAGAAACTGCTAGGTGGAAGCAACTGGAAACAGAGCCATTAGGTAAGTGTGGCCAGAGTCATCTGCTATTAAGAGGGAGCTGACTGCAGAAACATGCAAAGGCATCCAGTAAAAGCTCATAGAATTGCAGGCTGCTCTTCACAACATCCAAGTACTATTTGCAACTCAGTGTGGGGATTTTAAAGAGCAAGGTAGGAAGAGGTGGCGGGCAAAGTGTACACTTGGAAGTATTGTGTTGTCTTCCCCATCTCTACTTTTGTTCACCATCATTGGCACTGAACATGGCTACTGCCATGAAAGCAGTGCATTTCGGCCAATCAAATTCAGAAGGTGGGTAGGAGCAGAAGGAGCTCACTACACACCAGCAGTGGACTCTGCCCAGCAGCTGTTTCCAGTTCCTCAGCCACTAGGAAGTGATTGAATCACAGGGTCTCCTAGCAGCAGATCTGTGTCTAACAAGGGGAATAAGCGAAACTTCATAAATGAGGATTTGGCTCTATGTGTCACCGGGAGCAGCAGAGCGAATGGTCTTCACAATCTATCAGCCACTGAGTGCAAGGAGATATATGTGACAACTGGCATTCCATACATCACATGCCTGCTGTTCTAGCTGCAAAACAGTGGAGAAATGACCTGTATGGGTAACACTGGCCTGTGATTTTGATAATACTGGCCAGTAACCAATACAGAATAGTGGTCTGGCAGTTATTTTTAATAAAACAGCCTGAAATGTAATATAAAGATGACAACTTGTCCCCTTCACAGATGGCCACTCCCAGCCTGGGGGACACATCTGAAGGTATCCAGATGCTGGCCTGTGATTTTGACATTACTGGCCAATGACCAATACAAAATAGTGACCAGGCAGTTATTTTTAGTAAAATAGCCTGAAATCTAATCTAAAGATGACAACTTGTCCCCTTCACAGAAGGCCCCTCCCAGGCAGGGGGACACATCTGAAGGTATCCAAATACCAGCATGCTGAACTTCTGTGCATTCCCATTGTTTGGATTACCTCAAGTAAGATAGATAAATGTGTGTGGTCACAGTAGCAACCTCTTCTTCCAATTCATGACAAGCTCGCAGTAAAACGAAAATAAAATCTAATTATCCTTCAACATTATGTAAAATTGCATTAGAGCCATCATCCAGTCACACTACCTCATTATTGGACATGATCTCTGGAAGTTGAGAATGTACTCATTTGCAGTCTTTCTTTCTTTGTTTGGTTGGTTTGATTTTTCAAGACAGGGTTTCTCTGTGTAGCCCTGGCTGTCCTGGAACTTAATCTACAGACCAGGCTAGACTTGAACTCAGAGATCTGCCTAACTCTATCTCCTGATTTTCTGGGATTAAAGGTGTGCACCATCCCTATCCACTATAGTTCTGTTTCTAAATTGTTCTATATATAAAAAAATTCTTAATAATAGCTGCATACCATTATATACATATTAAATGTATGTATGTATTATTTTTATTATTTTTTAGGATTATTCATTTAATTTCATTTTATGAAGGTTTTGTATGCCAAGTGCCCATTAGGCAAAAAAATTCTCTGGAACTGGAGCTATAAATGACTGGGAGCCATCAGGTTGGGACTGGGAATAGAATTCATGTCTTCCATAAGAGCAACAAATTTTCCTAACCAATGAGCCATTTCTCCAGCCCTGTGTATATCATTAAAAACAAAACAAAACAAAAACAAAAACAAACCACTATTTGCTTTAAAGAGTAGAGTGGAAAATCAAGAGGAGAATGAGGAATTTCATCACAGCAAAGAGAAAAGGTGATAAGACATTTCCAAGCTGTTGGAAAGGAACTTAGCAATCCCAGAGCAATGGTCCAGGTCTAATGCCACTTTGCTAGCTACTCCTGTTCTCTCAGGATTTCCTTGCATCTCTGGCATGCCTGGTTTAGCTGCATTCCTGTATTTGTGGTAATAAAAACAGACAGAAAGTATGGAGTATTGGAAATCAAACAGAGTAAATTCTTGGAGATGCTGTCTATCCTGTGACCTGTCATGACACACATAGATTCCCAGGCATTCCTGATATAGGGACAGACAGATACTGATTGAAGTATGAACCTGCACGACAGAAAAACACCAGTGACACAGCTCTAATGTCTCCCCCACTTTGCCATGACATAGAGAATACCCATGCTGTGCGGGTTTTACCAGTTTCAACAAGCAAATGGATGATTCTTGGTTAAATTTTAACCATGTCATCCAACAGACCCTTCAGCCTGCAGAACATATCCACTCTCATTTAAGAATTCCAGATTTTGCCAGGCAGTGGGCACAAGCCTTTCAACCCAGTAGACCTCTATGAGTTTGAGGTCAGCCTCAGCTACAGAGCAAGGCCTAGGACAACCACCCAGGGCCACAGAAAGAAACCTTGTCTTGAGTACTGCCCCCAAGCCAGCTTTTCTCTGACACCATAAGAACAGCATTCAAGTTTACCAAACTACCAAAAGTCTCCTGATTCGATTCATGTTTCCATTAACCTGCCTTTGACTCCTGCCCCTCCATTTGTTAATGATTTGGACAGTTTCTACCCAGTTGTCTCTACCATACATTCCCTAAACTCTTCCAGGTTCAGAGAGTAACCTCTCCCAATCAATGGGTCTTTCACAGCACCCAGTCATCATATTTCCATCTAGGTTATTGTTCATTTTCCTTATTACAGTTCTAACCTTGTCATCCCAGACTACTTACTATACCCAGAAAAACTATCAATCACAATAGACATAGAAAATATTGCATGACAAAACCAAATTTAAGCAACACAGACCTACAGAAAGCACTAGAAAGAAAATTTCAGTTAATCACATCTAAGAAGACATAATGAATAAACAATTAATCCCAGAATAATACATCAAGAGAAGAGGAAAAATTCCATACCATAACAACAATATAACAGGAATCAATAAAGGTTGTTCATTGTTAACACTCAATATTAATGGTCTCAACTCCACAATTAAGAAACACAGAATAAAAGATTGTATTAGAAAGCAGAATACATTGTTCTGCCACATCGAAGAAACATGCCTCACCATCAAGTTTAGACATCATATCAAAGTAAAAGAATGAAAGAAGATATTCCAATCAAATGGACCCAACTTGCTAACAGGTATAGTCACTTTTAATATCTGACAAGATAGATTTTGAACTAAAACTAATCAGAAGAGATGAAGAAGGACACTATAAATTTTTTAAAGGAAAAAATCTATGAAAAAGACATTGAAATTCAACATATTTATGTACCAAATAAAAAAGTATAAAGAAACACTACTACAACTAAAAATCACATATTGATACTCATGCAGTGATTACTGGGGACTTCAATACCCCACTATTGCCAATATATAGATCATTCAGACAACAAGTAAATGGAGAAGTGCTGGAGTTAAATAACATCATCATCAGTAGTCTTAGCAGGCATCTACAGAATATTTCACCCAAACAGAAAAGAATATTCTTCCTTCTCAGCAGGTCTTGGAGCTTTCTCCAAAACTGACCACATACTTGGACATAAACCATGTCTCAACAGATACAAGAAAATTGAAATCACATTCTGCATTTTATCTGATCACCATAGATTAAAGCTGGATATCAGCAACAACAGAAAGCTTACAAAGTCATGGAAACTGAACAACTCACTTTTGAATAAAAAAAGTGAGTCAAGACAGAAATTAAGAAATAAATTGAAAACTTTTTAGAATTGAATGAAAATGAAAGCACATATACCCAACCTATGGGACACAATGAGGTTCATTCTACGAGGCAAGTTCATAAACACTAAGTACCTACATTTTAAAAAATATGGAAAGAGTTCATATTAGTAACTTAGCAACACACTTGAAAGATCTAAAAAAAAAAAAAAATAAGAAATAACACCCTCAAAGATTAGCTAGCAAGAAATCACCAACTCCGGGCTAAAATCAATGAAGAGAAACAAACAAATCAGTGAAACAAAGAGTAGGTTCTTCATGGAAACAAGATTGACAATACTTAGCCAATTAACTAAAAGGCAGAAAGAAAAATATACAAATTAATAAAGTTAGAGATGAAAATGGGGTATTACAGCATATATGTAGAAAGTAAGAAAATAGTAAGAACATGCTTTAAAATGCCTTATTTCACCAAACTGGAAAACCTAAAAGAAATGGATGAAAGTTTTGATATATATGAATTACTAAAATAAAATCAAGATTAAATAGTAAGCAGTTTGATCAGATCCATACAGCAATTACTTTTCCCAACCAAGACAAGATATCCTGAGTAAATTAGGAACCTGGGGAGTGGGGTAAAGTAGGAAAAAGAGGAGAGGAGAAGGGGTGGGTAGAAAAACACGAGGAATCAGGAAGGTTGAGCTGGGGAAAGAACAGAGAAGGAAAGCAAGGAAAGAG
Source organism: Phodopus roborovskii (assembly GCF_943737965.1). NCBI lineage: Eukaryota > Metazoa > Chordata > Mammalia > Rodentia > Cricetidae > Phodopus > Phodopus roborovskii. The sequence continues at coordinate 19,859,179 of NW_026126409.1, read as the reverse complement.
ATACCTTGATAGAGGGAGCCTAATGAGAAACCTGGCACTAGGGAAATGTTCAGAGATCTACAAGGATGAGTTCAACTAACAAGCTAAGTAATAGTGGGAGGCTACCTTAAATGCCTTTCTCCAAAAATGAGACTGGTGACTAGCTTATATGCTATCCTAGAGCCTTCATCCAGTAGCTGATGGAAGCAGAAGCAGACTCCCACAGCTGAACACTGAGCAGAACTCCTGGAATCCAGTTGCAGAAAGGGAGGAGTGATGAGCAAAGGGGTCAAGACCAGTCTTGAGAAACCCACAGAAACTGCTGACCTGAACAAGGGGGAGCTCATGGACTCCATTCTAATAGCTGGGAAACCAGCATAGGACCGATCCAGACCCCCTGAACATGGGTGTCAGTTGGGGGCTTTGGGCAATCTATGGGGCCACTGGCAGTGGAGCCAATATTTATCCCTATTGCATGACCTGGCTTTTTTGGAGCCCATTCTCTATGGAGGTTATCTCAGCCTGGATACAGGAGGAAACACCTAGGTCTGGCCCCACATGATGTAACAGACTTTTATGATCCCCTACGGGAGGCCTCACCCTCCCTGAGGAGTGGATGGAGGTTGGGATGGGGAGATAGTAGGAGGAATGGGAGGACTGGAGGGAGAGGGAACTGGGATTTGTATGTAAAATAAGATTGTTTTTAATTTTAAAAAATTAATAAAAACTCAGAATTAGAGGGACTCAGCACAAAATTTTACCAGACCTTCAAAGAAAAATTAACACTAAACTCCTTGAGTTATTCTGCAAAATAGAAAATTAAGCAATAGTTCCTAATTTTTATAATAGGTCAATGTTAACCTGATAGTAAAACTACACAATGGTTGAACAAAAAGATAAGATTATAAACAAATTTCTCTTGTGTACCTAAGTCCAAAACTTTCAATAAAATACCAAACCAAGAAGATATCAAAAAGATTACCCAATACAATTTAGTTAACTTCATCCCAAAGATGCAATGATGGTTCAATATTCATAAAGCAATAAACATAATCCACTACAGAAATAGACTGAAATTTAAAAACTCACATGATCATCTCATTGGATACAGTAAAAGAGGCTGACAAAATCCAACATCCCTTCAGGATTAAACTCCTGGAGAGACTAGGGATACAGGGCACATACCCTAATAAACTAAAGGCAATGTATAGGAAGCCCACAGACATCAACCTAAATCAGTGGTTCTATGCCTTCCTAATGTTGTGACCCTTTAATACAGTTCTTCATGTTGTGGTGACTCCCCCCAACATAAAATTATTTTTGGTGTTATTTCATAACTAAAATTTTGTTACTGTTATGAGTTGTAATGTGGAGCATGAATAAAAAAAAAACCCAGAGGCAGATATTGAAGTTAAAGCTGAAAATCAGAGAAGCCAGCCAATAGAGAGTTCTTACCTCTACTAAAGCTCTGAACAAAGGGGTGATCTACTGAACCTCAGATTGAATTGTTCTCCACCAAACCTCAGAATGCCCTCAGCTTCTGTCCCCTCCTGCCTTATATACACAGGCAATAAGTACATCAACAGTCTCTAGTCTATTTGCATTTGATAAATTCAGAGAAAATACTCCATTATCTATCCTATCTTGGTGAGTCCAAAATCTTGTACCTAGTTTATTTTCTATCATAACTTTCATTACCATCCAAAATTACCCTTTGATATTTCTCAACTTTACACTTTTTTTTAGTTTATTTTCTGTATTTAGTAAACAAGAAAAACTATAACTATCTAGTCATTAGCTCCCTCAGACACCTGAGAAGGAAATATTATTAACTTAATAAGAAGGAAGTGCAAGCAAGTGACTTATAAAAAATATGAGAAATGACAAAAACAGCTGACTGCCTGAGTTTCCTCTGCAATGTTGGGGCATCCATCTTTGGCCTATAGGCCTAGCATATCTGACAGACTTCTCTGCGAAGCAGGAAGTTTGAAGGACTGTCCCGCCTTGTCTTGGAAGCTTTGCAGGCATTCTTTTTTGTGTCCTGTTTGTCTAATTTGGACACCATATTGTCAGCAATTGAGGCAAGTGCACTTTCTTGCCTAGTGACTTACTTTTACTACAAAGACAGTAAACTCTATTTGGAGTTTCTTTGATGCCCATCATCTTCTCTGAAGTAGCTTGGTGTTGCCAGGAAAGACATGTCCAATTGTCACTTAAAAAAAAAAAATAGAACCTATGTTATTAAAACATCTTAAATGGCATATTCTCTAGATCTCTCAAGTATTTGAAGACGACATGTCTTTCTAAAATATAGCTCTGTTTGACCTTGAAAACATACCTAATGTGACTACAAGTTCAATTGTAATAGGTGACTAATTACTAACCTGTATTTCCTTATTATCTTATGTAGTTGGTAATAGCTTTAAAGAACTAGAAATTTCCATTGCATTGTTAAATAAGCCGTATAAGTACAATACCTTAAACAAGATTAGAAATGTATGTACAGTATGTCCTAACAAAATTAATCTCAAATTTGTATCAATATACAAAATGCAATTAGTCCAATTTCAGATGTCTCCATAGTATTGTAGTCTCAACACCGTTTAAATTCCAAAGTTCAAAGTTTATCCTGAGACTCAAGGAAATCCTTTCATTGCAATCTCCTGCAAAATTATAGAGAAAACTGCATGCTTCCAACATTTAATGGCACAGAATAAATATCACCTGTAGGAGAAACTGAGGCCAGCCTACCCAAGCCTCAGTTGCCCAACCATGCCCTCACCTCGTGCTCAGGCCAGCCAGCATGCGCAGCAGACACTTCCTCCCTGAGCCAAGCCTGCCTCTATCCCCAGAGACTGCGGGCAAAGAGACACCTGACCCAGAGACACCAATGAGGAAAGGGCATCACAGCTGAGTCAGCCGCCTGAGCCAATAGGACCCTGGGAGGGCGTATAAAGGCAGGACTAACTTCCTTAATAAACAGTCTGGAGCACACTCACTGACTCCTAGAGCCTGAGTTGTTGGTGCTGCATCTTCTCCTCCCCTCCCCCTACAAGGACTGTCCTAGCAGGGTCACCCACAACATCTGGCACCTAAATGTGGGGCTGGTGGATCCCATGCTGGCACAGGTCTCTGCCCTGCTCGAATCAGGGTGTTTTTTTTTTTGTTTGTTTGTTTTTTTTTTCCCATCGCTGAAGCTGTTTTTAGTTTGGGCCTGCTCTTTGCTGTTTATTGCTGACCCTGACCCTACGTTGCTGCATTTCCCCTTTTCTGTCTGCACCCTCTGAGTCTTCATGCTCACGGTGCGTTTCGGGGCGTTTCAGCACACAGTCCTCGGTGACTTGTCCGGTGAGTTGGCCTCTGTGTTTCATATCCTTGGTCCTCACGAAGGTGAGCGTGAGGACCCTGCTTTTCTGCCTTCTCCTCTGTGTAGAACTGGTGCCCTGGCGCATTAGGTAGGAACATCTACTACACTTAGGTCCAGCACACTTGCTGTGTTTGTTTGAGTCTGTCTTTATCTGTTGTAGGCTTTTTTCTTATCTACATCTCCTGCCCTTAAGAGACTGGGGAACTCACCCTCCCTCTCTGAGGAGCCTCAGGTGAGGGTATTAAAGTCAATATTTGTCACCAGGTGCTTTAAGGTTAAAACTGCTAATCTGGAGGATTTGGGGATGAGGCATGGTGCTGGTCCCCTGGATTTCTCCCAAAAACATGTGGGAGCCTGACCTCTTGATATGTGTGCTCTTTCTTGCCTGAAAACGCGAGGTCGGCCCAGGAGTGACTCCCCCTTCTTCCTATGCTTTGATTGGAGTATTGTCTTATTACCAATCATTCTCTTTAAGTGTTTCCTACAGTGTACTTCCACACTCCATGTTCTCATGGCACTTCAACACTCTGAACGTGGCCCTCCTTGGGGGGTCTCTTGGGCCTGGCTCACAGAAACTCTTGACATAGTTTTGACAAACATTCCTCCCACCTGGATGTGCTTTCCAGAGATGACATTTTGTAAATAGCTGGTGTTGAGAAATGAAGGAAATGCAAGTATTCACTGACCTCGTGCTTATGATTCATCCAAGATGAACCAACAATACTCTGGTGATATTAAAATGACACCCAAGGCTTTTGAATATGACTTTGAATTAAGCTTTGAAATTTTTCCTAGCAATACATTTAATTAACTGGGATACTTGGTTTATATTAAATCCAGATCGACTAATATTACAAACATATATATGAAGCTTAACAGCTCAGGGGGCTCTGGATCTGATTGTGGTGTTATTCATTGTAATGTACAGGTTCACTGACTCCACAAATTGGGCAGTAGGGACTGCACTACTACTATGGATTTGGAAATCACAGTGGGAGGAATTCAGTTCTTGTGTAGCCACATTTATATTCAGAAATGTTTAGAATGAGTTGTGGGGAGGTCAGGGTGTCACTTTATTGGTTATAGCTTGTCCCTGTCTACCTCCAACATTGGGGAGTTATTTCTTAAGCCATTGCAGGATGACCACAGGGATAATGTGGCTCTGTGTTGTGCTTTTCCAGTCTGTAAGGAGAACTATAGCCATGTTAGTAAAGCTCAGTGTAGTATCAAGGGTTGCCACAAAGATGCAAGATCTAAACTTGGAGGAAGCAATTGCAGGGCAGGATCTGGGAAGGATTTCATGAGTGCTGAGATGGACTGAGCATCACAAAGGAGGCTTGGGGAGGTTACAGGACAGGGAGGATACAGGTAGAGGTTGGGAAAAGGCCAGAGTGTTTCATCTGACAAAAGTATTAGACAACAGTATATGTAATCTAGGATTCAAATTCCACAGTGCAAACGCACCAACAGAATGCTTGACTATTTTGGTTAATTGTATATCTTGCTTTCTCTCATCACATTCACATCCTGTCATTCATCATTTAATGTCTTCAGTAATCGTTTTAACATGCCCCACACATAAAAAGATTGGATTGAAGAAGGAGCAGAGGCTGTGAAAAGCACATTTCAGACCCCAAATTCCTCCTTGAGCCCATGAAATCTGCCAGGAAGTCTTTGATTCTACCCCAGGGACGATGCATAGACTTGCCACACAAATCACCATGAACAGTGCCCCCCTCTTTCCCCCTCTCTTCCGTTCCCCTTCTTCCTCTCCCCCTCTCACTCTGTCACACACACACACACTCACACACACACACACACACTCACACACACACACACTCACACACACACTCACACACACACACTCACACACACACTCACACACACACTCACACACACACACTCACACACACACTCACACACACACTCACACACAATATCACACCACCATCTTGATTTGTTTCTCATACTGCTTATAAAGGCCTTGTTTCTGGGTCTGTGTTAATCTACTAGAACCTCAAAATGTCAAAACACATAATGTAGCAAAGCGCTGACACCCACCAACCTTCTTCTTTGACTGACAGGATGTCCTTCAGAAGGCTGTCTTAGATATGGGTGACTCTTAATATTCTCAGCACTAATGTCCTGAAAGACTCAAAGTCCAAAGTCCTGAATGTCAGTGTCACTGTGATGGCAATCCCAGAGTTGAAACCCTGAAAGCTCAAATTTCTTAAGCTACAAGCAACTCAGTTGGACAAAAGAAGCCATATGAGAAAGGCATCATGTGTCTGATGATTCAAAGCTGTCATCCACCAAATGAGGGGAAACATTCAACCTTTGTCTTTCTGAGTCTAGGTTACCTCACTCAAATGATTGTTTCTTACTCCACCCATTTACTGGTGAATTTCATAATTTCTTTTTTTTCTTAACAGCTGAGTGTAATTCCATTGTATGTATGTACCACATTTTCATTATCCATTCATAAGTTAATGGACATCTTGGCTGCTTCTATTTCCTGACTATTGTGAACAGAGCAGCAATGAATATGAATGACGAGGTGTATCTGAAGAGGGCTGTAGACTCCATTGGGTATATGCCCAAGAGTGTTATAGCAGGATCATGTGCTGGGTCTATTTATAGCTCTGTGATGAAGCTGCGCACTGATTTGCATATTGGCTGTGCTAGTTGTTCTCATACCTAAAGTGAATTAGTGTTCTCTGTTTCCTAACCCCAGCATTACTGTCATTTGTTTTTATTTTTGTCTTCTGTTCAATCTTAGCCATTCTGACTAGGGTAGGATGAAATCTCAGTGTGGTTTTAATTTGCATTTGTCTGGTACTAAAAGATGTCGAACATGTTTAATGTTTCTCAGCTGTTTGTGCTTCACCTGGCAAGGACTTTCTATTTGGTTCAGGTGTTATGTCCAATGTTTTCTACTATGCTCTCTGTGTGAATCTGGTTGTTTGTTTTTCTTGATGTTTGGTTTTTGAGTTTTTTTTTTTTAAATTTAGTCTAGAAACCAATCCTCTAACCTTCTGTCAAATATATAATATTTTCCCCCATTCTATACTTTGCCTCTTCAGTTGAGTTGTGGAATACTTTGCTGTATAGAAGTTTTTAGTTTCATGAGGTCACATTTATTATATAGTTGGTCATAATGTAATTATGACTGCCCTATTAGGATCTGTTCAGAAAATCCTTTCCTGATTTCCTCTTTTACAGAATTAAGGTTACCAAGTCTTAGGCTGAGGTCCTAAATTCATATGGAGTTTAGTTTTGTGCAAGGTGAGAGATAAACATTCTGACTTCATTTTTCTGCACAGCTATTCAGTTTGACCAGCACCCTTTGTTGAAGGTCTTGTCTTATCTCACATATGTATTGCTGGCCACTTTGTAAAATATCAGATCACTATGGGAGGGTAAAAATATATGTGGATCTTCAATTCTGTCCCATTGATTAACAAGTCTGTTTTGATACCAGTGTCATGATGTTTTTATTATCATGCATGCAGTATAAATTGAAGTCTGGGATGGTGATATAGCCAGCTTGTTGTTTGTTTTGTTTTAATTGTTCAAGATTGCTTTGGCTCTCCTGGATCTTTTTATTACCACATGAAATTTAAGATTATTTTTGCAGTTTCTGTGAAGAATTGCTTTGGAATTTTGATGAGGATTGCATTGAATATGTTAATCGCTTTTGGCAACACAGCCAGTTTCACAATATTAATCCTAGCACTCCACTATCATAAAAAGTCTTTGTACCTTATGGTTTCTTCTTTAATTCCTTTTTATTTTTTTCTCATTTTCTGAAACTTTGAATTGTACAAGGCTTTTACTTCCTTGGCTATATTTCTGTATTTATTCCAAGATATTTTGAGGCTATTGTCAAAGGTAGTGTGATTCCTGATCTCTTTTTCAGTATGTTTGTTGTTTGTATACAGGATGGCTGCTGGTTTTTGCATATTAATTTTATACCCTGATACTTTTCAGAATGTTTATCAGCTGTAGGAATTTTCTGGTAGAGTCTTTGGAGTTTGTTGTGTATAGAATCATACCATCTGCAAAGGAGTATACCTTGACTTCTTCCTCTCCTGTTTGCTATATTGAACATGGGGAGGGAGAGTACAAATTCTTATTTTGTTACCAATCTTAATAAAACTGCTTTGATTTTTTTTTTCTCTCTCCATTTTGAGGATGTTGGCTATGGGTTTCCCGTGTATTGCCTTACTATGTTGTGGTATGTAGGAATACCCTTAGAAGTTAGGGTGTTAGTAAAAGGTGATTTGGGGACTTCAAGAGAGGGGAGATAGAATGCTGTGGTGTAAAGGGTTAAATGGAAATAATGGAACAGGAAAAGTTAAATGGAGGGGAGGGCAGGGGAAAGGAGGCAATAGGAAGGGAATAACTATCACTGAATACATTTTAAAGGCTAACCAAAAAGAGAGAGAGAGAGAAAAGAGAAAGAAAGAAAGAAAGAAAGAAAGAAAGAAAAAAGAGAGAGAGAAAAAAGAAACAAAGAAAAAGCCTAGTGCCAGGAACTTATTTGGAGTTTTGTTTTGTTTTTTTTTTTTTTTTGTTTTTGTTTTTTGTTTTTTTTTGGTTCCTGAGGTTTAATAGTCATCTAAATATTGCAGGCTCTTGCCAATGCTCTTGGTTATCCTCCATAACTTGATAGTAAGACCCTATTGCTGAAGACAACACATAGTTGTGTCTTAGAATATGGAGAAGTCAAGCTGGCTGTCTCCTAGAAGCTTCATACCTACTGACTGGCTTTCATTGTTCTGGGAGGTGCTATGCTCACTGCCAGAGGAGAACAATGACCACCAGTCATTTCTGTCTCTGAACACTGTGAACTACCATAACATCCAGCACAACAGACATGCCCCTTAGTGTATTAATAGCATGAACATCATTGGAGTAACCACTTTCTGATTGGATGTGAGGGTACAGGTTGAAACTCATACCTGACACAAATATTGGAATTGAGAACCTGTGGCTGGATAGCTCATCACCCCCAGGGGAAAGCATACTGCATTCAATTTGCTAAATAAAATAGTATTACATTAACTCCAAATGGCTTACAGTTATACCTATAAATTAGTGTATCTCTTAACCTTTGTCAGATAAGTTTCTATTTGCCATAGGTGGAAATTAACCCCGGGTCCCACAAATGACCAGTTTGAACAGAATAATAGACTGCAGAGAGTTCAGCCCTAAGTGGAACATCTGTGTAACACCACTCCTCCCAAGACTCAGGGATCATTGTGAAAGAGGAAGTAAATACGTTAAGATTCAGAGGTGGTAGGTGACTACAAAAAAGTGCTATTTTAGGATACAACAAGTCAATTACACATATGAACTCAAAGTAGTCATGAGAGCATCAGCCAGGCCCAGGCTAGCTCAAACTAGAAAAAGTCTGATCTTGGGTATGGGAAGTAGCTTTGAAATTCTACCACTAGATAAGAAACTATTGGCAGTAAATGGCTGTTGGAAGGAGAGGTCAGTTTTCTTAAAGAGTGTAAGTAACTCTTGGAGGGTTCACCAGACCCCAGCAGAAGGTCAAGAATATATCAGCAGCACAAACCATACTTGATAGACTTAAAACAAAATGAAAACTCCATTTGTGTGGGTAGGGAAGGGAGTGGGTCTAGGGGGAATTGGAGAAGATGGTGACTTGACCAGAACACATGGTACACGTTTTTCAAAGAATTAACAATACCAGAAAAGAAAACTGAAGTCCCTTCAGAGAGAAAGGGGGGCACAGCAGGATGAATTTTGGCAGGGAGTGGTGTGCTATTGGTGGCATGCAAGAGAATTGCATCATGTTAGGCAGAACAAACACTTAGCAATGCGCCAAAGCATTATTTGAGGTGCTGTGAAGGAGTTTGTATAGAGATGAGTGGGAGTGAGTGAAGCGGTTAGGGGGAAACCCTTCCTCAGGGTAGGCGACACCATTCACCCTCCAGGCACTTGGAAAGAACACATACAGTGAATTGGTCTCTGAGAGCTGGTTTCTGCTTCTTTCTGTAGATACCACGATGTCAGGCCCACTGGCTGTGGACTCTGGCATTTATGCCAGCATACCCCCTCATCATTCTGACACATCTTTTTGCAAATTAGATTTAATGAAGTGTATTTTCCTCATGTTAACTTTGTGTGGTGCATGGAAGCATTATAGAAGTACATCCAAGTGCTGAAACATCCTAAACTGATAAACAGATGTTTCTCTTGTATGTTGTATTCCTGAAGGATAAGATGGCTCAAGCTCTGGGCTCTTTGAGTGGCTGCCTATGTGTTAGGGTTTGGCCAGTCTTGTCTGAAGACAGTCTTCTCTGAAGACTGTAGTCAATGTGCAGGATCACAATTATAAAGCTGTGTGTACACAATTTACCATGGTGATATGCATTTGCACAAGTCACCTTTTTACCTATTTCTTTATAAATATGGCTGTTCCACTCATGTGACTGAATAGCTCAGTATTCATGCTTGCAAAGAATGTTCCTTCTTATTTACCTCTTTATCTCGTAATCTACAAAGTATTGAAGTTTTGTGCATTTCTTATATAAATATCTCTTTAATAATATAGTAAAAAATTTTTAAAGAGTGTTTATTTTTCCCAGAATCATATTTTCAGTATTTTTTTTTTGACTTGGAGATTTACATTTTTCAAGGTTTTATCATTAGAACTATGCTGTTTCAATCTGTGTCTTCCAGGAATACGACCCGCACTAGGCTCTGACAGGCTGTAATTATTTTCTTTAAGGAGGTGGGGGGAGGACAATGCCTATGGGGTTTTCTTCTGATTACAAGGGACAACATATTTTTTGTCAATAAACCTACATTTCTTTCTGTGAGTGATTTTGCTACTTTGCACCTCATAAATCAGTGTTTCAACTTGGCAGAGTGTGGGTAGGATCAATACAGCAATGCGTAGCTTTGGCTGTTCTACCAAAGCAGGGCAACACTTTGCATGGGCTCCCTCCCTTCCTTTAAAAAATAAAACAGAATTAGTCAATACTTTGGATTCAGTGTAGCTTCCCAGTGCTAGAGAGAATGATGGCAGAAATACAAGGAAGGGAAAAAGCAATAAAAAAAAAAAAAAAAAAAAAAAAAAAAAGGTTGTCATTTCACACCTCAATGAGCAACATAATGTTCTCTGTGTAAGTATACATGTTTTCCAGAGGAACAGAACCAATATAAGGAAGAAAGAGGGGCTGAGGGCAGAGGGGATTTTTTTTTTTTTTTTTTTTTTTTTTTTGGTTACTGTGGAAATCAACTCCAGATTTGAAAGTCCTACAATGTAGAGAGCTGCGAAGTGCTGCGCCTAAAGATGGCGCTGGCTTCCGTCTTCCACCTTCCTGATGGTGAGCGCTCTCTATCATAACAAGTCCTTATTTGGCTAAGCATGTTAAGCTTGCTTGCTTCCTTATAAGAGCAGCCTATCTGCAGGGTCCACATGGCTCACTAGGGTTGGTCAGTGCAAGGGGATTTAAGCCTGTGCGGGAGTTTCCCCAGAGAAGAAGAAGCTTGTTCAAGGATCCTGATTAAACTGCTAGAAGATCTCCCCTGAGTTGCATCTTCTTGCTGGTCGAGGTTGGGCACGACACTACAGTATTGTTAAAGCAGAAAACCTAATGTAAGCACCAGAGTTCAAAGTCCTGAGAACCTGGCACTCCGTCTGAGGGCAAAACAGTCATATCCCAGCTCCAGGAGAAAGTGAATTTGCCTTGCTCTGTCTTTTGTCCTCAGTGGATTGACTCCTACCCACACTGCTGAAAGTGGACTATAACTCAGTCCTCTTATCCTAATGCTGCTACGTTTCAGAAAGAGCCTTGCACGTGCAAGCATGTATACCACACATTCCAAGCTAGTATTTAATCAGCCGGCTATACATCCCGGAACACAATAGAGTATAAAATCACAGTGGGGCCCTGAGAATTCTGAGAGAGTTCACACAAAGGTCTAGCTTGGTCAAGACTTAACCTTTCTTGCCTATTTCTTTGGCCTGATACTTTGGTGTGTATGGCTGTGATGGTTTGAAAGAAAATGGCCCCCAAAGGGAATGGCACTATTAGGAGGCCTTGTTGGAGGAAGTGTGTCACTGTGGGCATGGGCTTTGAGGTTTATTTTTCTCAAGCTTCCCTCTGTGACAGTCAGTTGACTTCCTATTGACTACAAGATGGGGGACTCTCAGCTCCAGTGCCACATCTGCCTACATGTCACCATGCTCCCCACCATGGTGACAATGGACTAAACCTCTGAAATTAAATGTTTTCTTTATAAGAGTTGCCTTGGTCATGGTGTCTCTTCACAGCAATAAAAACCCAAACTAAGATAGTGGCTTTGGATAAAACTAAAATCATCTATACTGTGAAGTGGATTGTACCTCACAGCTATGCTCCCAGCATGCAAGTCTGAGCTACCTAATCTTTGTCCTGGAGACCCTTTGTTTCCTCCTATGTTAGGGCTGAGCTGTGTACTACCAGCCACACTTGGTAAAAGTGCTGAAGGTGAAATTGCTGGCGGTGGGCCAGATGAAGGCAGCATGTGGCACCACTCTAATAACACCATGATATATGTTTCTGATCTTTCGTTGCCTATAGTTCGTTTTGCTCCCACAAATACTGTAGCTATACACACCTTCAACATTCCAAACTTCTGGCAATGTAAGAAGTTCTGAGCAGCATGTCCTGACTGAGTCCCAAAATGGCTTAACCATTGAGAGACAGTCACTTTAGCCTTGGTGGTGGGCAACAATCCTGTGACTACAGACATCCCCCCCCCCCAGCACTCAGGCCACACCCGCCATACCCTCTCTGGACATGTGAAGTAAAGCTGTGATGGATGTAACAAGCCAAAATCTCTCACTTCCTACTGTCTGCTCTATTGTATTCATTTTACAGGCACATGCATTGAAACATAGGCATATATGGACATGTGCATAGAAATACAGAGTAAAAGCTATCATCTAAAGGGTGCATATAGTTGCTTTAATATCTGCTCATTCAAACTCAGATAAGTCAGTTAAAAGTTAAATTCCTTTTGCTGAGCAAAAGAACTTGAGTTTAAATTGGCTAAGACAAGCCCTGTTCCTGGCACATTTCCTGCTCCTGGGTAATTTTCAATGTTGGGCCACCTATCCCCAAGGCCGTGGAAGCTGATAGAATGATGAGTTCAGAGACAGCAAGTCAAAAGGAGTTCTGTATCTCCTGGAAAGCTTGGTGATTAGTGCAAACATGTCCCCCTGCCTCTATGGAAGCCACATGGCTTCTCCCAGGTACTGTAACCTTCCTGTCCCCCATGCTTTGGTGAACCCATCTCCCCTTCCCTGCTCCAGTAAGTCCTTCATGGGTGCCTGGGTCCAGAAGCAGCAGCAGCTGCTTCAATGGGATGGCTCTGTTGTAGTGGAGGCTATGCAGTGCCCTGAGGACGACAAACCTAAGAAATAGAGCAGCTTGGAAATACAGGCTACTGCAGTGGTACCATCTGCATCTTCCCTCTGCTCTGATGCCTCCTCTCACTCCTGCTTCCCTCAAGGTTATGTTCCTGCTATTGAGTTATACAGTAATGCCTGGCCAGTTACCCAGCCAGCTAGCTATCTGACATTTATTTATTTATTTATTTATTTTTCTTTTTTCTTTCTTTTTTTTTTTTGGATATTTTTTTTATTTAAATTTGAAACAAGTCTGCTTTACATGTCAATCCCAGTTCAGGCACCCTCTCTTTCTCCCCTGTCCCCCACACCAACCCCCATCCCATCCTATCCCCTTTCTGCTCCCCAGGGAGGGTGAGGGTGATACCTTCCATGGGGAATCTTCAAAGTCTGTCATGTCATTTGGAGCAGAGCCGAGGCCCTCCCCCATGTGTCTAGGCTGAGAGAGTATCCCTCTATGTGGAATGGGCTCCCAAAGTCCATTCATATACTAGGGATAAATACTGATCCATTACTAGAGGCCGCATAGACTGTCTAGTCCTCCTAACTAACACCCACATTCAGGGGGTCTGGGTTAGTCCTATGCTGGTTTCCCAGATATCAGACTGGAATCCATGAGCTCCACCTTGTTCAGGTCAGCAGTTTCTGTGGGTTTCTCCAGCCTGGTCTCTACCCCTTTGCTCATTACTTCTCCCTCTCTGCAACTGAATTCCAGAAGTTTGGCTCAGTGTTTAGCTGTGGGTGTCTGCTTCTGCTTCCACCAGCTACTAGATGAAGGCTCTAGAATGGCATATAAGGTAGTCATCAATCTCATTATCAGGGAAGAACATTTAAGGTAGCCTCTCCACTATTGCTTAGATTGTTAGTTGGGGTTGTCCTTGTAGATCTCAGACATTTCCCTAGTGCCAGATTTCTCTTAAAACATATAATGGCTTCCTCTATTATGGTTTCTCTTTTCTTGTTCTCCTCTATTCTTTCCCTGACTCAATCTTCCTGCTCCCTCATGCCCACCCCTCCCCTACTCTTCCAATTCCCTCTCCCCTTCCCCCATGCTCCAAATTTGCTTGGGAGATCTTGTCCCTTTCCCTTTTTCATGGGAACCATGTATGTCTCTCTTAGGGCCCTCCTTGTTTCCTAGCTACCTGACATTTCAAGGGAGGGGAACTTTTGCTTATCTCTCAGATTTACCATGTACTACTTTAAAACCTATTCTCTCTTGACAGTGGTTGGTTAACCCAGTAAATGAAAATTCTGTTTTGTATTCTTATCCTATTGAAAATTCTGGAACCATCTCCACTCTCTCTTTTCATAGTCCACATCCAGCTCTGAAAAAAATGCTGTTTGTTCAACCTTTAAAATGCAGGGTTAGACCACTTCTCATGTCCTGCACTATAATCACCTAGCCCAAGCCACTGCCATTTTATGACTGTATTAATTTTTTCGTCCCTTTTATTTCTTGAGCATTACTGTGTCAGACACTTTGGGGTGGTATGGGGAACCCTCTGAGTCAGTGGGGAATGTTCAATAGGACCTAGTAGTGAAGGGCCATTGATTTGGAGATTTACCTCAGATGAGGTTGGTAGGAAAACTTAAAAGTATTCCCCCATTCCTGTGGGACTGATGGGAGATGTCCTTCTGTATATGTGTTTCTCTTATTTGTTGATGAATAAAACACTGTCTGGCCAATGAGACAGGGAGATAGGCAGGGTTAAGATGAGGAGAATTCTGGGAAAGGTAGGCAGAGAAAGCCCCACCAAGGACAGAGGACACGTAGTTGACAAAGGAGTTAACAGGTCTGTGATGGGAGATGTCATTCTGTAAATATGGTTAATGAATAAGGCACTGTTGGCCAATAGGAAAGCAAGATAGGCAGGACTAGGGCACAAGGAGGATTCTGGAAGTAGTAAAGAGGAGATTCAAAATGGAGGACAGAGAGAGCAGAACGCTGGGCTCTCTCTCCAGTAAGCCAAGAAGACCACATGGAAACTTAGATTGATAAAAATAGGTTAATATTTAAAACAGAGCTAGCCAATAGAAATGTTAATAATAGGCTAACAGAATTATATCTAATACAGTGTCTCATTGTGTTAATTTGGGGCTGTCATGGCTGAGGGACCAGGCCGGTGGGAAAAACATTCTCGTAACAGGTCTGGGTATTCTCCAGTAACCAAGACAACATGGAAATACATAGATTAGTAGTTATAGGTTAATAATTAAGACAGAGCTAGCCGATAAGAAGCCCTAGCCAGTGGCCAAGAGTTTTGTAATTAATATAGTGTCTGTGTGCTTATTTGGGGCTCAAGGGTGGCAGGCTGGTGGGAAAGAAGCTTCGAAACATGGGGCTCTTGGGCTGCCTGGTGATTGAGAAGCTAAAGGGTTAATGATATGTTTCTAGAAAAGCTGGGAGTTTCATCTCCCTACCTGAAGGCTTTTTAGCTGAGGAAGGACAGAGTCAGTGCCCTGGTAGATTGGAGATGCTAAGAGGCTACACTGGATGAGTGTTAATGTGTGTGAGCAGTATGGTGTCTCCTTTAAAAATCTATGTTTAATCAAAAGGTTAACACATATTCTTGTGGAAACAGCCAACAAGTGATTAGAGACACAGCTCAGGGACTTAGGAGAGGAGAAGCATGTCCTGGACCAAATATGTATTGGCATTTTAAGGTGGCTTCCTTCATAGTATAACCTTTCCAGGAGGATATAGAAAACAGGTCTCATTCTGTATATGAAAACCCCTTTGCAGGAGAGAGTGTATGGTGGTGGTGGTGGGGTATCAAAAGGCCTTTTCATAGGGGTTGCCAAAGACAATTGGAAAACACAGATGATGGCATTATGATTCATAACAGTAGCAAAATTATAATTATGAAATAGCAATGAAAATATGTTGTGGTTGGAGATGACCACAACATGAAGAACTGTATTAAAAAGGTCACAGCATTAGGAAGGTTGACGAACAGCGGAACAGTGACGTAGACGCTTGAGCAATGGTGTCTGAAAACTTCAAGTATTTCGACCTCCAGGACATAGTCATGTAATGTGATTTATAGAGGGAACCTTTTGTGGTAAAATCAAGATAAGAAGAATCTTAAGATGAGGTCAGCTGGCCAGTGTCAAGCACTCAGAGAGACACAGGCCAAACTTGTGGCCAGAGAATGGATGGTAAGGCCATCATGCGGACTCAGAGGCCATACTGGTGGACCAGAGACAGCAAGTGAAAGGAAATGAGCAATGGACACTTGGACTAGTGTGGGAGGAGGTAATAGCTACTGGGTGGACACTCATATTGTTACATGGCTCTGGGAAGATCTTCTCTTAAGCTCATGTGACCCAGGGGATTTTGAATTGTGGGAACTACATTTATGCAGCCTTTAACACCTAACAAAATCCTTCGTTATTTTTATGGCCTCAGATCTACCCAGGGAAGATGGTAGGCATACCTCTGCTCTCATTTTTATTTTATACCTGGGAAAATGTACATATAGGGAAACCATGACCCACCTAAGCCTTCATAGTCTTTAAGAGGATTTTATAGTTAATTCTGGTATTTAGATTGTTCCCACGTTAATTATTTAAAATTTCTTTATTTGATGTGTATGGGTGTTTGTTGGCATACTTGGTACCCATAGAGGCCAGAAGTATCAGCTCTCTGGGACTGGAGTTAAAAATAGTTGTAAGCTGCCATGTGAGTGCTGGGAATTGACCCTGGGTCATCTGGAAGACCAACCTAAGAAAAATGAAAATTTCTCCTGGAGAATCTATGTGAGTTTTCAGTGTAGGAAACCTCTTTTTCAATGGCAACATTGGTCTTCTGTGTGCATCTAGGCTCCTGTAATGACCATGGGCAGTGAGGATGCCACAGTATCTGCAGCACTATCGTGACTGTGTTCTTGATTACTTGCCAATAAAGTCAAAAGTGGAGATTCATTGTTCTAGAAATGACACCCATTTGATTACTATTTTGCCGTTTTCATCTCTGTAGTTTTGAGAATGCCTTCTCAGACCTTTCTCTAGCAGAATGCACTTTAAAGCTACCCCTTTCCTGAAACTTTGGCACGTGGCTGAATTTTTCTTATAAATTAGCTCATTCAGCACTTGTGACTACATAGATATAGGCTAGAATTTTCATTTTCAGATTAGCTGAGAGCCTGAGAATTTTGGGAGTTTTCACAGGTCTACACAAAGAGAATAAGGAATAGAACAGTTCTTAACCTGTGGGCCATGACCCCTTTGGGAGTAGAATGACCCTTTTACAAGGGTCTCATATCAGATATTGGTATTATGGTTCATAACAGTAGCAAGATTAGTTATGAAATAGTAATGGAAATAATTTTATGGCTGGGGGTCACCACAACATGAGGAACTATGTTAAAAGGTTGCATTAGGAAGGTTGAGAATCACTGAACTAGAAGAAACAGGAGCTCATGTTCCCAGTGGACTCTGGTCCCCTCTTCTGACTTTTGTCTAGTACCTTAGGCTGCTCCGTGCTTTAGGGGTTATTGTTATATGGCAGAGCCATTCTCTGAAATGTCAATCATGCTCTCCAAGAAGAAAATGAAGTAGAGACAAACTGTAACAGAGAGGTCTGTATTGTGCTTTGTCCCCATGTTCGCCTTCACGTTGCCTGAGCCTTCCATTACTCAGACCAAATTAGAGAACTCTGTTTTTCCCTTTAACAGTTCATCATGAACTGAAAGACATATGTCCGAGTTTGCATCTGAATGGACACAGAACATGGTCTCACGCTCTGACCTGTGTATCTCTGCACATTTATGACTTTGCATGTCATTATATATTAAGTGTATTTTACCTGTATTTTACCAGGAAGGAACCAGAATCCTAAGCTATAGACTTCGTGACCCATTTCTGCATTTAAAAAAAAAAAATCAGCTTCCTTGTTAAATGGCAAACCCTTCATCTCATCTCAAAGGATGAGTAGTGCAGCACTTAAAAAAGACTTCCAACTGGTTACATTTGAGGGGCTGGGGGAAGGTTGGACCAGAATATCTACAGGCCAAGAGCCAGGGAGTACTTTTGTTTGATATTGAATTGGAAACATTTCCTCACCTGCTCTATTCTTGCCTTTTGAAATTAGGTCCTATGGACACGTTAGCACAGAGCCCTGCAAAGAGGGCAGTGCTGGCTCCCATCCCTTATTATCACTGTCAGGCTGAAAGAGCTGATGCTTCATGTGAGGGTTAGCACATATGGCCAAAGGCTGCTTCTGATAACCCTTTTCCCAGCACCAACTCTTGCCTGAGAAAGTGTCAAGAGAGAGTGAGAATGCATGTGCAGAACCTCTAGAGGCTGAGTATCTGACCATACTCACAGTGCTCCCTCCTCTCAGCCTCTTTTATGTAGTCTTCCCCTCTCTGAATGCTCCTCTGGTTGTGCTTGTGGCTTCTTGTCTTCTCTCTCCTAATGGTGTTAGTTAGTGTCAACATTTAGTCCTTTAACCTCTGCTCTTTGAAATGTCTTCCCATAGCCAATGAGATAGGAATATTGCTCAGCTCCAAGCAGACAAAGCTGCTTTCCCAAGTGTCCGTTTTCTCAAAAGGTAGTGAGATCTTTGTGGTGCAGGGGCTTCCTGTAAGAGCGCCTTGCTGACTCACTCATGTGTGGCATGTTAGCTAACTGTAGGAATTGCTACACTTAGCTATTTAGACAGAGAGGTATCTCCAAAATCTAGAGGCTGAACCTTGACTGTGTCAGCTTCAGCATCTACTTTTAAACTGTCTCTGCACATTTGAAGCCTTTGCTATGTTTTCACCATTAACCATTAAGGGAGCAACTGCAGGCATGTGTCACACAGAAATTTCATTAAACCAGTGATTACCTGAAGAGATGTCCAACAAAAACTGATAACATTCTGTCAAGAAATATCAGCTGAGCACCTCTGCAGGAGGTTGAAGACCTTATTACTACTCTGAAAGCTGATATCCTCACATCCATCCCAAATGGTACCAGTTATGGCATTTCAGTTTAGTTGGGCCCAGTGGTCTAGGCAGCAGGCACTCTTAGGTTAGGAAGATGCAAGTAAATACATGAAAAAGAAGAAACCCAAAGCTAACTAGAGGCGAGAAGCTGGAAGAAGGTAGCCATGGGTCCAGGAAACAGAAGGTGCTCTTGGCAATGATTTCTAAATCCAGTGCAGGTCTGGAATAGTGGTGTGCAATTATACACAGTCCTAGGAAAGATGACTGCTTCCCTGAGGGGACTCATGAGGTCTCAGGACTAGTATGGCCTCCATATGGAAAGGAGACAGCTCCCAAGATTCTTTAGAGTTGCTTTCTTGCCATACAAGAGCTAGACATGGCTGAGCCACAAGAAGGTTTTGTATGGCTTTGGCTGTCCAAGGAAGAGAGTACAAGATGAGTGATGGCTGCTTGAGTTCAACCTGTCTGAACTGAAGTTTTCCCACCAAACTTTTCTCATTCATAAATTAGTAAGGTTATTTCTTAGACATCTGCTCTGAGGGCTCCTGTTAGAGTTAGCTTTTCTAGAGTAATCCTGAAAATATCTGAGCTATCACTATGTCTTAACAGCATGCCTTCACTTCACCGTTAGCAACTTTTCCATAACTTTCACAAGTTGACCTCTGTTTGTTTCAAGTAACAGTTTTCTCTATCACTTTCCATCAAGCTATCCCCCACCAGATGGTCATACAATCTAAAATATCTCTCCCTCCCCATTATTGTCTTGACTTAATGCCTGTAGCACTATGTCCAGAGGTAGGCCTGTAGAATTCTTAATGTGCTTGCAGTGTTTGGGTGGCACAAAGACATTAATTTACAATTGGATGCCAAACCACACTTTTGATAAGAACTGTGATGTAGATACATGGCTAGTGGCCTACCATGTGTTAACTATGGGAGTCCAAGTATGCTGCCTAACTGCTGAAGGCTTCATTCTCTTCTAATACCCCTCAAGTCAGTATTTGCATGACAAAATTTAAGTCCTTAAAGTCCTTAAAGCTGGCCTGTTGCATTTTAAGGTCCCAGCCCATTTATTTTTCCATGGCTCTCACAAGGCTTTCCTAACCATGGGGGCTTGCTGACTTGTTATCCAGGATCCCAGTTCTTCATCTTATAGCCTCTGCCCATGTTACACTGGGTAGGATGTTATTATATGACCCTCAAAACATCCCAAGAGCCGCCTCAGTGCTCTTCCCCCTAGCCCATCTCACTCACTAAAATTCTGCTCACCTCTTCTCTCAACTCCCCTGACTCTAAGCCCTCAAGGAATTTTCCTAGCATTTACTGCCCAATCCATTATTTTGGTGCTTTTTTTTATATCCACTTCTCTAGTTAGTTAATTTTTCATGCTTTCCCTACTACATACTGGCACTAAGTATCACTGGGGATTGTACTCCATTGATTTCTACCAGAGCACCTAGGTCCTTGTCAGGGCTACAATAAATATTTTCTTAATAATAACTATTCTCTTTCATGAAGGAGATGTTCTCCTTTATCTCTGCAAACCCCTGGGTGCTGTTTTTATATAATGCATTAACAATGGTGGTGAGTTCTGCTTTTCAACTGAACAGGACACTTTCAGTTTATTCCCTCTAAGAGGAATGGGTTCCATTTACACTGTTTCCATTTACACTGTGCCCTAAACCCAGTGACTAATAAAGTGGATTTTCAAGGTTACATCCCAAGATCATAATGTAACTTTGGAAAAGAATGTTTGTATTTTAACTTCTCCAGCACTAACTAAACATAATGGACGTTGGACTTATGACCTTGGCTTCTTTAACAGCTTGCATTACCCATCTGTTTTAGTTAAGGTTTCTATTGCTTCAAGGAAACACCATGACCAAAAAGCAAGTTGGGGAGGAAAGGGTTTATTCAGCTTACACTTCTGTATTGCTGTTCATCATCAAAGGATGTCAGAATAGGAATTCAAGCAGGGCAGGAATCTGGAGGAAGAAGCTGAAGCAGAGACCATGGAGGAGAGCTGCTCACTGGCTTGCTCTCCTGGCTCACTCAGCCTGCTTTCTTATAGAACCTAGGACCACCAGTCTAGAGGGATGGCCTTCCCACCATGGGCTGGGCCCTCCCCAATTGGACACTAATTGAGAAAATGCCTTACAGCGGGATCTCATGGAGGCATTTCCTCAGCTGAAATTCCTTCCTCTCTGATGACTTGAGCTTGTATCAAGTTGACAGAAAACCACCAGAGACACATCTTGATCTACTTCAGTTTGGTTCAGTTATTTTTAGTAAGTGAATCCAGTTTTCCCAACTTACTAAAAATTGGAGGCATGATGTCTCTTCCTCTGCTATGTGTGTGACACTTGTCAATTTAAGATTTCTACATATAATTTGAATATTTAAGGAACAAGGGTAAGGCTGGGCCATGAACACTTTAAGGTAAAGTCTATGAAAGAAGGCAATGATATTATTTTTTTTTGCTTATTTCTGAGCGAATTAAGCAGTGAGACAAAGCCAAATATGACCTTCTTATTCATAAAGTCCATAAGGAAAGAAATGGTTTACACATGTACACATGTACCCTTCCTAATCCTGAAGGCCGAATTAATTAGACTTAAACTCCCACTCAAGGCCACGATGTGCCAGAGGGGCCCTCAGTACCCTGAACCATACTCAAAGTCCAGTAGAAACCCTTCTCAAAGTGAGTCTTGGAAAATGACAGGAGATGATGTGCTTAAGTCCTGTCCTTTTAAATTTACCCAGTCAGGTCAGTCACCCACTTCCCCAATGGCAGAAGTAAGGATTTTTATGCTCCCTGCATCAGTTCCTGTCTCCAGGTTGTTGCCCTGTTTCAGTTCCTGTCCTGGCTTCCCTTCAATGATGGACTACAATGTGGAAGTGTAAGCCAAGAAAACCCACTCCTCCCCAACTTGCTTTTTGGTCATGGTGTTTCACCACAGCAATAGTAACCCTAATTAGGGGATACCTTTAGAGTAACTACTTCAGTTCAGCCAAGGGACTTTTGAAAACTGGTTGCAAGGACTATGATAGTAACTAACACAGCCTCATGAAGATGCTTCCTGGAGGCTCGTGCATTGATGAATGTTGGAGTTGAGACTGGAGTCAAGATCTTGCTGGATCTAAAGCCCATTTCCCCCCATCATGTCAGACTCTGGCCTATAGAGTGTACCACCCAGGTTTAACCATTCAAACTCTGCCGTGCTGTCAGCCCAGTGCGTGATGCAGAACAGTTGCTGCCAACATCAGGCCAGCTCCCTAGTTCAGGTTCTTGTTGGTTCCCTGTAGCTTTATCAAAATCTAAGTACTGGCTTGCAGACTCCTAAGTGCCCTCTTCACATAGACAATCTCAATTTAACTTGGTTTAAAGTGCTGTGGACAGTGCTGTGTGGCTGTGGGATGTGAGGAGTGAAGATGAACATTCACATGTCATGAGTGGGAGCTGTGAAGTGCAGAGGGCTGAGCATATCCAGTAATTCCCACTGCCTGCTCTCTTATTCTACCCTGACTGCATCCTACCAAGCAAGACCATCCCCTCTCGTTTGTTGCCAGCGCATCCTGGATTTCCACACCCCGCCCTGTTCTTTACTTCTGTCCCTTTCCCCCAAGATTCAGGGGAAAAGGAGTTTTAGTATACACATGATACACACAGTGCAATGAGCTGAGGCCAAGATTCAGTATAAACAAATGATTTCCATGTGTCCATAGAGAGTTGGTGATGTGGGCAGGGGGAGGTCAGCTGGAAAAATAATTCAGGCAGACATGTCACCCAGGTAATGAATCCATTCTCCTCAGGAGAATAAATCAAATAGAAGCTTGCTCTTGACATGTTGGTCAGTTAATCTCATGCCTGCTCATCTCTGGGTGTGTTGATGCATCTTCTTAGATTAATTCTGTTTCCAGGTGAGTCTTAAATAATATGTTTCTGATCTTAAAAGCACAGGGAAGAAGTGATTTATTTCAAAAGGAAAGCAAATCATAAAGAGTAATAAATGTAAAATGCCAGAAAATTCCACAACAGAACAGGTACTGAGTAGCACGGGGGGGGGAGGGGGGGAGGATGCCATGCGGGAGACTGGAGACTCCCCTTGAGGAGGGGAGGCACTGGACATGAACAAGGACAGGCTGATGGCCAGAGACTTCCCAGTAGGAGGACTCGGTTTCAAAAATAAAGCTGTGATTGGAAAAACTTGACATAGCATCGCCTTAAATATCTGAACTTGTCTGTCCTGCCCATTAGGAAGGATGAAGACTGTGAGTCTAAATTAAACAGATTTTAAAATTTTTATTTTTTATCAGTCTTACAGTAGTTTGGATATATAGTCCTTGCACACCTGCATTTGAGGTCCTAGATCCCTACTCACTGTACAAGTAGAAAATCATAAGAATTTAAGATAGAAATCAACTGACATGAAGAGATACAGATTTCCCAGTATGGAAAAAGCTATTTTACTACAAATGAAGGATCAGATAGAAACAAACAGCTTTAAGGCTGAAAATTCTTCCGTATGGGTTGTAAGCAAAACAGGCACAGAGGGCAGCCAACTGGGCCTTTTTTCCTCCCCAGCAATTTTAGGTTTCTTAATTTGTTTAGCATGATCAAATTTTGTGCGGTTGCTGGGCCCACCAGTATTTCCAACCCCTGAGTCAGGCAGGTAAATGGGCTGGAAAGGCCTCTGGGAGGAAGGAAGGAGAGCTGGCTTTTATCAGACATTCTGCAGGGCTCTGGCCAGATACGGGAGCTCATTTCCCTCAACAACAAGAGAGAGTATTAAATTAATTCACTTTCAAGCGACCACATATGAAAGGCCAAGGGAGGGTTAGAGAGGGAGTATGAGTGGCCTCCACAGCTTGAGGAAAATTTCATCAATGGCATTTAGAATTACCGGGACATGGGTGATAAAAAGCCAACTGGAGGCTCTTTTTATTGATTTTTCCATTCTTTGTAGACACTTGGTTATGCCACAACAAACTGGGAGACTCTGGGGACTCCTACTCTGTCTCCCTGCTCAGAATTCTTTTTCAGATCCTGAAATCTGTGATTCAGCTCTCCTCACCAACATCCAAAGGCATTTCCATCTATTCATCTTACATCTCTCTTTAGACTGGGGGAATCAGAACTTGGGACTTCAACCTGTTTCCAGTGATCTTGTGGTAGGGATAGGAGCAGCCATCAGCCCTGCCAAGCCAAGGTGTTAGTGAGGTCTGTGAAATACACCACAATTTTTGTACCTTGAAGAATGGCTTGCAGCTCTAACTGCCAACCACCCAGAGCAAGTGCCAGCTGCTCCATTAAGCCTCCTGCCTAGGCATGTAGGTTCCTATAGGTCCCCTGTGGCGTCCTTGGAATATGCCCTGGTGTGTTCATTTGCAGCTTACTGAGAGCCCTGTGAATTTGTTTAATACAGATAAAGACAAATCACATTGACCAAAGATGCTCTTTGCCTCCTTGCTGTGTTGAATTCCCTGACTGGTCCCATGTTTTTACAGAGCACTAACGTCGTCCTTTATCCTGAAGCATAACCTTCACCGTCCCACTAAAAAGTCCTGGGTGCTGGTGCAGGCCACCGTCCTTCAGCTATTGCTCTTGAAAGTGACAATGGAGGCAGAAAGTGCCAGAAGTGAGCATTCTCAGCCCAGCAGCCTCTCCCCTATTCCCCTCTACACACACACACACACACACACACACACACACACACACACACACACACACAGAGAGAGAGAGAGAGAGAGAGAGAGAGAGAGAGAGAGAGAGAGAGAGAGAGAGCCTTTCTCTGCCTGCTTCAGAACCTGGAGCTAATGCTTAGCATGAAGGAAAGGAAGGGAAGAAAACAAGAGTGATAAATAATTCCAGTGTAGCCTGGGGGAAAAAAAACTTAGAAACAGATATTGGCATACAAGTTGAGTGTGAGAGAAGCAAAGAAGCCAAGCCACCAGAGAGCTCTTACCTCTGCCAAGGGTGGGGAGATCCTATCCTCACCGTGGCTGGAGATTAATTATCAGTGGTTGATGAATGAATACCCTAAGACTGAGTACTGAATCCCACCTGAGACCCTGGGCTCCTTCTTACATATATCTCTCTATCTAGTACTGTGATTAAAGGTGTGAGCTCTGTTTCTCTTTTAGACTGATTCACTCTTATATAGCCTGAAAGGCCTTGAACTCCTCTGCCTCTGTCTCCTCAGTCCTGAGTCTTGGGATTAAAGGTGTGTGCTATTCCTGCCTGGCCTCTATGGCTGACTATCTGTGGCTGGCTTTATTTTCTGATCTTAAGTGGCTTTATTTGATCATAAACAATGTATCACTACATCCCAGATCCACTATTGGCATTCTAGAATGGAGATAGCTGGACATTTCTGCTGTTACAGGACTGCAAACTGTAGAGCAAATGATGCCATGATGGATGTCCTTGGAACCTAGTTTGTAGGCAGTAACACCAGCTAAAATGAGAACAAAGACCTAATCCATTAATGTCCCTAGTTCTGGGAAAGTCCTTAACAGTACTATCATTGCTTTTTGCCTTCTGTGTGCATCTAGCTAACTTGTCTTGCTAACCAAAGTGTGTCAATACAGGATTTTGTGTGTGTGTGCACGCCCACGCTTAAAAGTTCACCCAAGAAAGCTCCAAACACCCTAGAAATCCCCAAACAACCAGTGTAGTTGCCAGCCAGCTAATAATGACTTGCTGTTGGTTTGAGCCTATGTGAGTAGTCTTTTCTGATGTAGCCCACAATAACACCATTTCAGCATGTCCCATTTGAAAGTTCCATTTGCTTTCTGGGTGAAGTCCTCACTCATCTATTATGTTGCTTCACAATTACTTATACTACAGTTTGGGGTCTGAGGTTTCTTGACTTTAGTCTTTCACCAACTTAAAATCCTATCAGAGTTTCATATCCCTGCCTGATTGCCACATAGCAGTGTCCTCAAAGATTGAAGTATACACCCCTGCAGGGAGGCTCCTTGAGACAGGAAGTAAACAACATAGGTTTAGGAAGTCCCCAGAACTGACTAGATTGACTAGGCCCCTTCCTCCCAGAGTCAACAATAAAGGCTGCTGAGTCACTCTCAGGCAAGCCAAGATGCAAAGAAACAGAAGACAGCTGATCTGCCTGGAAGAGACTCAGAGCACCCGAGGCACCTGGAAAGGACACTTCCCAACATGTTGAGCTTCCTGAAAGCAGTGCAGTGTGGCTTCAGGTCCCCAGCTTTTGTGAGAGTTTATCAGTGTTTGGGGGTAGACTTTGGTGATACAGCTGTCTCTTGAACCACTTCTGCTTCTGTAAGGAACCCCAATAGAACTAACTCATTGGGTCACCAAGTTGGACATTGGTAGCATCCATACCTTGGTCTGTTATGAGCTCCCAAGCTCATGGCAGGTGTACAGTGTGGAAAGGTTAGCTAACACTGCCAAGCCTATGACACCAGAAAATCTGGATGCTAAAGAATCAAGGTGAAGGAAACCATTCAGGGTTTGGTACTACCCTTTCCCTTAGCAAAGAAACCTGATCCAGAAGAAGAGATTTGGGTACCAATGACCCCATAGACTGAGTTAAGCAAGTACCCAGAGCACATAAATCATATCCATGGTTTCTGAATCCATGGACAACCAAGTCATGTCTCCAAGTAATGTGATGTAGGGAGTGAGCAGATGTGAGGCAAAGACTCCTTAAGCAAGTTTCCTGATGCACTTCCCTGCTATTGAGTATCCTTTGAACCAGATGAATTAGGTCATCTCTTCTCAAAATACTAACACTACACTTCAGAAGATAGAGAAGACAACAAGCTGTAAGCAAATGGCTCATGTGGTTAGAACTTGATCTTGCTAGGAAATCAAGAAAAAGTGTTGGAATGTCCCAGTGTGTCAAAGCATGGGGACAAGAAACAGAAAACTCACATTAGCACCACTGATAACCTCCAGCCAGCTCCATCCAAGGTCTTTGAATCCATGAACAACCAAGATAACTGTACCTGATATCAACATGATCCCACTCACAAGGCTCGTCTTTATCAAACTATCAGGTACCATCATCACAAGGGCAGAAGCTGTGTAGAGAACCGCCAGCCTCAGAACCTTCTCCTTTAAGTCAAATGAATAGCATTGTCAGTGCTGCATAGTTTTCAGTTAAGTGATCAATGTATCCACCACAGATTATTAAGGGAAGTTGGAAGTAGTCACTAAAGACTTAGTTTAGTTGTTTCTTCCTGGGAATGAATTTCCCTAGCAGAATGTATGGCCAAGGGTTTATAGTTCACACTCTGACAATGCTGCACCCTAGCTGTGATACATTTCAGTTGAGGGTTGGGAAGGAGGCTGGTGCATCATTTGGTGTATCACATACTTGATAGGGTCTGATAGGTTTTATATAATTTCCCATCTCTGCTCTCCTGTCCCGTAGAGTGGATAACCATGGACCTAACCTCCTAACCCTGTTCCTTATTTTATAGAGTTCCTAGACTCAGGGAGCTTAAGTGGTAACATTG
Organism: Phodopus roborovskii; assembly: GCF_943737965.1. Lineage (NCBI taxonomy): Eukaryota > Metazoa > Chordata > Mammalia > Rodentia > Cricetidae > Phodopus > Phodopus roborovskii. The sequence goes on along the minus strand of NW_026126409.1, from coordinate 19,831,965 downwards.
CATATTATTTTGGAATCCATTAATGTTTTTAAGGATTGTCCATGCTTTGGGTTCTGAAGATAGGACTAGCTAAGAGGGCAGCAGGATTGGTGGGTGGCACTGGGAGTGTGGAGGCTTCAGCCCAGAAACAAGGCTCTTAGCCAGGACTGGTCCTAATGAGGCTCACTGCTGCAGGCAGCTGTACTAGAACATTGCAGCATTTGTGGGCTCATAATGTTTTTTGTCTCTTGTCTCACCTAGTCACAGCAGCTGACACAGAGGGGTTTATATCTCCGGATCACATACAGTGGGGTTTGTATTTCCAAATGGACTAGACACAGTGAAGGGATGGCCCCTCCAGAATGCCCCTGTGAGGACAGAAAAGTCCTCCGTCTCCTCCCCCTCCCCCCCCCAAACTTGAGTTCTGGTGACATGAGCAGATCAGTCAGGCCTATCTCCAGACCCTTCAGAAAGGCTATCAGAATATGAGTGGGAGCATCCAAGGGTGGGATGGGAGCTGATCTGAAACATGTCAACGATAGAGTCATATCAAGGGCTGCTGGTACAGGCACAAATGGCTGGGAATGTTTCCATTATTTTCCACTTAGCCTTTCAATTCAGAAGGTATGCATTTGTATTTTAAAGGAGGTTACATTTTTCCACATGGTGTCTTCAGTTTGATGGTGTGGATTATTCAAAGTAGGTTGATTCCATGCTAATTTTTTTAGATGCCATCACCCAATCAGCAAACCACAGCAGTAGGAAGGGGACAATCACAGGAGCCAGGAAAGGCACCTATATGTGACATGTCACTGTGTGGTTCGTTGCAGACTAACAGGCCCAAGGGAACACTCTGAATATCCAAAGTGAGGTAGAAAGCAAGAAGGAAGAGATGAACTGAGCAAGCCAAGTGGAAAGGTCGGGGCAAAACTGCACCTGGTACTTTGATTTGAATATGGGTAGCACTGCTAAGAAAATAGAGAGAGAGACTTGTTCTCAGGAATGTTCTATTGGTAGAGAGTGTAGACCTTTAGTAGGTGGGACCTAAAGAAGAACCTTCAAAGGCCCAACCTCCAAGGGCTTTTGTCAGTCAGCATCTAACCTCAGTTCTCTAGTGGCCACCCTGGTCCTCACATCTTAGCACTCCATCCATGCAGACCATCCCATTGTTTCTGTTTCTGGAACTATATCTTTTTCTGACCAGGGCCTTTCCAGGGACTGAACTTCCCTGCCATGGCCAACATGGGAAGCAGGTCAAAGGGGCCATTTTATAGCTTGCAATATTAAGAATTAATAAAAATTGACGAGGGTGAGAAGGAAGAAGAGTGGTAGAGACATATAGTGGAAACTGCATTGCTTTTTCATTTTTCAAATCTTAAAAAGAAAAAACAATCATTGACCATTTTAATTTTACAGAAATAAGTGAGTTTTTCATAGGTCACATTAGAGGAGGAACAGATGAATCCCACTCTACAACAGCACTGCCTGGTAGAGATTCAGAAATGATCCAAGTATTGCTAATGAAGGTGCAGAGACTCATATTTTTTTTATTCTAATTGGCTTATGTGGCTAGTGGGTGTGGCAGTTGGACTGTTTATCCATAGACAGTCACAAGACACTGGAATATATGTAAAGCAAAGTACGTTAAAAAAAAAAATAACTTCTCTGTATCCCTCTTGATGTCCTCTAACGGGCAATTGCAAACCAGTAATAACAAGGAAGCTACTTGATTCTGCTCTTCTGAGGACAAATGACAGACCTGGAAGTGTTGGTAACAATAAAAAGTAATAAGCAGTAGAGCTAAGAATTTGTTTTGAAAGGTAAGACAGCAAGCACATATTTTTCATCAGCTAGTGCAAGACAGCAAGCACATAGTTTTCATCAACTAGTGCAAGAAACAAAAATATATTTGGAAAGCTAATTCTTAAATTCTCAATAATACTCAAAAATGGGAATACTACATCAAAAGGAGAGTCAAAAAGATTAAGTGCTCTCCATCTTGACTCCTCCTTCCTATTTCCTCCTTATCTCCTAGTCCCGCCTATCTTCCATTCCTATTGGACAACAGTGCTTTATCCATTAACCAGTATGAGAAACATATACAGAATGACATCTCCCATCAGAAAGATGGGCAGCAGAGAAGCAGAAAGGGGGTATAAACACTGTTGATGGAATAAGCAAAGAAGAGAGACCACTGTAATGCAATCATTGGACAGCAATCTGCCTCACAAACTCAAACAGAATTGATACTAAATAATAAAAAGAGCCAGCTGGAGGACATTCACAAAGCTCTTCTTGACTGCTTCAAAAGGCAAAGAGTGTCTAACAACTAAAGCCGAGAAGAATAGGAGAGACAATAATGAAATATAATGACCAATCATTACAGAAAACATTCATAAACATAAAGATAGACCCAATGCACAGATTGAAAAAGGCCACTGCAGAATCACCAAATGAGTGAGGAGGCCCAGGGAGATATATTTCAGCGGACATTTGCATTTCTAGTAGGCAAAGGTTCTGAATGTTTTCATATAAATCCAAAGGAAAAATAGATATTATAAAACCTCATAAGGTAGGTGAGCACTTCTGATATCATGTTGCATAGCCAGTGTATTTGCAAACATGGCAGCCACAGACTTTATCCTTCCCTAATCTTTTTCTTGAGCAGAGAGAGCAGAATCATCTTTAAAATGATAATACTGTTGAAGTGATAATTTAATTATTGTAACCAAGACACTTATTTTTGAAAAGAGCTGTTAGTTGTTTTTTTTTTTTTTTCATGCTATCAATAAGATCAGTTTTATCCTAGTTAAAATATGGGCAGGATTGCTTCTCCAGCATTTCTTTCACAGATCAGTCCCAATAATTACATTTTGAGCCCTTCATAAAACTACATCTTTAACAATATTCAGAAATTGGTCCAAAATAGCCTATCATTTTTCACATTTATATCTTTTATGACCGCTGGAACTGTTAAACTTTTATGCGTCATGATAAAGCTAGGTCTGGAAACTCCTAAGGTCAAATGCTTCATTTTAATCTTGCAGAGTGCCCATTCTGGGTTCTGCAGTCCGTAAGAACCTAATCATAATTCCAATGTTCCCCAAACCCTCAATTTTCCAAGTAACAATGTATAGCAATAGATGGAATTTCTATGTTTTTAGACAGCTTGTTCCTGGACATTTTTCTGAATTTGGTATGGCAGCTCTTGGTGGTGATGTTAATCTCTAAGCTGTGGTTCAGTTTCTCTATGATCTGCTTCATGCCCTCCCCAGGGGTGGTCTTTTGTTTAACAAGACTGTTGTTTTAACTTCAGCACTGTGGCCACCTTAATCTACTGATATTTCAGCCAGCAATTGCATCTCTGAAGTTACAGGCCCGCTTTTCTGTCAGCAGCCTGGCCATTCAGGTCACAGCCTGATGGGAATTCTATTCCCCCAGGTACTGGTCCTGTGGCTGCCACTAAAGGTAGCTTTAACTAAATCTCTATGGTTCTGTTTATAAATAAGACTTGAGATTCAAAGGCTGGGGTGAAAACATTTGAGTTCAGAGAGGCAGAATAGCAACTAGCTAACCCTTTCTCCTTGCTGGGACTTCTTTGTATCTTTCTAAGTCTTCCAGATGCCCTCTGGTATTCTAGGATTACTTGCTGTCAGCTAGTTGCTAACTCAGTCTCTTGACTCAAGGTTAATTTTATTTAATTAACACAAATGCAAACTCAGGGTTCACAGTGTGATAGAATATCCCCCAACCCAAGAAAAACAGAGTGGGAAAGGTCTCCTTTGGCTGGGGCTGTGTCCCGTCACTTGAAGCCTTCTGCTGAGTGGAAGCAACAGCTGGAGGAATACCAATGAATGTAGGTGGGTGAACCTATTCTTCTGTCCTGGGGAGTTACTTCAGAATAGCCTTTCCTCAGTCACCCATAATAGAATCCAGGTGGACTCTCTTGATGGATCTACGCAGTTGCATTCATGTGGTTGTGTTTAGTGAGAGTGCCTGGAAGGCTGGACTCTGTGATCACTCACCCATCTGTCTTTTCACCAGAGTGGCCAGACTTCTTATTGGTAGCCTAATACTCTGACTTTTAAAAAGAAAGAATTGGCAACTGCTGCCAATTTGTGAGACCCAGACCTGCCATAACAACATATTCTGGTGGGTAAAGCCTACCCCAGTTCAAAAGGAAAGGACACAGACCTTTACATACTGGGAAGAAGATGAACCATTTATGGCCGTGGGAGATCATTTCCATCAAATAAGCTCCAGTGAAATGTAGCACATTCAGGACAGTAGAATTCTTTATTCCTTGGGTGTCACTTTTTGTTCTTTTATGTTGTAAGAAACCAAGATGTAGGCAAGTCCTGGACAATGCCCAAGGGTACTTTCAGGAGTGGTTTCTGACTGGTCTTCTCTGCCTTTATTGTATTTCTGCCTTGATATTTGACCTGGGTATGCAAAGATCAGTCTGGCACACCCCTCAGTCTCCATGGTAAAGCTGCTACAACAAAATAACACAGCACTGGTCGATAGACAAACACACACTCCAGTGAACTAAAATACGATCCAGACATAAATCTACAGAGTTAGAAGCACCTGATTTTGGTCAACAATACCAAAAATACACAGTGGAGGAAAGAAAGTATCATCAGCAAGTAGTGCTGAAAACTAGACCTAGACATGGAAGAACAAACTAGATCTCTGTTGCTCACTCAGTCCCCAAATCAACCCCAAATGGATCAAAGTTCTCAAAGTCTCGGAATTCTGAAACAGTTGGTGGGAAATGGTGTGCACTATGCTTCAAAATGTGGGAATTAGATGGGGTCTGTCTGGGACAGTCTTGTGTCACTCAGGAAATAAGACCAACAACTGACAAATGGGAGTTTGTGAATTAATTTTTCTGTGGAGTGAAGGGTTGGTTGAAGCCTATTGAGTGAAGCAGCAGCCTATACAATGAGAGGAAGTCTTTGCCATTTACACAGCTGATAGAGAATTAGGATCTAGAGTATACACAGACCTCAGAAATTGTACAGAGAAAACAACCCAATCAAAAAACGGGCCATGGGACTGAACAAATAGAACTCAAAAGAAGCAGCTCAGTTAGCCAATAAACAACTTTTAGAAAGTGTTTGACATCATTAGCCACCAAGGAAATCCAAATTAAAATTACTTTGAAACTCTATCACACCCTGTTGTCACATGCCTATCACTAAGAAAACAAATGACAACAAATGTTAGTAAAAATGTAAGGGGAGGGAACACTGATTCACTGTTAGTGTGAGTATAAATTAGTGCTCCTGCATAATCAGTGTAACCTTTTTTTTTTCTTTTTTTTAAGCTAAAAATACAATTTTACTCCTGGGTATATACCCAGAAGATTATATAAGAGGACAGAGATAATCCACATGTCCATATCTGTTGCTGCTCTATTTACAATAGATAGAAAAGTCACCTAGATGCCTTTCATTTCTTTTTTTATTTTCTTTCTTTCTTTCTTCCTTCCTTCCTTCCTTCCTTCCTTCCTTTCTTTCATTCTTCCTTCCTTCCTTTTTTTTTCCCCAAACAGGATTTCTCTGTATAGCTTTGGAGTCTGTCATGGAACTTTAGATAGGCTGGGCTTGAACTCACAGAGATACACCTGCCATTGCCTCTTGAGTGCTGGGATTAAAGGTGTTCACCACTGCCCAGCACCTAGACACTTTTCAACTGATGGGTAAATAATGAAAATGTAGTCCATATACACAATGGAATTTTATTCAGCTGTAAAGAAAAATGGAAATTCAAGGAAAATGAGTGGAAGTTGGAAATATTATGATGAGTGAGGTAACCCAGGCCCAGAAAAACAAATTCTGTTTTTTCTCTTATGTGGATCCTAGCTTTGAAGTGTTTAAGGTAGAGTGTTTGCAGAGGTCAAAAAGTAAGAAAAGAGTCATGCAAAGGGGTGGGGGAGGAGAGGGAGACCTCAAGGACCCAGGGGGAGGATAATATATCCATGTAATGTAATATGAAATAGACAGCGAGGGAATGCTAGGCCTGGGAAGATTTTAATGGGGAAGGTGTAGGTCAAGGAGGAAGGATTAGGGTGTAGGACAGAGTTAACCAAAACTGAGGATGTGTGAGAAACATACAAAAGCTGCTAATTTACACAGTAAATTGCAAGTAATATAAAAATTGGTCTGTGAAGAGGCATTCTACATGGCTGGGAGAGGCTCCCCCCAGAAGCCGTGCATTTTGAAATAAAATACCCTGTGCCAGCTGTGGATGACTCCTTATGAATTATTGGCCAGATAGCCCCCAGGGGCTTGTACATCAGTTTTGCTCTTGGATGTTTGCTAGATGTAGATGGTAAAACTCTACTGTTGATACAGGAAACATGAACTAATCTAGAAGTGAGTCCTGAGCCCTAGGCAGGACATCTACATATCTCACACACACACACACACACACACACACACACACACACACACACTTAGATGGATGAGGCAGAGTGCCATGAAATGTCTTCTGGACAAGGCATGACTATTGCAGTTGTGAACACTGCAGCCATGGCTAGCTGTACGTGACCTACACACACAGAGGTGAGAGTGTAACACACATAGACGTGGAAAGGAGACCCTGTTGTGATCAAGACAAAAGTCAGCAGAAAAGGCAAGGGGTGAAAGAGGATAAGGGGTGAATGTGGCCACAATACAAGGCATAGATGTATGATGTCAAAAACTAGAAAGGAAAAACTTCTTGTTTCAATCCTTTACCAAACAAGTAAAATTCCAGCACTGTGAGCCCCCCACTATGTGCAAAAAAGAATCAACCATAATAAATGCTTCATAGATGTGAAGTGAGTTTTAACTACATTGGGAATGAATGAATGATAAGCGCTTTTCACAGAGAGATCTTACAGAATCCCTACAACTGTACTTTTAAGTAGGCACTATTATTCCTAACTTTCAGGTGAAAAAGGCAAGCAACCATTAACAATATAAAGGTGAATAACAGCTAAGAAAAGGCAGTGAGAGAGCTGCTGTCAACTTTTGCATTCTATCCAAAGAAAGCCAGGGGCAGGAGTAAAGCCAGAGTTGCAGGGGTGAAACCCAGATTTGTAGGAGTGAAGCCCAGAGAGTAGCAGGGGTGAAGCCCAGAGCTGCCTTCTTCCTGACAACCACTGGGGAGGATGCCCTCCATTGTTCCAGATTCTGTGGTTAATGAAGGCTGAAACAAGTGATGTTGGCAATGCTCAAGAGGCCTGGGATCTGGCTGGAAAGCAGACAGTAGGAAGTGAGGGTTCCATACAATACAGCTCTATTTGATTGGCAGTGGGAAAGCTGGAAAGAAATGAAACCAACCTCCTGTGTTGTTGCTGGGTCCTCAACACTCTACTTTGGAAGAACAGCTCCATACAAGAACAGGAACATGGCTGCCACCAAATGACGGGGTTATTTTCATCCAGTTAGCCAGTCATTATTCTTCTTTGCTCACTTGGCCAATGTAATTATGTTGGGTCTGAGAAAGATGCTAGGGTTGGGAGAAAAGTAAAGCTAAATTATAAGAAGTTCAAAGTAGGTATTTTTACAAACACATATTGTAGGTGCTCCTGGTAAGGAGCTATTGGAGCATTGCAAGAATTTGGTAGGACTGAGAAAATGATGAGACCTGAAGACAGGTAGCAAAAGTCAGGAAAGGGTAAGAGAAGAGGTGGACCAGATATGGCAGTTTGTCTTCACTCATCTCAAGAGGGCACAATGCCCTCGGCTGGCTCAAGCTTGCTAGTGTACATCAGAAACAGTGATGGTAGCACTAGCCCCTGTAAAAGGCATAAAACCAGTGTGACGTACACAGTTCACTTGTTGAACGTTAGAATCTTCAATATAGTTATGTGAGTACTAACATCCCCAGTCTATGAGTAGATGCCTGCTACACGTGTAGGTGAGTAAAGAAGTGTCTATTGATAGGACATGTGTGGCAAGTGACCCCAGTATCTCCATTAGAAGTGTATACAAAGACATCATTGGATGAGGATTACAAACCTTTTAGAGCCTAATTTAATATTGTCATACTTGTGCCAGTTGTTCATGTGGATATGTGTGGTTTTGCATGTGTAGGGGTGTAGGGGAACAGTGCATGTGTCCCATTTGTGAAGGCCCAAGGTTAATATTGGGATTCACCCTCAATGGTACTTCCCTTATCCACTGAGGTAGGGGCTCTCAACTGAGCCCCAGGCCTCACCAACACAGCTAGTCTTGGTAAGCAACTTGATCTAGAGATCCTCTATTGCCACCTTCTGAGGCTGAAGTTACAAGGGGCCTGACACACCCACCCAGTGCTTCAGTTTCTGGGAATCTGAACTATGGTCTTCATGAGTGTATTACCAAGGAGCTCCACCCTAGACTGGTTTCCTGATCCCCATGGATAGTGGGCTCCTTTGCAGGCTTATTTGTAAGTCTGAAACCTCAAAGACACCTTGGAGTCTGGAGAGAGCAGAAGGTGGGTGGAAGGCCTATGATTTGAATCTTTTTGGAAGCACCAAGCCACACCTGTAGACAGGGCCTCATAGTCCAGATTCCAGCCCTTCTTTGGCTAGTTAGCTAAAAGTTCCAGCTAGTCATATTATCCTTTGCTTTTGTGTCACCCAGCTATAGAATTGTGCATATTAAGAACATCAGTATCAAAAGCTGTCCTGAGGTCTGTTCTTAGAGGAGGATGTTGAAATATTGTAGGCTAGACCAGGTCTGCAAACCTCTTTCTCTCAGTTCATTTGAATTTATCAAATTGAGGGCTCATGCCATTCATGATTTTCTTATGCTCACCTGCATTGCCTGTCTGTGGCCTTATTTCCAGAATGATTATACCAATAGCCAGTGCTTTCAGTTGCTTATAGAAGTCATTTTTTTCCTGCTTCTACAGGAGGATTGAGGAGGTCTAACTGATAGTCTTTGGTCAAAGTTCCTATATTAGCTGACTTTCCTCGTGGACAGAGTGCTTTGCATGACATAAAGCTTTCTAAAAAGGTGTGATAAACTAACTCTTTGTCCCACCCCACAGAGTGACTTGATTTCATCCCTTTCCTCATATTTTTTTGGGGGGTGGGGTCCAGAAGGAAAAGAGAATATATTGTGGAATTGGTTAAATCTTTGAGATACTGACTCATGTTGATGGCTTGAACTGGCCTGGGATATTTCACAAGCTACCAGAGGAAATCGACATGACAAGTTGTTTTCGATGAAGAGTAGGCCCTTAATCAGACAGACAGCTCTTCATCTATGTGCTTAAGTGCTTCATACTGCAGTACAATTCTATTTGTCCCTGGGCGCAATGAGCAGCTACGTATTTTTTATTTACATAAATTCAATTACCAATTATGTGATTATCAAATGCATTTCTAATGAGGGCTCTTAAGTTTTCGACAAGCACAGATTTCTCCTTACCCCGAGATCCTTCCCATACTGTGTTTCTTAGGCACCTGAGGCAGTGGCGTGTGTCCACCAGACTGGCTTTGCCTTTTGGTATTGGGGGATGACAGCATAACCCAAGCTCATGCTGACTGGCACTCTTACCCACCCGTCCTCTCAGCTGCTGGCCAGTTCCCCAATTCTCTCCAGCAGTTTTCTGCTGGTGCTTTGTCAATAGTTGGCTCCACCGAGGCTACCTGAAGTTCCTGTGGATGCCCCTACCTGGCTTCTCAGGGTTGTGGCGGAGCTACTGCTCTGCTATCAGACAGGACAGACACCTTCCGCTGATCCTGCCACAAGACCCACCGGCAGAGTTTTTTTTTTAAGTTCCAGGGCCAAATTCCGAATCACATGGAAAAACTTGAATGGGTAATGGCAGCCTCCAAGTCTGTGCCACGACTTGGGGGTGCTCAGGAGAGCTAGTTTCAGTCATCTTTGGGCACCTATTCTGAGGGTGCTTGTCTGTTTGGCTGTGCTTTGTGGCATCTGGATACACTGGGGCTCTTGTCCTTGCTCATCACTTGCCTGTCTGGGGCCAGTAATTTGCAGCTACCCTGTTCCCGGTGCCTGTTCAGATTCCTAGATGGATGCTTTCCTTGGGTGCAATGAAATGGATGCAGGAGTGCTCCCTATTGAGGGTGGTTCTCTTTGTTTCACTCTCTGGATTCCACTTCTCTTACAGACATCTTCCTATCATCCTCTGACCTGCCCCTTCATCTTTTGAATACGACTGCATTGAGACCTTGCCCACTGGATATGACCCCTTGCCTCACTCACTCTTGTTTGTGAGATCATCTGGAAACTGACCAACAGCCCTTCAAGCCATTCATGCTATGGCAAGCCCTTTCTGTTTGGCCAGTATCATTAGCCTTGGCCTAGGTTGATCTACTTTCACATCCTTTTTTGACATCTGACTTATGGTTCTTGAGTGGCTCATTTGGAGGGCATTTAATGGACAAGCATCACTATCTCAAGGCTTCAAGGCAATGAGTTTCCACTGAAGACCGGCAGAGCCAAATGACCAGTTGACTCCCTCTACATTTTCTGGCCTACAAGGTTCTGTTCTGATAGGGTATGTATGCATGAGGATGGATGTAGAGGATTTGGTCCCTTGAGATGGGAGGCCCATCGTGTTGGTCTTTCTGATACATTAGGATAGGCAAAAGGATGGGTTGGAAGAAATGTACCAGAATAGGGACTTTAGGGAACACTCATGCCATCTTATATAGTATAATAGGACAATGGCTTTCCAGATGCCTCAGGATCTGAAGCTGGAAACATGTCATGCCTGCGTCTTTCCCATGCCTTGAAGGAAAACCTCTGAAGCATCATGCAAACAGAATGTCTGGCTCCAGATTGGGAGTCATGACAAAGCCATTCCTAGTTTGGCTTCTGTAAAGTAATACTAAGCTTCTCAATAAACATCTGAAGACTCATGTTTTGTCCTTTCCCAAAAAGACCAGTTCTCCTTTGCTGGGTCTGCTCTGCAGTCTCCCAATCAATGGCACATGGTCACACAGCCAACGCATTTCCAGAATCCAGAGCCCCTTGGCCACCACTCCAGAAGTAGAATTAACTGGGGCCCTTATATTCCTAAGGAACGCCAGTACTGTTTGATATGCCAGTGTGATAATGGTAGCTCCCCAGCTGTGCCATTTTAGAAGCAAATTGACTTAAGTAATCATTTAAAGCCTTCGCTTCCAAAGGACTTTACTGTTCACTCCCCAGAGTCTGTCATTTCTAATGATGAGGGACAGAAAAAATAGCATCCTAACTAATACAAAGGTTTTAAAAAATATTTAAGAGCTTGTATTTAAATGAAGGTCCTTTAAACATCAAACTCAGTGCATGCCCACAGGACTTCAGTGTTGCCAGATATTTGGTTTATTCTCATTGTTTACATCCCCCATCTCAACAGACATTATTATTACAAAGGAGTTTATGCCTACAGAGATCATGCGTCAGAGTAGGCTGCCCTTACCCGACTATTCTTTTCAGTGATGTTCCTGGAGGGCATTGTTCCCTTTGTGCAATCCAATACCAAGTGGGCGCTTTGGCCTGACTCCTCTAAATGACAAGTTTGTTGTGGATGGATCTTTGGAGGAGCACAACCACACAAAATCTGTGCCCAAGGACATAAAAGGCTGCCTTTGCCTTGCCCTGTTCTCAACTTTAGCTTCTAATATGAGACCTGCCAGCCTCTACTCTTTCTTATAAACATTTGCTAGCAGTCCTCAGGCCAGGCTGAAGAAAGCTCCTCATGCATTTCTCCTAGGGCTGACAGGTGCTGCTCCTTTATGACTTTGGGGCCGGTGGGGTTTACCAGAGTCTTTTGTTTTGTTAAGGTTACACACTCAGAGGCAGGAGGTAATGAGATGATTCTTGTTAGTGACTGATGACAGATACACACCTAGGCTGCAGACTGCTATCTGTTAAAAAGCCACAGGAAAATCTTCTCTGTTGTTCTTGGGCTACACATTGGATTCATCCTGAATTCCAGACTCTTTGTTAAAACTGTTTAACATACTTAGTTACAATATTAAGTTGTCTCTGTCACTTCCAACTGAAGCTAGGGGCACCTTCAACAATTACAGAGCCACAAAAAGAGCAGAGCGGATGAGTCAGAGACCATATAAAGTGCACAGGAGTGGCTATGGCCTTCAGTCATTACCCTCTTGCTGCTGAGAGTGTGAACAGCAAGGAATCTTGGGAGTCTTGGGAATTTGTGATGGCTTACCATTCTGGGCAGTCATGGCAACACTTACTGGTGTTGATGACACCAGCGTTCCCCTTGTGAGTTCCAGCTGGACTCCCGGATCGCTTTAATTCACATCTCTGAATGTAGAAGCAGGAGACACTGCTTCATTTTGGCATTGCAGTAAAAGTGCAGACACTTTAATATTCCACTGGCTTCCAGTTCTGTATAAGGGCTAACCCCATTCCCTCCCTCCTGCCATCTTACCTGTAAAAGTCAAACCTGCAAGAAATAGCTTATTTTCTAGAAGCTCATTTTTATCTCCTGCCAGAGCATTGCTAAAAACTTCAGCCACCTAACTTCCCATTCTCCCCTTTTGTCTACACCTTGATTGCCCTCGTGCACAGGCAGAAATTTTAAGTGTGTTCACAATTATGACAGGGGATGATTAATCTCTCAGATCCCATGCCAGAGAAACTGGCTTTCTGTGGTTCTGAGAATCAACCCCAGCCAGGGTCTTGTTCGTGCTAAAGCAGTGTTCTGCTTTGGAACTGGCTTTGAAAACAATGTGAAGGTCACACAAACACACATGCCCCCTTTGTTGCTGCGACTTGCTGGACCGTCAAGGTCCCATCCATGCCTGCCAAGGACACCCTCAGCTGGAAGAATAGTCTAAGTGGACAGCAGCTGACACAGAAGAACTCCCCAGGGGAGCAGAGACAACCCCTTCCAGAGAGGCACCAGTGGGACACAGCCTCCAGACTGAGCTCACGGACCCGGCTTCAAGAAGAAGAACCAGCCTAAGCAGGGGCTATATATACCGAAGGCCTCTGAGAGTTGACAGCATGCATTATGTGCCACCTGGGCAGTGTGGCACACCAGGCTCTGGGTAGCAGGGCAGAAATCTATCCCAGCTCCTGATCAAAGCCAAGCTAGTTTCTTACTGACTCATAGATCTCTGAAATGTACTGTGGCTTCGAGAACATTGATGGAACAGAAGTAACCCGGCTCCAACTTTACAGGAATTCACTTGCTTCCCAACTGTAATGAGGACCTAGCTATGTCCCCACCCCGTGTGGAAAACTCTGTGAATAAGCCAACCTCTGCCAGAGGCAGAGATTTCCAACCAGGAACAGTAAAGCACCGCTAAAGTGCTAAAGCTCTGACTTATCTGGAGAGCTGGGCTTTCAGATTTTCACGTGGATTTGTGTCGTTGACCAGCCTTGTAGAGTGGGCTCCTGTGCCACAAGCAGATTTATGTAGTGAGCTAGTCTCAGCTCACAAAGTTTGTGACTCAGCAATGTCTGCTTGACATTTATTACACTCAAGCAGACTGGCAGCCATAAATTCAGCTTCACTTTTACTGTTAAATGCCTCCTATGCTGAAACTAAGGAATAAAGGCGAACAATCCACAGCTGTGCTACTTATCTTGTAGCTTACCAAAAACTGTAAAAAATAACAAAAGGCCATGTTGTAGTAGGACCATCTTAATAAGCACACATGTGCACATACTCTATACTGGTATGAGGGACACATGCTGTGGGTAATACAGAGTGGCCACAAGTCCATTCTATGCTGGAGCAACTAGGCCTCCTGAGTAGCTGCTCTGAGATCAGAATGGCTGGCCTTCAGCTCCCTGTGTGATGGTTCCTGTCTGGTTAAAAGCCCAGCTCACTGGCATAGCTGTAGGCACAGATGCTTGTGGCTTTGGGATGGAGGGAAACTGGCAAGGGAACAATAATAACCTGGGTGAACATTGCTGTGGTTTACAGGAGGACAGGAGACAGATAATGGTGCCTTCTGCTCGTTGGGAAGCTGTTCCCTATCAGAGTTTTTCTAGGAGCAACTTTCTGCATTATGCTTTCATTTCATTACATGTTTTCAGAGTGAGCATATTCAGAATGAGGGTGATGGACAAGACCTTTTTAAAGATCAGTTTCAGCTCTCCATTATCCTGAATGATGATTAGTCAGTTTGATTGTCACAAAGAGAGAAGCAAGACAGTTCATAGAAGCCCATCAGAAGGAAACTCCAGCTAAGAGTATAGCTGTAGAGGCCAGTCCAACTTCCCAAAGAGCAAGGCTACCTCTGCAACACACCATCATCATCATCTTCATAATCGCCGTCATCACCACCACCACTATAGAAATCCCTTCCCTTTAGGCTGAAGGGCTCTCTATTTTAACAGTATGGTAGTATAATTCAAGCACTGAGGAGGCTGAGGCAGGAGGATCATGAGTTTGTGGCCAGCCTCAGCTATAAACCCCAGACCAACCTTAAGTAGTGACAATGAAGGCTGTCTGGAGCCTCACTCCAAATACTGAGAAAGCAGCTCAGAAAAAAGTTCACAGTGTGCCCAAGATCAAAGCAGAGCATTGGCATAATGATATACTAACCCCCACTTACCTCTCTATCATTTCCATATAATATATCTTTGCCTGTGTTTAATAACTAGCTGTTAAATTCATATATCTGTATGTCTTAGTTAGGTTTCTGTTGCTGTGATTAAGCATTCTAACCAAAAGCAACTGGGGCGTGGGAAGGGGGAGTTTATTTAGCTAACAGCTCACAATCCATCATGGAGGGAAGCTGAGGTGAGATTGTAGAGGCAGGGATTGAAGCAGAGGCAACAGAGTAATGCTGCTTCCTGGCTTGCTTTCTCTGCCTACCAGGCTAGGGGTGGCGCTGTGCACAATGGGCTGGGCCTCCTTCCAATTAGCAATCAAGAAAGTGTCACACAATCAAGAAAATTGTCCCCAGGGCAATCTGCTGAAGGCCGTTCTTCAATCGAGATCCCTTCTTCCCAGGTGTGTCAAGCTGACAGCAGAGGTTTGATGTCACACAGAGTCTCTCTCTCTCTCTCTCTCTCTCTCTCTCTCATACACACACATACCCTCTCACACTTCTTACTACTTGTTTTAATTTGGATCATTATGAACAAAAGAATACATGTTTCTTACATTTTTAAAATTTCTTTTCCTTCAAGAGGTTCCCATTTCTCTCCTCAGATGTTTGGCTAATGAAGATAATTTCGAAGGAAAAATGATTAGCACTTTTTAAATATCAGCAATAACTGAAATAGCAGCAGACCTTTCCTAGCACGGGGTCTTTCTTGTACCACAGCAGGGTTCTTAAATAGTAAGAACTTAAGATGGAGTGGGGGAGGGGCAAGTGGGACAGGGCTGTTCTAGAGCCATTGAGTGTGGCAAGGGGAAAAAAAAAAAAAAAAAAAAAAACCCAACCAGAGATGAAATCTCAATATTTGGTCTGGTTCTTTCTCTCCTAGCCTAGGATTGCCAAGCACCGGTGTCTGGTTGAATCCTGAGTCCCAGGAAACCTGTTTTCATCACTGGACCCCGTGAGAATTCATAGAGGACTCTTGGCTGGCTTTCAGGGTTTACCTCAAACCCAAGAGCAGTGAGAGAAGAGAAGAAGAGAGAAGTTCTATAAAGAAGGTAGGCATAAGCTTATGATTAGCCTTACATTAAGTGGTTATAAAATGATAAATGAAGACTAAATATTTAACAAAATCTAGGGAGGAAGTGAATGTCATGGTTTTCCAACATGCCTCTCATGGCTGACATGTACTGTCAATATACTGCTTTTAAATCCATGTTGTCACATTTTGATTTGAAAACCATCATTTTCTAGATAAGTTAAAAAATAAAAGATAGAAAGGACAAGACACCCCAAACTTCTGACGATGTGATCCTCAAGGCCTGTGACCACAAACAAATGGCACTACAGGAAACAATGAGGTAACTGGCAGCATTCACATTCAGAAGGGAGCTCCAATGCATTGAATGCTGCAGGTTGGAACTAGAAGGCCTGGTGTCTTTCTCTCCACAGTGTGCTCTCACCCAGAACCCGACAGTTCTCTCTAGGTGATGAGCGGAAGCTATCTTTTTCCATTACACTGTTCTCAACCCAGCCAAAGAGATATTATTCATAAACAAGTAAAAGTACTCCTATGCCCTTCTCTAAACACATGTAGTGTTAGGAATATTAGAGAAGCTGATCACACCTGTTGGGAACCAGCAGTCTGCTGACCACACCCCCTGATGATGGGCAGGATGCTCATGGCCATGTCTTCTCTACGTCATGACTTACCTGGCTGCTCAAGCTTTACCTGGCTGCCAGAAGACTCATGAGCAAGTTTCCCTTTTAAAGCAAGCATGCCAAGCACACCTCTCTCTCTTGCTCCTTCTTTCTCTCTCTCTCTTGCTCTCTCTATTGCTCTTTCTCTCTCTCTCGTTCTTTCTCCCTTGCTCTTGCTCCTTCTCTCTCTTGTTCTTTCTTTCTCTCTCTCTCTCTCTCCCCTCTATCAATAAACTCCATGTAGGCGCTGAGTCTCATGTTTGTGTTTCTTAGGCAATAGTTGTATCAAAAGAACAACACCCCCAATTATTAGCTTCTCAGGGTCCTAAAGGAGGAGTGGACCAAGGGAGAGAGAATAACAACTCTTGAAATGCCATCTGTAGAGTCACCAGTGCTAACGTGATGGCCATGATTCACAATGAAGTTAGTTTCAATCAGCTATGAAGCCAATTTTGGGATGGTTGGGCATACATGCATACATGCGCGCACACACAGAGCCCAAATATCTCGGAGCAGATCCTTCCCTGGCCACTGTGAGGAAGGCTTGTATGACTCCTGGTCTTCCTGCTGGACATTCTCTTATTTGAAGCTCAACAGATTCCATGGGAAGTCTGCTAGAAATCCTCAAGAGAGAATTATAAGGGAACCCATCACTGTGTGTAGTTATCTTAATTTCCTTTAAGTAACAAAGGTGCTGTGTTCACATTACCTCATTCTCAGAAGCTTAGTCACCCTTAGCCCTCACTGACTTTGGTGGCCACAAGAGAACTTGAGCTTGGACTTGGGACAACCCCAGCTGACTCCAAGTGTCAGCAGGTTGCAGATCACTTAATAATGGCAGTAAGAAGGGTAGAAGTGAAATTAGATTTTTTTCCCTTACTCATATAATTTGAAGATTACAGGGTATGGGTTTTAAAGGTCAGAGTGAATTACTAATTAAGTTGAAGCATTTGAAATTAGCATGTAAAACCTCTACTCATAATGGCGATTAAGGAATAATTAATCATGTAGAGGAAAATGGCTGCCAAGTGGGGACAGCTAAAATTACTTTTTAGCAAGTTACTATGGAGTTTCCAAATGATGTCCCTGGGAAATTGGATAGTCTTAGCTCCATTTGTTTCTGCTGTGTTTGTTGCTGTTGTTGTTTTTAAGCTAAGGGCTATGAAGATATCCCAATTTGTAAAATGTTTGCTGAAGTACTTCATGTGCAAGCAATGGAGACCAGTGTTCAGGCCCTACCTAGAACTCAAGTAAAGTCTGGGCATGGTGGCACATCCTTGAAATCCAGTGCTGTAAAGGTTTCCATGGGCCAGGAAGACCCATGGGGGCTCACTGGCCAATCTGAGCCAAGTTGTGAGAGACACTGTCTCAAAAACAAGGAGGGTGGTACAACTCAAGGTTGTCCTTTGGTTTTCAGGCACAAGAACATGCATCCCCACATGCACATACACACTTAAAAGCAAATGGCATTTAACAAGTTTTCAGGACGGCACAGCCAAAACAGATGTTCACCAATGCTACCAACCTCACAGGTGCTACTAAGCACACAGAGGCAGCTGTGACTGCACCTACAGCAATGGTATCAAAGTTGTAATCTGTAAACCACTTTAATTTACTATAAATGAGACATTTCAACTACCATAATATCATGCCAGATACTCTGAAGGCCAGCATTGGCTCTTCCTTTTAAGAATTTGAAAGCCTTTTGATGCAGAGGCAGGAAACTGTCACTTCTAGCCAAGCCTGAGCTACATAAAGAGACATTGTTTTAAAAAACCAAAATACATAAAGGAACAAATAAAAGTAAAATTTAAAACTTTTGATTTTGTTTGTTGGCTATGTGGTGTTGTCTGATGGTATATCCACCAGTTTTGGATTGTGCCCTTGGTCTGTCCTAGCACAATCAGGATGTCAGCTTCCTGAATGCTGAGATGACAGGTGTGGCCACCACATCTGGCCTTTACACACCAAATTGAAATATCGCACAGTTGATTTACTCACAAATCTTTAGAGAGGATAAACATATTAAGGCAGCACTTACATACAGATTCGTTATTTTAAGCAGTTATTTATTAATGAGCTAATCCACACAACAAACCTATGAGGTAGTTTAACATGCCTTGAATATGAACAAATTCAAAACCAGAAAAGGAGAGGGGGATCCATCCCTACAATAATGTGTTGAACAGACAGACCCTTCTTAGCTTTATTCTTACAAAAGAAAAATAATTCATTGGACAAGCTGATCAAGTGAACAACAGATATTTAGTGTAGAGTGTAGTTACGACCTGGTCAGTCTCTTATTGGGGTTTAGGGTTCTGTATTCCTGCCAACTTGTCAAACAATGTCTCACTTCGCTTTGACAGGAAGGCAGGGAGTTCTACAGGAGTGTCAGGGTTGCACGCGCCTCCTGTTGTTCTTGCCATTTGATATGGTTGGGCTATGTCATCTAAGAGGCCAAGAAAGTTCAAAACCTGCTGGTCTTCCAGTCCAGCAGGAGTGGATGAGTTTTATGGCTACTTTATCAGCAGAAAGAATTGCTGCAGCATTTGCTGCTTAGTGGGTTGCTTTATGAGCATATTTATGAGTTCACTGGGCTGTGGAGACTGTATATAAGGAGAGCTCATTAATTTGGGACTCACTGCTATGGCATTTGTGGCCATTGGCACATGTGCTAACCTCAAGCTTATTTCTGCACTAAGGGGAAAGAGTATTTTGTAAAGCAAATTTGAACCAGGACTAAGATTATGTTATGGGATGAAAAGAGAAAGAGACATTTGACCATAATGACCATCAATGATTGTCCTATTGAATATAGACATCTTGGTTTAATACAGGATTGGTAGATATGTGTTTTCCTCATGTTTATTCCGGAGTGTTCATAATGATGGCAGTATGCGTCTCTTTTCTTTCCAGCAGAATTCATTGGCCATTTGAAAACATTTGCCCTATGTCCAACTCCCATCTACACATAATAAAATTGGAAAGTAACATAAGAGTTAATTTAACATACAGTGAACAACACAGTTTCCCTTGTAGAGGTGTTTCTGTTCTATAGTCCCCAGGACACAAAGGTATTTCTGAGCCTTCCTGCATTAAGTAGTCTGGTCACATGCTCTTCATGGTGTGCTGGAAGGAAATCCCCTTTATCTGCATGGGCACTAATAAAGGTGAGAACAGTCAAACCAACAAAATAGCTTGACAAAGAGCAATGGTATTTCAATGAGGCACTCTGAAATAACCAGATTATTGTAGCTGGAGGTTTATCTATAAAGGGCTTGGCAAAGCTTCACTGTAACACAAAAGGAATCTATGTTCCTAGGCTTTTCTATCTTAGTTCATTAAAATAAATAAATAAATAAATGAACACAACACCACAGGGAAAGAGCTCAGGCACTAAACATAAACAGAAGAAGAAAAAAAAGACTGAAAGGAAAAAACTGAGACTATGCTTATTTTACAGTATACAGTAGAGTTGACAAATAAAGCTTTATTCCACACATTCGAAGAAAAGCCATCACTGGAGGATTGTAGCTCTGTTGTGTGCTTCTTTCCAAAATAGCAAAATAAAATTGTCGTCACCACACCCTTTTTCCCACCTGCAGCATGACTGTACATGGTGTGTGACCTTCCTCTTCGCAGCCACAGTCTGGTCCCTTTGGACTGTGACCTCCTCACACAAGAAAACAGGCACCTTAAGAACAACACTGTGCATTTCCGTGTCGTTTCATTTATTGCTCACTGGCTGCAACCACTATAGCTCTGGGTGGAAAGCAATGATGTCTGGAGAAGTCTGACTTCATTAGATTGGTGGTCACAGGGTGTAAGGGGCTGCCCCAGCCAGCTGAGAGCCCAGGAAAGGAAGTTCTGCTTCTACCTTGTAACGTGTACAAGACACCACTTCCCATCACAATTCAGAGCAATTAACTATGGAGAAGGAATTTAACAGTTGCTCTCGGACTCGATCCCTTCAAAAAGCATCAGTTCTCGGGTCCATTCTCTACCCAGAGACATTCTTTTCAAAGTCTTCGAATCCCAGCTCAGCAACAGGATGCAAGAGAAAAAGAATGATGTTTCTTCAGGATTTAGTCACTCTCCCAACCAAATCATCAGTGTCCCAAATTAAAGCCCACCTACTTCCTAAGGACCACTTCCATCTCACTCTGGGGTGTAAAATTCTCCTTTGGATGCCTTTAGTAGAGCATTACACCAAGGTCAACTGTTGTGACAACATTTTGACTTAGTAGGATCATCATGCAATCAAACTAATTCTTTTCCTAGGCTATAATCTGGCAGCTTACAAGGAGAACTTGGCTTAATCTTAGGAAGCTTTCAATCAAGGTGATCCAGAGTGAAGGTCCTTCCTCTCTGTTCTCACCTATTCTCATACTCCTGGCATTAGAGACAAGGCTGGCTCATCAGTGTGAGAAAGAAGGACCAGTAGTTTGTCCATTATATAACTTCCACAAACCATAATGTGTTCTGTTACTGCAGATGTTGTCACCAATTATGTTCCCCATGATGACAAAAGTGTACTCATTAATGGATCTGGGAGACTTACATGATAGCCATGAGGTGTCTCACAGAATCATGGTAACTCTAAGGAAATCTAGAATAAATAGGAAATTAAAGTTTCCACTCTGTGTAAGTTCTAATAATGCTCCGACTAGCTGCTGTGTGATTGCAGTTTAGAACTTGTGCTAAACATGTTACCAGGAAAGGATTCTTTAAAACTCATCCAAATATAATTTTCCACTAAATTAAATAGGAAAAAGAAATCTTATCTACTTCCAGAAATCAAGATTGGTCATGTGTTAATCTGTGAATCCTTGTAAGAAGTTATTCATTGCTCAAGAAAGGATCCTCTTTTGGTTCGTGAGCAGTTCTCTGCCCCAGAGAAATGCTGGCATCTCTTCTTAGCATTTGATTGATGGTTTCATTACTTATTCTTCAGGCTGCAAGACAGAAAGGAAGACAGTAATACCTCCTTTCATAATTTTACATAATGGCACTCCCCTCTCTCCCTCATTCCCTTCAACCCCATCAAACTCATCAAATTAGGATGAATTTAGATGGTGAATCATTTCAGTGTGTGTGTGTGTGTGTACACAGGTGTGGGGGTATGATAACTTGTGAACCTCTGTGGCACTCAGGATCAACTTCAAGTTATTTCCCTCTACCTTATATATTTGAAGCAGGGTATCTTACTCAACCAGAAACTCACCATTTTTGCTAGATTGACTGCCTGGCAGGCTGTAGGATTTGCGTGTTTCTATCCTACCAGTGTTGTGATTGCAGGCATACACAGCCATGCTTGACATTTATGTAGGTTCTGGGGATTATATGCTTGCACACTAAACACTTTACCTGCTTAGCCATCTTCCCAGGCCCTCTATGGTGATTTTTCTGGAGATTAAATAATCTGTATTATATAATGCTTGGTTTCATAACAAAATGTCATCTTCAACAATAGGTCTTTACCATCAGATTGTGGAGAGCAACCAACAGCCTTAGTAATAGTCTGTAATGTTGAGGGGGTTCTATGGCATGCCTTAGGCCAAATACTCAAGAGGTGATTCACACCTGGCACTGTAACTTGGTCTAGTTGGGGCACTATCCCTACCTACTATTGGATTTAAAGCCAACTATATAAGATGTAACTCATGACCTGATACTGCTAAAATGGACAAGAACTGGAGACCAAATCAATCATGGGCTTTACAGGAGAACCCAATATTATTCTGTCAAACATAGCGATGCAATGAATCCTGATGACTTAGTGCTATTCACACAGATTAGTAACTTACCCAACCTACACCACAGAAGCTTCTTAAAATGGGGGAGAATTAAACAAAGATACCAACAATTGAACAATATGCAGAGAGAGATTTTAGAGCACTTGGTCCTGAATTGGATATCTTTATCAAACCCCTCCCCTCATGGCTCAGGGATCTAAGTGGAAGAGGAGGCAAAAAGATTATAAGAGCCAGAGGTGATGGATGACTCCAGGGAAACAGTGTCTTGTAGACACTCAGTGAGACTATGGCAGCATATGCAAAATCTCTACAGGTTCAAGTCAGAGAGGTTCCCAGGGCTGAAGAGTAGGAATAGACACAGTATCTCAGTCTAAGAAGTCATGTGCAGTTGATACCAGCTATTTTTTTTCCTCAGGTCTTTTCTGACCTTCAGCTCTTAACAATACCTCTGCCTTATCTTCCATGACAGTCCTTGAGCCTTGGGAACAAGGTGTGATATGGATGTCCTATTGGAGGCTGAGTGTTCCACAGTAATTTATTCTGTGAGCTTCTGTATCAACCAACATCTGCTTCATAAGGAAATGTTTCTGATAAAATATGAGAGTTGTACAAAACTACTAGAGATAGAGATCCATGAATTTAGAGGACAGTTTGACATAATGTCCATTTAGTAAAATAATACTAGTAGATTTTACCCTAGGGCCTATGAGCTCCCCAGCCATGGATGCTTGAGCAAATTTGCAGCAGCAGCAGGCATAAGTTTACTCCTGTGGAGTGAACCTTAAATCCTACTAGAAGGCAGTTGGTTACACCTCTAACATCTGTGTGACCATTGCACCTATGGGTGGTATATCTTGTCATGCTGGGTATTACTATAGTAAACAGGGTTTACAATCAAATGTTCAACATCTACACAGTGAGATAGTATCACTCATAACCAAAACCTCATTTTCAAAAAAAAAATGCTGTCATAGAATATTCTTAGGATCCAAGTAAGAATTGGATTGTTGTTAGTGTAATGCAAACCACATGGGATAGGAGATTCCACACTTTCTCTTCTTTTTAATGGCTTTGAAATTTTGCCTTGAAATGACCTTGGAAACCACTATCTTTTAAAAATAATTCTTCTGTAAAGAAAATCCCTATTTAAAAAAAAATATTGCATTGGGTTTTTGCCACCAACAGTTTATGACAAGGAAATTCTATTGCCCTTGTCAATGTCATGAATTAATGTGACATAAAGGCCAAAAGTTCAAACTCAGCAAACAAGTATAATTCATTTCCATAAACTGTGGAAAGGAACACTTTTCAAATGAAAAGGGACCTGGATCACACATCCATGGGTACCAGTGAGGAATCCAAGCACATCTGCAGTAAGCAGTCCTCAATTCCATTTGCATCCTTCTTGGAATTCAGATGAGGGGTGGGGGTGGAGGTTGTTTTACTTTCTAGTGGAAGTGGTATAATAGGGATTTAATCTCATCATGAGGGGAAATATCACTCAGTTCCCTTTATAGTCAGCATAATTATCCAGATCCTCACTGAATGCAGAAAAGTAATGACAAATTAAAGGGTCTTTCAATTCCATATAGCTTTTATAATTATTCTCCTATAGCAGTTATCCTTGCTGGAATGGCTCCTTCATATTTTACATAGCATCCCATTGGACACAAAGAACATGGAAATTTTTGGTGCTATTAATAAATATGGAGCTATCCAGTCTGAGCAGAAAATTCCTTTTTATCTGAGAGATAAGCTGCATAATTCATGTATTTTCAGAAATTTCTTAAAATAGAACACTGAAGGAAAGCAGAGAAAGGATAATTCATGACATTGTTTCTGTTTATGCAGAAGGTTAGTGTTCCAGTTTGCTGTCTGTTGCTGTGATAAACACCATGATAAAAAGTTGGGGAAGAAAGGGTTTAGCCAAGAAAACGCATTCAGATATGACCACAAGCCAATTGGACAGAGGTAACTCTTCAAGTGAAGAGCCCTCTTCCCAGGTTTGTCAGGCTAGCAACCCCAAGTGATCATCACTGATAGTCTCACAGTCTGTCTTCAACTGGATGGAGATGAAGGGCAGAATTTCAATTGCATCCTGCACATATCAGTCACACATTACTCTCAACATGCACAACAGTAAGCAGGATAAGCCTAGGGCCCTTTTTTTCACATTTGCAACCTTTCTGAGAAGACTAGATGTTAACTTGGGATCTTGGAACACCATCAGAAAGAAATGGCATCATTTATAAAAGTTACACACATCAGAAGTTTCCATGCCAGAGAACTGTGGAGCTACACATAGCTCCATGAACTGTAGCTCCTATGGGATGTCATGTCCTAACCATGCCTCAGCATTAGGCAACACAAACTTCTGCTCTTTCTATCCCCTTCCTTTCACTGCATTTCAGTTCCAAAAGATTCAAAGAAGTGGGTCTTGATCCCACCTGAACATCAGACAGACATCTACATGTAGCACCATAAGAACCACTGGAAAACTATTCCACCAGAAATGTACACAGGCCATTTCTTGTGATTAAATAACCATGCATACTTGAAAGGGATTTTTTTACATATTTTTTTCTTTATTTTAAGACAATATTTTCTCATTTTACATACCAATCCCAGTTCCCACTCCTCAGGAAGGCTAAGGCTCCCCATGGGGAGTCGTCAAAGTCTAGCAGGGAAATGGAATGATCCACTTGTTCCATGCTAAATTTCAACTGTTCTATGAGTAAGCTGAAAACCAAAATGAATAATACTGTCTGGATTCATAAAGCTGCATTCTGACAGTCAGACTACAAGTAAACAGTGACAAAAATGCCACCATGGTTTCTATGAAATGACGCAGGCAGAGTGCTGAACAAAGGAAGAGGTGTGTTCTTAGGTTTGTGTACTATAGAGTCATGCTTTTAACTTACTTGACTGTCCTAGCTGTCAAATAAGGTCTGGGACAGTGTGAATTCAAGGCCAGCCAAATCAACTTAGTGAGACCCCCTCAAGACAAAAACTAAGAAAGCAAATATAGCTCAGCACCACAGCACTTGCCTAACATGCTATGCTTTGGCTTCTACCCCGGCACCAAAACCTACTCAACCTGTGTTCCCAAAAGTAGATGGCAGCCAAAGACTTAACACGTTCGCTCAACTTTCTCAGCACAATGAAAATTAAGTTCAAGTATATTCCTCAGGGGAACACTTGTTGTTCCTATTCCTGCCTTCCTGCATTCCTCTTCCAAAGACAGACTCAGGACTTTCTGCGTAGAAATTGGCCCAGCCTTTTTACTTGTCCAGATGCATGCAGATCCTTAAGGAAACCACACCTTCCCCAGATAATCATTGCCTGGATTTACCCTGACACAACCAAATATAACTATTTTAAACAGCCACTTAGGAATAGAGAAGAAAGCCTTAAGAAAATGGCCAAGCTTTAGGAAGTGATAAGCAATTTCTGTGCTTATGAGAGGGGGTCGGATGCCAAGGGATTACATTAGACACACTTTCTGAGAAAGGTAGCTGTCAGAGAATGAAGGGCTCAGGGAATAGTGGGGAGTGGAGAAAGAGAAAATGGGGGAAGTGGGGACAGAAAGATGATTGGAATTCTGTGTAGTCTGGCAGGTAGAGGGAGTGGAGTGAAGACATGGTCAACTGTATGAGGGAGGAAGTAGGATGCAGAAAAACACAGAGGTGTGAATTACAAGTGCAGCCAGGCCTTTGGATGCTGCAGAGCAGGACAATGCTGACTCAAAACACCCAAAGGCAGATGGGGTTCAGTTAACATTGGATAAGCACAAGGTGAACATATTCAAATCTATCCTGGCAAAATAAATCTCATATTTATAGCCCATGGGACAGAGAAGTAATTTGCCAAAATTCAGCCCAAAGTATAGGATATTACAAAGAATTTGGATATGCCACTTTCTAATACATGCAGACTTGCACAATTGACCAAAAAAAAAAAAAAATTTGTAATTAACTTACCAAAGCACCTTAAAAAAAAAAAAAAAAAACCCAAGCCTCCTTTGTTTATATGTAAATGAATGCTCCTGGTGCATTTTAGAACAGTTTATTCCCTTAAGAAGCCAAACATTCTCTTTATAATCTTGTTTACACTATTCATTTGCTTTGCAAAACATTTTTTCCCCACTAAATCTCAAAATAATAAAAAGTTAGAGCTAGAGGGACCACTGGGATTATCATGGGAAAGTCAACAGTTGTGCTTCACAAATGCAAAAGCCTGACAGTGCCCCTAGCCCCTAACACACAGGTACACCCAAGCTTGCCATTCCTGAGATCTGAGCCCTCACATCTATGCTCCCCTTTGAGGGTGGCACTCCTTTCTTGGGGTTTTAGCCTCACAGGCAATTGTAAATAGCTTGTCTGCACAACCAAGCCATGGTCACAAATGCTGGCCCCAGGGTTCAGCCCAGCTTCCTGCCAGTGTCTCAGTGTTCTGGGAGGACAGTGTGTTCCCATCTCACAAGGACGGGGTGCAGGAGCTCCAGGAATGCTACCTCCCCCAGATCTTGTCATCAACACCTTCTCATTTGGCTTGCATTTATATCTAAGTAAAATTAGCCAAAAGTCTGGCTCTTTCCTGATTCTGAGATTCCTTCCAGTGAATTGTTGAACGTGAGGCAACCCTGGGAACTCAGAGATGCATTGCTAATGAGAAGTACAGGTGGGCAGAGGAGCCTCAGGGCTTACAGCTGATGTCTGGAGTACAGGTCTGCTGAACACTACGCCTTTCCCTTGCAAAGCATGAACTAACGGTTGGCAATGTCAGAATTAACTGGCACAAGCTTAGACAATTCTTGGAATAACTTTTAATTCAGAGTTCACTGTCATGTACAGTAAGGACTGAGAGGGTTCATGGTACTAGGTCAGGAATTTCTCTGCAAGGTATCCTGACAGGAACACTCCAATAGTTGTTAGAGAGAAGGCTTCACTTTCAAATATCTGAACTTAAATCTTATTTCCTAGCACATAAAATGGGTATACTATAGTGATACATAGACCTCATTGGGATGCAGTGAAGACTGTGTTACTAAATGAAAGTACTATGTAGCTGGTACATGAGAAATAATAGCAAATGTTCTCTGGCGAGCCCTATTCCTCTTACTCATCTTTTATGTGGGCCTCAGTTTTAGGCTAAGCCAGCTACTGGGTCTGATATGACTGGCCAGCAGACAGGCAGGGTCTTGAAGTAGATTAACTTCTAGAGACCAAAGGCAGTTTTCTTCTACTCTACTTGCCCCATAGGCCATGATGAAAGATTCATGAAGATGATAGAAGGGAAGGATATATTATTTGATGGGTCCATACTAGTATTCACACTAAAGAAAGCTACACAGTCTATGACGGTATCTGAAGTCATGTGTGGCCATTGAAGTATAAAATTTATGTTAATTACTGTCAAAAGTCAGTTGATCCTCACTTTAGCTGCATTTCAAATGTCCCCAGCTACATGTGGTTCTTTCAATACACTGTATAAATAAACACAAAGCCTTTACATAACCACAGAACTTTGTAAAACAGTGCTGTTCTGCAGCCACCAAATGCCTCTTCAATTAGATATGCCTTGAAACATAAAGCACAGTGCTGTCTTATTGGATAATGGGACCCATATACTCACTAGCTAGTATCAGATATTTTTCCTTCCATTATCATTCTGCCACAGCAGACTTTCAAACATCTAAGGAGTCCTACGTCTATGCTTGAGGTACAGAAAGCAAGATTTTCATCAACATGGCCATGCCAGAGCCTTTTGAGGAGATATTCTGGGATTACAAAGGGAAGTGGAGCCAGAGATGGAATGGGAAACAGGAAAAGTCAAGGAGGACAACACGGAAAGGAAGCCAAACGTTTCCCACCTCGACTCTTTCCTGACCAGCAATAGCAGATATGGTGATGCACTGTAAAAGACATCCCCAAGCCAAGTCTGGAACATTCCACCTGACTTCCATGTTCAAACTACAAGAGGGACAAAATGTTAAACAGAAGGAAAGTGCTATGGATTGAGTCTGAAAGCTCTCAGCAGACGGTGTTAGGAGCCTTGTTGTAGCTAGGGCTTGTGCTAATTTGAATGTGGAACCTTCAGGAGGCGCCTGGCTGATGGAAGTGGGTTACTAGGCCTCTGAAGGGCAGTGCCTGGCATCAGTTCTGGGTACTCCTGCTGCTTGGTCTGCCATGCTGTCAACAGCAGCTGCATCACATCCATCTGATGCCACCGAGAGGACTCCCCTGCGCTGCTCTCCCCGCCATCATGGAACCTCAAGGCAGGAAAATAAGTCTGGCCTCCTCTTAGCTATTTCTCTCAGGTATTTAGACAGAGTAACCAATATAGGAATTAAGTGTTGATTATTTTGAAAATGGTTGAACTATATGGATTGGGGAAAAACTGAAATAGCCACATCAAAGTTTGAATTCTGCTGCTACAACCAAGGGCCTTCCAGAAGCTGGAAAAGGTCTGGAACACATACTTTCCCGTGTATGTCAGCAGGACACTGCCTGCTGACACCAACCTGGTGGCTTCCCTGCCTCCTGAGTGCTTAAACAGTACATTTCTGTGGCAGATGCCCCTGGGTTGGCCACAGTCATTAGGGTCAAGAAGAAAGTGTGCTGACAGAGGGCCTCGCATGGTAGATGAGGCTAAGAAACACTGCTCCTGGATTCCGTAGTCCTCCGAGACACTGCAATCTCCTCATTAAGCCGGGCAGAAGTAGTCAGTGTGTCTGTTCCAGTCTTCAAACTCCATCTCTCCTGCCTGCTCTAGCCACAGAACCATGTGCTCATTGACCCTAGAGCACTCCAGCTTACATAGAAGCCTCCTCCCCATACCTCCCAGAGGCTAGAGGGGGCAAGGCCGCTGCAGAAAAACTTGGAGCAAAATAAAATTTCTGGGCATAGGAAAAAGGGAAGTCAAGACAAGGAGGAACCCCCCAGGTCTCACCCTCACCACGGATACATCCATGGGGCAGAAAGGGAAGGGGAAGGAAAACTGCAGTGCATTTTGTGGAAACTCATTGACAATGCCAGCTCAACTTTTTGTAGAATCCTGAGAGCAAGTCACTTTCACAAGGAAAAATAATCCTCTTGGGGCACACCTTTTGCATAAATTTGGCTTCTACAGAAACAGTCACCAGAGTTTAGCTATAAATGCAAGCAATTGGATTCTCAGTGCTAGGATCCATTGATTCTGACACCCTGTAACTATTTGCTTTTAGTTAATAGACAAAAAGAAATTGATTATGGAAAACTCAGGGCTGAAAAACAAGACATTCTGATTAAAATTCATGCTGACTGCTCTCATCCAACACTGGGTGGGGAAGAAATTTTTTTTTCTTTTTTGGTTGACTTCGTTAATACTGAAAGACTGAAGAAATGATTGTGTTCCTGTGGTCCTCAGAGGAAACCTTTAATTCCCGAGACAGCATAATTATCTGCTTCTAGCCCTTGACCTTTCTTCGTTGGTGACTGGTGTATGGGAAGAAGGGCTCAGAGAGGCTCTGTGAGAGATGCAGATGGCAGACAATGGTCGGCATCTCACAGTTGCTACAGGAACGTAGATTATCTGCAGCACACAGGAGTGCCTTTTCCACAGATCCTAGGAACACAGACACATCCTGCTTGCAGCAGTGGCTGGTCCAGCAGAGGATACGGTTTTAAAGTATTTGGTTTTAAAGTATTTAAAAAGCACACAATAGGCTCCTGGGGAGAAAACTCGCAACTGCATTAGTGATGATGAGGAGGGACTGGACGTCTTCAGGTGTATCCTTGGCACTATTCTGATGAACTCTCATTTCTAGATGGTGAAGCTGATTCTGTTAATAAACAGTAAGCGCCAATTAGACATCTGTGTGTGACATCTAAATGGAACACTTGGCTGGCTCACGCGTGTCTCTGTTTCCCCATCTGTGTGTGCCATCCAGCCTGAGTGATCTCATAAACCACAGGGGACATACACCCTCTTCACTTAAGCCTTTGTTGATGTTTCTTCCCTATTTTGGCTTTTCCTACTCTTTCACAGCCTGGCTTCCTGACCTAAAATTCAGAGATCCATGAAACAGCAGCTCCCTCCCTGTACCATGGAAGCTCTCTACTGACTATGGGAAATAAAGAAAATCATAGCCTGTCAGGAAAGACATGGACCTGCGGGCCTGGTGGACCCGGACTAGAACTAGAACATAGGCCTTATCATTTCCCAGTCATGTGACTGGAGAGAGCCACTTTGATTTTCTCAGCCCTATCCTCTCATCTGGCAATGCTCAAACATGGCAATCCTGATATTTGTCCTTTGTATAAATTTAGAGCCACACACTGTTTTAATGTGAAGGTGAGGTAGCAGGAAACAAAAATGATAGAAGCAGAGGAAGAATGTGATGAGTGGAATAAGTAAACTATATTCTACTTCAGACATGAATGAAGACAATGAAGGGCAAAGGACCTAGGACAGGCAAGGGAAAGAGGGGCCCAGCCATGTGCAGCGGTTGCCATGTGGCTGTCGTGGTTGCTCAGAGAGCAGCGAGCTGGACCAGCAAGAGATAAGGCAAGAGACAAGACCTTGCTAATGAGCTTTTCAGTGGTAACAAAGAAGTCTATGCAGCTGGGGCTGAAAGGAGGAGGCAAGAAGCTGGCAACAGGATAAGGAGATGCCTGGAGGAAGGAATGTTGGGTGCACGTAACCCTGTAGGCTGTTCTACATGCTCAGTTTTTATGTGAACAGAATAGAAAACTGTTCCAGTTTTTGGAACCAAGTGGTAGCCCAATCGATAACAATGCAGTGAATTTGTAAGGAGGAGGAGGAATGATATACAGCACCTAGGGTGTGTCTTCCAGGGAAAGGGATTTTACAATATGATGTTTTCAAACTTCTGCACAGCCTGCTTTTCCTTCTCCTGAGACTGTGTGATTGATGCATAAAATTCTGATGGGAAAGTTTTGTATTGCCTGAGTATTTAAACCATCAGAAATGAAGTGTGTAACAAAGCACACACTACATGTTTTTGTGGGTGGGTTCTGCATGGATGGGTTCAAGGGCTTCAGATAATACTATACTGCCTGAAATAGGTACCAATATAAGGATACTCTTAACTGCTATGTATTCTATATAGACTGGGAGAGTATAAAAAGAGAATTCTCCCAGAAGAAACAGAGAAAGACCAAGGCAAAGATGAGGTTGGCTGTGCCCTTGACCACAAAAACTTGTTTGTTTATAGCCCTCCTATGACTGTATGGTGTGGGGGTTTGGGGTTTTTTGTTTTCTTCACTTGTGATTTTTCCAAGTAGATAAATGTCAAGAAATTCATTCATGCCCCATGAACAAGCTCATTGCTATATAAGGTTGTTGACTGACTTCTGGGGTAACTAGGAGGACTGTGGAGGAAGAAGATAAGCTCATAGCTCTAGCACTGAGTTGTGTATTGACAGCTATACAGAACTATACCAGAGAGACCAAAAATACCGTATCAGTCACCTGGATTTTCTCCAAATCTATGTTTCTTTATGTAATACTTTCCTTTGAGAGTGGCTCCTTTCCAGAACCTGAGCCACGCACGAATCTGGGAATCAGAGACTCTGCCCAGGACACTGGGAATCATGTGACACCATTTGTTCATTTCAAGCCCTCTCCTGGCTTGTGCACATTCACTGTCAATGCTATCCTCCTGAAGGTCACTTTTCCACAGTCTAACTCCCTTCCTTGTGTCTTTTCAACCACTGATGGGTTGGCAGGAGAACAGCTCTCACCAGGCCTCTTCCCTACTCAGAGCTTTTCAATTCCCTTTCCTGTTTTAAGGGTTTCAATTTACATGCTCCTTCAATTGGTTACCAAACATCCCATTCCTCCAGCCAAATGGTCCAGCCACAAGTGAGCTCTCAGCTCTCCTCCAGTGGAAAGGGCTTGAGGGTATCTATCCTTTGTTAGTTCTCCCTCTCAGCCTGGAATAGTGTGGCTTCCTGAGTCAGAGGTGGCCTATCCTTCACTTGAGGACAGTAGAGGAAGCATCCCAATGCTGACCCTGCCTGCTCTTTTCCAGCGTGTTTCCAGATTGCAACCCAGTCCAACAGGGATGCCAGCCAGGCCCTTTCTGGGACGACTGGGCTGTTTGGGAGAAACTGTGGTAATCACCAAGCAGTCCTTCTTTCTAAGACAGTACAAAGGTCAAGAGTGACTGTGTCGCAGCACCTGCTCTCTCCCTCTCCTTCACTCTGCCTTGGACTTGAGGTCTGACAGCTTTCTGTATTCCCACTAGACCTCTCTCTCTCTCTCTCTCTCTCTCTCTCTCTCTCTCTCTCTCTCTTCCATAAGTACTTTCTTAATCAAATCCTTATATAGGTAATCTTTGGGAATTTGCTTCTTAAAGGACCCAGTCACAGATTAATGCAGTGACCTGAATATGTTTATTACAGAGATGGTGTCTGATACATCTCTGGGTTTACAACAGTGGTTCCCTTCCAAGTACAAAAATGCTTACTACATAGTAAATGCTCGATAGATACATGTTGAGATCAGTCAACAAATGTTTCATGATTGACTGAATGAATACACGCATGAATGACTTACACAAGCTCCAGGGCAGAGAAAGAAATCAAAGGCTATCACAAACATGGGGGGGGAGAGGGGGGGAGAGGGAGAGGGAGAGAGAGAGAGAGAGAGAGAGAGAGAGAGAGAGAGAGAGAGAGAGAGAGAGAGGTACTAACCAGCAAGGAAGGAATAAGAAAGATTCCAAATGGATCTCTTGAGATTTGCCATTGAAAGTACAATTATAAACAAGTATTCAAAGTTTGGTAATTCTGTTATCTATTGCACTAATTGTATAATTATGACCTTTTATGTATTAGAAGAAAGATGTACCACATGTGGTAAGGAACTAGGGTCTCTTTTTGAGAAACAAATATTGACCAAGACGAGCAGCCTCCATACTGAGCATCAGTCAGACCTGCTACATATAAACACTGTCCTTAAGGGGCTTTCTCGAAATATTGAACAATCATTAACATTGTCCTATCAGATGCTCTAGCTGTGCATCCTGCTTGTTTTCCTTCAGCCGCCTCTCAGTTGATTCCTAATCCAATCAGATGGTCTCTAACATCTTTAAGATCCACAGTGGAAATAGCACCAAGAATCTGTTACGAGTTTCCTATGAGGAGTACCTTCCTTAGATTGATAGGATAGTCCTCAGGCCTCAGATTACTAGAACCCTTCTCTTCACACCACACCCCATTTCATAGATGAAGATACTGACATATCTTCTTTCTCCTGCCACATAGTCAAGGGGCTGATGCTGTGACATAGCACAACATCAACATCAATGCATGCCATCAAAAGTTATGTTGCATCTTCTGAAGGCTTTCCTTCTTCCTTCACAGATGACATGATCCTATGTGCACATCTTCTGCCTCTCTCACCTCAGTGGGAAACATTCCTATGGGCTCTTGCCCTCTTGCCCTAACTCACTGTACCACAACCCATTCATTTCTCCCCAGCCTGTCCCCATATACCTGCTCTTCTGACTGCCCTACAAACTGCATTTGCTGAACAGTGTAGCCTACTTCTCTATAAGCCAGAGAGGAATCATCTGTAGTTTTCTCTTGGACATCAAGAGAGTGAGGCTGCCAGTGTTGTAGGCACAACTAGCATAGGAAGATTCATCTAATTTGTACAGGTCCATGAAGTGCTAAGCTGGTTTCCAGTAAAGTGGCCACGGCAAATTGACTGTATACCTCTTCCTCCAACTCCTGTTTCTAGATACTACCATCATTGGATTTCTCTTGTGTCCATAATACAGCCTACAATACCCTCCTTTTCAATCTGCCCAGGATTCTAACAACACAATAACATGACCCCCATCTCCTTAACTTCCCTGTTCCATCTCCTCAATTCCACACATGAATTTTGTGATTTCCCCCCCTAGGATGTCATCTTTACTTGCTTCTCTTCCCATAGTATATCTTCATGACTCACTACCACCAATGTCAGCATTAATTACTGCTGCATACAGACTCACAAAGTCCACATTCCCAATTTCATTTGTATTCCCTTCCAGTTCCTGTGCTTTCATTGAAAAAATCTTTTCCTTTATGATACACAGACTAGACTACTCACACTATATAAATAACACTGAACTTAAGACTTTCCCTTTCTGTACCAGGTCAAAACAGACTCTAAATTCCAGCCACAGAAACTTAGTATCTATCTTATAGACAACAGGGAATTACAGAATTCTGAGCATAGGACAGATTCTGTCACATCTAGATGTTAGAACTGACTCACCCCAGCTACTATGAAAAGCAGGCTGGGTATCTAAGTCACAGATAAAGAAATTCAGCCCAAGATGGTTGGGATATGAGGATAAGTAAAGGGGGTACAATTTGAAAACTCTTAATTGGACAAAATGGACCAGATTTGGTGAAAGAAAATGGAAGTAAAACTTTGGTGATTTATTCATTCAGCATACTACAGTTTTCAGATACACCAGTTAAAATAGTACACATAGTAGTTGGGAGGACTGGGCAGTCTATGTGACCTCTGGTAGTGGATCAGTATTTATCCCTAGTATATGAATGGACTTTGGGAGCCCATTCCAAATAGAGGGATAATCTCTCTCAGCCTAGACACATGGGGGAAGGCCTAGGCCCTGCTCCAAATGATGTGACAGACTTTGAAGATCCCACATGGAAAGCTTCACCCTCCCTGGGGAGCAGAAAGGGGATGGGATGGGGGTTGGTGGGGAGAACATGGGAGGGCAGGAGAGTGCAGGAACTGGAATTGATATATAAAAATAAGAAATAGTACACATAGTATTAAAAAAAAGATTTTCCCTTTCAAACTACTTTTCTTCTTTCATCAAGTAGTGTCGCCATCCTAGAGGTCTGCTCTTACTTGCAGCTTATGACCATCTTTCCTTTCCTCTCTTCACAGTGTTGTCAATGTCATAGACAAAGCTCTTGCCTTATTGCATCCAGTTCTACAACCCATCTCATTCAGAATTAGGACACTTCTGCCTGGTCTTCACATAGTCTCTTAGTTATTTCTGTTTCTTGTTCTATAAGTAGGGGCTGTGTGTGTGTGTGTGTGTGTGTGTGTGTGTGTGTGTGTGTGTGTGTGTGTGTGTGTGTTATAGAACCTGGGCACTCAAGCATAATAGGCAAGTGCACTACCATTTAGCTACAACTGTGGCCCAGAATTTTCCTTCTTAAAACTAACTTTCAACCCACTTCACTGGGATTACTTCCATGTTGCCTCATCATCTCTGTAGACATGAATGATACTAAGTGCTCACTACACTAGCTCTTCCCCCTTGCTCATGTCTCAAGCCTATTGCTCTCTTCTGCCTGTAACCAAAAATATTTTCTAGATTGCTTTAACTATTTATTGCTACCTAAATGTATCATTCAGATTATTACAAGATACTTTTGAAAAATAGAAATATAGGCATAGGTCTTCAAAAAGATCAAACACGACCTCTTTAAGTGCAGCTTCCTACAGAGCAGGCTGGCACCCCAATTTTTGTCCAAGTGCTTCTTCAATATGACATATGATTTTAGCATTATCTGTTTCTGACTGAATGTATGTCTTCTAGATCTCAGCCCCTTTTAAGTGCTAGAGTTGCTGCAGTGAACAAGACCCATAGAATCTTTACATCATAGAAATGTTGCTGTATTTCCAAAAGACGACACATTAGAGGCAGAAAACAGACAGATAGACAAGGGCATAGCTTTGATTGCATGGAGCTCTATGAGCCACCAGAAAAAATATTGGTATTGCTTCCAAGTAGGCTGAGAAGGCTTCAGAAGATTTATGTAGGGTAGCCTGTGGCCTGCTCCAGCTGCTAGATGGGAAACAACACGTAAAGAAAGGGGAATGGGGCCAGGAAGATGTTGTTTGTTAGGAGTAGGGAAGGGAAGGAACTGCAGGCTGGGATTGAGGAACCAGGAGTGGAGAAGATGAGGCAGAGCTGAAGGTTGTGGAGGTCATCACAAGATTTCTTCATAGGAGAAGGTGTAAAGGCAAGGAAGGAAGCAACATTAACAAACAGACTTAGTGTTGAGCTGCTGGATGGATGGTAGTGCTGTCTAGAGAGGACAGAGGAATCAGAGAAAGCGGTATATGGTCTGGGGTAGGGAAATCAATATTCTCTTTTAACCATGTGGGAGGCCTGTGGAACAACTACACTGAGTGCCTGGACTTAAGGTCAGGTTTGAGATAAAGATTTGTAGGTATGTACAATAGGTCTGTGATTCCCTGTGTGTCCAATCAAGCATCACTCTCTCTGCAGACAATAGTGGCAGAAGAGCTACCAATCCTAGGCACACTTGAAGTCAGTTGTTACTTTTACACTTTCTTATTCCCTGAAGTCTGTCATATTCTCCAGCTAACACCAGTCCTCATGCAACAACAGTAGAGGACACCCAGACACTACCAACAAGCCACCCCTTTCAGTCTCCAGTCCCATACATCCACAAAGTGGCTAAGTGGTTTCTTTCTTTTTTCTCTTTTTGAATGAACTTTCATAATACTGTCAAACTTTAAATATACATATTGAAAGTAAAATACACAATTTCACACAGGAAAATGGGATATTTTATCATAAGTGCTTATTCTGAACAATTTATATAAATACGACTACTTCCAATCAGACTAGCTTCCAAGAAAGCCCTGCCCTACCTCCCTGCACCACAGTCTCAGTAACAGCAGAGAATGGCTTCCTTCTTTGCTCATCAGAGCTGTTTTTCTTTTGCTGGAGAAAACACACCATTGTATTTATGAAAACAGAATCTCATTTTCTTCAGGCAGTATTTTGATTCCTTAGTGTCCTGCTTACAATCCATCCTAGGTGCATATCAATTAGCTACACACGCAATGCTCAGAGGTGCTTGCCGAAGGCACATGGCTCAGTTGAGCTCAACTTTTCCCTATCACCTCTGTGCATATTAAACCAAGTAGCTGGGAGTTGAGGCATGCACACTCTTCACTGCTTCAGAAGAGGGGCAAGAGGATTTGTGCTTCTTTCTTTGCTGTGCCCAGCTGCCTCGTCTTGCTACCTGCTACCTGGCACTATTGTTCCACTCATGCAGTGAGACTGTGCCATGTTTCTAGAATTCTCTTCCTTTGAATTGAGGAGCCTGTCTGTCCTCAGGCCAGCAATTGTGGTTCATACATATGAACATCAGATCCCCCTGAGGCTGCATCACTGAGGCTGAAGATGGTAAGAACTGATGTGTTAGGTTCAGCTTCTACTCAGGGACTCTGGCTTGTCCTCACTTCTCCTGACTCTAAACTTTAATGACCTAGGATGAAAGACGCCCTCAACCAGCAACCATAATTGCTTAAGGTCTAATCCCTAGTGTATATGAGCAGAGAGAGAGAGAGAGAGAGAGAGAGAGAGAGAGAGAGAGAGAGAGAGATGGACTGACAGGTGCCTCCTACTTGGCTGTTCTGATTGGATGCTCACTGATAAAATATTCCCTTCTCTCTGTCTCTCCCTCTCCATCTTCCTTTTCTCTCCCTTCCTTCTCTGCTGTAGAATACATGTGGACTCCTCCTCCAACAAAGGACTCCATTATGCCCTCTAAGCTCTAGTCAGTGTATGTATAGCAGGCTTTCCCCCACAAATATTTTAGAATATTCCATTTGGATAAAAACACTGTAATTCTGAGGTAGGATACTGTTTAACTGACACACATGCCAGCCAGTTTCTAGCAATGTTCCTCCTACACCTCAGACTGGGTAGGCAGGCCCTGTGAGTCTCCTCTTGGTCACCTTACCCGTCATGATTCTCAGTGGTTCCTCAGAATAGAGAGACAGGCATGGGCCAGGGAAGAAGAGCACTGGCTGCCACTTTGCACTCTGAATTCCACACACTCCGGTTTTATAGAGTGCCCTCACACACATTCTCTGCCTGTGTAGAACATCCAGTGCATCACCTCTGCCTCCTCACTGGCTTATCACTCTGCAGAGCACAGTTTCAGGCTATCACTTAGTAGTGTATCACTGCTAAGCCTCTCCTTGCCTTTTCTTCCATCCCAGCTGTTGTGGTCATCACAACATGACCCATATGGTCTCAGATCTTGTACTGCTTCCATGGCCAAATGGGTGTCCATCCTTAATGGACAGTAATCTTCCCACTTCACTCTTTCCGGTTTTAATTTCTCTATTCTGCCCCTTCCCTAAGTGATCTTTATTCTTTGATTTCTGAAACCTTAATATGTTTCCTTACTTAGAAGAGAGCCTCTAAATAGGTCACTACACTCCTTTGTCACCCTGTGTGTATAGGCACAGGTGCTGGTGAGCAAGCATGTATTCAGGTCTTTACTCTATACCATCGCTGTGTCTTGTCGTCTGCTCCCTGGTCGTCCACCCCAGCAGCTTCTAGGACACAATGGCTTCCAAGTCTGCATGGCTGCCTCCCATTTCCTCCAAGCCCAGGCCCAGAACCCTAACTGCCCCAGCATCTCCTCTGCATGCTCTTAGACTTCTTAAGTACCCTCTTCCCACACCCATTTCCTACTTGGTCCCTGGCTTAGGTCAATCTTATCTCAGCACCTGGCTCATCATCCCCACCTGTACTTTCCCCCCTTCTCTCAATCCTCAATTCTTATATGTCATATTTTTATGTCAGTCTCATATAGACTCTGTCATATGGTTATTAGTGGTAACTCTAATGAAGATTTATAATGAAAAGGAACAAACTGAACAAGGAAATAAGCAGATTAAGAAATAGAATAAAGGGAGTAATGACCTCAGGGCAGATCCCACCCAGCTAAGTTTTCCACTTGTGAAAATGCATTTAAAAAAAAAGCTTAGAGCCAGGTGTACCAGGTGTAGTGGGGCACTCCTTTAATCTCAACACCCCAAAGGATGTCTGAGTTTGAGGCCAGCCTGGTCTACAGAGCAACTCCTAGAGCAGCCAAGCTTAGGCAAGAAGGAAACCATGGAAAACAGAAAATTGGTAAAGATATCATTGAACAAGGAGGCCATGTTCCAGCCCCAGCAATCAGCAGAACTTGGCAGCTTTGACCACGTACTTCTGGAGTTAAGGATAGGAAAGAGGGGCTATGGAATTTGCCTTTGCAACTGAGGAAAATTACTGAAGCCAGGCATGTGTCAGGGGTGTTCCTAAATGGAGGTCTGCAGAGGGCATTGAGTAAAGCTGTGGAGGAGAAGGCTACATTGCCCTGGAGACCCCAAGATGTTGGAGATGCTAGAGCCATGAGATACCTGCTGAGGAAAACTGCTAACAGGGAGTGGAACCACCCCAAGAGGAAGTAGTGTGTTTGTCAATAAAGATGAAAGGAGCTGGAGATCTGAAGAGTCTTTTAACATGTATGGTTTCCCCGGATGAATTTTGGTCTTGCTTTGGTTCAGCATTTCCTCAATATGCTCCCTTCCCTACAGTTTAGAATGGTAATTTATATCCTATACCATTATATATTGGAAGTATGTGATCTGCTTTTTTTATTTTGATTTTATAGGAGATTACAGTTAGATTGCATGAATCTCAGAAAAGACTTTGAACTTGAGACTTTTAAAATAAGTTAGAGACTGTTATAGACTACGGGGACTGAATGCATTTTTGCATTGTAATATGGTGACAAGTTTATGAGGATCAGGGAGTGGAATGTCATGGTTTGAAAGAAAATGTCTTCCAAAGGGGGTAGAACTATTAGAAGGTGTGGCCTTGTTGAAGTATGTGGGGCCTCATTAGAGGAAGTGTGTCACTGTAGGGGTGGGCTTAGAGGTC
Organism: Phodopus roborovskii; assembly: GCF_943737965.1. Classification (NCBI taxonomy): domain Eukaryota; kingdom Metazoa; phylum Chordata; class Mammalia; order Rodentia; family Cricetidae; genus Phodopus; species Phodopus roborovskii. Next base: position 19,792,256 of record NW_026126409.1, on the reverse strand, counting down.
TCATATATGCTCAAGCCAAAACCAGTATGGCAAACAACTTCCTGTTTCCTGTGAGTCAAGATATAGGACTCTCAGCTCCTTCTCTAGCACCATGTCTGCCTGCACATTGCCATGTCTTGTCATGATAATAGACTAAACCTAAGAAAAGATAAGCCAGTCCAATTGAATATTTTTCCTTTATAAGAGTTGCTATGGTCATGGTATCTCTTCACAGTAATAGAAACATTTACTAAGATGAGCACAACACAAGCCACATTCAGCAAGAAAATGCCCCACAGGCTTGCATTTTCTTAATTGACATTCCTCTTCCCAAATTAGTCTATCTTGTGTCAAAGTTGTCATAAAACACTATCACACACTTCTTGTCCTTTTCCCTTCTAAAACTACCACATGGGCCATGAGTTTAGTTCATCTAATGACTACTTGACATTTTTATGGAGGTCAGGCTTAAAAAAAAATCTAGCAAAAAAAAAAATCTAGCATACAACTATGACAGCAAAAAGGTCTAGAAATATACATGCATAGAAAGATGATGTCTGAGCTGTGTGCTTTTCGCTGCTCTGCAGGTTCAGAGTTCACTAAAGCAGGTGCTGTATCTTTTAACTTGCCTTACCTGAACCTGAGAAAGCCAAGCCAGCCCCAGCCACATCAGCCTGCTCTTTCTGGTATCTCTACAAAATTCAGTGACAGTTTGTAAATTTCTGTCTTGGGTCCCTCCCATCTCCACCACTTACAGCCTTCTGGTATTTGGCATTTTCACACTTCACAGTGCAATTATCCCTGGCTGGGTTTTCTATGGCAAAGTAGACAAAAGCACATTTTCCCTCTGTGGTTGTAATTTTGACAATTACCCAGCAGGTATGTATCAGGATGAGGCTATCACTTTGAAAGAAGAAAGCAATCCTCTGAAATTGCATCAAAGGCAAACTCAGAGCTACAGTGTGCAAAAATCCACCAATAATAATGTCAAAATGACAATACCATTCTGGAATGCTATCCATGATATTCACTGACTTTAGTAATCAAATAGACTGTTGGCCTCCACCCTAATTAAACAGTTAAAGAAAGGAAGATAGCTGATTATAGAACATCCATGGTAGGCTCAGGATGAGATATTTTAATGAAAAGATCAAGAATAAATGTACTTCAAGGGTGAAAAAAAAAAACCTTCTCTGGAAGCAAGGGTTCCAATTTAGAACCATAAAACAGCTCTTGTTAGGATGTCTGATGCCCAGTCTTATGCTTTAATCTGTATACCCAACTCACATGATCATTTACTGGCTCTTTAATAGCACAGGAAAAAGTGTTATTAGCATAAATAAGAATGAATAATTAAAGTGATTTTTATCAGATATTCGACAGATAAACGTCCCTAATCATCATTCTTTGATCACAAGTGCCTCCTATCCTTAACGGAATAGCTCAGGCAGGTTGCTTACCAGTGAAGTATCCTATCAGGTGTTGCAATTTAAGTTCTCATGCATAATCAATGAGAGATTTTCAACGACTATCCAGAAAATAGGAATTTATGAGTGAAGGAGGTTATGTCTTTTGGAGAAGGCTTTGAAGTCAGACGTCAGTGATTTCCTAGGAACAACACTACAGTGCTGTATTGTTGCCAACATCTGGTCCAAAGCTAATGCCTCTGTCTACCCAGAGCCTGTTCCCCAACCCTGAGGCCCCCAGGCTTCTCATTTCTGATCCCAGGCTCCAAGAGCTCCATCATCTAGAACCTATCCTTGTAGGGATAATGTCATATTTCCATACACAGTAGGTACATAATTACTCTCAGTCAGTTCAGTGACTCTTCCATGGCAACGGCTCAGACAGCTCAGCAACCAATTGCTATCCCAGCAAGGCCACCAGCACACTCGGCTGCTGTTCTAATGTTCCCAAGAACTGGAAGGTTTCCTTTTGGCACTGTAATACTTGAGTGTTTGGAAATTTAAACAGTGGCCTGAATGCAGAGCCTGAGAGCAGCAAACACAGCTTACTGATCTGTGATTCTTTAAGGTGATTTAGATTGCAATGTGGAGTAGGTCATTATATGTGCAGGGTCAACCTGACCAATGGATATTCTGAATGCAGGATGGGGTAGTGATGGGAGATGCAATTCTGTAAATATGTTTCTCATACTGGTTACTGAATAAAGCACTGTTGGCCAATAGGAAAGGAAGGAGGGTATAGATGGAGAGTCTGGAGAAAGCAGAAATGGGTTAATACTTAAGACAGAGCTAGCTGATAAGAAACTAGTACCTGGCCAACAGAATTATATCAAATACAGAGTCTCTGTGTGTTAATTGGGGCTGGCGCGGCAGCGGGACAAGACCAGCGGCAGGCGGAAAAACCGTACTCCTTAGAGGGTAGGTCATTTAATGTGCATTGTAGACCTGACCAATGGATGTTTCCAAGTTCCTTATGAATGCTGTCTTACTGCCAGTCTCCAGATAATTCATCCACAAGAACAAGTCTCTCAATTCATTGTGGAAATAGGATTTTGTGCCCATAAAGATGACCAGTTAGTTCCTCACTACTGGATTAAATTTGCTATATTTGCTTTCCCTACATGTATATATGAGGAAAATTGGGAGCCAAACTTGAGAGACTTGTGTTGCTGTTTTCCTATGGCTGGTGGATGTGTCTATTTCCTGTCACCTTAGAGGGAACTCTAGTGACTAAGGTGGATTTCTTCCCCTTCCAGGGGAAGCTCATCTCTACCCCATGGATTCCTATATGTCATGGGATACCAAGTTTAGGGCACCTAGTTCCAAGATTAAGCAATAGAAAATTGTGTGGTTGCTTCTGAAATCTGTTATGGAGGCTGCTGGAAAAGCTCAAACTCCCTACTCAGCTTCCTGGAATAGGAGCTGTACTGAACAAAAACTAGATTTTAAATGAGACCCATCTCCACAGAGTCTTACAGTGTCCATTCTGACATAGACACTCATGGACAACTGGATCCTAATTTAGTAAGACAGCTGCTCATAAAAGCCTGAGCGCTCCACTGGGCTTTATCTGCTGAAACGCTGGAAAGAAACATCAACAATCGGATCTATTATTTGAACTTTATCCATTATCAAGGAAATAAAACCAGCATTTTAAAAGTTATCTATTTAAGGCATTCCTAAGATCTTCCTGTTAGGACAGAAAAAAAGTTCAATGGTGCCGGTTTTAGAAATAAAAGAGTAAAGTCACATGCTATCCTGCTGGGCAGCTTTTGAAGAAAGGGCTCTTACATAAGGAGGGGGAAAAGAGCTCCCAGAGAATACAGTAGCACCAGAGGCTATGGATACAACACTGAACTAATTGTGTCCTGGGGCTTGAAAAATTACCCACAATTCTGGAAGCTAACATTGTAGATTTTGATTTGACTACTCAGCATGAAATGGATTGAGATTTTTTTTTTTTTTTTGTAACTCAGAAAGCTGTAGAATAAAAGGTCACATGTTCTCTCCTTCCTATTAAAGATGGGTATATGAGACTAAATGAACACTTAGATAAGTTGATATGGATTGAGCCTAGATTCTCACTTCATCTGAATTCTCTGATCATGATATAGAATGGACTAGATTAGCGCCAAGATGAACAAACACATCACAATGCCTATTACTAAGCTAAATGAGCAACAGAAGCTAATGCTGGACACATCTTCCTCATTCAGGATATTTGGTTTTGTTTGTTTATTTATTTAACAAAAAAAAAAACTGCTTCCAATTCTGGACAATACATGTTTCCAAACGTAACCAGTCAGTAATGGAAATTTTGCCACAAAAATACTCAAGCAGTGTGAAGATATATTTTTAATTGTGAAATAAAGATTGAAAGTGGGGGGATATGAGTTTTATGGATCAGAATGGTAAAGAAACCCCACCAAGGAGCTCCCAGACTAATGAAGCAATGCTATCAGCAAGGAGCATGTTCAGCTATTTCCTTTAGTTTTGAGACTCTAATCCATAGTGTCTGTAGGATACTGTGTAATCTGAGGATGATTGAGTAAATGAAACTTAAAAAAAAAGTGTCTTTGAATTTTATTTACTATGTGTGTGTTTTAAGGCAGGGTCTCTTGTATCTTAGGCCTTAGGTACTACTCAAATTCACTCTGTAGCTGAGGCTAATGACTTTGAGCTTCCTTCCAGCCGCCTCCTTCGAGTCAGTATTGATCAACATTTCTCTAACCTGTTGCTTTTCACAGATGTGCAAACTAAACCCCAGGGAGGTGCTCAGATACACACTCAGACACACAGTTGGTGGATGGCAGAGGCAAAGCTGCCAGAGCTGCTCTCATTCCCATACTTCTGCATTGTGTCATTCCCCTGCAACCTCAGCTAACAGTTTCAACACAGGCAGCCATTCCTTTGCCGGGATCCCAGCAGCGCTGGGTATCCCTTGTGCTTGTGTGATCTTATGCTTACTTATATTATTACTTGGATTCTTGTTGTATATCCTTAACTTATTGATAGATAGGTAGGTGTGAGGCATGGATATCTTCATGGTTTTCTCAGCATTGTTTCTACAGTCTGATATACTTGGTCAGTGCTCAGTAGACTTTAGTTATGGGACAGGATTGACATAAAGGGCTGATTCATCTAATCATTCATACCTTTGCCCTAGCCACACTATGAAAATTACAGTCTAAATGGACAAAATGCTGTGTCCTCCATACTCCACTCCAAAGGCAGAGTAAGAGAATGAGATTTATCCCTTCAACCTGGGACATAGCTCTACCCTGTTCAACTCCTCTCTTTATCCTCAGTGGAATCTGACTACTAAAACAGCATATTTTACTGATTTAATTAATATAGGTGTTTTATGATAAATTATAAACGAATAGACCAAACTCAGTTCCCTAAAAACATTTTGTAAGTGCCAATTGCAGCTAATCATTACAAGTACACACATTATTTCTTTTTAAAATTACTATTTATTTTACTCACACAGGCTTTTAGAGTATAAGAGATATGGTAATGGTAATGGTCACGTTGAGGCAGTTAAAATTTCAATGTCTTTAAACACTAAAAAATTGATATAATAATTATGCCTATTAGTAAAAATAGATCAGAATGGGATATATATTTTTCCAAAAGACACAAAATGCATGAAAATCTAGTAGCTTAATGTTTAAGCAAGCAGCCAGGGGCTCCTTAAGAATTCTCCTGAGTTGATCTTAACTCAACCCACTTTCCTGAGTAGTTTTTACAGTCTGATCGCAATATCATGACATAGAATGGAGTTATAATGAACTTCATCCTTTGAATTCTATCTGACAATAAACTCTATCCCTCTATCCTCAGTTAAAACTAGCAAGAAGTCCCCATCTTATATTCTGATGGTCAAGAGGATTCAGCTTGGGGTTTGGTCAGCTCCTGGACTATCCATCAGTACAGAAATAAATACTAAAAAGAAATATTTTTAGCCATTTTCCTGCCAGGTTAAAAATTAGTAAAAGTTAAATAAGGAAACCTTCAAGTCATACAAGTAAAGAATAGTAGATGTTTGGCATGTATGTGATCGCATAGCACAGTTCCAGTAGGGACAGCAATGCTCAATGGTGGCATGCTTTGTTCAAAACCACACAAGCAAAAAAGGAGCTACCAATCCATGCAGCATTGTGAATGACTCTCAGAAGCATTATGTTGGGCAAAATAAGCCAGGAAGAAAAGAACATATACTGTATCATTCCATTAAATCTCAGAACAACAAACTAAGCATTGATGGCTAGGTTATGGATGAAGGTGTTGGACGGGAAAGCCACTGGTGGTTCTTCTGAATGTGTTTTGGCTCTTGACTGAGCTGATGGTCCCATGGTATCCAGGCATATCAAACCCATAAATCTACTCTTTTTATTTTTGTTATCTTGTATTGCAATAGGTTTGCTTATTTAATTTAATATTTAAACTTGATCAAGGCCACATAAACAGTGAGAAGGAAAGCTGATACTGGGGCTCTGGCCATGGGGTCTACCAAGAAAGGTCTGTTCTGAAAACAAGCCTGGTTCTTTTTACTGGTAGTGGGAGTACACTTCTCTGAACCAATTCTTGTAGCTAGTGGCCTTTTACCCGAGGTAACTGACACTGAGTGCCTATATGAGGCCTAATCACAAATAACATGAGATTTGTTGGGCTCCAAGAGTGAATCTGAAACATTAAGTCATCAGCTCAGAGCCACCAGAAGGCAACCATGATTTCCAACATGAATAATAATAATCCAGAGAGAGATACAAGGGTTCAAGCTGAAAGATCAGAGAAGTAAAGCAGCCAAGCCCTAGAGCTTTCTCACCTCTTCCAATGCTCAGATGGAAGGGGTGATTGTATCCTCTAATTGCATCTCCAAACTGCACTGCTCTTCACCAAGCCTCCACCAAGCTATGCTCTCTTCAACACGGCTGAAGATTAATGCCTAAGACTGACTTTGCTTCTTCTTTATATACCTTTCTCTACCCAGCCATATCACTTCTGTCTACATCTCCCTAATGCTGGGATTAAAGGTATGTGATCCCAAGTGCTGAGATCACTTTTGTGTGAGCTGTTTCTCTTTTAGACTAGAAGAGCTCAATGTGGTCTTGAACTAATAGAGATTTGTCTCCCAAGTCCTAGTATTAAGGCCTCTATGAGTAGCTAATATGGATGCTTTGAATTCTGATCCTCAGTGGCTTTGTTAGATCATAAACGATATATTACTGCAGTGATTCATACGAATTTCAAGGAAGACAGCAATGATTATGAGTCCCACAAAGAAGGAAGCAGGAAAGAGATGGATAAGCTGAAGAGCATCAGGTGTCATTGCTATTTCTAGAAGCCATACAAAAGATGAACGTGCACCCATATGGTTGTTTTCAAGCCTATAGAAGTCCTAGGCATGGCACACAGTGGTCATATTGCGGTCTTGGGATATATAATATATATTAAAATCATGCAAATGGAACAGGAAAACAGTAATCAAAATTTACCATGTATCAGTGAACTTCTCAAATAAGCCAGGAAGCTAAAGTCCTCATCTCTTTTAGCAGAAGAATCCTTGGTTAATAATAGTAAACTACACTGAAAGACCCATAGAGAATATTTGTATTTTTAATTTACAAAGAAGGATATGCACAGCTCTTGGCTGTTTGCTTTTTTATCCCAAAGAAAACCAATTCTTAGGTTTCTAAGCTGATTTTAGTTTTTATTAAGTATACAAAAATCTTTATGGCATTACTTTCAAAAATATTTTTATTTAACAGCTATGTACCTCCCAAACAACTCACTGCTATTCCGAATTATAAAGTGCTTAAAGCAAATATATTCTTCCATGACTGAAAATTAGTCTGAGTCAGTATTCAAGCACTTGAGAAATAGATATAACAGAAATGAGTAGCATAAACCTTTGCTATGAGAATTCATACCAGTCAGGCGAAACTGCAGAAAGAACAATGGCTATCACCACTGAGATCTTCTTCAAAGAACAAATGAATTCAGAAATTATTACTCATTTTGGGTTGATACTTGCATCTCACTTTTAATCAACTGAAGTATCAAAGTAATGACAACTTTTATGTCCTTTACTTCTAGGTAATATAATGTTCTGAGGCCTGGAGTGTTCCCTGAACTCAAATTTAAGTACATTAAGGGGGAAATATTCATTAGTGTATGGTATATACTTAAGGCTTCTAAATTTCATTTTACTCATTTTTACTAATTGACAGGCTAGATCCCCTGGAAGCAATGAAGAATCCACTAATCGGTAATTGCTTTATATGTCAGTGTGGACATTTGCATTTCTGAGTCTTTAGTCTCAATATATGACTAATATTTCTCTGGCTGTTTAACAATGGAGAGAGCATTGACTACTTTGGACTATTTATGATATTTTCCAGAAATAGAAAAATCTACATCTATGTTACTAAACACTTGCAAATGCAGACAGTAGTTTCACTAAGAAATATACTTATTGATGATAGGCAGACAGCTTGACTTCTGCTCCTTGTCTCTGCCAAGCAATTATTTTTAAGGCCCTGAATATGTTATCTAACTTTTCTGAAATTCAGTGTCCTAAACTATAAAATAGAGGCGTTGCCATCAGGATACTAGGATACTGTGTATTTCATGTACATTGCCTTTAAAACATTGGAATTTGTCATTCTACTCTATAAAAAAGTTCCACTCAGCTATCAATCATGGAATCATCACCAACATCATTGCCCTTGACAGCAGAAACAAAGTTGGTGTTTGCCTAGTAAGAGGCAACTTGCAACTTGAAGGTTATGTGCAGAACAAGGCTAGTGGATTCTATGTACTGCATTTGTTTGAGGTTCACCATTTAAATCTACCACAAGTTGATTGGCTTAAAGCAGCAAAAAATGGACTCTCACTGTAGTGGTTTGAATAAAAATGTCCCCATGTGCTCATAAATTTAAATACTTGGTCCCCAGTTGGTGGAACTGTTTGGGAAGAATTAGGAGGTGTGGCCTTGTTGGAGGAGGTGTATCATTGGCAGTTGGATTTAAGGCTTTAAAAGCCCACACCATTACCAGTAAACTTTTTTCTCTCTGACTCCTACTTGTGAATCAGAAGTAAGCTCTCAGATACTATTTTTAGTGCCATGCCTCCCTGCCTGTTGCTATGGTGCCCAATACGATGGCCATGTAATCACCCTTTAAATCTGTGAGCCCAAATAAACTCTTCTTTCTATACATTGCCTTGGCCATGATACCTTACCACAGCAATAATAAGGTAACTAAGACACTCACCACAAGAACAACACAGATGTTGGTGGATATATAGCTGGAATCATAGGGTCAAGAAGTAACCCTGCCTACCAAGGGTATCTCTAGCAAATCAAACCAGGAAATAAGATTTCATTACTTTAATATCTGATAAAAAAATATACCTCAAAACTGGGTCATATCATACTGCTTAAGTGAATAATTCATCAAGAGAATATTACAATTTTGAATATATTGGCATCGAATGAAATTACACTCAATTTTATAAGGCTAAGGTTACTCTATGTAAAGTCACAGATCAACTCTAATCTGGTAATAATGTGTGATTTAAATACCTTGCTCTCACCAATAAAAAAAGATTATAGTAACAAAAAACAGAAACATTTAAGAATTAAATTGTAATGAGAGCTCTCACAGCCCCCTCCTCCAATTTAGTTCCCCCAGGTAATATCTGTTCCTGTCTCCACCCCCAATGGGCGTGGTCTGTGCCACAGGTGTGGACAAAGTGAATATCTCATTACATTAAATTACTTCATAAATCAAAATGACTTAGTAGGCATCAACGCAATATTCCATCCAAATGACACACATTATGCTCAACAGCCCATGGAACTTCTTTTAAAAGAAACCATATATTAAGCACACAAAGCAAGTCTTAACAAATATACAAAAATTCAAATAATTGCTTAAATCCTATCTGATCATAATGAGATAAAGCTTGAAATCAACAGCAAGAAACCATATAAAACTCTCAATCATAGAGATTAAACAACACATGACCAGGTAATGGGTGTAACACTGAAGAAGTAAATTTAAAAATTCTGGAACTGATTAAAAATGAAGACACACAACACCCATCCTGCATAGAAGGCTCAGGGAGCATTTCCATGGGAGGGGGTAAAGATATGCTAAGAGCCAGAAGAGCAGGGAGTTTGTGGTGAGATTGATTCTTCTAGGAATTCAGAAGTGATGCCCATCAAGTCTCACCAACGTTGACTGTCTTACATGACCTGAACCAGGACAATACCAATAAACATGCCAGTGTGGATAGAAAAGAGCCCACAAGACCTCACCTCTACACAAAGAAATTCAGGCAACTGCATAATGCTAAGAACTGATTGGTTACCCAATACCAAATAGCAAGTAACATCATATAGACTGAATTGGTTATGCTATGTACTTAGGAATATATATGTTTATACATACATATGCATGTATGTGACAACAATTAATGGAAACGAGAGGCCATAATTTGAAAGGAAATAAGGAGTATGTGTGAAGGTTTGGAGGAAAGTAAGGGCAGGGGGGATTTATGGAATTATACCCTATTAATCTTGAAAAATATGAAAGTAATAAATTTTTAAAATGAGGACATAACATACCAAAATGTATGGGTACAATGAAAGAAATCCCAAATTCCACAGCTACAAGTGCCAACATTAAACATCAAGAAAAAGTCTCAAATAAATAACTATATAATGCACCCTAGTGCCTTGAAGAAAATTAGAACAAACCTAACGTCAAAGCAGTGAACCCAAGAAAATGCTTAGAATTAGGCAGAAATTAATGAAATAGAAACAAAAATTACAAAAATCAATGAAGTGAAGAGATGGTTCTTTGAAAATTTAATCAGGATTGACACACTAAACAAAATAAACCAAAAGAAAGAGAAAAGACACAGATTAATAATACTAAAGATAAAAAGTGAGAATTTACAACAGATATAAATGAAATTCTAAATAAGGATCTACTTTTACAAGTGTATATTCCATTAAATTGGAAAATATAAAAGTGGTTAGTGATTTCCTAGACCCATGCAACTTACCAAAGATTAGGCAAGATGAGATAAACAGTGTGAATAGATGTACAGTATGCAATGAGGTTAACTTAGTAATTAAAATTGCATAATGATTAAAAAAAAAAATGTTTTGTCCCTGAAGGATTCAATGAGCCAGGCCGTAAAGAACTAACTTGAAAAAGTAGAGGTAAAAATCTTTGAACATATTTAATAATACCAGCAAAACCCTTATAATGAAACTAAAAGTATTATAAGAAAAATTAAGACCCCAAACTGCTTCATTAACAATGATAAAGACACATTGACAGACAGAAAGACACACACACACACACACACACACACACACACACACACACACACACACACACAGAGAGAGAGCCCTTAAAATGTTTTAGGGTGTTAATTCCAGAAATAAATTAAAATATTTCAAGAAAAATGAAGTTTTAGTGAAATGTATTGATATTTGAAAATCATTGGCTACAATTTAATAATCTGTAAATGAAAATTGAGATATTATGATCACATGAGTAAAGTAAAAACATTTGATGAATTTCATCATCCAGTCATGAAAAAAACTGTCAGCATATTAGGGAAGACAAAGGAGTATCTTACATTAACAGAAGGTTTGTGAGATGAGAATGTAGTGACTATGGTTCTACTCGAATCTGTGGGGCAGCAAAGAATCTCCATTGTAAAGAAGCAAATAGAGGAGAGGCACAAGGAGGAAGGGATTCCCATTGTTTACTGATGATGTGGCCTTTGCATAGAAAGCCCTTAATAGTTTGCTGATGGAATTGATTGTTAAGTAAATTTAGCAAAGCAATTTGATAAAGGCTTGGGAACATTACTGTTTATAACTAAAAATTTTAAATGATCTTGGCTGTAGTCTGGTCTCTTAATGTGACATAAATCACTTGCCTTTTACAATGAAACACAATGAAACCACAGGTCTTTAGGAATAAATGTGAGCAAATATGTGTGAGATTCCTGCAGAGAGACCTGTGAAACCTTCTTGAAAGAATCAGAGGCACAGCCAAAGAATGGTGTGCACCATGGATGGAAGCAGACTCAAGGATACACTAATGTAAACGGTTTCAGGGAAACTGACAGTTTTGATTCTAAATTTAGAATTACAAACTGGCAAGCATAATGAGAACTGTCTTGAATAAAAATGCAGAAATAGAAAATTTACACTACTAGATACCAAGACCTACCTACCATAAAGCTATAGGAGACAGTGTGCAATGGAGTAAAGAAAGAGCATCAATGGGTTGAAGAGTGTAGAACCCGGACAGGAACATAATGACATGCCTGTAAACCACCTGATTTATGAACAGGAATACTTAAATTCTCTTTTAAGTAAGTGATACTGGATCAACTAGTATTCATATAGGCAAAATCTGAAAATTGACCTCTATCATATTATGCAAAAGAAAAAAAAAGACACTAAAGGCCTACATTCATAAAGAAAGAGAATACAAGGTGAACATAGTAATGTGGAAATTTACCTTGATAGCCTTGAGACCCAACTTATACTCAAATAACTTAAGACATAAAAGAACAGATTTGATGAGTTGGACTTTAAAAAGTACAAAGTTCTATAGTTTGTTAAGAAAATAAGGGTGTGGGAGTGTAGATTGGTTGAAGTGCTTTTCTGTACACCTGAGACCCTGAGTTTGAGATCCAGAACAAGACAGGCAAGAAAGGAGAAAGGAATAGCAGGAGATGAGGATATTAAAATGGAAATGAGGGGTTGGGGAGATGACTCAGCAGTAAAGAGCTCTGGATTCTCTTCTACAGGACCTGAGCACAGTCTCTAAACCTACATCTGGCAGCTTATAACTGACTATAACTTCAGCTCCAGGGGAACTGACATTCTCCCCTGACTTCTGTGGGCACTTATGTGCTTGTATCTTGCATTCACTCTCTCTCTCTCTCTCTCTCTCTCTCTCTCTCTCTCTCTCTCTCTCTCTCTCTCTCTCTCTCTCTCACACACACACACACACACACACACACACACTCACACACACACACACACACTAAAAGTAAGTCTTAAAAATAGAATCAAAGCTTTTTTTTTTTTTTTTTTTTTTTTTTTTAACATTGCATACCCATTCTGTCAAAGCTTCCTGTCTTAGTTAGGGTTTCTATTGTGTTGATAAAACATCATGACCAGGAAATAGCCCATCACTGAGGAAAGTCAGGCGGCAATTCAAGCAAGGCAGGAACCTGGCTACAGGAACGGATGCAGAGGCCATGGAGGAATGCTGCTTACTGGATTGTTCCTCATGGCTTGTTCGGCCTGCTTTCTTATTGCCCAGGGCTAAATCCACCCATATTGAGCTGGGCCCTCCCTCATCATTCATTAAGAAAAATGTCCCCACAGACTTAACTATAGGCTAATCTTATGGAGGCATTTTCTCAGTTGTGGTTCCCTTGAGTTGGATAACGCTACCTGTGTCATTAAAAAAAAAAAAAATCCAAAAACTAAAAAGGGTATCTCCTAACATCCATGGAGACCCATGCTGGGCACCAGAAATGAGCTCTTCCTCATGTGTGCATTAGCTGTACCAACATCCTAGAAAAACTGGCCTCACTTGTGCCTCCCCCAGGTCTCAAGGCTCTGGTGTGCACACATGATTAGAGAACAACCTCCCCAGCTAGCCGGGGTTCCCTGAGAGAAAGGCCAGTGTCTACTCACCTTTCCTCCCAAGGGAAAGGGAGGTCTGACATACAGCAGCACTCAGTAAATGTTGGCTGGATGACATTGATTATTCACAGGGCCTTAATAGAGTCAGCTCTTGAATTATTTAGAAATAAAAACAACTGCATCTAGTTAGATTCCATCCTTTTGAGATATTCTTTGTTCCTTATAGACGATTGTATGCTTGTTTTCTTAACAGCCTCATGGATTGCCTCACACTGCTGGTCCTGGTTCTGGTGGCTATGAAAGTGTGCAGGAAGGTAAGTAAGAAGATGCCTGCAGCCTGCAGCCTGTTCCAGTTAAAAAAAAAAATCTGAGACTTTTCTGGGGGAGAGCAAATAAGAGCAGGCTTTTATTTAATTGTCAACACGTGTGTGTGTGTGTGTGTGTGTGTGTGTGTGTGTGTGTGTGTGTATCTGTGCACACACACACATACATATGCATATTCACACACATACACACATGACTTAAATCTGAATTAAATATGCCAGAGGATCTGTTTTCCTAATAGTTGACAGCATCCACGTTAGGAAATATTCAGAGTTTGAACATTAACACAGAAGTTTAGTACAGCCTACAAATAGCGATCATGTTGCTTATTAAAAACACACAATATAGTTGTAAAAGTTTCCTCAACATCATAAAGCTTGCTGAATTACTTTTGAAAGAAAAGTCCTATTTGTGGTGAAGTGGAAAAAGCAGCTCAAGAAACATAAATGTCAAGGAAACTTCAGAGATAAGAAAATAAAATCTATATCTGTCTGCCTTTTTGAGATAAATAACATGTCTGGTTTTAATGGTCTTGTGAAAACAAGTCCATAGGAAGGACCAAGGAATGGGAACGGGGAGAGAGTGGGAACGGGGATAGAGTGGGGACGGGGAGAGAGTGGGAACGGGGAGAGTGTGGGGACAGGGAGAGTGTGGGAACCGGGAGAGGGTGGGAACGGGGATAGAGTGTGGGAACGGGGAGAGAGTGGGAACGGGGAGAGTGTGGGGACGGGGATAGAGTGGGGACGGGGAGAGTGTGGGAACAGGGAGAGTATAGGAATGGGGGTAGAGTGGGAACAGTACCTACTTGGTCTGATGTTTCGATCCTTGCAGGTGTGCGTGGTACTGTTCTATTGAGTTGAGCGACACACTGCAGATGGTACATCTGTAAGTTCGTCTCAGACCTATGGGTGACAGACAGACATTGTTAGCAGCATCCTGCCATCAGCCCTGATGATGACTGAATTTTAGAATATCCACAAAGACAAGTTCTGAGTATTAGAGAAGATATTGGGTCCCCTGTACCATGGCCACTCCTGTCCCTCTTTCTAGAGCCCAGCCACCAGATTCAGCAGAACTGGGAATGTGAAGGTGTTTGTAGCAAGCCTGCCCTATTTATAGATAGCTGAAGGGTAAAAACAAATGACTTGGAATGTAAGAAAAATGTTTTGGGAATTTTCTAATTCAAGTCAAGAAGCATGCTTCCTTTTCCCCCTAAGTCATATAGACATGGTTTGTTATCTCTACAGTGAAACAAAGAACAAAATAAACAAACCAGTCCCATTCCTTTGCCATTCCCCCCCCCCCATTAACCTAGGCTTGATCCTAAGATTATCTTATAAACTGCAAGTAACCAATAGAGATAAAAATGAACCAATTCATTCTCAGGGTCTAGCTTCCCATCAGAGTTAAGGCCATCTATGTATTCTCCTGCTTATTCATTTGCCTCATTAACACAGCATCAGCTATGGGCTAGTCGCTGAGAATTCCAAAGTAGAAAAGACACACTTGGCTTTCAAGGGATTTAGGAAAATCTTGAGTGTTTCAGAGCACTGACATGTCCACAGGAAAATCTGTGTTACCAGCAGCATTATTTACATCACATCAAACCTCCAGTGTGGTGGAAACCCGCAACAGCACACACTCTGCCTACCGCTGCTCTAAGCTGGTTGAGGAAAAGGGAAGCTAACTCTGTGCCAGTAGTGCACACTCGTCAGTTCGAGTCCCTTGCAAGGAAAGGCAAGTCTATGCCAGCTTGAATGGTCTCTGTGATGTAACTTCTCATTCCTCATTGCTTCTGAAGCTCCCATGCTATATCCTCAGCCTTTGAGGAACCAGGAAAGACATGGTGAGGAGAAGAAAGAACAGTCCTAGAGGACAACTCAGCTCCAGGAAGGAAAGAACTCTATCTACCCCTTATGTCTTCATGTAAGCAGTGGGGATGTCTTCCCTGCCTTGGATATGTTAGTGGGCATTTTCTGTGTTTCTGGATGACATTAAAATTCAGGCCATGAAAAAATGAGCCCCCTGAGGCAATGTGACTGGGAAGTGTGGGAAAGTATAGTTTAGTTGACTCTTAGAGTCTGGTTTCAGATGCCAGCAGTTCCACTGATGGAATGAGGTAGCATGGTGGAACCTTCTCTGAACATCTCTGAGGTGAGGCAAGAGCCAAAGCTCAAAGCAAGCACAGTGCCTTTGAGTGTGAGTCTGACCTCAAGCAGCCACCCAGGAAAAACATCTGTGACAGGGAGCCCCACCCTTCCTAATACTACCCTTCAATACAGTTCATGTTGCAGTGGCCCCTGACCACAAAACTAGTTCGTTGCTACATCACAACTCTAATTTTGCTACTGTTATGAATCCCAAGTAAATATCTGATATGCAGGATAACTGATATTCTACACTGTGTAAGGATCGCTTGACCCTCAAAAGGGGTTGTGACCCACAGGATGAGAACCATTGTTCTATCGGATAAGTAAGCTGTACACAGAATCAGAAGGTGTTTCAAACCAGAAAGAACTCCATCCTACTCTATACTCAAAAATGAGCTGGGCATGGTGGTGAACACCTTTAATTCCAGTACTCAGGAGGCAAAGACAGGTGGTTTTCCAAGTTAGAGGCCAGCCTGATCTACAGAGAAACTTCCAGGATAGCCAGGGCAATAAGAAAAACCCTGTCTGGAAGCCCCCCCCCCTCCAAAATGAACAAACAACAATAAAACTTCATGACTTTTCACACATCACACTCTTTGAAGCTTGACTTAGGACCAGCTAAGGTGGGTCTGAGGAATGAAAACCAAGTTGCTTCTTTAAAAGAGCTGAGCTTGCATGGCCTTTCCACTTCAAGAGGATTAGCCTGCTCTCCAAACCCAGAGGCTATAAGTTATCACAGCCAGTATAGAAGTTGTCAGAATGCTTATCCAGGCCTGGTCCATGCTGCTCTTTTATGCATAGAATCAAAATATGAAATCCGGCTTCAGGCAGTAACTCCCTCTGAAGGTCTCCATCAATCTCTTCATAATAAACAGTAACTGCTGTGTGTGAGTCCTCCTTAGAGTTCACACTAATCAAAGGACTCCTCGTAAAAAATGGAGGTTCAGTTTGGCAATAGGCATAAATATTTATGTTTTAAACTGGGAACTTTTAAGAACATCAACAAATCTAAAATAAATATCCTGATCTGCTGGTTTCTGGAAGTATTCCTGTGCTCTGCAGCCAAACCAAAACATGGGCTGGGGATGTCTGGTACTTTGTTGTGAGGTAAGCCTCAGGGGCGATGAACTGAAAGGCCATGGGCATAAATAAGAACAAAACTAGAGAGAGCCTCCCACATGCAAGACATGGCGTTCTCAGTGGGAACTTGGGGATTTATTAATATTTAGTTGAATCCTAACCACTTTGGAATTATATGGCTCTTTTTCCTCGGGGGAACTAGAGAATCTAATTATTAAATCAAAAATGTCAACTTCCTTACTGAATCCATTTCAACACAATAACACATTTAAGGCATCCTAAAGCCCTGGGAGTCTAGTAGGACTATGTGGGAACAAGACAGAGTCTCTCACATGGATGATCCATGAAGGATCGTCTTGAAGACATATCACTTTGTATTTATATTTCCCAGCACAGTGTTTATAAAACCAGATAGGTTTTAGAGAATTTAGCAGAATGGGATGCCTTAATGTGTCTTCTCAAGTCTAGTAAAACTAGAGTCTGTATGACTTCAGCTGCATTCAGTGTACATTAGAAAAGTGGTACTGAGCCTGTATTACAGAGCCAGGTATTTTGCTGAATGCCCAGGGTATTGGAAATAATAAGACATGTTTTCTTATGGAGTTATTTTCAGAGAAAGGCAAACAGAGTTAGGGCCTCTGAGGTCTGGGCACAGAGAGGATATCCCCTAGTCCTCATTAGAGAAGCTACATTAACACTGGACAGCAGCAAACAGAGTCACAAGTGGTCCAAGTACTGAGAATGAATGATGGTGGAGTGATCCATTCTGGTTATGACTCACCTATCTCCTTCCTAGGCTTAGGGGACACCATGGAGGAGGGGCCAGAGAAGGGATGTACATGTCAGAGGTTGGGGAAGACACCTGTGAAACAGTGTTATCTGGGCATGACAGTGTGTGGGGGAGGGGCCATGCAATCCTAAACCCACAACAGCTGTGGTTGCCTGAATAAGAGCTGAACAGGATCCAACATGGATGGGGGGCACTCAAGGCCCACCCCTCGATGAGGCACTATTGGAGTTAATGTCTGCTGGGGAAGGAAGAATCAACTGTATTTGGGGATGTTTGTGGCCCCAACTCATGCCCATGTGGGCTTTATTAATTGGAATTATTGGGTTCTGTGAGAAGCCTGATAAGAACATAGAATGACAACCTGTCTACAAACTGATGTTGGGTAAGGAACGGTCCAAGGAGTCAGCATGTAGAAAGCAGAGGAGGAAATGAGCCTGAGTGAAAGGTAATCAAGAAAAAAAGAAAAATAACATTTGTGTATCCAATATCTATTAGTTGGATTTGAAATCCAAGGGAAATCAGATATGCACTCAAACAAAATCTAGACACACAGTATGCCTTCAAACCTGAACTACTACTGTTGCATGAAGTTCTTAAGGTGAAGGGAAACAAAGGTCCTACACCACTTTGAAATTGAGACCTATAGGCAAAAAACAACAACATGAATACCAGAAAAGATGAATGTGATACTAGCCAGATGATGCCAGGCTTGACTACCACCATTTGAGGACTTGCACAGGGAAAGAAGAGAACATTATCCTCTGACTCCACATGTGCACTGCAATGTACATGTATGCATACTCACATACACAGTGCACACATGCACACACACAATATACAAACATACTTCAAAATCTAAAAATAAAATTAAATATACAAGTTTGTAGTCCCACCAGCAATGGAGGAGTGTTCCCCTTACTCCACATCCTCTCCAGGATAAGCTGTCTTGGCTGTTTTTGATCTTAGCCATTCTGACAGGTATAAGATTGTATCTCAGAGTTGTTTTGATTTGTATTTCCCTGGTGGCTAAGGATGTTGAGAAATTCCTTATGTGCCTTTTGGCCATTTGAGTTTGATCTGTTGAGAATTAATTAGATTACTCAGTATTTTGGTGTCTGTAATTTCTTGAGTTCTTTGTATATTTCAGAAGTCAGCCCTCTTTCAGATATGGGGTTGGTGAAGATCTTTTCCAATTCTGCAGGCTGCTGTTTTGTCTTTAGACTCTTTGCCTTACAGAAGTTTCTCAGTTTCAGGAGGGCCCATTTATAATTTTCAGTCTCAGTATCTATGCTACTGTTGTTCTAGTCAGGAAGTGGTCTCCTGTGCAAATGTGTTCAAGGGTAGTTCCCACTTTCTGTTCTAAGAGATTCAATGTGGATGGATTGATATTAAGCTCGTTTACCCATTAGGACTTAAGTTTTATACATGGGAATAGATATGGATCCATTTGTATTCTCCTACGCAAAAGTGATTAAAAAAAAAAAGTGACAGTTTGAAATTCGTAGGCAAACAGGTAGAACTAGAAGAAACCATCCTGAGTGAGGTAACCCAGACACAGAAAGACAACTATGAGCCTTCATCCAGTAACTGATGAAAGCAGATGCAGAGATCTACAGACAAGCACTGGACAGAACTCCTGAAGTCCAATTGTAAAGAGGGAGGAGCAATAATATTATCAAAGGGGTCAAAGGGAAACTACAGAAACAGCAAGTGGGAACTCCAGACTCCAGACTGACAGCTGGGGAACCTGCATGAAATGAACTGGGCCCCGTGAATGTGGGTGGCAGTTGGGGGACTTGGGCAATTTATGGGGCTCCTGGCAGTGGAGCCTGGAATTATCCCTAGTGCATGAACTGGCTTTTTTGGAGCCCATTCTCTATGGAGTTATACCGTGCTCAGTCTAGATACAGGGGAGGGCCTTAGTCCTGCCCCAAATGGTATGACAGACTTTGATAATTACCCATGGGAGACATCATCCTCCATGATGAGTGAATGGGGGGGGGAGGGTTGGGGAGATGGTGGGGGAGTGGGAGGACAGGAGGAAAAGGGAATGGGGATTTGTATGTAAGATTAAAAAAAACTACAGCAAAAAAATGAAGTAATGAAGATATGAGTATCTTTTAAAGTTGCTCTTAGCTTACTCAAAGGCCACCAACAATTTAGAGATTGTATTTTAGTCTTCATAGCAAGCATCAAAGTCAAGCAACTAATGAGCAGGAGTAGAAAAACACTACTGAAGGATCATGTTTTTATATGAAGTAGTGCAGTTTTAACTCTAAGATGACAGTGGAAATTTAAGGAAGGGATAATTCCACATGCTCTCTTACAGAGAGTGTTAAATATAAAGAGCTAAGGGCAGAGAACATAACATAGAATGATGAGTGTTTCAATTAGCCCGAAGGGAGGTGAGTTAAGGGTTAGAAAACAGAAAGCATGGAACTGTGGGGAAGGGACCCTCAGACAGTACAGTGTTCTCTCCCAGCATGAGGACCTGAATTTGGTTCCCCAGCACCCATGTTAACATTTGGGTGCAGCACCAGGTGATAATGGCCCAAGTACTGTGGAGAGGAAGATAGGAGGATTCCAGGGATTCTGGCAACCTATTCTACCAAATCAGTGAGCTCCAGTTCAGATAGAACAAGACACAGAAACACATACCCCCTCCCCACACTCTACACTCATACATATATATGCTACACACATACATATGCCATATACATACCCCACATACTCCTCTCTCTCTCTCTCTCTCTCTCTCTCTCTCTTGCACACCATAGCACAAATACCCACTAAACACAGTCCCCACATATACATGGAAAAATAAAAATGGAAAAGAAATGGAACACATAGTAAAACAGCCCAAGTGGTATAACTAAATTCAATCACATTAATAACTACATTAAATACAAATAGGCTTTTAAAAAAATCTCAAAATTCTGAAGTTGTCAGAGTGGACAAAAACCAATACCCAAATATATCAAACACAGGCTTCAGTAAAAAGGCACACTTTAAACCTAGAGGCTAGAACTAAGGGGTTGAAATTGATTCATTAGACTAGTAAGGAAGTGTAAATGCTTCTGTTTATGTCTGAACAGACTTCATGGCCAAGGCATTGCTCAGACATGAAGAGGGCATTTTATTATAATGATAAAGGGAGGATTTCATCAGGAGAACATAACTTGGAATGTCACTGAGCTAATAAAAGCTTAAGATCAGGTCATATAAAATCCAATAAAACCAAAGGAAAAAAGAGTCAAGACCACAATAATGGGGAATGTTCACATGCATCTCTTGGTAGTTGTTAGAAAAACGGGGAAAAAAACAACAGTATTTAGAAAACTTGAGCAAAACTTCCAGCCATCTTGTACTGATTTACATTTGTAAGCACAACTCTGTTAGTGCTCACTGGGAGACACCCATATGAAGAGTATGCTGAACTCCTATAAGCCCCATAAACTTAAAGGTAGTGTTGATGACAATTCAATTAAATTCAAAATAAATCACAATAAGATTTGCAAAGCATCTAGAATATTCCCAATTTACTCCTGATAAATAAAAGAGGAAGGCAGGTTGAACCAGATAAAGAAAACATTAACTAATGTGCAGTTGTAAAGGCTTTAGAGATATTTATATTCTCAACCCTATGACACTAGACAATGGCAAGCCCTAAAACCAAACTGAAGAAGGGGAAACTGTAAGTAATAAGAACAAAAGACAGAAACATCCACATAAGAATTATTAAAACCAAATTCTTGTCTCTGATAAGACAAACACAGACATTGCCCCCAAACTTTTTGAGTGGAGATTAAAAGCAAACAAGGAAACACATACCACTCAAATAAGAGTAAACATCAATTCAGACTGTATGGACCAGTTTAGAAGAGCAATAAAAGACATTATGAGCATTTGCTATTAAAATAAATATTAGAATATGCAGAGCTAAGTACCAGAAGTACCAGAGCTAAGAGGACAGACATTCATCAACAGACACAAATTTGTTGTCAAGGGTTTCCTACATAGAGAAATAGAAACCCAGATGGTTGCTCTGCAAAACCTTATCAAATACTAGGGGATTTTGTGACACCAACTTTAAAACACACTCTTGGGAGATGGAAGTGGAAAAATATGAGCATGTGCAGAGGAGTATGTTTCAGAATTCTCTGCATCCAGGATCAAAATTCCCAGCAAACTAGAAGAAAGTTTTATTTGGAAGAGAATGTCTATGTAAGTTCTACAGCTAAAACAAGTCTATGCTTAAATCATGGACAGTTTCCTCTGATTAAAATAAAAACCAAGAGTGTCACACAGAGAAGAGCTCCTCGTATCAAAGCCAGGGTCTGTGCATGCCGAGCTCTACTACAGCAAAGTGTGAACTTCATGATAGCCAGGTTAGGCTATACCACCAGAAAAGAGGAGGAAATAATAGGCATTAACATGGGAAAGGAAGAGGTAAAATAGTCATTTTTCATAGAAGATATTGTGAAATAGAAAATCCTAAAATGCCAAGCAAATGACGACAGCTGAAACACATGGATTTGGTAAAGTAACCACCCACACAAAAGATCAATAGAAGAAATTGTATTGTTTTCAAAGCTATGTTCAAATGGAAAATTCTATTTTCTAATATCATTACAATACAATTCCAAAGCACTTTTAAATGGGAGTAAGTTTAACAGTAATGTAGAAGGTCAAAACCAACAAATACTGTTGAGAGAAATCAATAGGAACCGAAGAAGATACAGAGATCTAGAATCAGGCACTGATTTCACACTGTACCATCATTAATAAATCACAGATTCATTGCAAACACATTAAAATTTCAATAGGCTCTTTGTAGACTAAGACAGGTAGACTGAGAAATATGGGGAAATGAAGAGACCTAAGATGGCCGAGACACTTTTGAAAAAGAAAATAGTTTAAGGGGCATGTTGAGGGGTTCATGATTCTTGATCAGCACTGAGTGGACACAGGGAATGAGTGGGTGGGAAGGAGTCAAGAAAATGGAATCAAAATGGAATCATCAGAGGTAAGGTGAACATCAATAAAGATCTCAGGGCAACTCAACTGGGAGGAAAGCTTCCCTATGAGTGGATAAATATATGGACACTAACAAAACAATTAGGTTTGGCTTGAGCTGCAAACATACATGAAAATAAGGGGATTAGGATGGTGGAGATATGGTTCAATAAGGAGAGTACAAACATACCAACTTGATACAGTCTTCAGCTTCACAAAGTCATCCTCTTACCATTCACATGTGAAAGTGCATGCACACACACGCGTGCACACACATGCATACACACACATATAGACACACAGACACATATACATGCATACACACACAAATACATACACACGTACACATGCACTCATATACACACATACATCCATACACACATACACATATAGATATACACGCACACAAACACATATACACATACATACATATACACCACCACACATCATATACACAGTAATAAATAGAATAAAAATTAAGGCTGCTACTACATTAACATTTACACTTAATGTTATGTTTATACATTAACATAACATCTTACATTTAAATGTAAGAGCTAAAACTATAGAACTTCTATAAAAATATAAAGACTATAAATCATCTTCATGAATATGTAGGAAGCACACTCTATGAAAGAAACTGCAGAAACATAAAAAAGAATAAAATACATTTTATAAGAAGATTTTACTTATGAACGATGCCATTTAGAATCAGAGCAGTAAGTAATACCAGGGGAGAGATGTATCCAATGTAGTTCTGTGTCCAGAATGCAGAATTAACTCCTACCAATCTATCATTAGAGACAACCAAGTATTTCAAACAGCAAACTATTTGATCAGATGTGCCATAAAGGGAGATATAAATATGATCAATAAGCATGTGGAAAATTATTTGGCTGCAATGGTCTCTGGAGTGAAGCAAATTAAACAAATGATTAATCACTGTCTCACATTCAAGTGCTGCCATCAAATAAGACAATGCCAAGTATGACTAACCATGTGAACAACCAGAATCCACACATTCCCAGGGCAACTGGAAACGGTGCTCCTTGGAGAAACCATCTGGTGGTTTCTTCTGAAGTTTAATTACTCACTTGACTTTACAGGGGTTCATTCTAGAGAAATAAAGAGCTCTCTCTCTCTCTCTCTGTGTGTGTGTGTGTGAATGTGCCTGAGAGTATGTGTGTATATGCAAGTGTGTGAATGTTATGAGAATGTAAAATCCGTATATAAATGTCTGTAGTAGTTTTAATTGTAGTTGCCAAACAATGACCATGTAAGAGAAGGGAGATGGGGAGGATGGGAGCTATGAAAAGCTGTCTACTAGATATGGCCATTCCACTTATGAACCATGAACTCACAGAAGCCTTGGTTGCATATACAAGACCTGTACGATACTCAACCTGTCATATCATGCTGTCAGAATTCCAGCACAAATGTGAGAGAGGATCATGAGGCCCCCATCTTTAGTGAGGAGCTACTGGCAGTGGACAGGTGCTGATGGAGAGTCAGTTTTGCTGGGGTGGGGGAGGGTGTCACTAGTAGGTTTCTCACTGTACCATTTGCATTTGAGTGGTGCTAATGACACTCAGTGAGTCATTTTTAAAGAGAGGGAGGAAACAAAAAGACATGAAATTAAGGAGGTCCTGAGGCATTGAAGGGAGCTGGGGAATGGATATAACCAAAATACATTACAAACATATATAAAAATTTCAAAGAATGATTTAAAAGTATATAAAAATAACTTAATTTGAAGTGGCTAGGAGAAATGTAGTGTCTGATTGTAGTGAAAGTTTTGGGTCTAGAACAACTGTCAGTTCTCCATTAAATTCCAAGCACTCAGTAAGTACTGGGGTACTGAACCTCAAGTCCCATGCCATTCCCATGGAAGAATTGGTAAGTCATGCAAGGAAAGCACGAATATGGCTCATACACCCAGTATTAGGCTTGCATGAAAGAAATTGCTCCATAAAGAGAGGGCTGAATTTACAAAACCTCACTATTAGGTATAGTAGGCTGCTACTCCATGTTGAGATGCTCTAGCCACCACAGAGAGTATCTAATGCCTTCTGAATTCAACCCATCGCCTACAGGCATAGACTTTAGGGTATCAAACAGCTAATTAAACAGAGAACACACACTTTCTGAAACAGTCCTTTTTCTGTCTGAATAGTGAATATGCAAAGCTTTGAAAACTGAATCAGCAAAGAAAAGGCTTACCACCCTCAAAAGCTGTTTCCAAACAAACAAAGCCTAAAGAGAGGGAATACATTCTCAGCAATTAAAATGCAATTTTATCCATGTTGGATGCCTTGCCTAAGCAGGGGCTGTAAAGTAAGTTATCATCAGTGAATACTCAGAAGAGATAGAATAATTCAACCTAAACACTAGCACACTAGAGGACTGCATAGATCTATTCCACTAGGCAAAAGCAGGCCATAAGCTTTGATGGTTTGAACAAACCTACTTCAATACCTTAATTTAATTGTAAAGATGAATGATTATAAAGAGTAACTCTTATGTGACTCTTTGCAACTTACAGGAAAGCCAAAGAACTGAACAGTTTTGCTTTTGCTTTGTGGATCTGAATCAAATGTGAGGCAAACATATATAGGATGTCTAAATCTACCCATGTGAACTGGACTCAAGCGATTTTTAGCCATATGTTAAATAGCAACAAAAGTGGGAAATGCTTTCTCTTTTTTAGTCCTGATGTTGGTGCGGAGTAAGTAGAAATGGATAGAAAAGAGGTGGGATGTGCTTTCTTTTTGTGAATCTTGTAGCAGTGCCAATGTCATCAGTGCTTACAGCAAGTGATAAGGTCAACATAAGTATAACGTTTTCATGAAAGTTATTTTCACTAGGACACGGAGTTTTGACTTCATGTTATTTTAGTCATAAACTGGACCATACTCTTAATAGGAAGTTGTGTGTTATGGCATCAAGTTAACAACACATTAAAGTAAACCTCAGATATGTCTGGAATCAGTGGGGAAATGGAGTGCTGTACAGGATGCTATGACCAAGTTGGCCATTGTGTCCCTTCTCTTCTCCCACTGCTCTGTGGTATCACTGACAAAGTCTGTACACATGACCCATCTCTTCTTCCTGCTTCATTATCTATGACCAAGTCATCATGCATGTTCCTTCTCCTCCTGCTCTATGGAATTGATGACCAAGTCACCATGTATGTCCCTCCTCTTCTGCTCAGTGGTATCTACAAAGTCAACACACATGCCTTATCCATTCTCCTTTTGCCCTTTGCTATTTCTCTTCAAGGAAGCTCATCTCTTCCTTTTGGCTCCTATGATTTCCTCAAAATGCATCATCAATAGTAGTGACACCGCCACATAGTCAATAAACCAGGATATATGCCTTTAGCTTCATCACCTAAGGTCTGGGTAAAGAGTCCTAACAAAACCTTCACCCAGTTTGCTTCAGTTGCATGAGTCCAAAGGCTCTGGGCTGCATTGGGAGAGGCTTGCAAGAGATATGGCCCAATATGAGCCAAAGGTGTTAAGAACAAAAATGTCCTAAATTGCCAATAATTCCTTATTACCATTCAGATCTAATACACATGCTGTATTTTCTGCCCTTTGCCCTCTGTCACTCATACAGACTGGCTAGGTGTCCTATGTATCTTTATTGATCTTATGGCTCATTTGCTGAGCCCTGTTTGATCCGTAGCTTTCAAAATCTCCCAAGTGGCCAGTCAGTGTTCTATGTTAAGTCCTGGCTATGTACTGCTTCCATGCAGATCTGACTCCTAATAGATCTGTTCCAAATTTAAAAGTCTTCAACATCAGAAAAGAAAATCCTCTTGAAAGGTGGTGCTGCAGGTTTTGACTATTTGATTTAGAGAAAGGTTATTGACGTTGTGGACTTCAAATCACCATGACCATATGCCCATCTGCTGTATACTCCTGGCATATTCATACTGACAGCTGACAGCTAATGGCCACACTGTGACTTCCACATGTAACTTTACTAATGAACACTCAATAGGAGCCTCACAATTTAAAACAATGAACCCAATAGTCTCACCAATAGTCTCACCTGTTTATAGTTCCACACCAAATTACCTCTGATACAATTCAACAGAAAAAGGCAGAATTCACAGCCTGATGAGGGAAGTCATTGCTTTCAGAAACCAAAGCCTTTGTATAAGGACTAGAAAATGACACTCCTCAATAATTCCTAGATATACCAGGCCTCAGACATGGTGGAGAGGTGGAAATGATTAGAACCCTACTGATGATTTTTAGTAGAAGAAATCTATATTTTTGTCATCATATACTTCTGTTTATCCATGATGTATCTTTGTTTCCTAATCTATAAAACAGGGAAAAATTACAACCATTCAGAGCTCTTATTAGACTTAAATGAATTAACAAGTATGTAACATAGGAGACACAAACAGCTCGATGAATGTAAGTGACAATGAATAGTTGCATTTTATTTATGCTTCCAAAGAATTAAGTTTCATTATGGCATTCTCCAAATGTATCTTTGTTGTCGTCACTGCACTGCTCCCCATCACCCTCTCTTCCTTGTGCCTTCCCACCCACAATAGGCTACTTTCTACATTCATGTCACAGGTGACCCTTTGCCTTCCCTGCATTTCTGAGCAGTCTTGTTTCTCTCCCTTAATCTCCTACTGAGTGCAAAGTCTGCACCCATTCCCACAATCCCTTATTTACACACATACAAATGGACGATAGGTATTTTCAATCATGGTAATCTTATGCTTGAATAAAAATGAAGATTCTACTCATGAGTGGGAAACTTCACAATAATTTAATGGTCTAGAAAGAACACTCACTTTGTAACAGGCACATACAAGGCATCTGGCAGGCTGCCTTCTCTACAGATGCTCTTTATTCCATCTTTTGACAGGTCACATGCTTCCTAATTTACTTATCAGCCTATACATCTGTTTAGCTTAGAGTTGAATAGAAAAAATCGCTATGTTTTGGAAACACCATGAGACAAAATGCCATGCACTGCTTTTCCCCATCCACTTTGGTATGTTCATTGGTGTCATCCTTGTTCCCCCAAGTTGGGCAGTAAGATTGCTGAGACTTTCTAGGTGTAATTTCTAATATTACTAGGAGACATGATATCACAGCAAACTCCCTGACCCTCTGGCTCTTACAAACTTTCTGCTCTTTTTGCCTCTACAGTGTCCCTTGTGCCTCGATGTGTGTGTGTGTGTGGGGGGGGTGTTTTGTGATGTGTCCATTGATAATGGGCTAAACAATTCTACATTTTGATTGGTTGTGGCTTTCTGTAGTGGTTTCCATTTGTTGAAAAGAGAAGTTTCATTTATGAAGGGTGAAGACTACACTTACCTATGAATATAAGTACTATTGTTTATATATTGTTGTTAGCAAGTCTGCTTATTTGGTAAATTGGTGATTGTAGATTCTCCTCCAATAACCATTACTTCACTAGCAGTGAGTAACTAGCTAGTTTTCCAGTACCAGGCATTCTTTCCATCTTGTTGAATACTATCTTATGAAGTTTTGGGGTCTCAGATTCTCTAATAATATTTTTTCTTCATTTTCTATCTATTTTTATTTTAATCGTGTAGTACTCTGGACTCCTGAGCTACTTGGATATAAAATGCTGAAGAAGGAATAGTTATTTCATTAATGTATTTCCAACCCAGTTTCATTCATGTATGTTTCAATTGTCTGACACACAGTAGACATTTCATTAGTAGGACTACACTGTCCAAAACACATACTTGAATACAAATACACACATATAATATAAGTATATACTTATTATGAACACATTTATGATCGTGATATAAGCTGAAATTCAAGAAATATAAGAACTAAATTTCAGAGATAAATTGGAAATTTTCAAAGCAGGAGCTTTCCAGCATTTAGAGATTCTTTATAAAATATGTGCTCATGAAAACTATATAGGGGCACCATATATTAACAGACACCTTTACATCAGATTGAAAAATGCAAAAATCAAAGCAAACACAAGAAGACAAGCTAAGTAAAGATGATTATGGGAAAGTGGCATCTCCCTTTGAACGTATAATTGAAGTGTGTGAAGAATTGCATTCAGATGTGCTGTAGTGGCCTCCGTGTGGCTCTTTTTCCTAGCTGTGTCTAGAAGCAGGTGGAGGTGGGGTTAAAGATACACAAAAGGGGAATTATGTGGAGTGGCCATGCTGCCTGGGAAGAGCAGGATGGTGTATACAAGCTGCTGTCCCCCAGCCTACCAGAATCTTTCACCCCATCACCCCTGCCCTTCAGATCTGTGCTTTCTCCTCATGAGGGCTGAGGTGTCCTCTGCATAGCTTGGATGCTATCTCCACTAATCATGGTGACTTTGGAACTCTTCTTGGCCATGATTTATTCACATTAGTGTGACTTCACTCTTTCTATCTTACCTCTTCCCACTTATCTAGATACTGCCCTGTGGTAATGGTGCCATCTCTAGACAGCTACCCACAGCTGCTAAACGTGTGTATATCCATTCATGGAGGAATGCCAAGAGTGCAGATAACAGAGAAAACTTCCTTTTTGCAATTATAAATAAATCTGTATAGCCTATTATGTAGTTTTCCCAATGCCTATCACACCCCCGCCCTCCCCCCCGCAGACAAAGGTCATCAGATGAGGAAAGTCATGTGTTCAGGCATTCTGTTGTTCTTACTTCCACTCTGGCTTTACCTATGCTAGCTTCTGCAAGAAAACACAGACCAACTATAGTATCATACAAC
This sequence comes from Phodopus roborovskii, assembly GCF_943737965.1. NCBI lineage: Eukaryota > Metazoa > Chordata > Mammalia > Rodentia > Cricetidae > Phodopus > Phodopus roborovskii. Next base: position 19,762,999 of record NW_026126409.1, on the reverse strand, counting down.
TGTGCAGGCTATAAACTAGGTTCAGTCTGGGTGCTGGCTGGTACCTGCCTGCTATGTTGGGTCTAGCATGTCCTTGGCATCCTGCAGCCCATGCTGACCTCAGGAAGAGATTGATGAGCTCCAATCTCACTAGCCCAGTGCAGCAATAACTGCAGTGACCTCACCTTGCTGGTGGCTCATGCTTGAATACTGGGCCTCTGGCCTCTGTAGGGGTCAAAGGTTAAGAATGTCAGACCCCAGTTCCTATCCAAGTTCAGAAGATGCTCCTTGACACGGTCTTCTTGAGTTCATGTTCTGGGGCATGCTTGTTCCTCATATCCATCTCTATGCAATTCCACTGTAGACTACATGAAAGGACCACAGAGCTATATACTGAGTTCCAGGAAAGAGAAGCCTGAAAATGGATCTCACTGTCAGTGAGGATTATCGGTTAGGTACTTTGGGTTACAGAGAAACAATGTCATGGATCATGTAGGTAGCAGCCTCCTGGGAATACTGCCTGCTGTGGGATGCTAGAGGCTTCAAAATGCAGTGGTTACAGGGCTGAAATTATGTAAGATGGAGAAATGTTGAAGCTTTGTGGTTTTCACCTCAGCAGCTTAAAAAAATAATTAAAAACCTTTAACTAAAACCTCCATTATGGGTACCAACAAGCACCAGAAGGGTCTTTTTTTTTTCTGAGAAGTGATTCAAGAATTTTTCTCAGGGTATCTCATAGTGAAGAATTTAATCACTTAATTTTGTGATGTTGTGAGTTTTAAAAAACTCAACAAAAAGTTTAACTATTGCTCAATAAAATTAAAGCAAACACATAAAATCCAACCTGGACATTTTCTCATAAAATTCAGAGACTCAGAATGACAAAAATCAATATTTCTAAACGTTATGCAGGTATATGTCTGTATGCAGATGAATGATGCCATTTACCCTGCAGATGATTGACATCATCTCCGCTGTCCCCTTGCCCACCCTGGCCATTCTCCTATGCTTCCCTACAGATGAGTGACATCATCTCCTCTGCCCACCAGTGCCCTAGCCCTTCTCCTAGGTTTATCCGGACCCCAGTGCAATGGATATTACCCAAGGGCTTCCCACCATGTTCTCCTTTCGGCCAGTCTTGACTGGTCTATTCCAAGAAGCCAATCTTCCATCAGCCTGACCTCCCATCAGCTTTTCATGCTTGACCAAACCCCATGCAAACACAACTGAAGAACAACTCACCACTGAGATTTCTTGTCTGTGCCCGCCTAGTTTAGTTTTCCTTTCCTGCCCTCTCTTTCTGGTTCTGTTAAAGGATAATTGACTTAGGATCCACCCATCTTCACTCTAAACTTTGTAGTTTTGGACCTTGACTTCCTGCAAGTCTCTCATCCAGGCAGTTCATCAGACCATGTGTAGGAAGGTTTAACATATACCCATTGTGTCCACTGAGCCCAAAAAGTCCAGATTCAGGGACGACAAAGGTCATAGGATCTTCCATTCAACTAGGCACACATGGCTGGAGATTCTGAACTTAGTCCCTCCATTTCAAGTTGGCTATTTACCTGTCCCCAGGTAAGGTGGCATCTCAGGTCTTACTAGATGTTACTAATGCATACAAGTCATTGTAACAGGTTCCAATTACTGAATACCTTCTATATCTTTAAAAATGAAACCATAAGAAATCTAAAAATAAATGCCCACCACAATATGGAGTCTAGAGTTTACATTTTATGTAATAATTTCAGAAAACTGAGAAATGACTCACCAATAAGCATGTGAATAAATATAAAGGCAATGAACAAAGCTTTCCACATCTGCATGAAGGACACTTGAGAGTTAACTTATCTCTTATTTGAACTAAACTAATAAACCATTGTGAATGCATCATGCCTTAGGTAGACACACAATTACAAAGCCAAAGTGGGTTCTAGGGGGGAGCTGTGCAGGCTCACATTTCCATCATAAGACAGTTACACATATATGTGCTCATCAAGTGGGTGAGCCACCAAGTTACATACATATATGCTTTCAAGGCGTCTATCAGGGACTCTTTGTGACAAAATCTCAACAGTAGTGGGGACGCTTGATTTGCTTCAATTGAAGTCAGTGGAGTGATGTCATTCATCAACAGCACAAATACAATTCTACTCAGCGTTTGGCCCTGGAGATGCCTGAATCTTACTCAGATATAAGATCTGATGCTGCTTCCTGGGGTTCTAAAACTTTGGACAGATCTTTGATTCAGATATATAGGCTCCATAAACAGAAAAAAAGGTGACAAAAGATGGACACTAGAGAAAAACCAGCTTTGTGACACTCAGCCCCTAGGACTTTCCCCAAGTTTTGCTTAGTTTAGGTACATGGTGCCTATAAACAGACTTCTTTTCATCACTGTATGACAAACAGACTTAGCATTTCAGAAAGACCCAAAGGGACACCTGAACTTTTCTTTGAGTTTTGGGAATAGGGGTCAGTGCCTAATTGAAAGGTTCCTTTTGCAAATGAACAAGATATGGAAAATTCTGTTGAGTCACTTGAAAGTGGTTTTAATGGAGCATGTAATAGCTTATGTGACCATGCTCTTGCATTTTAGCATAAGTGCATAAATATTCCACTCAAATGTTGGAGATCTATTCAAGGCAAAAATAGAGGGCCAGCGTGTGAGCTACAACATAATTTAGGTTGTGGTCCATTTAAACTACATCAGTGTGTCATCATTAATTTTGTTCACATTATCTGTGGGATGCATCTGATCTCTGAAATGTACATTTCAAAGTCTGGTGCATGTACTGACATTTAGTGAAACAACATTCTGTCCTATACCATATCAATGTAGGATTCCCTTTGAAAGAGAAAATTTGTACTGTTTCCTTCTTCTGAAGATTAGTAAGACCAGTGAAGATGCAAAATAAAAGATGGAGTATTCAAAAATGGTTTATTAAGAGACATTAACAATAAAACCTCACAATCATCTATTTTAACTTTTACAGTCAGTCAGATTAACTGTACCACTGAACCAGAGGAAGCAGGGCCTAGAATGACCCTGTATATGAGAAAGCTGATTTTTCAGCAAGAATTTTTATGAGCTGACTGACAAAAAGGGCAAGGCAGCATGGTCCACCACAGAAGAGCTGACATACCTGACCTGGGCTTCCACTGAGGTCCATGTTCCTGCATTGCAAGGGTGAAGTTGGTGCTGCTCGCATCACTGGGCTATTGTAGAGGAAGGGATGATGCGCTGATGCAACATGCCGAGTACAGTCATGATAGGCCATGCACACTCACTATCCTTGTTCATGTTATAACTCAAGTTTGGGCTGAGTGGCAGCATAATTGCCCTGGAGCCACATTATGGAAGCCAAGAATGAGTTCTGTGTCAATAGCTTCTATGATGAATTAGTTGCTCATGACAATGGAAAAATCTCAGTTCTGTACCTTTAGCAGGTCTTTCTGTTTTCTCTTAGGTCACCCCCTACCATATAGAAGCAGTAGGCCTTCCTCAGAGGCTGGTAGTCTTCCAGTCACTATCTAACCTTTCTTTTCTCATAGAATTATCCTCAGTCTGACCCACTTGTGCACTACAACTTTGTGTGTGTGATCTTATGTCCAAATAGCCAGCAGTCCTCCAAGCTTAAGCTTCCATATCCAGTGTACAAATGCCGTCCATATTGGAGGGACCTCCAATTCAACATCTCTAACAGGGCCCTTTCTGTCTCATCCCCATCACTACTCTCCTGTATGCAACCTCCCACTCCCATGCTCAAGTTGCTGGTATTTGAGCCCCATCATTCTTTATGCCAGCTTTTCACCTGTCAGTTTAAACAGGCTAACTAGGCTTTGACCCTTCCCCTCCCATCACCTTCCCTCCCCACACCTTTTCTCTGCCTTCTATCCATATGTGCACCTTATGCAAATCCTCTTCGATGTCCTGACCTGAATAGTTTTCTGGACTTGTCCACACACTATGAGTCATTAAGTTGCTTACCTTAGGACTACATGCACTGAGTTTCTTGTACCTTTTACTACATCTGAGCAAACTTTGCTGAGTTTAGGAAATTTAGCATTGCAACCAACCTCCAAAGGGACTGGAGGACACGACCTGGAAGTATGAGCACGTTGAACTTCCATGAGACTGATTTGCCCCCAACATCAGAGACAGAATAGATCTAGGCAAAGGGATTCCTGATTTTCCCTCTGTCCTGGACCACCGGAAAGAGGCCTCCTGAGCACAGACAGATACAAGTGATGCACATACTAAGAGGCATCCTCCCTGGACTGCTTATGTCTTCTTCCAGCCCAGCAGCAGCTGCATGCATGACCCTCTTACAGCTTCTCATCCTTTCTGCATCCCCCATCTTTCTCTCCACTTCAGACTGTACAAACCAAGTAGCAGGATTTTTTTTTGCCTCCAGCTCTATCTTTGAGGGAATCCAGGAATAAGTATGCTTCTAAGAAGGGCTTGATGCAGCTTAAACCAAAGTCTCTTTACAATAAGCTAAGAGCCCTTGGCTCACTACACTTTATCTGGATTAAGTGCAAAAGAAAAAAATAATGTATTTGTAGTTTAAATGCATGTTTGAGGAAAGCTGCAGCTTTTATAAATTTTGAATTTGGCTTTTCTAGCAGCTGGGGTAAAAAAAAAAAAAAAAGAAAAGAAAAAAGAAAACACCAGACTCACAAGCAACACTCGGTAGTGAATTTATCAGGGGAAAAAAATGTCTGAATTGTTACTAGATCCTGAGCTTTTTCTCGACTTTATTTTAATAGGTTTTTGGTGTTAAAGGCTAGGCTTACAACCAAAAATATAAAATGATGCAAGTATATGGCCACCAAAGTTTGACTATGGGCCATTTCTAACACTTCAATGTAGATGGAGTTTCTGTCCCAACTGGTACCATAGCCGTTCAGTCCCAAATAAACACACAGAAGCTTATATTAATTATAAACTTATATTAATTATAAACTGCTAATTATGAGCTACTTATTGGCTAGCTCTCTCTTAATTATTAATCCATTTCTGTTACTCTAAGCATTTCCATGTGGTTATGGCTTACCAGAGAATGCCTGGCATCCTATTCTCCCAGTGGCTTCATGGCATCTGCCTGCTGCTACTCACTCACTGCCTTCCTTTTCCCAGCATTCTCCTAGTCTGTTAGCCCCTCCTATACTTCCTGCCTGGTTACTGGCCAATCAGTGTTCTATCCATCAACCAATAAAAGAAAAATATATACAGAAGAACATCCCTCATCAGTCCCCTGAAACAAAGCTCAGGGCATACTTGAGAGGGAAAGCCTCTGAAGTAAAAGGATGTACCACCATGGATGCAAACTGATTATTGGGTATGTGTCCACTGAAGAAATCCAAGATTGATAAAATGTTTTCTTCTTGCTTTTCAAAAAAAATGAATTTAATATATTTTCTCTGTAGACAGGCTCTTATGCAGCTCAGTCTATCAGAAACTTATGTGGCAGAGGATTATTTTGAACCTATAATCCTCCTGCCTCCACCTCTCAAGTGCTGGGATTACAGGACTACCATGCCTAGTTCATGTGATGGTGGGAATCAAACTCAGGGCTTTGTGCATGCTTGGCAAGCACACTACAAACTGAGCTACATCTCTAACCCCATGTTCTGCATTTCTAAACAGAACTTGTCCTTCCACACATAGCTTTGTTACAGACAAGTGGTACGAAATGAGAAAGCGAACAATAAGATGCACACCATGGGCCAAGCACAGGGTCACTTCCTTGACTCTGACCTCCCTCTGGCTCTGACCGGAGAGGCTGGATGAACTCACCACTGCTTCCATATACTATTGGTGCTCAGCTTCTGCCACTGTCACATGTACTCTAGCAAGCCTAATATGTTCTGGGAACATACCTTCTCACTAGGACTTTTCACGTTCAGGTTTTAGATATGTCAAAGAATCTGCCTGCTTACAATGAAAAGGAACACATTATGGCTAGGATGTGCAGAACAAAGGCAAAGGGAGGAGAGGTTTCCACTCCAAAAGAGAGCCCCAGAGGCACTCTGAGAGATTTAATGCTCACATACCACTCTTCTAGAGGATGGAGAAAGCAAATATAAATAATACCACTTGACACCAGACACACTGCAGAATGCCTGATGTATGCTGAAAGCAATGCTCTAGGTGGCCAATGTGGGATGATGGCTTACATGTCACTTAAGAGGCCGTAATTTGTGTTGACAGAAACTCTTAACTACTCAGTAAAGAGCTGTGGAGCAGTTTTTGATGCTTCCAAATCCAATTCCTTTAGTTTCCTGATGTTTGAAACTATGTTCTTGTTTTTAATTGTGCATCTATGTGTGACCCAGCATATGTACAGAATAAAGAAGATGCTTAGTGTTAGAGCTCAGAGGGGAAGCACAAGAGAAGCCAGGGTCTGGCCCACTCAAGCAGAGTCTTGCCTCAATCCCCAATATGGTACCACGATGGTGCCTCAGTTTCACCAGAATTGACTCACTGAAGGAATTGATGCAGGCTGATTCCAGAGGCTAGTCCAGGCATCACCAAGGAGGGAACATGATTAGACAGCCAGGGATAAGTGAGCATGAAAAGGTTTGTGTCCAGGAAGTTAGCTCTGTGAGTAAGGTTAAGTCCCCTTAATAGGTTCTCCCATTGACACCCCCCCCCCTCAAGGCAGGGTAAGAGCTGGATTTCCTACAGCATCTCTATTAGTCATTGATGACAGGATGGGGAGGAAAGGAAAAGGTCACTAATTCTACTTCTAGCTGGCAGAAGAATAGAAAGTGTTCCCTAGTGGCTGGAAAAACCTGCAGACAGACAAAGGTCAGTGGTAAGGGTGTGACATCTAGTCAATGTATACCCACAGGTAGTGGGTGTGGGTCATAAGCAGTGCATTGGTGGAGTCATCTCCTAATGGTCTTGCTATTTTTCATTGTATGCCCTCCATACTCTGTACCTGTTCCAGCTCACGACTGATAAGTGGGGGCTGGGTGTAAAGAAAATAGTAAAGGCAAACTTCTTGCACTTCTGTGCACAGTTTGAGTGTGGCTATCACTCTCAAAAGATATGACATGCTGCTGGTGGGCTTTGGGCTGGTGGTCTTCAGGCTAGAATTTACTTTTTAGGCACTTTTGATGGCAACAGTGTCTCATCTGTAACAATGCCAGGGGCCGCTTTCATTGCCCTTTGGCAAATCGAGAAAAGCAATGGTAGGAGTTTTCCCTCAGACTCAGGGAAACAGAAAGGAATACAGAACTGAACAGGACAAGGTTCTGGGACATGCCTAGCAGTGTTTCATGAGTCTCTGAGAGTCATTGGCTGTATTTCATCCATCTCATTGCTGATATATAGATGATAGTGAAATTGGAGACAATGCTATAGTTCAGATCAGAAATGCCACCAAAGACCCATGTGCCAAAAACTCAGTTCCCAGCTTGATACTACAGGTAGGTGGCCACACCCCTTTAGGGGTGGAGCCTATTGGGAGGTCTTCAGGTCACTAGAGTATCCTTTCTGTGAAGTAAATAGTGTTGCCCCTTCATATTGTACTTGTTCAGGCTCAGAAGCAGTGAGTTCACTTGACCGTGTCTAAAACCTCCACAATTGTGAGCCAAAATAAATGTGCCTCCATTAAAGCTGATTATGTAAGACATTTTGTTATAAATAGAAAGCTAATGCAAAGATGAAGGACATTTCTGCCCTCCCCTGAAGAAATAACTTAGATTTGGGAAGCAAGGGAAGAGGCTTTGTGTATTGACTTTCCCCCAAAACAACAAAGCACTTACATTCAGACTTGACACACAGCCTGTTGCATTACCAGTGGCCCAAGAACTTTTTGTCTGGTTTCTCTGAGTGAATCACCCAAATGCAGTGGGCTTACATAGTGGAAATGTTCCATAAATTGATATTGGCCATCAGACAACCACAGTCTGTGTTTGGAGTATCTGACAAGAATACAAATCTAGATGTGTTTTCTTGATGGTCTTCTACAGTGTTGGGAGGTCTTGAAATATGGGAATAGCTTGGCTTAATTAAAAATGAGTGGCCTAAGACTTGTTACAGGACATGACTTCTGACCCATATTCCAAAATGTTATCTCTGCCATTCCTGAACCTTGTGAATCATGGCACAGACAAGCTGTAAAGTGAAATTAGAAGTTAAAGCAATAACAAGTTAGACCTGGAGCAGATGGGCACAGGATCCTGTTAAGGGGCCAGCCCCTCTCCATCCTTTCCCAGAACATGGCTGTGATACATTGGAGCAGTAAACTGGGACACACTGGTGTATAACATCCCTACATCTAGGAATATGCTTTCTAACGTCATTTTTAAATTTTCTGTAGAAGCTATATTTTGATACTGTATATGGAAGCATGAGCTTATAATCCCAGAGGCTGATATGCTGAAGCAGAAAGTCTTGAATATGAGGCTAGTGTGGGCTGTGTAGCTGTGTAGCAAGTCCTAAGCCAGTCTGAATGACCCAGCCAAAACCTATCTTCAAACAGTGGAAGAAAATTATTGTAACTCAGTATGTTAATTAGTTCTCTGTCCCTGCAATACAATACCAGAGATAGTCACCTTGTAAAGTAGAAAGGTTTGTTTAGTTCATAGTTCCAGAGACATCATTCTAGGATCAGATGGTCCCATTCTCTGTGCCTGTGCCCAGGAGGAATATGGTGGGAGTGTGAGGCATCAAAAATGCTCACCTCACCACTGGGGAGAGGTGGGAGGAAAGGGGTGGAGGGGGGAGAGGGAAGGAAGAGGAGAGAAGGAGAAAAGGATACAGTGATGGAAAGAGACAGAGGGAGGGAAGGTAATGGATGCAAGAAGATGAAGGGAGAGGAGGAGGGAAGGGGGAGAGAGAAAGAGAGAGAGAGAGAGAGAGCGCAGGAGAGAGAGTCCAAGTTTCCCAAGGATGATACTCTTCTAACAGCTTACAGACTTCCCACCTTCTAAAAGCTGAATTGCCCCACAAGATTACCAGCCTGAGTGACAAAGTCTCCCCAACATAGGTGTTTGGGGATAACTGAACCCAAAGATACACTTTTGTCCAGATGGCACATATCACCACAGTTCAAAATACTTTCCATGTAAAATTGACTGCATGGTATTACTCATTTGCATCTCCTGCTTTACAGAGTTTATTCCCTTTTCTATCTTTTCTTTTTTCTTTTTTCTTTCTTTTTTTTTTTTTCAGGTCACTTGGTTTCCTGTCATTTCTGTCTGAGTGTCCTACAGCACAAAACCCTGGTAGGTTGTAATTTTGCAATTACACTATCTAGGTACCCAAACTGCCAGAATGGGACCAGAAATTCTGCAGATCTTTGAACTTCAGTAGTGTTTGCAGGCAAGCTTGGTGGTTCTCCACCCTGAGAGGCCTGTGTTGAGTGTGCATTTCAATGTCAGCATCCCTCCCAGCTGTGCCTTCATCTCCAGTGCATCTTGGGCCATTTGCAGCACCATTAGAGATGCTCTCTTCCACACAGCTGAAGCCTGAGTTGTTAGAGAACTGACAGCATTCATTTTTCATCTCTGTCCTTTTATCTTAAGAAGTATGGGTTGCAACTGTGTCCTTAAAGACTCAGCAATACCAGTGAGGGACTGGGGCTTTTAGGGATGTTGTCAGCACTAAACACAGATCCTTGCCTATGAGGCAGTCTAGTACCTCCCAGTATCTGTCCAGGAAAATCAAATATATGGGAAGAGGAGATTTGATATACTTGGGGAAGGCAGAACTTGGTTCATTAAAAGATGAATACAGAGATAAGGGACCGAAAGTGGTCCCACTCTTGCACCTGCACAGGGTGGGAGATAACTAGAACCAGATTTGATTTCAGCTGTGCTTCAGTTAGTTTAAATATGACCAGGTCTGAACTGCCTGCATTCTGCAAAGAAACAGGGACTCAGGAACAGAGGAGAAAGAAAAGCAAAAGAGGGCGAGAGAGCAGAACATGGCAGCAAGCAGGTCTGCAAGTTTAATGTGCCAAGATAAGAACCAATGGGACAAGCTCGATACTACTGCAACTTGACATCATTAAGCCACCAGCACGGGCTCCTCAACCCTGCCCTGTGCAGGCCAGGTACCATTGTTTATAAGTGGGAGTCCCGAGACCTCAGCAATTGTGTCACTTAGTGTTGGACCTGGAGAAGGAAAAATGAAAATACTTTGCTCTTTTCAGCTATTTTTTTTTCTGTAAAATGAGTAACATGAACTGGTCTTTTAGAGTCACCCAAGGTCTAAGATGTAATTATTATAATGGTTTCTTGATATAATCTATGAATTGTTCAAGGCAAATTAAATCGTATTTTGATAAAGCTTCCCCAGGGGATTCCTATTTTGAAAATGTCAAAGGCTAACTTCACTAACTGGGTTTAGGAATTTATTGTAAAAGTGCTGCAAATATTGAATTTTTTTTGCACAGTTTTAATAAAATTACTAGAAGAGCCATTGTGATAAGCTCCACTGCAATTGTCTCAATTGTTTAATAGGCTTAAACTGCTCATCACCAATGTACGAAACCGCAGAAAATTCAAGGGTGTTTGTAATTACTAAATGGCCTGATTAATTCTTTTTTACATACTAATTGCTATTGTTTATAGTTTAAACACATAAAACACAAAGGAAACAAACTAGGTTATTTCAGACATTCAAGGGGAAATGGTATATATGCTTTGTGTTCTAAGGATGTTGAGACAGACACTTGCCCAACACTGATGGCGGGACAGACACTTGCCTGAATACTGATGTTGAGGCAGACTCTTGCCCAGACACTGATTTCTCAGCACTAAAAGTAACCAACACCTTTCCCCTCCAGGGTGAGGTGTTACCTTTCCAAGAAGCCAACAGAAGTGAGTTAGGACTGTGGAGAATGGACTCTCTTTTGAACTCTCCATTTAATCAGGAGAAGTTGCATGGAACCTTTCTCTTCTCGGGATTGTGTCTCTCCTTTCCAAAGGAGAGGTAAAGCCACTTTGAACACCGTGATTCTTGGAGACCACAGATAATCAACACCTCTGCCTGTGAAACTGCTATTACCTCCTTTCTACATGTAAGATATATTATGTGGGGTTGATGACATCATGGCAAACAAACAATGAAAATACAATATCCAGAGTCCTAAGAAATTATGGTAGTTAGCTCCCATCATTATAGCAAAAAGATCAAAGCAGCCAACTTACATGGAGACAGTTTGGAGCTGGCATTGCAACTCAGTGGTAGAGCGGTAGTTGTTTGACATGCATGAGCCCACATTCAGTCAGCAAAAGAGAAAACAGGAGGAAGGGGTTTGCCTTGGCTCACAGTTTGAGGGCCTCATCTATAATCAGGTACTCCTATAGTTCTGGGTCTCTGGTGGGATGGATGGAGGGTAGAATAGCAGATCAAATTGCTCACCCCATCAGCTAGAACATCAGAGGGAGTGCAAGAGAGAGAATCAGGATCCTCCAACACCCATAAAGGGAAACCTCAATGACCTAAAGACTTCTCAAGATTTCTACAACCTCCCATGGAGACCCAGAGAGCATTTGGCATCCTAACTACAGCAGGAGATATCTGCCTAACTGTGGGATTGCCTGCCAAGGACACTGCACACCTCTGAGTAGCTGGGAATGCCTGCAAAAGATGCTGTGATGAGAGAAGGGCCGCGATGGCACAGGAGGACTAGAATTCTCACCATCCTCTGTATGCTTTGTGAGAGCACTGGAGCAGAGTGCCAGAGTGAAGAAGGTGGGCTTCAGGGATCACTCTATGCAAACACAGTCACGCCGCCAGCATTCCTTCATTCTGTCAGTCTGCAAAAAACCACACCTATGCTATTTTCCTTGCATGGCTAAGGGAGGATTAAAATGGGAAACACATGTAAAAGATAGGAGCTGGGGTAGTCTAATGCAGTCTAGTCTAATGTGGTATGTACATTCATTTTCACTAATTTGCAAATTATGCAAAACAAATGAAAACAAGAACAGTGCCTTGCTTAGGCTTGTTAGAAGGAATCCTGGGACTGTCAGAGAGGTTACTATGGACACAGGGATTGCACCAAACATTCTAGTACAACCAACACACAAGAGCATCCTAAAAAAACAGATTCCCTCCCAGTTGATGTGGGTCCTATGATGGAAAAACTGCCCTTGTTCCTTCACAGAAATAGTCTTCACCTGCCCCTCCAAGCAACCACCAGACATACTGGATTCCAGCAGGAGACACTCTCCACCACTGGTGGTCCTTTGTATGCTACAACAATGATATGGGGGGAAATGGAAAATGGATGAATACATGCTTGGCAATATTAACTAGACACAGAGCAAGTGGAGAGGTACCATCCTGAAACTTTGAGGTGAAGGGTAAATCTGACAGTGATTAACATAAAGGTGTGGGAGCCACAAGGGTAGGTTAAGGCATCGAAAGTTCATCAGTCTAGGAGAGCATGTCTTTGGAGTCCAGTTATCTGTAGTGTGCAATCCCAGAGCTACCCATTCCACCCTTCTTAACCCATGTTCCAGGCTCAGTAAATCATGGCACTCCTATGCTGCAGCTGTAGAAGGTTCTCTCCATGCACTGTGTACTGTGTACCATTTATCCTTAGGTGACTCAGGATAAAGCCCTGGGGCACATCCATATCTGGAATCAAGTGAAGAGAGGAACCCAGCCAAGGAACTTGGAAGGTACCAGTGGGATAAGGTGAGAAGACACGTGTGTGTGTGTGTGTGTGTGTGTGTGTGTGTGTGTGTGTGTGTGTGGTTGTGTGTGCGTGCGCAAGCAATCGTGTGTGTGTGTGTGTGTGTGTGCGCGTGCGTGCATTTGGGGAGGTCCCAAAACCCAGGAGAAAAACACGATGTCATTTAAAAGCTCCAGCTGTACCTAAACTCATGGATACTGGCTGGTCCCATGTAGTTGAGGAACCTATATGGGACTGACCTAGGCCCTCTGCCATGTGTGTGACAATTGTGTAGCTTGGTCTCTTACTAAGGCTTCTAACAGTGAGAGCAGGACCTCTGCCTGGTGCTTGGCTGGCTTTTGGTAACCTGTTCCCTATGCTGGATTATCTGCCCCCCCCCCTTGATGTAAGGGGAGGAACTAGGTCCTGCCTCAACTTGATATGCCATGCTTTATGTAAACCCATGGGAGACCCATCCCTTTCTGAATGGAGATGGAGGAGGAGGGGGGTAGATGGGAAACAGAAGGGGATGGTAGGAGAGGAAGGAAGGGTTGGTATGTCAAAATAAATGAAAATGTTATTTAGATAAAAAGATAGATAAACAAATAAATAAAAGCCCCAGCTGCTATTCCAAAAGGGCAGCGCCAGAGAATTTACAGCTAATCCTCAGATGCCATGCAGAAAGGGACAAAGAATTCCTCTAACCTACTATGGACATGACCACAACAGTCTCTGGGAGATTCATGACCCACAAGCCCTAGCTGTCCCATGCCATGAGCAGTGATAAGGGATCAGAGGGAACTAGCAAGGACACCATAGACCACATGGGGCATGTCTGGAACCCAAGCAGGCCAGCTGATGGTGGAGTTACCCTGAGCATCATTTAAGAGGACATTGTTTCTTCATCCATTAGTAGGAGGTCAGGCTTTGTGACTAAAGGAACATGCCAGTGTTCAGAGCACACACACAGAGAACCAAATGTCATGTGAGCCGTGGATGGATGAGACTCAGCTAAGGGATGAAAAGGAAGCATATGGATGATGCAGGGCAGCTGGAGAGAATCCTTTACAGCTGCAACACAGGAACACTGTGATTTCCTGGCCTTGCAGTGTGTGCCACAGTGTAGAATGGTAAGCTTTGATTGCACTGCCCTGAGGCCCCAACTCCAGAAGTCCACTCCTTCCCTGCCCCTCCTCAAGTCACTGCTTTGAGCATGGCTTAGTAAGGGAATGCTTTTCACTTCCTTTCCTTCGCTTAGCTGCACCTGGTCCAGCAGAGACCCAATAGATGATGAGTGAGCCAATCAATATTGAAACAACTAATGGTCAGGATGCACGCAATTTGGTTTATCCTTGAGACTATGAGATTTGCCTTCGCTAGAAGAACACTGCTGAGGAGAGGGTTCTATTAGAGATGCTGCAATTTTCAAGGGCATTAAGCACGCTCCGGATGTGTCATCCCATTACATAATCGGAACATCTCAGAATCAAAGATATCTGCAGCCTAGTTAGGCTGTAGAATTGAATCCTTAGATAAACAGGTGACATGCCAGCCAATTACAAAATGTACATATACACATATATGTTTATATATGAATACACATAAAATATCCATCATCTCAGAGGTCAAAAAACCATCTTTCAAAATTTCATTGGTAATAATATCAATAATTAATAACTAATATTATCAATCAACTTTCTCAACATAGCATTTTCTCTACCATTTAAAAAACTTCAACTATGTGTAATCAGGAACAAAATTAAAACATCTTATACCTATGTGTTTAAATACTTTCTAGATGATTTTCATATTTGAATTCTTTTCTCTTGCCTATTGAGACATTATTCACAGGAAAAGGAAATAGGTTTTCTGTCATAGAGCAATACGCCCTCCCTTTGCTCAACAAATATGTATGCTAATAGGGCTTTGTGATTGAGATGGCCCCATTTCTTACAGAACTCAGAGAAGAGGAGGGGCAGGTAGAGACAGAGAAGACAGGAAGCTTGGGGACTAACTGCTTGAAGGGCTTTGGAAGGAACTGAAGCCAGCTACTAAAGAGAATGTGGGGCAGGTTAGGAAAAGGCTACTCAGGATCTTCAAACTCTCTTCAGAAGAAATAGGCAAAATGTTACACACAGGTGCATGGTTATGAGCTAAGGAAGGAGGAGACTGTTAATATTTTCCAGTCCTGGGTTGAGTTGACATTCACCACAGGTGTGAAACATTGTCATTTTAGGAATGACAGCCCTGGTGTGATGACGGCAGAGTCTCATCGCTGCTCAAAGTAATGAGGACAGTTGACAGCTTAAGTATCAATTATAAGTGGGGCAGCTATATCTCTGTAAAGTTCAGGAAGCATCACACAAGAGGCAGAAAAAAATGCAAGCACAGAGTAAGAAAGGGTGTGGTATGAAGACTGAGCAGGACATGATGCTGTAGTTTTGAACTCACAACAACTGCAATTGCTAACACAAGGTATGCATAAAGTAAGGACTATCAATAGCTTGTTTGTGGGGGAAGGGATGGCTCCCAATAAATTGCTCAGGATTTATCCCCAGTTAATGGTTGCTTGGGGGAGCAAGACATTTTTCTTAGTGGTGTGAGCACTGGAATGGTGCTCAGGTCCCTGTACAGCCTTGTTCTCATAAGCAGCCCCAAGGAAACTCATTAGGTCACACAAAGACATAAGAGACATAAAAACATAAGGGGGTTAGTTTGGAAGAGGAAAGGGGTCAGCAGGGGTGGGAGAAAAAGAGAAAACCCAAACAAAAGCAGCTCCAAGATAGTCTGACAGAATATAATCAGCAAGGTGTGACTCCAGAGTTACTAACAAGAGCAGTACCAAGAACAAGGGGCATAGTGAGACCTACACAGAATAAAAGAACCAAATGAAGACAGGCAAAGGTTGGGTTAGTGTAGATCAAAGGACTGAAGGGCATTAGCCCTGACTAACACCTCAGGAGGTTCCCTGTGTGCCTGGCATTGCATTTTAATCTCAACAACTAACAGTTGAGTTGGAGAATAGAGATAAAATTGTGGGTTGTCATAAATGAAGAGGATACCAACCCTACTTTGATACTTCAAAGCTGACCGTGACTCAAAGTAAGAAGAGCCACTTAAAAATGCTATTGTACTCAATTCTGCACACAATGCCTCCCACCTGCAGTCTAAGTGTACAGATGTATAACACACAATGAAGTAAAGATTGTGTCTAGACGTGAGCATGTGCAGACACATTGTGATGTTCACTTGAGCAACTTTCACTCTGTCTTCTATCTCAGCCTTGGAGATCTCCATCTCCTCTGAGAAAACTTGCTGTTGACAGCACCTGTCCAATCTTCATGTATACTTACCGAATTCTTTTGTGTTTGGACCAAATTTCACTCTCCACTGAAGCTTTCCTTCTGTCTTTGAACAGAAGCATCTGCTACCTGTTACAGAGGGTTCTTGGGATTTTATTTGCACTTGAAATGCCTATTCTGCCTTCCCTAGGTACATCCATAATTAGAAAACAAGAGCTCACATTATTGGGGAACATTCTCCTTGCCAGATGAAAAATTAATACCATTAAGTGAATTAGCCCCAATAAGCCCATATCTATCCTATGGGGAATATAAAACTGCCCTCAGTTCCGCCTCAGAGAGGAAGCAGGTTCAAAGAGGTTAACTCGCTTAACTAACCTCACAATCAAATAGTGAAACTCAGGGTTTAAGCACAAGCAGTATGATGCCTGTTATTCATTTCTCATTCAACAACTGGAGTGTGTATGTAGAGCACACTCGGTAACACTTGTGGGCATTAGTAAGGGTCAGTAAGGACTAAGATCTGTGTCCAATTTATTTATATTTCAGTGTATGCTCATACTAGTGTTTGCCTATACTAGAGTGGATTATCATATTCAACAAAGAAAAACTCTTGTGACAAACAAATACCTGTAGGAGAGGATGAATTAAAAAAAAAAAAGAATTCAGAGTCAAAGGGACATGGGGAGATTACATAATGTGTCACATCATGTGTCATAGTACACTAAAGACACTTGAGTCAACAGGATCACGAGCAGCATCCCTTAGCCCAAGCACACTTAATGTGTGCACCTTGTTGAGTGTACATATGTTTGTACATATGTTCATAAGGTCATTTCTTAACTTGAATAATTTTATCTTTCACAGTATTTCCTTCTGAACTTATCAATATATAATGTACAAATAATATATTCCACATTTCCAAGCAGATGTAACATGAAAGGGGTAATCTACATTGACTCATAGTTTGTTCTGGTCAAAGCCTTCAGTTTTATAGCTCAAAAATTGTAAGCAATATGGCACTGATGGCAGAATAGCAGAAACAAATAAACATGATTCTCTAATAATCTTTCTCTTCAAGAGATATCTTATGCATAAGTATGCATACAAATCTTTGCATGTGTGCACACACAGATGAAAAGCATGCGTGGCACATGCGCTCCACTCTGGCAATGTGTTTTTCATCTCTACAGTATGTTTTATAAGTACCAAGAATCTTACCAGCCAATAGAAATATAATGCGAGCCACATATGATACTTTAAGTTTTCCTGGATGGCACAATAAATAAAACAGCACAAAGTAGTTGAAATTAGTGTCAGTTAACATTGTATTTCACCTATTTTATCTAAACTGTGGTAATGTCTATATGCAAACAATAGGAAATGGTAATGATGACACACATTACTTTCTCATGCTAATTGAAAACTTGGAGAACATTTCACATACACATTTCCCACATCTTAGGAACTCAGTAGCTATCAGTGACTGGTGACTACCATGCTAAACAGTGTAGATGACAGGTGCTAGAATGGAAAGGGCTCACAGACCAATGCCATTTATGGAATTCAATGTGAATGGACAGAGTGACTAAGTGTGTGGCTTCGTTCTACTCAGTTCTCACTCAAGACTTTTCTAGCTCTTTCTGCCTCTTCCTGTACTGCTCTATGATTAGGTAGAGTATGAGTGTGGGGGATAAGTTGTGGTAGATATCATCACAGCCCTACATTTCCTAACACAGAAGCATTTTGTTCTTTGGCCAGTTCTAGACCTCGATTTTTGCTCACATCCAGCTCTCCCCTACACAGAACAACTTCTGAGTAGATACAGGATGCCTGTGCATCTCTTTGCAGGGCAATATAGTAGTTAAACCAAGAGTGGAACATTCCTGGAGTAGAATATTTGGCCGCTTATGTGTGTGATACCAACGTTACTAACCTTGGGTGGGATGCAAGAGTTTTCCCAGAAATCCATTATCAAGCACATATAAATTGTTGAGAAGTAAAGGGATTGGAAATATAGAAAAAAATAAAAGCAAATAACAGTGTAATAGACTCTTGGAATTTATGCTATTTTCTTGCTATTAGTTAATAATATATGAACAAGACTATCACAAGCATCAGAAAGTAATAAAAGTTTATTCTGTCAAATTTAGTTGAGTGATGTAGCAGCTCCCCAAAGATATGTTCTTTGAGAACTCCAAGATGTAACTTCAGAAGTAAATAGGGTTTTTGGAACTGTGATTCAGGAGTATGGTGTCATCCTGGAGTAGGGTGGGTCTCATCCAGTGACAAGTGCCCTTGAGAGACACAAACAAGTGAAATGGAGTCAAAGAAACATGTGAAGAACAGGGCAGAGGGCCGAAGGAGGCAAAACCAATTTGCCCCAGGGCCCAGAGGGAACACAGCCTCCCCAGCCTTAGTTGTCAACATCTGGACACTTCACAGTGACAAACAAAAGTGTGCTACTCTTAGCTACCAAATTTATAGTGGTTTGTTTAGGGAACAAATTTACCTCCATAGCTCAGGATGCATAGCTCATATGCACCCATATTTGATGTGCAGGGTTGTGGTTTGGGTTCTGTTTGAATTTTGCTTAAAGGGGAAGGAGACTAATTTATTGAGCTTGCCCAGTGTACCAGACACAGCAGGGACTTGTCATGAATTTTTTTTATTTTCTTTCATTTTTTGTATATGTTACCTTCTCCTTTGTTTCAAATATATACCAAGACTGAGAGAATGGAGTTGGAGTGGGGAGGTTATATTTCATTGCCAAGGAAATGCAGAAAGGAAGTGATCATTATTCTTTTTATATTAATGATAGGACTGCTCAAAGATGACATGGCTATGGGAACAATTGTCTAGAATGAAAATTTTTCAGAATCCCTTTATTTTTGGCATACTTCATTGTGCCAAAGGGCACCTCCCTCCCCAACTCTGCTTCTGCACATTCCTGAAAGACAAGCCTGGACAATTCAACTCAATTCTCTTCAGGCAACAAAAGCTCCTTGAAGCATGCTATGTGGACATGGAGAGGCAGTGATGTAGGGAAGATAAATATTCTGACACACTGGGGTATGGGGAGCAGGCAGTGAGGGGAATGGGTACCAGAGGATGCAGAGGTAATTACACAGAAGTGTTGGAAAGGTGAAATGCATTTTTCCTGTCTCCACTATCATTTCATGAGCCACTCCTTATCAAACCTGAGTATAGCAACATTGAATTCATTTAAAGCATCCCATGAGAAACCTGGTAAGAGCCCCCAAAATATGCCCTCCCATCTGGAAGATGCAGAGAACCCAGAAATAACCAAACATCAGATTGGGAGCCTTTCAGATGGTACCTGAAGAGGTATGGTATGGTTTTATAGACAGATGCAGCCACTGGACAGCTCACCCGTGCAGGAATAAATGAGTGGCCAAAACTAGAATGTCATAGAGTCCAAATCATCTCATTAAGATAGTGATTCTCAACCTATGGTTCTCCACCCATACTGGGTCACATATTAGATATTTAGCAGATATTTACATTACAATTCATAACAGTAGCAAAATTACAGTTATAAAGTAACAGTGAAATAAAGGTTTTTTGCTTGGAGGTTATCACACGAGGAAGTGCAAGGAACTGCATTAGGAAGGTTAAGTCTTAAGAAGACTTCCAAGGGTCCTGCTGTTATAGTAGCAGTAAGGAATCATTAAGGGACAAGTCATTCTGGTGAAGAAAATAGACTGTCTGTGCTGGGTGGAAATCTAACATTTCAGAAGGGTGGGCCAATCAACCAGTTAAGGGCCACCCATAGGGAAGAAGCATTGCCCCTAGGAAAGCAAGACTCACCTTACACCATGCTACGGAGAAAGGCAGAATCCTTATCCCTTTGATGAGACCCTGTCCTGTTCCATCGCAAACGCCTTCCCTTGTGGGGTCACTAGGGAGCCCATCTATGTCCCTTCTAGTCAGCCTAGTTTCCTCACTTTCCCTTTTGCCCTAAGACTTTCCTGCTGTGTGGCCACCTGATGCCATGTGTTTGACGGCATGCCTACTTAATTCAAGCACTAAGGTCTTTCCTTCCCTCTCCTCTATTCACTTTCTAGGAAGCTAAGAAGTTTACAGCTCGCTTGTACCACCCTGGAGGTTTTTCTCTTAAATGCTAATGAAATTGTCCTTGAGCTTCCATTTGAGTTGGTTCTTAAATTCTTCTATTAATGCCATTAAAAAAACCCAAGAGGAGACCTCGATTTCCCTGTTGTCATTAACTCTAAGCATGAGGTGGGCACGGGAGACGGATTCATTCTTTTAGCATGATAATCTTAAGTCTAACAGACAGACATCAATCATCTCACACTGTGTGTGTCTGAAAGCTCGAAGGGAACTGAGCTGTCCATGTAATTACAGCAGTTACTGAAGACTGATTTATTCTACAGTGCAGCCTCCTGCACACTCATGAATCTATTACCCACAGCCCTCCAACACCTTGTACCTCATTTGCAAGACATTAATTCCTATGTATTTACAAGAGTTCATGGCATTATTCCCAAGGATCAGTCTTACGTCTGTTCCATCTCCCTATTGGATGGTGGGGATTCAAGGTGGCAGTCTCCCTGAGGCTCATGGGTAAACTGTTCAGGTACAAATGCAGACGGACAGGTGGTATTCTTGGGTTTCCTTCCCCAAATCTGTACACATTTGGGAGATTTCTAAAAGGCCCACTGAATTAAGAACCAACAAATAAAAGTCGGTGTGGAGAGTGATGTTCAATAAATCTTGATCCACAAGGACCCTAATAAAAGCAGTGAGAATGATGTTCATTGTTTCCTTCTTGATAGTTCTCTGCTGTCTTCCTTTGCCTCCAACAACTTCTGCTGCTTTCTATGGGAGCCTGTTTTTTTCTGCCACTGCTTTCTCTTCAAAGAATATTCAATGTCAGTGTACTTATCTGAGCACCTACTCTTCAGCTTAGCATCCACAGGAGCATACACACTTTATCCCAGCACCCACAGGAGCATCTGAGCTTCAGCTCAGCACCCACAGGAGCATACCCACTTCAGTCTAGCACCCCCCAAACACTCACATTCTAAGAAATTCCATCTTTTGACCTAAGCAATCAAAAAAGCTCCCAGTCACTAGTCTTAAGGCACACTGATATTTTATTTAAAATTATCTGTACTATAGGACTGACTGTGATGTCATACACAAAGCATGTGAGTGAGAATGGGAAGTCCTAAGCTTGAGTTCTTGCTTTATCATTTACTACTTCTGTGACCTCAGAGGGGAAAAAAGAAGAAAGGAAATGCCACACTCTTCATCTTCACCTTCAGTGACATGGCTCCCAAATTTCACTATTGTGAGATAATTGACAAATGGGCAAAATCTGAGAGGCAATATTTTAGTGGGGAGCTGGTGGGAGAAACGAATCTAATAGAAACCAGTCAAAGTTGAAGAAGAGGAAATAAATTTGAGCTCTGGAACATTCTGAGAGCTTCCAGGACCACAGGGCAGAAAAGGTGTGGGAGGCTCGGTCGCCTCTCTAAATGTCACAGGCATCCGAGGAAGCTGGGCACCAGCAGCTCTATGATGTGCTGTGTAGGGCCGTGACCTTGTCCAGTTACAGAACAAAGGAACTGCCCCAAAAGACCTGCTATCATTTTAATGTACCTTTTAATACTGAATTGCTTTGGAATTAGGGGACCTAACAAAACTTCTCAATAAAACATTGAAAGCATGCTAACACATGTGTACAAGTATGCACATCTTGCATGACCTTTCTCCGTGAGAACAGGCTTCCATGCCCACCCCGATTGTGGTTGGAAATCACACTGCCCTGAAAGGCAGGGATTGAAGTGTGGTTCATGAATGTCTTTAATTTGGGAAAACCAGCATCTCTGACATAAAGTAAAGTAGTTGACTTGAGTCCTGCACCCATTAATCATTTACCAAGCCAGTGTCTAATTTACTTTGACTAACACAATCAAAATCACCTTGCCACGGAAGATTGTGGGTGCTCAGAAGCCAGCTTCAAATGCCTTCATGGTGCTTCAGCTACTTCCTATTACTCTTTGAAGAAAATGAATAACAACTCAGAAAAACGAGGCTAATTTGCTGTGCCTGGTGAAGCTTGGGGGCTAGAAGACAGGAAAAACAAGGGAATAGTCTCAAGTGACATAGCCCAGAGGGATTCTAATTAAAAAGACAAGCTTCAAGCTGCTCGTGCAGACATTGACTGGATCAGGCAAGGGAGAATTTGTGTTTGAGACAGTCAAGTGATACTCTAATGGGAATATCTGGACACTAAGGGTTCTTTTATGAGGAATTAGGGTCTTAGGATCTATTTTAATCTCACCAAATCTGTGAGACCAATCACCAAGATTTTAGAGGACAACTTTTCCTCTTTTTAAGGAACTGTCCCTGAAGAGAGGGCCACAGAATCTTTATCAGATCCAAGAGCTGCCGAATGCATGCCTGAGTAACCTTAAAAAGAAATGGCTTCCCTGGGAATGTACATACAAGTAATATTGTACAGGCCCATCAGGTTATATTTAAGAATATATAGGTATGTGCATATCATATTTATGCATCTAACAACCATTAAGGAAAAAGTCTATAAATGTGAAAGAGTGCAAAAAAGGGCTATATGAGAGGGGCTGGAGGGAGGAAAAGGAAAGGAAGAATTGCTTCTCCAGTTAATATGTACATGCAGGATTCTTGTGAAAAGAAAACTTCAAGTCCAAAAAAAAAAAAAAAAAAAAAAAAAAAAAAAAAAGAAAGAAAGGAGACAATAAATTTAAAAATATTAAAAACTGTAAAACCCTGCAAGTCCTATGAAAGAGTACAGGACTGTTTTCTATCTTGAAATACCAAATGGCAAGTGTTGGCAAAGGGGTCAGAGAGAATGCTGCAAGAATGTGGCCAAAATAAAAAATCATGGCATGGCATTGTCTTGAGACAGTCTCAGAATGAAACCACCATTAGAGACAACACAAGTTGATGATGGTTATCATGCAAACTGCTCAGCATCACACCAGAACTGATGAGCAAGTGGGCCATTTCCACGGGCTAGTCTCAGCCCATGGAAGCGACTGAGAACAAGGAGTGAGCAGCCCATTCTTTAAGTTTCTGCATCTTCATTTCCTTGCCTCACTGTGGAGGTCAACATGACATGACCAGACTCAGTTTCGGAAAAGGAATCCTTCCACTGTCATGCTAGAGTAACTTAGTGTGCTTACTACTGATCCATCATTCTCACAATTCATCAGAGAGCAAGCTATAGCAGAGCAAGTGTAAGTTTGGGTTGCATATAGTGTACACCCCCCTAAAAAACCCTAAAAGATATGATGTTTAATGCTTTCACAAAACAGGTATTTAATTTAAACATTGCACAGTGTATCCAGGTATAGAAGCATAACAGGGTATTCTATTGATATTTATGATTATATGTTCTTATGTATCTGGTAAGACTACACTCAATTACAAAAGTTTTTAAATGTGCTAAACATAAATCATCATTTGGTAGGTCATTTGCTACATTAGAAAGTGGAGAATTAGAAATAGTAACTGAGACAATTCAGACAGGATGACAATCTAGACAAGTATTTGAGTTTTAAATTACCTGTGTTGTTGTTTGGGTGTGACATAGACCCTAAAGACTTCTGTGTTGAGCAATAGTCCCCCAGAAACAGTATCCAGAGTTAGAGTCTTGAGAGGGTACTGGATTATGAAGAATCCATGTAAGTAGGTTTACCCATTTATGAGTTCATAGCTGAATTGGTTATCACTGGGAGTTGGGGTCTAGTTAGAGGAAGAGGTTCACTGAAGCTATGTTCCATCAGTGTGTATCTTGCCCTGCCCTTCCTTTTCCATGTTTTGGGTTCTATGAATACACCTTTACATTGTTTTGTTTTTCCACCATGATGTCTTGCCTTGATATAGGTCTTTAATAGCCAGGCAACCATGGGCTGGAAGCTCTGAAACCAAGAGCCAAAATAAATATTTAGCGGTGAAAGTTGACTTCTCTCAAGCATTTTGTTATACGAGTAAAAACCCAACAAACATGGTAAAAGTCCTTACGTGAAGGAGTCCATTCTGAACTCACCATGATATTTTGTACCAAGTTATAAGGAGTCAATGAATGAAATATACCATGGTGTGGTTATTTGAGAAATATCAGGGAGATACCTATGCCAACACATACAATAGGACATTATTTACACTTTCAAAAACTAGGAAATTCTATTTTTTGCATGAGTGTGCATGAATGAACATGTGTGAATCTAGGACGCTTGGCACCAAGGAAAACAATCCCAGACATAATGATTCCTGAACTTCGAAATTACTACCCTTATTTGTCTTGAGGGTAGGCTTAAGAATTCTTCAGAAAGGTGGAATGGAGTCAGCCAAGGTGAAAATGCATTTTTCTTAAACAACTTAAAAAAAACAATTAGGTGAGAAAAAGTGAGTTTAAGACAAAACACAAGCACTCATGTAAATCACCATGGCTCAAGTTAATAAAGACCTTCCGGTGTGTGTGTGTGTGTGTGTGTGTGTGTGTGTGTGTGTGTGTGTGTGTGTGTGTCTGTGTGTGTGTGTCTGTGTGTGTGTGTGTCTGTCATCCAGTACCTATGATAACCAGTAAGAAAAGAGAATCAGTTGATAGCTTGGTTTGATATGCCAGATGTGGTTAAGAGGCCTGTCTTGTAAGTTCTAATCTTGCTGGAGGAAAGAGACATTGTGAACTTGGTTCACTTGGGGGAAAAGACTACACTGCAGAATTTAGAAACAAGTTTTGCAATAGTTGAAATAAGGTTGAATGCCAGTTTGGTGGCACTGAGAATTACTCTGCCCAGTGCCAACCTCTCTAGAGTTCTGTGTCACTGGAGTAGACTGAGCAACCCCATCGAAGCTTGAAAGCCCAGACATGATTAGAGATGGACAAAGGCAGCATGAAAAATCCACTCAAAGAAAAAGGGATTAAGGCTTTGATGTTACAATGAAAAGGAGTCAATCTTATTTTGGGAAGGAAAACACCTATTTACATTTATTTTGCCAGGTGGCATTTGCACACATAATATATTAATAATCTTGGCAAAATGAGTTAATCAAAAGCAATATTTGATAATAAAATATAAGTTACTTTATTATGAAATTGTCATACAAAAGCTATGACTATTATGCACACACTGTGAAACCATCATCAGTGTCTATGCCACAAATGAGTTAATTTGGCCCCAAGTTTACCCTGTCCTTTTTCTGTATTGGTGTGTGTGTGTGTGTGTGTGTGTGTGTGTGTGTGTACATTCACAGGAGTCACTTCCTTTCCTTTCTTCCACCAGGTGGGTCATGAGACTAGAGCTTAGTAGCAGGTACTATTATCTGCTGAACCATCTTGCTAGCCTAGTTATTGGTATTACTTATATCGCCTGTGTTCTTAGCCAGCATTTGAGAGCAATGCGGTCCTTAACTGTAAGCACTGTGCTGTGTATTAGTTAGGTCTGGAGCACAGCCAATACTGTAGAAGGAACGGGAACTTACTTTATCCTCTTGAGATGGTCTTCTAATCTGCATTCTGATTGAAATTTAAACTATTAAAGATAATATGAACATGAAGAAGTGAGTAGGACATTAAAGTTTCCCATTGTAGTCAAAGAATTACAGGGAACTGTTAGATTGGATTTGGATAAAAGTGACAAATGAGTTTAATCAAAGTATGTCCAAAAATATTTCACACTTATTGGTAACTAAAACTAGGGTGAAGGAATAACCTATGTATTATGAGAAAATGTTTATATGCCACACATTTGTAAAGGATTATCTACAATATATAAAGAACACAAGTAACTTAATAGCAAGAAAGCAATAAAAAATTTTTAATTAAAAAGTGAGCTGAACAAAGGAACTGAATAGACTTTTCTCGAGAAAAGTTATGCAAATGGCCAATAATTATACATGATAAATTATCTTATCCTTAGGATAAAGGAAATTAAGACCACAATGCACAATGATCTGCATGTCCCAGAGTGGGTATTGCTGTGATGGCTGGCCAGGAGCTTCCTCAAAAGACCCAGTGCGTGGAGAAATGCGCACAGAAGCCAAGGGTTCAGATGATTGATAGAAGAGGTAAAACCAGATAGCCACAGTCTGCAAGGGCTTAATAGGATCCCAGCAAGTGTGCAGCTGAACCAAAGACAGTTCTGATTCTTGTTCAGATTTGTGAAATGGAATTTTAAAAAGGCTTTTTGTGTGCCTTTGATTTTTCTCTCACATTGTGCTGGCAAGTTTCATGTCAACTTGACACAAACTAGACTCATTTTTGGAGAAGGAATCTTAGTTGAGAAAATGTCCTACCAAACTCAGCTGTGAGAAAGCCTTAGGGGCATTTTTTTGGGGGGGGGCAATGATTGATGTGGGAGATCCAAGCCCACTGTGGGGTGTACCACTCCTGGGCTGGTAGACCTAGGAGCTATAGCAGTACATGCACTTTGGGAAGTCAGGACACATGTCTTAATCATTTCCTTAGTCTCCATCCTACCCAACAAATCAATCATAAATTAGTTTGATTAATATAAATTAACTATAGTTTTAAAGCAGATAAAGAAAGAAATTATAGCTTAAGAGAATAGCAAAATTATGTTCTTATCTTTAACTTCTTTTCCAAAAGAATAAAGCTGATTTGGTCAAGAATAATGTAAAAAAAAAAAAAAATCACAGGAAAATTGTTTGCCTGTATTGACAGTCCTCCCCATTATTACCCACTTTAGCCCTGCAAATGCCCAGAGCCCATTGAGACCCTAAAAATCCTTCCCCCATCATATATGTAGGCCCCTATCTATAGATACCCAACCTCTTTTTGGATGCTCTACATTGTCTCTCTAACCCTCCTCTTCCCTCCACCTGGACAGTCATTCAGTCTCACTGTGTAATCAAATCATGCTTGCAGCACTCAAGCAATTATTCTTCCAAAGTTTCTCCAGGGGTGCAAGATGGCAATCACATGATCCATCACAGTTGATCAAATCCAAGCTCTTCTCCTGCCATGTAAAAGTAACCTGACCCAGACCCTAAGGACAGAGCCAAGCCCTCTTCCATCATCCCCCTTCTGCAAGATGAGAAAATATGTTGCCCTCTTCTTTTTCCTGACATCAGAGCCTGGAATGAAGGATTAATGACCTAAAAGCCTCAGATGACTGAGACACTCTGGAGACAAAAGCTGACTTGTGACACCTGTGGAAATTTCTGTTCAGCAGACCCACACACCAACCCTGTTAGCGTCTGTGGAGTTCCAGACTGCAGGGGGACTGACCTGCTGATGGACTCTTCCATCCTCAAAACTCCTCCTCCACAATCCTGTAAAAGCCCAAGAACCCCATGCCATGTGCACAGTCTCACTTCCACAGAGAGACTGCAGCCTTCTGTTGTTCTGCTTAGGGGCAGTTTTGCTTCTTAAGAAGCCTGCCTTCTTCCCTTTCCTTTATTACCAGTTTGCCTCCATCAGTCCTCCTGTGTAACATTCTACACATGCAAATTAATACAGGCAACCTTGGGAAAACCATGAGCTTTTATAAACAGTCAGTGAGCACTGTGCCCTGGGCTGGCATGGAGGGGACTACCCAGTGATCTCTAGCAGGTCACTATGAGACACTTCTTCAGTACATAACAAGTGCCAGATGTTGTTAAATGTTGAGAGGGTAGACAGGAAGTGAGTTCATAATTCAGGCCAGTGGGGAGCACAGGTGATTATCCTCCATAGTGAATGCCACCACTGGATACACAACCCACAGCTGTGAAGAGAAGTGAATGATGCCAAGCTGAAAGCTCCTGGGAGATGGTCTGATCATCTAAAGACATTCAACAGACTAAAAACAAAGGCGAATTCTGTCAAAGGGTAAATGAGCCACAGTTGCAGCCACAATACTATACACAGGCTCTTGGCAACTCTAGTGTGTTGGTAAGGATGGTGGTATAAAGCACAGTTAAGAGCTTCTAGATGGGATGTTGGAAAGGAAAATAGGAACCCAGTCAGGAAAAAGCTTCCAACAACATTATACTTAAACCATGTCCCTAGAGCAGTCCTGCTCTTATGAAGAATTTTTAAACCACAATAACAACGTAACGTGGTTTATATTTTTAATTCTCTCCAGTTGCCAAGTAGGAATCATATTAAAGAGGAGTAACATTTGGGAGAGACTCTTATGTAAAGGAAAGATAACCTTAAAAGAATAGATTGAATTTGAAAGGGGAAAAAAACTTGAAATAATAAATTCTTATAAGATGGAATAAAAAGGAAGAAAAAAAAATCACTCCAAGTAAGCAAGTACCTACTGACCAAATCTCCATTGCTAGGATCACTGGGGGATGGGAGGCTCCTCCAAGAAATATCAGATTTTATGGACTGAACCAAGAAATTCACAGGCTGAGCTTAGACCACTCTGTCATATCAGAAGGAAGGTACAAACACAAACAAAATGCCCTCAACCCATCAGACAACAACAGAGAATGTCACAGGGCATAAAAGGGAGAGTTCCTGGTAGCATATCCTAGCATAATGTGACCTCCTGTAAAAGGAATATAATTGGATTACAATCCTAAATATGAAATATACATATAGACATATGACTTCATAGTGTTGTAAATAAGCCATTATGAGCAATCTCCTATGTAAAAATTTCAAATGATTTATTCAGAGGTTTTGCCCTCAAAGGGATAGAAGGCAAGTCTCCCCTCATATCACATGTGCTATGATATTCCCAAGAGTACAGAATGACCAAGACTGACAAAATGACAAGAGACAAGCAATCAAAGTTGACCTAACAGTGACAGTCATATTGATATGTCATACATTTATGTGACCAGAACAGCATTGTGGGCTTTGGCTCAGCCTAACCATGAGGAAAACATCAACTGTAACTGAGGACAACACTCCAAAATATCTGAAAAGCATCATGAAGACAGTTAAGATTATAAATACAGATAGAAGAAATACTAAAACAAACCAATCTACTAAGGCTGTCAAAGATAAGAAAAGTCATAGCCAATAATATTCTATGTAACAAGGGAATAAATGTCAGCCAATATCCTGGATGGGATTCTGGGGCATAAAAAATCCATTTGATTAAAACTAAGGGAGTCTGAGCACAATCAGAGTTCCGCTAATAATACCTTATCAATATTGTTTTATTAGCTGTGACTGGTGGGAGATAGGTTAGCACCACAAGTTTCTGTAATCTATATTCTAGAATCTAATTATTCTAGAAGAAAGACACGTGTTGAGAAGTAAGAACCTGAGGTGGGTTGGAAACCATGAATCCCCGAGGAATGATCTGTATGTAGTTCTGAGAAAGTAGTGGTTGAGGTGACCAAACTACATGATGGATCCTGTTTGATGGATTAGACAGAAAGTTCAGAGTGAAAAAGCCCAGGAGATTTGTGTCCACTGAATAAGTGTTTGTATTTGCATACATTTCTGTATAAACAGAGCAGAATGTATCACATAAAGGGAGAAGTGTTGTGTCTAGTTAGATAACTTCTTAGGAAAGATAATTCTCTTTTGGTCTCTGAGTGAAGCATGTACCACCTTAGAATAAAGAAACAATTTCCAAACAAATATCTGACTCATACATGAATGGAATGTGTCAACTTTGACCATAGGATTCCCCACACTCAGTAGAGATTCTATACATTGGAGGGGAGTTAAGTTATTTGAATGAATTGAACTGACTGAGGCATTTTTGTGAAAAAAAATATACATCTTCCATCAAGTATTCTATGATCAGTATCACATATACAGATACACAATAATGCACACACGCACGCGCGCACACACACACACACACACACACACACACACACACACACACACACCAATGCTGCGATATAATGTTCTTTATTGGACATTTGAGTCATAGTCTTATAGTGACTTAGTGAGCATGAGCATCCCCTCTATAACAAGCTCTCACAGAGTTGTCTACACTGAAAATTAGTGTTTAAGATCCCCGCTGGATTAGTTGTTCTGTCTCATTCTGTAAAGTCCTGCCTTTTAAATGGAGTGTTTAACCATTTTTTTCATCAATGTAACTAAGGTGAACACAGATGGGGCTTCTACTTTACACCCTTTTTCTATTCATCTCATCTATTTTTCATTTCTCTACTTCTGTTATTTTTATTTAAATAAAAATCTCTCAGAATGTATTTATGCATTCTCATTCAAACTCTTGCTCTATGTTTTGAGTACTTTTTCTAGGGATTATTGTACACATTTTTAACGTTTTATTCACTTTAGAATTAATATTATGTCACTTTGCATAAAATGTAAGGACCTTTTATTCTCATACTTCATTATGAAATAGATTTAATTTCATAGGTAGTTGCTGATATAATTGATATCAATGAAAAACATTGTTGTCAATTTCATTTAAATTGTTTAAGGCAAAAGAGGGGAAATTTTAAAATGACAACATCATCCAATCTATCAGTAAGTTCTTACAAGTGTAAACATACATGCAGCTAACAGCAGAACCAAAGCTTGAAATGAGTAGTTAGTTAGAAGTTTAAACACTGCATTTTTATATGGCTAGAAAAACTAAACCAAAAAATCAACAAAGAAATCAAATCTCAATTAACACTGTAAGCCTTGGACACCAAAAAGACAGGTGCAGGAGCCCTAACTCAACAGCAGTAGAACATATTATTAAGCACATGTGGCCTATTTCTGGGCACAGAACATATGTTTAACCATAGGCCATTGCCTAATAACTTTGAAATGAGTACAGAAAGCTATATAAGTATGTTCTTTTTAATGGAAGAAAATTAGAAATCGATAACCAAAAGAAATAGGAGAAGCTCACAAATACATGGAAATCAATTCACACACCCTTAAATGGGCTCCGTGTATCAAATAAGGAAATTTTAAGGATAACAAAATATAGTGATGTGAATAAAAATGAAATCACAAGATCTCAAAACACACAAGGAACAGCAAGGCAGCGCTGAAAGAAAAATGTAGCTGAAAACAAATATTTAAGTAAGGGACACTGCCCAGTTCACCCAAGGCTGGGTTATATGAGACAAGGATGATGAGATCCGTTATTTCAAACTCTATCAGAAAAAAACACAATTATTATTCTTACTAATTTTACCTACATGGTTGTTTTAAATAAGAGTAATTAATTCTGAGTGGAAAAAACACTTTAAATATTGTACAGAACTGCACCCAATATTCATGTCTATAGGCGAAAGTAAGACCTATCTATGGCTATAAAAATACAGTCACTGATACCCTCAGAACTCTCTGCTGCAGAATCTGGCTTTGCACTGTGTGATGTACTATCCTCAAGCCATGTAACTATAATATCCAAGGACTTCCCTTGGATACAGTATTACAGCGTGGGTGCTGGAAAATCTCACACTATGAAGGCCTTCCCTTGCATACAGTATTATGAAAGCATCCTCTTAGGAAATCTTCCATGTGGGAGCACCATCAGTATTTATATTTATGCCTCGCAGCTCTTGGCATTGCTAAAACTCACCAGACATCCATATTAGCTCAATACTGAATCATAGCAAAGAAATGACAGGACGTGAAAATATTTCTTATGAATGTAGAAACAAAAGTGTTAGCAAAGTATCGGTAAAGTGAACACATAAAGAATATACAACATGACTAAAAGTAATATTAACAATTCACATTTGATTTATTACATGTAATTAATAAACATAATTGCTGTAACAAGTAAACAAGAAAAATCACATGATTATTGAAACTGAGAGAAGGAAAGGGAATATGAAAAGCTTCCCAAATCATTCTCTAACATTCAACAAACTAAAAAGAGATAAAAGCAGTACAGTTAATATTAATAGCTACCCCAGGGATTTCCCTATTATGTCCAGAAAGAAAATATATCTATTCTTGCCATTTCTCTTAACACAGTACTGAAGGTTCAAGCCAAGATCATTACAAAGAGAATTAAGAAATCTTACATTGGTAAAATTCTCTTTCTGCAAATAGCATATTGTGCTATTTTGCTACATACAAAAATCCCACAGAACCTTTTCCTCCTTTCCCCTCCCCTATCCCTCACTAGCCCATCTCTCTGCAAATGAATGGATTCTAAAATGTTTCAAGATATCTTTATATAAAACTTAATTATATTTCTGTTCCTTTATAATAAAAACTTCAAGTTAAAATTGAGAAAAAAATCATTTTAGTGTTATCAAAACACATCATATTAGGAATAAATTTACTTGAACAAGTGAAAGAGTTGAACACTAATTACCATGAAGCATAAATGAAAGATAGGCCAAAAGGATGGCCCAGTGGCTAAAGGTACTTGCACATATACCTGGTGATACAAGTTTGATCTTTGGAACCACATAGACATGGAAAGACAGAATTGACTCCTTGAGTTAGTTGTCCTCTGACCTCCACACTTATTCCATGGTTATATATGTATCCTGAGTTATGTATGTATGTATGTATATATAATAAAATTTTAAAAATACCATTGAAAGAAAATCTAAGTGCATGAAATACTATTATTTATCAAATACTCTCTGTAAGATTGATTTACATCTCTCTCTCTTGCTTTGTTTTGGTTATTGGTTTTTCAAGAAGTGTTTCTCTATGTAATTGCTCACTTGCTTTTTAGAA
Source organism: Phodopus roborovskii (assembly GCF_943737965.1). Classification (NCBI taxonomy): domain Eukaryota; kingdom Metazoa; phylum Chordata; class Mammalia; order Rodentia; family Cricetidae; genus Phodopus; species Phodopus roborovskii. The sequence goes on along the minus strand of NW_026126409.1, from coordinate 19,730,444 downwards.
CATGCTGGCTTCAAACTCACTGACAGCCACCTGCCTCTGCCTCCCCAGTGCTGGAATTAAAGCTATGGGCCACCATCACCTGATTAGATTGATGCACATCTTTAATATAAAACTATGGCATCTTAGTCATATACCTTGTATAAACTAACATGATGTTGTTAGAACATATACCTCTAGAGGGAATTCTGAAAAGTCAAAATCATACTGGAGTAGAATGAAGTTGGAAGACTGGCATTTCCTGATTTCACAATTTTACTGAAATACTACAGTTTTGTGGTACTAGTATAAACATACAAGTTGACCAATGGAGTAGAGTTGGTGGTTCAGAAGTAATGACATAGGTTTGTAGAGAATTTATTTCCAACAAGGATGGCAACGACATTCTACATGGAAGTGGTCTGTTCAACAAATGGTAGTGGTACAACTATTTAGGTACAAGAACAAAATTACACCCTTTCCTCACGTCATGAAAATGTTTCAGAATGGATCAGATATCTCAGTGTAAGAGCTGAAAGTATGAATCAGCTAGAAAATAAATGGTATCTATGGTTGTGACAATAAAATTAACAATGCTTCTATAGATATGAAACAAAAATGTAAAAAAAAAACAAACATAAAGTATAACTTAATCAAACTAAAACTTACTGCTTCACAGGATAGACAGTATTAAAACACTGAAAACAGTCCACAGAGCAGAAGGATAATAGCAAAGCAGCTAACTGACAGGAGACCATGATCCTGGGAGGCACTAGGGGCTGAATTCCAGGCCAAGTGAGAAATCTGTCTGTCTGCTACTGTAGGAATCACAACAGCCAGGAAACAGACTGGGTCTAGATGCCCATTCACAGATGAGTAACTAACAAAAATGTGAAGAAATATGAAATCTGTAGGGAATTTATGAAACTGAAAAGCATTATTTTACAAAAGTGATTCAGACTCAAAGACAGACATCACATGTACTCATATGCCCATCCTAGCCTGTAAGACTTACATTATTGAGTGAAAATATCTTTATTATACTTTTATTCCAGAACACTATTTTCATTACTTAATGGATTAATTACCCCTTTAATATTTTAAATAGACTTGCTACTGGAACTTTTTAAGACAAGAAAGCATTGGCTCCAGTTTACATTGTTTGTGCTGTGTATAAATTCTTTCTCTATGACTGCTTTCAAGATACCTCCCTCTGTCCTTCAGGAGTTAAGATAAAGATTGTGGAATGATGTGCAAGTGTGTGTGCATGCACATGTGTGTGCATATGCATTGTGTGTGTCTGTGCACGCATGCATGTATATGTTCCTGTATGCATGCATGTGTGTGTATTTTCATATGTATATGTGTGTATGCATGTGTGTATGTGTGTATGTATGTATGCACACTTTTACTTTTCTCAGTTCTTACGAGTTTCTCAAACATCTGTCTTTGTTTCTTTCAACTATGGAGATATTTTGATAGTAAGACCACATGATGGCTATTTTTAAAAACTAATCTCTAAGTCCAGTGGCTTTTTTTTCTTTCCTCAGCCCAGTTCATGTTATAAACTTTCTTACGATTTTAAACTTATTTTTCACACCCAAAATTTCCATGTGGCTGTGGCTGTGTGTGAGTGTGTGTGTGAGTGTGTGAGTGTGTGTGTGTGTGTGATGCAACCAGAATAGGATGACTAGAAACAAAGAAAAGAGATCTGAATAGCTGAGATTAGGTAGGCACTCTACACAGTTCTTACACACAAGAAGGCATGCCAGCCAAACTCTGTAGAGAGATCTCTATAGAGGTGCAGCTCCAGCCATCCAGGAGGAGGAAGATGTGGTGAATGCTTTCTACAAACATTGTCAGCATCAATACACAGAGGAGGAAGAGACCTTGCCTCCTCCCTGTCTGAGGTACTGGGGTCCTTGACATGGCTGTGCTCATGCTAACAATACACACTCTCATGATTTCATCCACTGTCTCTTTTTATCTGTATCTATCTGTCTGTCTGTGTTTCTGAGAACTGAACTCTGAGCTTAAGCTAGTAAGCACTCAACTGCTGAGCAACACCCTCAGCTCTTCTGATTGATATTCTATTTTCTATCCCATAAGTACATTTTGTTTTATATTCATGAGTATAAACAAATTAGCTACTTTTCTGGACCATCTCAATATTTGTCTCCTTTTTCTTGAGTATTAATCACATTTTCAATTTTCTTCCTGGTCATTTTTATTAATTTAGAATTATATCTGGGTTTAGTGAATAAAAACTGTGTAAACTCTGTACTCAATATATCCCTCTAGAGACAGAAAGCAGTGAACTTAGATGAACTCAAACCTAATCTCTCTCCTGAGAGGAGGGTTGAGGGTATGTGGAAGAGAGAGTAGCTCTGCTCAGTACAAAAGGCTCAGCTGTCCTGATTGGTGATGGCCTTTTGGATGTGTCATTCAATGTCAGGGTCAAGTACATGCAGAGGACATATAATAAATTTGGGAGTTCCAGTGAATCTTGAGTTTTTCCTGTCATGAATTTTCCTTTCACTTTTCAAAGCTGTGGTTTGTTCAGATCTCTTTATACCAATGGTTCCTTTTGGGATTTCTTTCTTATTTTTCTTTTCAGTTTTTAAATAGCAATTCTGCTTTTATCTTAATGAATACACTGCCTGATGCAGCTAGCACTTCTTGGTTCTTATCAGAATTTGAGGCCAACGGCTTGGTGCTTATGGATTAATTCTGAGAAAAAAAAAAAGGAGACAAATTATGAAATACTCAATTCTGCTTCCCAATTGTTCATTTCCCTCTAGTTCTGCCTGCTTTGGGATTACTCTTCATTGCCAACAAGTAGATGATCTTTTCCTTTGTCAGAGTCTGTAGATACTTGAGTAGGAGGGCACATTTGGTGGGAGTTCTTCCTCTATTAGTAGATGTGATCCCTGTAAGGAGTTAAGGTTTTTCCTCCCGCCGCTGGTCTTGTCCCGCCGCCGCGCCAGCCCCAATTAACACAGAGACTCTGTATTTGATATTATGCTGTTGGCCAGTTACTTGTTTCTTATCGGCTAGCTCTGTCTTAAGTATTAACCCATTTCTATGTATTTCCACGTGATCTTATCAAGAGCAGAGGAACGGCAGTTCTGTTCTCTCCAGACTCTCCATGTTGACTCCTACTTCCTACTTCCTCTATCCTCCTTGTCTCCTAGTCCCACCTATCTTGCTTTCCTATTGGCCAACAGTGCTTTATTCATTAAACCAGTATGAGAAACATATATACATAATGGCATCTCCCATCAGATCCCTGTGATTGAGCAACAGCGACAGTGAACTTCACTCACATGGAAACCACACTTACAGAAAATGAAGAGATGGGAATAATACAGGACCAATGTTTGCATATAGATACATGTGTAAGGGCAGTGGGCACCAAAGGCTATTATTGACTGCCAGTCTTACTGAAGAATGTTTACATATGGGGCCTAAAGACAGATATGTTATAGAATGTGTTCTTAACACTGAGAGACAGAAGCAGAATAGGAAGGAGACAGGGCAAAAGTAAAGGAGTCTTTGTGTATTGACTTGTGAGGATTGAAGGAAGACCTAGGGGATGGGGGGAATATAGTAAAGCATTGAGTGCATGCCGGCTTGTATGGAGCTAATGTTGAGATACAGTTTGCACAGATTCAAGACAAATAGTATGAGGTTATTTTATCATGTTCACATGTTTGCATTGCCCCTGGACTGGTAATAAAACAGAGGGAAGATGAATAAAATCTCTTTTATGGACACAAGGTAAGGTTAGTTTACTAAAACAAAGCCTAGAGAGTCAAAATCCTAATTTAGAAGAGTAATTACCAAGCACATGAACTCATAATAAATTATCTCGACAAATATAAAAGGAAAATGCTAGATGGTGACTCTGCATGATCAAGTCCTCCTACACTTACATTATAGACAAGAAACCAAGGCCCAGATTAGTGAACTGTCTCCTCTGATTTCCACTAATGCTTGGTCATGGAGACAGGACTGAAACCCAGGCCAAGCACTCCCTTGAACTTCATTCATTCACTAGCACTTTATGAAGTCAAAGCTTCCAAGAAGAGAGATGCATCTCTTTCATGTAGAACCTCAAGACTCTTATTTACAAAGCATCAGCACTCACCAACTCCTCCCAACTCATTTAGCAGCTTATCAGCTTGTGTCCATAAAAAGCTGTGCTACCACCTTACTGGTCCATTAGCTATTTCAGTAAATTAACATTATTTGTCATAATTTATATAAAAAAATGTCTCCAAATCTGAGTTACTGCAAATCTCTGTTCATCACTTAGATCTACAGATCCACTTAGATAATGCCAACATCGCAGTCACCTTCCAAAGATCTGTTGTGGCAAATGTTATTTCTATTGTCAGGAAACTAGAAGTTTTCACATTTCTAGAGAAAAATCTAGTTGTACTACTATAAATTTTTAAGTTAGACTGGATTTTTCTAGACTCCCCAAAGAAGTTTATCCATTTCTTACACATGCAAGTCATGGGGGTTCCAAAACATTATTTAAATTATATTAATGTGTATGTTGACTGCTTAGAAGTTGGCTGAGCTCGGTAACCATACCTGTAATACCAGTACATCTTCAGTGCTGGGCAGGGTGAAGAGCACACAGCCACTTCAACAGTAAGTGGTGAATGAGTATTGAACAGCATTTGTTCAGGTGACTCAGAACAATGAAAATGTGGTGCTGTATTTCTCTGTCTTGGGCAGCACTTTTAGTCCTGGGCATAGAGCCACATAAAAGTTCCAAACACAATCTATCACCATACTCCTCACCTCAAAGTCACTGCTTTGAGGGGGAAACTTCATGGAATGATAATTACCAGTAGCAGAATGTATTTGACAAAATAGATGTGTTCTCAATCGATCATTTCACAATCTACATTTCAATCTCTCTCTTTCCTTTTCTTATTTCCTTCTTTTCTTTCCCTCTCCCCCATCCTTATTTCTTTTCTCTCCATTTTCTTTTCTTCCCTCCCTCCCTCCCTCCTTCCCTCCATCCTTCTGTCCCTCCCTCCTCTGTTCCTTGATGTAAGCAATCATACTGGAGGTTTTTGGGTACCATATTCAGGGATGTGAGTTTTAAGAGCACGTATCACACAATTTCACCTGCCATAGAAGACACAACATTGTGGACTTATTAAGAGAGGAAGAATGTCTTCTTTACAATCCAGAATGATGTCATCCTTATAGTCTAGGTGGGTTTTTTTTGTTTGTTTGTTTGTTTTTTTTTTTTTGGTGGTATCTATCACATGGTAAGTGCTCATTAAACATTAGCCAAAACAACATAGTCAACAAGCATCCCAATGTATATGCAGTACTTTGAACAAACCTTATGCTTATTTCTTATACCACAATTATTGAATCTCATCTACCTGGTCTACCTGTAGAAAATTTAACATTAAAGAAACTTGATTACCTTTTTATGCAATGAACATAAAGTTATAATTTATGAACAAAACAGTTTCCCACTTGTTAATCAGATTTATCTTGGTTTTAATGTTGCTGTCTCATTTTGTCAACAAAATTGTGCCACTACCAGCCACAACTTCAAAGCCAACATGACAGATATATCTTACCATAACCTTAGGAAAATATTGCACTGAGCTTCTGCAAAATGCCATCCTAGCTCTTAACCTTAAAAAAAATGGGGACCTCCAGGCATCACGACTAAAGGTCTTGGAGCTGTAAGAACAACTGTCTAGCAGATGTGCATCACACTTTCAGCTTGCTGCATGCAGCCCCAGTCGACAGAAGTCACCTGTGTAGGGACACATGTGGGATTATTTTGTTTTGTTTTTCTCAGTCAACATCTCAGAGTAAAGATGGTTTCCAGATAAGTTCATGCTTGTTTAAAATGCAGCAGCTATGTCTGAAACTAGGAAATCTAGTAGTTTCCAGTTCCAGTTTAATTAGTTTGTATACTGCACTTACACAGTGGCAAATGTGCAAAACAGACTCCATTTTAAAATTCATGCTCATCTTTTTCTGTGATCTAGTCAATGAAGACGAAGACCTAACCAAACTTTTTTAGATAGCAATGCATTTATTAGCATCATTAGGAAAAGTAATGGGCAAAACCTGCCCCAGATGAGAAAGGCATTGGCGCACAGGGTGGAAATGGGCCACTGTGAATGTTCATCAAGTAGATCTCTTGTTGGAATTGAGGTTGAACAGAAATCTAAGTTATTATTCATACTCCTTATTATATCTGGGTTTTTCCTGTTAAAGAGTTTCCAGGGCCTCAAGTTTCCTTGTCCAGGTCATAGAGATTCCAACTCTGGCTCCTTTTCAGGTAGCTGAGGTGGGGCACACAGGTTGTGCACAGAGCAACACATCCCTCCTGCTATTCCACCTCAGCACCCTTCAGGTCCTCACCAGAGTTACATATCCACTTGGTCTTGGTTTCCTGGCCTTTGGGGTCTCCTTACCCCAATCCATCAAACCCCCTGTTCCCAGGTAGTGCTAATGTATAAATGATTCCAGTCATCATGTGACTCAGGGCATGTCAGCAGTGGAAGAAAGGGTCCAGCTTTACCTGACATAAAGAATAGCTTGTCACAGTTCTAAGCTGTTTTTCCAGCTTGATTTCATCCAGACCAATGTACCTCAATTCCTAGGGATGCTATACTCTGCTCATCTTTTATCCCTTCACTTATGTTCATCTAAATACCCTTGTCACCTATTTCCTGGTGCTCATCTCAAGTTGGAAGGAATTATTTTCTTTCTTCAAATTCTAAAACCATTACAATTAAAGGGCTTTTAAACTTTTCAATTTATCTTGTGTTTCATTTCAATAAAGGTGTCATTTTTCTAATCCTTTGTTCTATGCTTTAAATCTTTTCAGATTAAATAATGAGTCATAAACAATTTAGTATTCCCTTATAACTTTAGGAACAATTTCTTTCCTGTAATAGGGACTTAGTAATTTTGAACAAATAAGCAAATGAATGAGTGATTGAATGAATGAATGAATGAAAAATAATCCCTTCTACATCATAATATTTTCCAACTTCATTCCCACTAACAATTATGACAGGATATGAGACATTTAAATAGCTAAATTGTCTAACACAGAATGTGGGTTCTGAAGATCAGAGTAAGCCTACATGCAGCAACTAAGGTGTCAAAACACATTAAAAATAATAACGCAAAAATAACCAGGTGTAATCTAAGCTAAGTATTTTCTTCAGCACTTTTACCATTCAATTTAGAATTGTGTTCTATAATTATCATATCTGCTTAAAGATCCTATTTTCTGCTGATGTTTAACTAGTTAAGCTACTTTAACAGATTGAAAATACTATATAAGGGAGAAACCATTGTATTTGCTTTAGTTGATTAAACCTAATAAAATGTACCTCTGTTGACACAGTAATTTTTGTTAAGTATGTGGTTCCATAAACCTTTAAATTGTCCACTTGGAGAGCCATGGTTTTGACTGCATGAGAGAATGGAGGATGTAGAGTTGGCTTTCCTTGGAAAGCATGGGAGAGGCCAATCATATAGAACTTCTGTCAACAATATATGGGTCTAGACACTGTGGATGATCCAAACGGGACAATATGACCTTTATTGTCACAACTCCAAAGCTGGGTTAAATGGAACCAGACTGCTAGCCTCTGAGGCCCAGTATGGTATACTCACACTTCAGAAGACTATGAAAACAGCAATGTGGGAAGTAGGGTAGGTTAGGGCCCTAGGACTGTGTTTTTCAATCTGTGGGTCACAACCCCATTTGGGGTCAAATGACCCTTTCACAGGGGTCTCTAAGACCATCCTGCATATCAGATGTTGACAATATGATTCATAACAGTAGCAAAATTACAGTTATAAAGCAGCAATGAAAATAAATTTATGGTTGGGGTCACCACACTGTGAGAAACTGTATTAAAGGGTCACATCATTAGGAAGTTTGAGAACCACTGCCCTAGGGATAGGGTTGTGTAGCTCAGTGGCTGACTGCTTACCTATGACTTGCCTGCTATGGGCAAGACCCCCTGGTTTTGTCCTCAGCCATGAAAAAATATCAATCAGGACTCAACTCACCCAACAAATCCTGTTGTATTTCCATGTGTGTGTTAGTCAGCTTGCCATTGATGTAACAAATGTCCGAGTTAATTTACTTACAGAGGGAAAGGCTTTTGGATTATTGGTTAGCCACCTAATGGGCCAATGCTAAGGACCTGGGAAGTAGTTCATAGTAAGTAAAACTGTGTCATGACTAGGAAGCAAAAGAAAGAGGGGGAGGAAGAAAGCCCACTAAAGATATTTCTGTGATCCTGAGACCACTTGCTAGGCTCCGCCACAAAAAAAAAAAAAAAAAAAAAAAAAAAAAAAAAGTCTGCCACTTCTCAATGGTGTAATGTTGGGAACAGTCTCCAATATATTGGTCTTTGGGGCAAATTTTGGACACAAAGGCATTCAAGTATTTTCTAATTTGTTTTCTTTACTATTAACCCCTAGCACCCCCAAACTTTCTTCATGTAGCTCAGGTTGATGTAATTTCTCACTGGAAATTCTAATTAGGCTAAAAGCCTTCCAGCATAATATATTCCTGCCTGTAATTTCTACCCCCTCCAAAATAGCCTCAGGCTGCTTTCTGTAGAGAGACATTGCAAAGACACAGATATCAACATGTGATTTCCATTAAGAATCTTGAGCTAAGGCTTCGTTATCTGTAGGCAGAATTGGGGGCATTCACCTGCCATTGTTATCTGATTCCTTTTTGCTCTTCCCTCTGCTCCTAACACTGCCAAACATAGCTGTAAGCCTCTGCCATCCTACAAGCCCCACATGGGACTTCTACAGTGCCAATCCTTGGCCATGGCTCCACCTCTGCATGCAGTTACCTAATCTGGCAGCCTCTCAATCATCTTCCAAGCTTGCGTGACACCAGTGTATCTCATATCCTTGAAATTTCACAACTCTGTCTCCAGTGACACCCTTGTCTCACTTATTTAGCAATTTGGCTCTTTTACTAACTCAGCCAGATGAGACATTTGGGTCAGTCACCCAAAACCCCTGTTCTGAGAGGAAATCTATGAGATGACTATCAGGGCCAATTTCCTGTGAATAAACTTTCCCCAACAGCAATAGTGCATGCCTGCTTAACACTGTTGCTGCTCCACCGTGGTGTTTGCTTCTGAGCTCTGCTTTTAGGGAATTCTGATCTCAGGCCCACTAGCAATGGTCAGCACTGATAAAGAAATCCCGGCCAGTTGGGGTTACCTTTCAGTACTGAATAACTCCAGGGTCTTTGCTTTAGTCCTGTCAATCACAGACCAGTGCTGGATCTCTAATAGAAATGTTGGCTCTCCTAAAAATCTGCTACTTGGCAAAATAGCTTTAAACAAAGGAAGCACGAGGGTTGTGTTGATGAAGGTGATAAAGCAGAACCACTGTTGGACAGAATGAATAAGCAGCCCAGGACAGAGAGGAGCCCATCCCTTAAGAAGAGGGGAGGTGCAATGCTTGGATTCACATGCAGTACCACACAAATACTTGCCACACTCGGAGAAAGTAGAGACCCTCTATCATGACCTATGAGAATATGCTAAATGTGGCTATTCTTATAGGAAAGCTCACTTTGGCTTACTGATGCTATCTGTACTCCTTGAGCATGTCTTATTCTTTCTCCACTAATGATCCTGTGATCTAGCTGGGGCTTTCTGCTTGAGACAAGCCATTGCCTCACATCCAACTGTTTCTCTTATCTTTAGGTTGGAGTTCAGTATCTTCGGCACCTGTTGCAGGAAATCCACCTCCCCCATCTCATTGGTCTCTTGCCATCCTTACTGTCCCTTAGCATGTATCACAGGCTAAGCATGTTTATTTTCTGTCATCTGGTAAACCAAGAGTCTTCTGTCTCACTGCAGTATCTTTAGCCTCAGGTGCATGGCTTGTGGTAGAAGCTTGAGAAATGCCAGTGGGATGAATGAGGGAATGAATGGATGAGTAAATCAGTGCTTCAAATGTGGAACACAAAAGTAACATGCAACATGATCCAACTTATGAAACATTATCCCTTGCCACCTAATCAGATCTTCTATTCCCATGGAATCACATGGAGACAGGTGGCCCATGACAAGGCTATGTGGTCTCCAAAGCACTGGGATTCTTATAGAAGTCAGCTGTCCACCTTCTGATTCACTGTGAAGTGTGCTGATGCTTTCTGCTGGTCTTTGAAAGGTGGATTTTTGTCCCCACACTACTTACAACTAGACATAATCACACAGAGTTTTCAAACATATGGGTGAGATTTAAGGGAAAAGTAAAGACCTTCCAATGCCAGTCATGAGCATTTTCTTCATTTACTCAGTTTTATACATTTAAATACTACTCTATCCCCAGTATACAGTCATATATATTTTAACTATGACCCCTATTTGAGCACCACAATCAGAGACCAATTTCCATTATCTCTCTTTGTGCCTTACTGTAGTTACCCCTGGCTTTCTAACCCAAATGACTCTTACTTGTCACTTCTAACCTGTTTCCTAGGGTAAAATGAACCATTTTCATCCTCCAGCCCATCCTAACTGCAGTTGACAGCCACCTGGACCCCAATTCTGCTGCAGTATCAAAACACAATTCAAGATCACAGAGCAAAGTCACTCCCAAATTTATCCACAGTATTGTGGTTTGAAAGAAAATGGTGCCTAAAGGGAGTGTCAGTAATAAGAAGTGTAGGCCTGTTGGAGTAGGTGTGGTCTTGCTGGAGGAAGTGTGTCACTATTCGGGTAGACTTGGAGGTCTCCTATGCTCAAGCTACAGCCAGTGAGGCAGACCACCTCCTATTACCTGCACAAGATGTAGAACTCTCAGGTACCTCTCCAGCACCATGTCTGCCTACACACTGCCATGTCCCACAATGATGATAATGGACTGAACCTTTGAACTGTAAGCCAGCCTCAGTTAAATGTTTTCCTTTATAAGATTTGCTATGGCCATAGAGTCTGTTCACAGCCAACAGAAACCCTAAGCCACATGGTAAATGTGGAAGATAGTAACATCTCTTGGGTTTAGTGATAAAGCACAGACCTACATAAAGTTTGCCTTACTTGGTGTCCTGAACATTATTTGTTTTATTCCCCAAGAGCATCCTTTCTTTCCTTGGTCTTAGAGAAGATCTATTGTCCAGATGCCTGAGAATAGCTACTAAAGGTAACAAAAGGCAGAGAAGCATGAAGGTCTAAATACACTGAACCACCCAACTCCTGGAAATCTGGCAAAGACTAAGCCAAGATTAAGCAGAGTAAAAGTGAGTGGAGCCAAGTCATATACATCTCACAGCAGAATTAATTCAAAAAGTGAAAATCTCTCATTGCCATGCTCTACCCATTTTGAGGAAAATCTGCTTCTTTTGACTCATATTCCGCTTTTGTAATGTGAAGTCCTACTTGAGTTGCTATCTCCCCTTGAAATCAATCCCCATTACAGCCAATCCAGACAGTCGCTGCAATTATAGAGAGAGTTAGAATGTAACAGCTCCTCAAAGACCTGTGCCTCTCAAGCCCTCACCTCCAGGAAGAGTAATTTCTTTGCATTTCCATATTTATTCCAGTTCACATAGAGTCATAAACTCCATATGAAAACTTATTAAAAGTATACCATATATTTTGCCAAGAATCTACTTCTGGAAAACTGAGTTAATTGTGCTATTATATAATTGTGGTCTAAGCAAGGCTTTAAAATGTATTTCACAATATCTTTGTTGCACAACCTCAACCTTCTACACAGAAGAGTGAATTGTTCAGGGTTCTAGTATTGCAGTGCTGAGTCATGGAGATGGTTCATCTGTAGCAGGAGGTGTTGAGTCATGGAGATGGGTTCACCTGCAAAGCAGAGGTGCTGAGTCATGGAGATGGGTGCATCTGTAGCAGGAGGTGTTGAGTCATGGAGATGGGTACACCTGCTATCGGGGGCTTAGACCTATGGCTTTGCTAGCAACTCAAAAGAGAAAAGCCCATTGACAGCTCTAGACTTCAGAGCTTCAATCTGTAAAAAGAAAGGACATGTATTATTCAATGATATTTAATGTGTCTTACAGGACTATTACTCTTCTGATTCTTGGAAGCATTATTAAATTTTCAAATGTGCTTGAAAGCTGTGTCTTCAGACAGAATTACAGCAGAAGAATCTAGAGTCCTCTAAAACAACAAATAAACCTGGGCTAAGTTTCATTCTGAAGCTTTTAAAGGAAGTATTAAAATGTATAAAATGAATATTCTATACACAAGTAGTCATAGTTTCAGAATATAGGCTGCCACAATTTCTAAATAAGAAAGTGCCTTCTATAGATGTTTTATGCTAACTCAAAAAAATTAAACCATAAAGAAAAACTCTAGGGTACTTTCCAACCATTAAATTTCATAATCTCATACTCTGATAGTTGGTTTTAGAGTAGATTTCATATTCAGTAAGAGAGACAGGCTTTCCTTGTTAAATTATAATTCAGAGGTAGAAATGCTATCACTTGTTTTCTTAGAAAAAAATAACACCAGAGTCTGTGCTTGACTGTACATGCCAATTAATATTTAAGCCAATCCTATTTCTAATGGTTGGTTAGTTCACAGGAAATTGGCTTTTAAATTTTTTACCTGTTACTTGAGGCTGCCAGAAGGCAGAACAATGTTTCCAGTGACAACATACAATGAACACCAAACATAGCAGACAGTGTACATTATTTGTATTATGAAATTATATGAAAATAACAGGTAGGTAGAAAATTATATGCAAGTCATAGGGATTGAAGTCAATGTATAAGAGTGTCTAAATATTAACAACAAATACATTAAATGACATTAATATATATGTACTTTGTAATAGGTTCAACAATACCCAATATTCAACATGAATTCAACAAACGATGCACAAAACTAAACATTTGCCCTGCCTCTAAAGCACCATTGATAGACCTTAAAGTCACAAGTATAGAGAAAGTGTTCACAGATCATATGACTCTGTGCTTTGAATAATTTAATTCTTCCACACTGATCTGCAGATACTTGAATCTCACTCAACTGTCCAGATAGCTTTCTACCTACAGACTGAAAAGCTGATTCCAAAATCCTTACACAGTGCAAAGGAGTTAGACTAGCCATGTTATCTTCAAGCTGGAGACCAGGTAATACCTAATGTCAGGATTTCTCTAATGCTAAACAATCAGCCCAGTGTGCCAGACCATGAGGTTCCCTAGAGAAAACAGTTGTCCAGAAATAAATGCATACATAAACACCAGATTTTTCTCATTAAAAGGTTGTATTTATTGATTTTATTTATATGTCTAAGTGTTTTGCTAGCACCATGTGTGCACACTACTTTTAGAGGCCAGAAAAGGGCATTGGCGCACTTAGAACTGGACTTACAGAGGTTATGAGCTACCATGTAGATGCTAGAACCAAACCCATGTCCCCTGCAGGATCAGTGAGGGCTCCTAGCTTCTGAGTCATCTCTCTAGCTCCATAAATGACAGTTTTCAATAAAGTAATTCAAGGCAATTCAGGAATGGAAATTAAATATTTAATAAAAATTTCAGAATCACTGTGCAAATGAATGGAAACAAAATTTATTTCAACTCTATACCTCAAACTAAACAAAAAGTTCATTTGAGATATATCATACTATAAAACATAATAGCTAAAACTATGAATCTTATAAAAGAAAAGCCAAGAGCATCTTTGGTCACAGGTATAAACAATGACTATGCATGAGTGTATTCATGTGTGGGGTACATGTGGGATCAGAGGACTGGGACTCTCCAGGAACATCTACAAACATTTCTCCTGATATAAAAAAGTCTGAGCATTAAGAGTGCAAACTATACCAGTACTTGCAGTATCAAAACTCAAAAGTATAACAGTATATGTTCACTTAAGTGTATATAAAATATACATCATTTTTAAAATAGGAAGAATAGTAAAGGATATCTTATGAAAATTATTCAATCAGGGACCTCTTGGAAATAAGGCATGCAGAATTGTGGGCCAGGTGTTTTTGGTTTATTTTTGTTTGGGCTTCTCTGATATTCATTCAGTAATTATTGAGTAACCATTACATGTCTTCCACTATTCTAGATGCTTTGAAATTTCATGTCAACTTGGAAAACTAACAAAAGAGTCAGCTTTCAAGTTGCTAACAATCTATATGGAGAATAGGAAGAAATATTTAAAAGAAAGGAATATCATGATAATCAGTAGCTAGTGTACTATTTAAAACCATGACATGCTTTTAGAGATGAAAAAGCTAGCCCATAGCAACACTGTCATCATCCTCCATCTTACTGATGACAATTTTTAAAGTTATGATATGCCTATACTTATGATGCATCTTTGCCTTATTAATTGGTCATGCTTTAAGGTTATGTCAGAAATAGCATGTACAAGTGCATCTTTGAAAACATGCCAATTTCCCAAGGTTTCTTTATTCCACAACAGCATGTGACATTGAATATATGCATACACACACACACACACACACACACATATATATATATACACATATATATATATATACATATATATATATATGTATATATGTATATATATATATATATATATAAAGCATCAACTGGTGTGAGACAAAAGGTGGATCCAATGATGGCACTCCTTATGCTATGGAGCAAAGTAAAGGTACCAAGACAAAGGGCATCCTTCTGTCTTCATATCAAAGACAAGCCACTCTAGTGCAAGAGAATCTGATGCCCAAGTCATTAAGATGTGGTTGCACATAAAAGATGCAGTGCAGATAATTCAAACTAGACAAGAAGAATATGCTGTAGGAATAATTCTTCTTGCCATGGTATCTGGCACAGACAACAAATAAATCTTCATTTTTTTATTCTAGTGTCAGGCCATGAAGGAGCCACAAAGCCAACTTGTTATCTGCCATTAATAGCAACTTTGTGGGGTGGTTCTCAGCTATGGATAGCCTTGACTTCTGTATATAAGACAGAGACTTTCACCACCAGAAATCCCACCCAACAAAAAGCAGCCGTGCCAGTGACTCAACACCTTCTACAATGTGAAGTTAGCTAACAAACTGAAATAGTAAGAACTGTGTGGTTTTTCTGTAATTAGAAACCACACAAGAAATTAAGCAAAGCTCTTACACATATGTTCTTAGGCACTGTTCAACCCTTAAAGAATCAGCTTCAACTTCAGCTTTGCAGGTATATCCTGGGCCCTGAAACTCAGGTCCATGCAGCAGTCTAAGAATCTTCCAGAACCATGCATTAGACACCCATTTCCTGCTTATATGTACTGCACCTCTTGGTACACCCATGATTTTGCTGGCATAGCCTTCTTGCCTGCTCACATGTCTAGCTCCAACTTGAGTCCTTTTCCTTGGCAAAGACTTTCTCAGTGAACTTCACAGCATAGCCTTTGATCACACTTTCATAATTAAGAGTCACTAAGGTAATTTACTGTCAGAAGCATCCCTCCCTCATCAGGGTCAAATGCCAGATTGGGGGATAAAAATCATAGGTTCTGTTTGCAGAACTCAGTTGAAACCAGGTGGACTTCTCAAAACTGGTTTGTAAAGTTTTGTATTCAATAACTTACAAGTGTTATTATCTATGGTATGGTCTCCTGGTCAGTTCATAAAACCACATCTAAAATATTATGTGCCAGGCTGAGGACATGGGATCAATACGACCTTTCATGGCATCATTTTTGGAAGAAATAGCAATAAAATACATAGTATGAAACTTTGATCTGTTTCTATGCTACACTGTCAAAATCAAGCCAATAACAAAATGTTTATGTGATCAAAAATGCTTAAGTGACTATTGAGGAGAGGATACCTCACTGAGTCCCTACAGCACCCACTTGCAGCACTTACCACTACTCCACATTCTCCAAGCCTCTGCTGGAGCCTCAGAGAAAACCCTCATGAACTTCAGATGCTTCCCAGCAGCCCCTGCCCAGTGGCAGGAGGCAGGTGGTGGCTGCAGTGAGCCACAGGGCACACCATTGCTTCATTTGGCTGAACACATAGCACACAACCTTACATATGACAGCATAACAGACCTTAAGCTTCTCTTTTACTACTCATCCACAAAAGCATTCACCAGAGAAGGAGCTTAACAGAAGACAGAAAGAAAATGGTTCGTAGATCTGCCTCTTTGATCTAAAAAGCAGTCAATAAAAATATAGAAATAAGTACTTTAAAACAAAGATGCTCTTAAAAGGCATGCTAAAGCTAGCTTATTTCCTCTCATAGCCATTCCTTTATAGAGTCTCATGCTTCCCTTTAGTGTTAAAGCACCACACCACAAGCCACCATTCTGCTTTCAGAAAACACAAGGCTAATGCAGAAATGATGAAGGGACTTCTCTTACCTCTCAGTTCCCCCAGATCCAGCGATGTTCCCAGCTGCTCTAGTAAGGCAACCCGTGCTGCATTCTTTTTGTGTTTCTTGCCATCGTAATGCTGCTGGGCCATCAGAGGATTATTAAACCAGGCTGCGCAGAGGCCACAGTATCTGTCTGAGTCTCTCCTTTGATAGGGAGGTGTGACCACAGGAGCCGTGTCCACTCGAGGGGCCTTAAGTGAACTCAGGGGTGTTGCTGCGGAAGAAAGCAACAGTATGTCAGTGCATGCCTGAACACACTTCCCTTAGGTATTGACGAATAACCATCCAATGCTCATGATGGCAGAGGCTTTGTCAAGACTGGGAAATCACCATTGCCAACCATCATTTTGAGTAGGGTACAAACAGGAGACTCTAAACCACTGAGATTGAAGTTTGGATAGTTTTAAATTCTTGAAGGACTGTTCTCTCAGTCAACTTGGAGTAGAATCAAGACTGAAAGGCTCAGAATGAGTCAATTAGTACTATCGTGGAAAAGGGCTAATAAACTAAGGCTAGTTGGTACCAAGTAGGAAAGCATGCTACATGTGTCAGGTTTTTACTGGGATAGGCTATTTCAAACCACATCTGCTAACACCAACGTTGAAAGGACAGCTTGTCTCCCAGAAGACCCAATAAGACACTCTCCTGAGCAGAAAGAAGTTGCATATCCAAGCTCGAAAGGCGCATATCACTATTTTGAGATTGTACTCCCAGCTATTAATTTAACACATCCCATTGTGAGTTTAGTTATTTCTGGCCCAGGGAAAGAATAGAATTGAACTTGAAGGAGTTTACTAATGGCAAGTAAAAATAACTTCTGTATGCTTTCAACATATAAATTGCTTCTTTTCTTACAATGCGTGTGCCTGGAGTTACTGTCCTATTTCTCAGATGATTGACTTCAAAGACAGCAAGGGGAATGCTATAAAGGTGAGGGATGTAGTTATAATGCATGGCTCAGAACCAAATACTTCAGCTCCAAGGCCAGAGCCTCTTCTCAGACCCCCAAGAACTTTCATGTTTAGTAAACCAAGAGGCCACCTCTTTGTTTTTATAAAGGGTTGCACTGAATCATAGAAAAAAATTATTTCAATCCAAATATGTTGGAGGAAGAAACTGGTGTTCAGTCTCATTGGCTTGTTAGTCATAAGCAACTTAATAGCATCTTCCACATGCCCCTAATCCCCATGACATGGATTTGTAGTTGACAAAAATCATGACAATTAGAGTATTCTTCCATGGAAAAGCAACAGCTTTGGAAATCAAAGACAAGTTAAAGAACCAATTAATCAACTTCTCAACCTCCCAAGCATTTATGGGGGACCTTTAATGTTCGAATTAAATGACTGATGCACAAATACGTACTTACTATATGACACTTTCATCCAAGCGGCACACTATCACGACAGAATCTTAAGCAGACTCACTTTTATTCCAAATGCTCATCATGGTTGTAGCTAAGATTAAACTAAATGGGCTGCCGTGTGGAGGAACTCTGATACATTTAATGTTTTTTAAAAGCCTCCCTGCTGAATTTGGTCAGCTGGAACCATACAGAAATGAAGCCCAAATGTGGGCCATATGTCTCATCTGCCATCTGGTATCATTCCATCATGACTTAGCAGCACTAATGAAAGCTCCAAATATGCAGTCAACTTGTCTATGAAAAGATATCTATCTCCTATCGCAAGGAAATCACACCTTGCTTCCAAAGTTTTCCTACATCTTTTCAGTTTCTGCAGATGCACAGCTACATGGCAATAGAAAAAAAAACATCCTTTGTCTGCAGTCAGAATGAATGTTGGCTCCTGAAGCACGGTTGTTTTTTTTTTTTTTTTTTAAACTGAGCCCTAGAAGGGATTTCACGGTCATTTTTGTTACTTGATACCTGATATTCCACATCTGAGAAGGAACAGCATTCAAGAAATAATCTATCAAATGGATTACCCTCTCTAGCACACAGGAAAGCGTTTGCTCTTCTGTTTGTGTTGGAGTTTTACTCCCTCCAAACTCCACTGTCTGAGTGTAAACCTGGAAGTTTTAACTTTCTCTTTTGTCTTGTTTTCTAGCCATCTCTGCAGCTCCAGCCAGTTTCCATTCCTGTGAAGCCTGTGAAGGCAAGCAAAGGTGCAGCATGGAAAAAGCTTTGAATTGAAGTCATATGCCAGTCAGACAGGGCTTCACCACCACCAGTCTGGGTGACTCCTGGTTCCTGATGTCTTTGGTTTCCACAAAGTGGCACTGCAGGGTCACCATCTTCTTAAGCTAGCACATTTGTGGTTACAGGCTCACCAGGTGGCAATGGAACAGTCTGTAGAAACACTTTCTTTTTCACAGCTTTGACTCAATGCCAATTAAAGAAATTATATAGGAGCAGCTCACTCTCAGTTTTAAATCTGTGTGTGCATGAACCATAACACAGGGCTTAGCCAAAGTGTACTATCCTAACCAAATGAATACTAAACAGGAATATTGATGATCTTTGATTGAAAAACTTCTTTAGTTAATGTGTAATTTTATACTTTTTGTATTCTTTCTAATTGTAAGAAAATAGCCAATACTGACTTTACCTGCCTTTTTTAAAACCTAAATCCAGAAGTGTTAGCCACTCAAAACCAGTAGGTTTTGTATTTAAACATTACATTCATCTAAATTCTAGTATCTCTTGCTCAGATTGAACTTCCAACCAAACACATCAGAATAGGTGGGGATATGAACTAAGCCCAAAAATTCGTACCCACACACCCACTCTAACACTGGTTCATGTTTCCATTGTCTATCCAGTGCTGAGGATCCTAGTCCCAAGTACTACAATATTTTCCTTAAAAATTACCCTAAAATAGCAGGAGGTGCTGGTGCATGCCTTTAATCCCAGCACTCAGGAGACTGAATCAGGTGGATCTTGGAGTTCTGGGCCAGCTTAGTCAACAGAGTAAGTTGTAGAACAGCCAGGGTCTGTCTTGAAAAAGAGCTCCTCCCCAAACTACCATAAAACTGATGTAGATCTCCATGAAAAAGACAGCCTCATAACATATGCAGCAGCAGTACCAAAAATTGTCACAGCTGTTTTTCCATTTTATGAAAACATAGATCTCAATAGTAGCTAATATTACACATTAATATTGCTAAAGTTAAATAGCAGTTTTGATTGTTTTCCCATTTTGATAGTGGGAAGTTGTGATTACCTGCCATCAACTGACTCTTACCAGTAGGCACGTGTCACCTTTCTGTATTCTTCCTAACCCTAATGCTACAGGCCCTGACAACTTAGAGTGAGCTCACTTTCCTTCCTCTAAACTTACAAGCATTTCTTCACTATACCATTCACTTGGCATTTCTTGAAATCACTTTCAATCTTAGTAATCATATAAATGTATGTTTGTGGATATGTGGAAGAAAAATGAGATAATAAACTTTTACAGATACATTTGTATTCACTGTCTTCTCTAGTATATGCCCATAATTCCTTACTGCATTTCAAAACTACTTAAAGTAAAAACAAAAAGTAGGGAAACCCCAAGTCTCTCTATGATTCATTTATTAGAAGAACTTGGCCTAGAGTCATGCAATGGCATTTATAGGCTATATATTATGTAGTGGTAAGCATACTGGATAGAATTATTGATAAGTGTGTCCCCAGGTTCATATACATGTGCTGTCTGGTGTATGTATCATTATATGCATTGGTTAGTTTTTATTTCCAACTTGTTACAAACTAGAGTCACTCAGAAAGGAAACCTCAGTTGAGGAATTGCCTCCATCAGCTTGGCCTATCGGCATGTCTGTGGAACATTTTCTTAATTGTTAATGACATTAGAGGGTTCAGTCCACTGAGGGCAGTGTACTCCTAGGCAGATGGACCAGGGTTGTGTAAAACAGCCAGCTGAGCAAGCTATGGAGAGGAATGCAGTAAACAGTGTTATAGGCTCCTGCCTTGGATTACCTCTATGAAGAATGGAGAGCTGTAAGCTGAAACAAGCCCTTTCTTCCTCAGGTGGCTTTTGATCACAGTGTTCATCATCACAATAGAAAGTAAACTGGCACAGCACATGTTTAAAATCCTGAATGTGTTCAGTTTCAAAACACTTTTAGCCTATATGTTTTGACCAGAAGGTCATGGATTTGTAGACAGTGAAAAGTAACCCAAACAGACCCCAGTATTCTCTAAGAATTAACACAGCAGAAACACAGCTTCCCTCAAAACGTGACTTAGAAGACTCACAGCCCTACACATATTTCATATCCTTCTGCATGCCTTAAACAAAGTGTCAGGAAACTGCATCTCAACAGAAACCTTTTAGATGAGCTGTCTCCAATGAGAATAATGTGTGCCTTTGACCCCATTTGTGTTTTCTGACAAAACCACCAGCTGATTTGAGGACAAAAAAAAATGTTCTCGGTGTCTGCACTGCTGTCTAACTACTGCCCTACACTACAGCAAGGCATTGCTTGCAACCAGACTCTGCATGAGTGGTAAGCAGCTAGTGGAGTGCAATCCATGCCTTTCATTGAATGACTGAAACAACTAATCAGTGAATAAATTAAGTGGTCATCATTATAAGCACGTACATTGAGACAGAAGCAAAAAACTTTCCTTTTGTTTCTAAACTGTGTCATGAAAGGCTTGAGAAACTCGGTATTATGATAGTCAGTGTAAATATAAGCAAGGATGTAACAAGATGTTGAAGAGGAGACCTTGACAGCTAAACAGCTTGCCAAGTACGGACACACACCCCAGGCTTCCTTTTTCTTTCAAGCTAAATTAGGTAAATTAAAAAGCCACTATTCTCTAATTTCCATCCATTTTGTGGGTTGGCCTATTTATTTTTTGGAGACTATAAATTGTGTGCACCATTCTAGAAGCTTCACTTTCAAGTAGGAAGTTGTGTCTATCCTGACATCTAAACTCTCTCTCCCTCCACTTCTCTCCTCTCTCTCTCTCTCTCTCTCTCTCTCTCTCTCTCTCTCTCTCTCTCTCTCTCTGTGGTTTCTGCTACATATCTGACAGCATTTTGAGGAGGCTGAGAAAAAGGTGGAGGTAGGTCTAATGGCAGGAGGTCTTTGGGGTGCTACATGTTAGCATGGTCCCTTATATTTGCTCCTCTGCCTTTTGTCTGCCAGGAAGAGCAGTCTTAAGCACACACATCCACTCACTTACCATGATGCTCTTTCTAAGAGGGTAGGGGACAAGTAACCATGGACCAGACCCTCTGAAACTATGCCTCCAGTCAGGCATTTTATTCAGAAAGTAACTCAGAAGGTACCAGTTGCTATAAAATGGCTGATATTTGGAGGCTTCCCAGATTCAGAACTTTCAGGGCTGAAACAGAAAAACCTGCTGGCTCCACCCCTGCTTCTGAGGACAAAGCTGGCTTAGTGTCACATTAGGAAAAGGAAAATCTGTGAGAAGTTTGGAATGGGTGTTTCAATGAAGCAAGCAGAATCTAGCACCAGATCACCAAGGAGGCATGGAAAGATGGTACCTGAGGCAGTAATGAGTAGCTACCTACTTCTATCCCCAATCCCCACCACGGGGGTGAGGGGGTGCGGTCAACACCAACCAAACACTGAAAACACCTTCCAGTTTTTCCAGGTTTACATCCTCCTCACATCTTCCAGGTCCTCTCTCTCTTGTTCTGATTTTCTCTCTGCTAATCTTCCTTGCTCTCTGTCTTCCTCTTCATTACCCTTCTTTTCATCTCCCACACCCTGTCTCAGTTTCTCTCTGCTACTCTCACTCTTTGAATTCTAGTCATTTACACTACACTCCATTCTCTTCTCAGGCTCACTATTCTCAATGATTTCTTCATGTTGAGGTGACGAAACACGGACTACTGTAACAAAGATCTCACCCCATTGAGACATAGCCAGGGACCCGTTCCACCTAGAGCATGTGGTGTTCTCACAATGGCAATCTTCTCCATGATGCTAATCCTTCCCACTTGTAAGTTGCCATAGTTTTCTACTTCCTTGGTTTAATTGTCCCAGGTTCTTGATTGGCCATTGATGCAATTTGGAGATCAGGAGATGAACCATTCATAGGACATTCTAGTAAGAAGCAACATCGGAAACAGCAAAGACCAGATCTGCTCTATGACCAGCCCCACAATTGTGAGATCTGGTTTCGAGCAGGGATCATGAGTCCAAATGATGCAACACATCAAGCCCAAGATGTGTTGTCAGCATCTGTTCTCAGTGGGCATTATTTGAAATTGTACATTTTCCCTTAAAAGAAATTGATTTCCAATGCTTATGATGGACCTTCTTTCTTATCTCTACTCAAATTAATGATAATAGTAACTCCAGCAATTGTCACATACCCCCCCCCCAATACTATAGATAGTAGTACACCTGACTGGATCATTAAATGCTGACTGAAGGCATATCTGTCACTGTAAATCTACAGCTTCATTGCCAAGCTATCTAGATCCTACTGCAGGTATCTGACTCAACTCCATGCCCCTATGGGAGGATCCATTCAGACTCAGGTCCCTTGCACACTGCCTGTGATGTGTTTGATGCACATATGATGAAGGAAGAAATGAAGGGATGGAGGGAAGGAGGAAGAAGGTGAGAGATGGGGCTAGAGAGAGGAAGGAAGGAGATAGTAGAGAAGGGGAGAGAAAGGGGAGGGAGAAGGGAGAGGAAAGAAGAAGGGATGAGGAGAGAGGAAAGAAGAAGGGATGAGGAGTAAGGGAAGAAGGGAAGGGAAGAGAAAGGAATGGACTTTTTGCTCACTTTTATCTTGGAGAGTATGTTTTATGTTTAAATAAATAATTCCTGAAAGCTGAATTTGAAAGCTTTGAGGATTTCAACAAAACAATCTCCCAGATCTAACAAAGAAGGTATATTCATCACAGGTGATGTGTGCATCCATATTTTTTTTTAAAAAAAATCATATTGCAATAGGAAAAAAATATGGTCCTGTTTTAAGAAAGTATTCATCATCTAGAGAAATCCTCAGGACAGAACATAAACTGCAGGATATGGTTTATATTATGCATAGGGTAGAAAACCAAATCACTCATGAAATGATATGTCAACAGATACAACATAGAACTATCTACAAGTATTGTAAGGGTACAAATTAATATCTTAGCAAATATTCTTGTATATAATCTCATCAGTGCAGAGGCAAGCATTTGTATTTTATAAATCATATGTAGGCTGCATTTCATGCTACCATGCATTGGTACAGACTTGAAAACGTGACTCTGGAAACTTGCAGCACCACAACCAAGTCTTAAATCTTTGAAGATTTAATTTGCAATGACTTATTTGTTGATTTGTTGTTGATTTTCCTGGGAAAAAATAGTGTAATCAGAATATAATGTAAGAGTACCCGTGTCTTCTTTCAGGAGACCCAGGAGAGAAAGGCAGTTTTCATACCATTTTCAAAGACCAAAAAGTGTTCTAATTATTTAGATAAGTTAAGTACCTCTCCTCTTCTCATATGAGGGACTCTGAAGTAAATAATGTTCCTTGTGCCATGAAGAGAAAAAACAAATCACATGCCACTCTATAAATTAAACACTATTGTATGTTTCAAGTTATACACCATTGTGTATTTCCCAAAAATAAACAAAGAGGAAGATGGTTTCACAAACTGTCATTCTAACTCAATTGTATGTCAACATTCTTAGCATAATCAGTTTGCTAACATGGCTTGCTTCTTCACCTATCTCACGCAGCATGAATATGTTATCAGTCCTTATTAAGACAATAGTCATAGATCACTGGCTTTCATTACTACAGAGTAATTCCCTCCAGTTTCAGTCACTGATTGGACTCTAAATATCTTAAGTACATCTATTTTCTGCAGGATCTTTGAGGCTGAAAAAGAGGCTGGCTATTCTATAGAAATGGAAAGCCTTTTATTAATTTTCTCATACCAACAAGAGTTTAGAATGTAAGTTCTGCTGGACAAGGGTTATTATGTGTTTGCTTACTTGTCCATCTCAGATGCCAGGAACTGGATCTGCACATGGCATGCTCTTGCTAAAGAAGGAAAACAATTCAGTCTCTGTAACTCTATTTGCATGTGAGAAAGAACAATGGCTTTCTTAGGGCATCCCCTGACTGGGTATAATGGCTGACACAGAATCACTGAACAAAGCTCTCTGCAGCCTGCTCAGAAAAAAAGTGTTTTCTCAGAGAAGACATCCTGACACTAGGTCTGCAGATTCTGCACAGGGAAGATGCTACAATCCCTCAGAGTGGCAGAATCTCTGGTTTTGTTTATGGTTCCTAATCCCTTGGTGGAGCTGGCCTGAAATAATACACGGGCTCATACAAAATCCTTAGAGGGTTTTTAAAATCTGAAGACTGGTAAAGTCTTGTGGATCCCACAGGAGCCACTTGCTCGAGGTAAGCCACATTTTCAACACTAGATGACATGTCCCTTTCAGTCATTCCCTGTATCTGGGAAGCTGGGCTTTTGGGTGTTATCCAGAACTAATCTAACTGACCAATGAGGGGTTATCCATGTGTGTTGCTGAGGTTTGTGATGCTGTATACAGTGTCTGGCAGACAAAGATCTTCATTGGTAGAAAGGTTATTTAAAAATAAAATGAAAAGATCTTCTTGCGTTTGATTTGTATTGTTTTCCATTGGCCAAGTCATTAAAACAGACTTACAAAATTGTTTAGAACTAACTATTTAGTAAATGTATCTGAGAGGTATTTCTTTTGACCCAAGGGCTGAAGGTGCCTACTGCAGCACAATTTCAGATGCATTAAGAATTGTAACATTGTGCTTCTATGGAAGTTGTACTTCTAAGACCTCCAGTTCTCTCAATGTTCATGTGTTCAGCTTCTCATTACTACGATAGATCTCAGCACATTTAGGATATTTATAATTTTCTTTTTAAAATTCAATTGAGATCATTTAGCATCCCCTTTAGAGAATGCACTTTATGACGTTATTTGACACGTCTGAATGGTCAGACCTATTACTCTTGCACTTTGGGCCCTTTATTGATTAAACTTAGGGTCATTTGTACATAACCATGTGATTCCATAGTAGTCTATCTGATGCCCATGGTGGCTGCTAAGTAGCAGACAATGAGGTAGCCTGTGTAGCTTTGATAACCTGCACTAAAGGTTGATTTACAACCTGATCAGGGCAAGGTGGGACAAGAGATTTCACCACTCTGGTGAGAATGGTGCACACTTTAAAATCCTTGAGTTGTAGAAGTTTGGAATTTTTCCTATTTTTTGGATCCATAAAAAAAGTGAAATCATATATAAGGTTGAACTGCTACTTACTGCTTGGGCAGAAATTAACTAACCA
Organism: Phodopus roborovskii; assembly: GCF_943737965.1. Taxonomy (NCBI): domain Eukaryota; kingdom Metazoa; phylum Chordata; class Mammalia; order Rodentia; family Cricetidae; genus Phodopus; species Phodopus roborovskii. The sequence continues at coordinate 19,704,779 of NW_026126409.1, read as the reverse complement.
TCTGTTTACTGGACACCTGTAGACACAATGACATGTCTTTAGATCTCTTTCTTAGAATGGGTAAGAGGCAACATTCAAGACAAGTGCAATGGCCTTGCTGCCAGGAACGGGTTGCTTCCCCACCTCCCAACATCTGCCCCCAGAAAGTGTCCCAAGCCAGAAGCATTACCTAGATCACAGAAACTAAGGTCAGAGCAGCAGGAGGACCGTGCAGCTGACACCAGCACTGGCACCAGCTGGCTACTTCTTTCAGCACTCCCAGTCCACCCAGCCCATACCCCACACTCCAGAGTAGGGAATAATTTACTTATCCTACAGCATCAGCTATTCAACTGGAGAAGCAGCTTCCTGGATCATTTCTTATAGCCCATGAATATTTATAGAGAAATCAGAGATGAGAATAGTGATCAGGCCTAGAAGCATGGCCGGGATAAAGTGCCACTACTAAATCTGGAGAAAGAGAGAGGCAGCCTTGCAGCCTGGGGCCAGAAAAAAACAGAACATTTGGAAGTCATGCTGGGAAGGGAGCCTGGCCTTGTTCTCTGAGCAGAACTCCCACACCCACACCTGCTTTTCCCCACCCACTCCCCCTACCCTCCACAGAAGGGGGCTCCTGGCTTCTCTGTGTAACTACAGCATTGGGCTTCTTGGTACACATACTCTGAAGTTAGCATTGACCTCAATACTTTATGGTTTCCACATTATGAAAAATGACTCTACTTGCATTAAAAGCACAATGCTAACCATGTGTACAGAGTGCTGATATTTATTCGCAGATCATCTGACTGCTTTTTGGATGGAAACAGACTTGAGAGTTGCCACTATTCTGACTTAGCTCTATAAAACTTCAGAGCAACTCTAGAAAGTCATGAGATCACGTGGGCACAGATGAGCTGCTCTGCTCCAGGTCATGGCAGGTCTCAACATTATTACACCAGGAGCAGCCAGAGTGTTAGAGACTGAGATACCCTGATCTCTAAGAATGTGGAGCCCCAGTTTTCTGTCACTGCTTTTCAAATTGAGCCGTAAGGTTGGTGAACAGAGACAGGTGCCATTAAGTAAGGAGTTTTTAGGCTGGGCAAGACTCTTCTGATAAATTTTGGAAAAATCATTAAGTTAGTACAGTTCCCAGAGGACCTTCACAAAGCATACACTGCTGAGGACATGAGAACAAAAATAATCTCTTTCCATGAGGCTGTGTGTGCCAAGGACCACCAGCGAGAGAACGGTTAGTTCAAATCTACTCCCCAGGGTATGCCCCCACCAGGAATACACATCTTTTGTTAGTGTGTTAATCTCAGGTTGCTCTCCCACCAAATGATGGGAAGTCTCATACACAAATTTGCCAAATTAGCATTGAGGACTCCATGGCTCTCAGTTTTGGCTGGGTATTTGAGTCAGCTAAGGCAAGTTCACCTATCACTGTCCTCAGCCTCACAAGACTAATTGGTTCAGAACCCCCTTAGGTAAGGGTAGACCTCAGCAGGCTTTAGCACTTTGCAAGTGCCTCTCAGGTGACAACAGTCACAATGGGGTGACAATCTATGGCATGGACTCCCTTTTCACAGCAATCTTCCCAAGCTCATTTGTATCACAGCTGGTACCAGGCAGATAGCACACCTCATGAACTTCAGTGCCAGAATGAACATGTTTTGACCCAGTTCCCCAGAACTATTTTTATTAAATATGTATTATGTTGCCAAAACTACTTATACAAAATGTCTATATGTTTTCTAAGAAGAAAATAACGAAATCAACAAACAAAAAACAGTGTCATTTTTTTTAAAAACTACACTAAACTCAAATTCACAACTCAAGATAAGGTGATTTTATATGGGTTTTTGTTCAATTTGGACACTGTAGGGCTTCTGCATCTGTTCGAAGATATGTTTGTATCAATCTGTACTGGAACCCAAACCATCTCACTGCTCACGCCTGCCCCTTAGTTTTGCATGGCTGCCTATCATGAAAAGAGTTGAGTCAGCAAAGGTTAGGACTGTGTGATGGTGAGTGTTCATGTAGCTGGCCACAGTTTTGTTGTTGATCTAGAGACACAAAACTCATCCAAAGCCAAACAAGATGCCTGATAGAATAATATGGTGGGTGTTTGAGAGCCAGACAAGATGGCTTAAGAATGAAAGCCTCACAGGCTGAAGAGTCAAAGCTACTTAAAACAGAAGAAGAGAGGCTAAAGTATGACTTAATAATATTTGAGGCACACCAGAGAGGAGGGAATGTGGCCTGTTGGCCATCTATTTTCCAAAGAGGCTAGAAAGAAGGAAGCCCAGTGGCCAGGAACATCAGGCCTTTTGATGAGAGGTACTTACTGACCAATGCTAATACATGTTGACTGTAGTCGGTAACTGAAGGCACGTGAGACTTCAGCACCAGGGAAGACTGTCAAATCAAACAGGCTGTGGGACTTGAAGGAAATGGACTCTCTGGAAACAAGTGGATAAGATAGGCTTTTTGTGAACTTGTTTCATCCCTAGACATGCTATAAACACTTCGAAAAGCCAAATTCTCAAATGCTGAACACCAGGATTTGCTAAATGTGTGAATTAACTTCCCCCTTTATGTTAAAAAAAAGAAAAAGTATGTAATATAATGCCTTCACACCCAGAGCTAGCTCCTTAACCCCTCCTCGGCTCCAATATTTTTTTAATTATTTTTATTATTTTACATATCAATCCCAGTTCTCTCTCCCTCCCATCCTCCCATGTCCCCTGAACCCCCATCCCATCCCCACCCACTCCACTGGGAGGGTGAGGCCTTCTAGGAGGGATCATCAAAATCTGTCAAGTTATTTTGAATAAGGCCTAGGACCTCCCTCCTGTCTCTAGGTTAAGGGATACACGCAGGAAAATGGATGGAACTTGAAACCATCCTGAGTGAGGTAACCCAGTCACAAAAAGAGAAACATGGAATGTACTCACTCATATATGGATTTTAGACATAGAACAAAGAATCACCAGCCTATAATTCACACCACCAGAGAAGCTAGGATATAAGGAGGAACCTAAGAGATTCATACAAGGTCCCTCACAGAAGGGAAAGGGACAAGATCTCCTGAGCATATTGGGAGCAGGAGGGATGGGGGTGTACAGTGAATGAAGAGGGAGTTAGGAGAAAGAGAAGGGGAGAAGAGGAAGAGAGAGGAGAACATGAGGGACTAGGAAGATTGAATCGGGGGACGAATAGACAAGGCTCCAATATTCTATATGAATTAGATTTGCTAACTGAAAGTGGGAAGTCCAGGCAGTCAGATCTCAGCTACCATAGTGGCTGAAAGCAAAGTGAAGAGGCTAATGATTAGCAGTTTATATCAAAGTATAATCGTGGGAAGAACTGATGAGTGAGTGGGCTTTAGCCTGTGCCCACTTCTCAGGCAAGTGATCTCTATAGGTAGCAAACTGGTGGCAATCAATCCTACAGATGACTGGGGACTGCCAACTTCAATGTCCTCCCTAACTTCCCAGTACTGAGGCCTTTGCTCAAACTTCCTGGATCCTGCCAATAGCCCTAGCTAACAAAAAGAATCAGAATTGTGGCCTGCAGAGGGGACTGAAAGACCTACTAGGGTACCCTTAATCTCCCCTTTGTAACTGGTAATACAACAAAATGCTCTTGAAAATCTTAGCTAAATTTAAAGTCCTGGATTCCCAGGCACTCAAAGAAATCACTTAGCAGGAAATCCACCAGAGAAGCAGTTTCTCTAAAGGCTGTCCGAGTTAAAAAGGGGAAAAGAAAGAAATCATATGCTTCAGTGTCCCTGAGCCAACTTGGCTGTTGACTCACTTGATAAAAATTAGCATATTTTCTACTGTATTCTAAACACAAAGCTAAAACCAGAGGCCTGGCTTTCTTACCCCAGGGTGTAGTGAACCACTGCATTTATGAGTAGGATGGGATGGGAAGGGATCTGAATGTCAAAGAGGGCTGTGACCATTGTCAGGAAACAAATAGGCCTTTTGAGGATAAGAGAGGAAAGGCAGGGTCCTAAGTATCAATAGAGCTCTGGTTTCTGGCAGAAGCTTCACTCTAGTCACTGGCATCCATATATCCAAATAGTCTGGAATATTCTGGTGGAAGCTCCACCTGAGCCCTGTCCCCCATCTCTCTCCAAAACCTGTTGCATCTCAGAAAGCCCACCGCAAGATGACCCCTCCCCCAGAGATCCAGAGATGCTCATGATCACTCCCTTCCAGTCTGTCTTTTCCAGCTCCTCTCTGGGGGAGGGGGTTGTTGGAAATCATCTAGGAGCATTTTAGCCATTAAACCTGAGCCTTTTCTAATTTGGTTTGATTTGGATTGTTGTTGGAGAGGTTCATTGAATACAGAAACTTTTCATTCTTAGGCTAAGAACAGTTCAGAGTAGATATTGTGGTGGGGGGTTGCTCTTCAGAAACACCTATGGGAAAGCATTAGTCTTGTCTTCCTGAGCTTGGAATGGGGAGGTTAACACCCTCAGTGCAAGGTCTGCTGAGGAAGACAAGTGAGAGAGAACAGACCCACTTCTAAGAAAGTCCTGGGGCCTCGTGGGCAGTATGTTGAGTTGAAGTACCCAACAGTAACCTGGCAGCTAGTGATGTAATCACAAAGTAGACCAAGCTTAGAGCCAGAGATATAACTGAGTGTATTTACAGGCTGCTTCTGTGGCCCTAAAGAGAGAGGAGGAACCTCAGGCACTGGTTGGTGCTGGCCTTTTCACCAATCTTCATGGTCAGAGAAAATTTAAATCTCTTTTGTAAATATGGAACACTATAATGCTTACCTCATTTGACCACAGTTCTTGTTAATGCTTGTAAAACCAAGAGGAAACACAGTGTTTTAAGGCTGGTGTTCAAGATCTGTGGGTTTTTCAAGGAATAAGGATGTTTGCTACTCATTATTTCAGGCATAATGCCTACTTTATGGGTGCCTTCTTAGTTTCATAGACTAGACATGGCCTGGGATCCTACCATTGCTGGGCAAATCACAGTTGCTGTCAGTTTAATCAGACTAGCAATGTACTCCATTCTGTGTGAGTTTCCCAAGACTAACTATGTTTGCTGCTGACAGTTTGAGGGTAAGCACAGTAAATTGATCATCTTACTACTTACTTACTTACTCTGCTTCTCCAAACAATGTCCTCAAGGGATAATGACAAGAGAAGAGAGCCTCTGCTGCCAACCACCTGCACCTCCTGGACAGACATGATTCCACCCCACTAAGCTTCAGGTCCCAGAAAAGGAAAATGAGATGATTTGCAATTCTCCAAAACTATTTCTTATATTTGTGCACAGCTATGGAAACAAGTATCAAGACAGACTATGCCAAGCCATCCAAGCAACCTGAATCAGAGGATAGAACCGCAATGGTATATAAAATCTTATATGCAAATAGGAGGTGTGAAGGAACCTGGGGTGCATACATTATTCAACATTTGAATTTATGTAACTTTCAAACAGACCTAGAATACCCTGATCTTTATTCATCCCACAGAGAACTCAAATAAGCAAGTCTGTGTCTCGCATGGAAATTCATGGATGAGTCCTAAAGCCTTTTCCCCAGGGAATAAAGACAAAGACAGAAATGTACAGTCGACACACACACAGCCACTGAGTGGCAGAGACCATAGCTGATTTGTCTCCATTTCCATACTGTTCATTGTCCCTACAAATGAAAAATGATCCATTTCAAGACTATAAATATCTGTCCTTGTGGCTGTGTTGCTGCTACTAATCACCTAGTGAGAGCCCTAGAGTTTGAACTGCTGTAATGAAGTGAGCCAAAACTGGCAAGTAGTTTCATGAAGCCTTGCTTACCACCAGAGCACAGAGCAAAGTTCTGGAACCTGCAACCCTCCCAGCTTTTGCTTTTCAGTTCTGACTGTGCCCAGTGCAAGTTTCTCACTTGCAGGTCTCTGCTGCTTCTTCAGTTAGATGGTCCTAATAATAATACATTACTATGCTTTATGCATGACAAAACACAAAAGACTAAATGAAACACTGAGTGTGATGCTTCTGAAATAATTGCTTTACAATTACCAGCTTTGGTACCGGTTTTATTAATAAGCTAGAGTTTGACTACTCAGCTTCACATAGTTTAACTGTATTTAGGATTTTTTTCCCAAATGTTTTTGTAACATTGCAGAGTAATGAGCAGACTTTTTGAGGCTTAATGTTTGGAAATGAATGTTGGGTAATTCTTGCTGGGTATATACATAGTCATTTCTCATTATTCATGGTAGGCTTTCAATTGTGGCCAAAAACATTGAACAGTCTTGAGCCAGTGCTGTTAGAGGACTAGCTAGGCTCATATGAGCTGTGGTCACATTTTGATCAATGGATCAACACATAATCCTGTTGTGCATTTGTTAATGATACATTACTTGATGCACACAGTGAGTACATGGCCACCTATGCTCTAACTAAAGCTTGAAAGAACCTGAACTGTTGCTTGTATTTTTCTCTACAAGGTCATCTCTACCTGCTTGCCTTAGGAACACTGAACTACACTTCAGTATAACCCTTGGGGCAATTTTAAATGGCAATGTCACCATGAAAAATTACAGTCAAAGACTTTATCCTCAATAGAAAGCAAAACCAGGACACTGTTCACAGTGTGGGAACTGACACTAGAAGGCGAGAGGGCTGCCTTGCTCAGACTCAGTGTGGATCTTTATCAAGGGGGAGGACTCAGATTTCTTACAGTTCAGCACCTGTGTGGGAATAGCTACAAGGTGCTCTGGAAGCAGATGCATTCAGTGTCTCCTATTCACCAATGATGAGTTAACTCATGTGCTACTGATACATACTTATGTGTATTTATGTAGGACAATATGGTCACTCTGTACTTACTGTGAGATGAACACTACATCAGGGTTTTCTGAATGTACCTTCTGCCTTGTACTCCTTCTACAATTCATTTGAGGGCTGGTGTGCCAACAGAACTTGTGAAAGTTTACATAGGTAACACAGAAATTAAATCTGGGTCTGCCTTCAGAGACTGTGTTTGTGTCTTGGATTGCAATTTACACCATCTATTTGTAAGGAAACTCAAGAAAGTGAGCAAGTAGGCCCACCACTGTCTTCAAACTTTAACCAAAGCTATACAACTGAAAATGAAGCCATCAATATTTAAACATCTATCATTATTCTAATGTTTGCTCCCAGTTCTACACATCAAATAGATATTTCCTCAGTGTGCCAACAACTGTGGTAAGCACCACGGCAAGACTGGGGAAATGACACCATGCTCCCTGCTAAGCATGTCTCAGGAGTATGACGATGGTGTGTTTTTTTCCAGGATGTTAAAACAGGCGCTACAGCAACTTCAAAAATGAAAGAAAGGTTATTGCAAGCTTTAGTGTCATTACTGTCAGGCTAACGATGTTTGGGAATTACAGAAAACACTGGGCTCAAGATCTACTTTTTCTGTGATAGATGCATTCATAAAAGCTTCCAGGTGAAACAGGACCCTGAAGGGACAATGCATCAGCAGGATAGATTAAGCTCTCTGGTAATAGCAATGCTCAACTCCAAAATAGCACACTAAAGACTTGCTTCTTGTTCTTGCAAAGTTGCATGTCCCCTTCCATTCTGTAGCCTGGCCTTAAAATGATACCTTATGTTTTATCTATTCACAATCAACTTAATGTCTAGAGCAGGAGGTGAGTAGGTGGCCCATAAGCAACATGTTTTCCATGAGCACTAAGGAACCCTCTAATATAAGACATAGCTCCATCTAACCATTCAGATTATGCATCCACAGTCTAATCATTATACTTCATGGAAGATACTGGTAAAGATGCCTTTCCAGGGTTGAGATTTACTCTTTCATTTTTATTTGTTATTAATTTAAATTTTACATTCTATTCCAGTTTCCCCTCCCTCCTCTCTTCTGCTCTTCAGAGAGAGTAAGGCCTCCCCTAGAAAATCTACTAAGTCTGTCCCATCATCTCGTTGAGGCAGTACCAAGGCACTGCTCTACCCCCACACTCCTGTGTCTAGGCTGAGCATGATATCTCTTCATATAGAATGGGCTCCACTAAGTCAGTTTGTGCATTAGTGTTAGCCCTTGGACCCACTACCGGTGACCTCACATATTGTCCCAGTCACATCATTGTCACCTATATTAAGGGAGTCTGGTTCCCCATTTGTCAGGTTCCCCATTTGTCAGACCTGAGTCAGTGATCTCTCACTAGCTCAGGTCAGCTGATTCTGTGGGTTTCCCCATCATGGTCTTGATTCCTTTGTTCATATTATTGATCCTGCCTCACTTTGATTGTACTCCAGGAGCTTGGCCCATTGGTTAGTTGTGGATTTCTGCATCAGCTTCCATCTGTTTATGGAAGACAGTTCAAGTTTCTCCAGGGTTGTGGATTATAGACTGCATATCTTTTGCTTTATATCTGCTATTCACTTATGAGTGAGTACACACTATGTTATGAGTGAGTACATTCCAATTTTGGGTTACCTCACTTAGGATGTTTCTTTCTAGTTCTGTCCATTTGCCTGCGAATTTTAGGATGTCATTGTTTCTTACTGCTAAATAGTACTCCATTGTGTGAATGTACCACATTTCCTTTATCCATTCTTCAGATGAAGACATCTAGGTTGTTTCCAAGATCTGGCTATTACAACTAATGTTGCTATGAAAATAGTTGAGTAAATGTCCTTGTGCTATGAATGTGCCTCTTTTGGGTATATGCCCAACAGGGTCTTTAGGTAGGTTGATCCTGAATTTTCTGAGAAATCACCATACAGATTTCCACATTGGCCATACAAGTTTGCATTCCCACTAGCAATGGAGGAGTATCCACACCCTGTCCAGCATGAGTTGTGAATGGTGTTTTTGATCTTACCTATTCTGATTAGTATAAGATGGAATCTCAGAGTGGTTTTGATTTGCATTTCCCTGATGATTAAGGATGTTGAGCATTTCCTTAAGTGTTTTCCACCATTGAGGTTGTTCTGTTGGGAATTCTCTGTTTAGAACTATACCCCATTTTTAATTGGATTATTTGGTAGTTTGATGTCTAGTTTCTTGAGTTCTTTGTATATTTTGGAGATCAGCCCTCTGTCAGATGTGGGATTGGTGAAGGTCTTTTCCCATTCCATAGGGATGTCTTGTTGACTGTGTTCTTTGTTTTACAAAAGCTTCTCAGTTTCAGAAGGTCCAATTTATTAATTTTTACTCTCAGAGCCTGTGCTATTGGTTGTCTATTTAAGAAGAGGTATTCTGTGCTCGTGCGTTCAAATGTATTTCACAATTTCTCTTCTATGAGGTTCAGTGTGGATGGATTGAAGTCTTTGATCCATTTGGAGTTAAGTTTTATGTATGATGATAGATATGGATCTATTTGCATTCTTTTACTTGTTGACAGCCAGTTATACCAGCACCATTTGTTGAACATGTTTTCTTTTATCCATTTTATATTTTTAGTTTCTTTGTCGAAAATTAGGTGTTCAATAGATGTGTGGGTTGATATCGGGATCTTCAATTCAATTTCATTGGCCTACCTGTCTATTTTTATGCCAACATCAAGCTATTTTCATTACTATAGCTCTATAGTAGAGCTTGAAGTTAATGATGGTGATGCCCATAGATGATCCTTTAATGTACAAGATTGTTTTGCCTATCCTGGGCTTTTTGTTTTTCCATATGAAATTGAGTATTGTTCCTTCAAGGTCTGTGAAGAATTGTTCTGGGATTTTTGATGGGGATTGCATTGAATCAGTAGATTACTTTTGGTAGGTATGCCATTTTTACTATGTTGATCCTACCTATCCAAGGGCATGGGAGATCTTTCCTTTTTTCTTTCTTTAAAGACTTGAAGTTCTTGTCATACAGGTCTTTCACTTGTTTGGTTGGAGTTACCCCCAAGATATTTTATGTTATTTGTGGCTATTGTAAAGGGTGAGGTTTCTCTGATATCCTTCCCAACCCATTTGTCATCTGTATGTAGAAGGGCTACAGATTGTTTTTGTAGTTAATCTTGTATCCTGCTACATTACTGAAGGTGTTTATCAGTTGTTGGAGTTCTCAGGTAGAATTTTTGGGACACTTATGTATACTATCATATCATTAGCAAATTGTGAGTGTGACTTCTTTTCCATTTGTATCCCTTTGATCTCTTTTTGTTGTCTTATTGCTATAGTTAGAACTCCAAGTCCTATGTTGAATAGATATATAGAGAGTGGATAGTCTTGTCTTGTTCCTGATTTCAGTGGTATTTCTTTGAGTTTCTCTCCATTTACTTTGATGTTGGCTTTGGGTTACTGTATATTGACTTTATTATGTTTAGGTATGTTCCTTGTAGCCCTATTCTCTCCAAGACCTTTATCATGAAGGGGTGTTGAATTTTGTAGAAGGCTTTTTCAGCATCTAGTGAGATTAACCAGTTGTTTTTTCTTTCAATTTGTTTATTGGGTGGATTACATTGATGGATTTTCATATTTTGAGCCATTCCTGTATCTCTGGGATGAATCCTACTTGGTCATAGTTGATGATTTTTCTGACATGTTCTTCAATGCAGTTTGCCAGTATTTTATTGGATGTTTTTGCATCTATGTTCATGAGGGAAATTGGGCTGTAATTCTCTTAGTTGTGTCTTTGTGTGGTTTGAGTATCAGGGTCCAGTAGTCCATATAGTATCAGGGAATCTCCCACTGAGAAATGGCAATAGATATGGGTTGGGATACAGGTGCTCTTTCCCAGAGTAACTTTTTGCAATGGTTTCTGGAAGCTACTGCTGGAAAGTGTCACCGTTGCTTCACCTGGTGATCACTCTTCACTCCTGGGCCTGAAACTCTGGCCTCCCTGTGATGCTGCTTCTGGGCTCTCCTGGGTCACTCATTTTTATTTCTTATGAAAGTTTATATTTTGTTTCGTTGTTATTTTGGTCTATTTTCTTTTGGTTTTTGTTTGTTTTTCAAAATAGAGAGTCTATGTGTAGTCCTGGCTGCCCTGGAACTTACTCTGTAGACCAGGTTAATTTCAGAGATCCACCTGCCTCTGCCTCCTGAGTAATGGGATTACAGACGTGTGCCTCCACCACTTGGATTTCCAAAAGTATTTTTATTGATTTTTTTAATTTCATGAATTTGTAATATAATTACACCATTCACCACTTTCTATTTCCTGTCTCCAACCCTTTCCAAGTATCCCCTGCTGCTCTAAAATTCATGGACTTTTTTTTCTTCAATTGTTGATGTAGCTATATGTGTGTATATATTCATATACATAACATACATGTAAATATATATATATATATACACACACACAAATATACATACATACTCTCTCTGAGCTGCATCTTCATACTATGCTTGGCTATTCTGATTCATCTTCTCAGTCATGCTTTTGTGACTCTGCACACAAGCCTACATTTTTACACTCAGACTTTGTCATCATGTAGGAACTAAACACCAAGTTCTATTTTTCTACATTTTCTACCATTAAAATTGTGGCAGTCAAGCTAGTGTCTGGGAATGTGCCAGAATACAGAATAGCCATGGAGATATGGCTCCTTTATGATGTGAGTTTATAGACCAACTGGCAAAGTACATTAACCCAGTGGATTTGCCTTGGACAACAAACAATAGAACAATTCATGTGCAAAATTCTATGTCCCAGAGAAAAGTTCAGAACAGAGTAAATAAAAATCGCTACCATTTCTGGAATGGACAGAGCCATTTATGGTGCTCTAATAATGTGACAGATATGTTCTCTGATGATAGTCAGCTCATATAATCATCATGGCAAGGAAAAGAAATTGCAAGAAAGTAAGTCCTCCACTAGTAAATACTGACACTTAGCTATGGCTTATGCAAAGACCACAATGTATTCTGAGATTTCTAAAAGCCAGAAGGGACCCCAAAGACTAATGGCATCCTCTCCAGGATTTGGGGGAGGTAGTTAGATACACAGTAGGAGGTGTGGAAAACAACTCAGATGTGGAATCACTACAGGGAAGGTACATTCAGGAGTGGGATTCAGAATCTGTCCATGACATGTGAGAAAGCACATTAACCAAGCAAGAGAAAAGGTAGTGAGCGTGGAGGACTTAGTGCAAGCTCTCAATACTATGGAGGTCAGCACATACACTACAGAAAAATAGTCACCAATGGCAGCAATACTTGGGGGTTGGGGAGTAACTAAACCTGAGGAATAAGACCCAAATAAAGATATAACCCCAGATGCTCCAGCATTCCCTGTCCATAGTCATGATTGCTCTCTGGTTCTATCTGTGGGTTCCAAGAAAACAACAATGTGAATCGTACATAAGAGCAACAAGTCAGCTACCTGTCAGTCCAATTATCAGTTCTTCACTGTGCCTCTGACAAATTTTCACACATTTAATGACTTCAATAATACAGATTTGTAATTTTACCATTCTGCAGTCTGGATCATGAAATGGACCTCACCGGCTATAATCTACGCTGTCAGCGCTGCATTTTTCAGGACACAGTAAGGAAGACAGGTCCTTGCCTTCCCCAGCTCCACCAGCACCTGAAGAATGGTGGAGCCCTCCTATTGCATCACTCTGAGTGACCCTTGCCTCCCTCCTTCCACTTTGGGATGCAGTGGTGATCATATTGGGATACCAGGATATTGCTTCAAAGTTGGTGAACTAACCATTCTAATTCCACCTGAAACTTGGATTCCCTGTCACATAACCTGTCTGTGCAGGTCCTGGGGAGTATCTTTGGAGAACATTATTTCACCCTCAGCAGCCTGCGATGATGCCCTTGGACTGCACCCATGTCAGACCTGCTGCCATCTAACTTACCACTTGGGAATTACATTCAAGAGCTATGGGCTCATTGTAACAGGGAAGAGCCCAGGAGGAAGCCATCACACACCCCACAGCCTGGAGGATGTTACTTATCCTGTACCACAGGCCTGGGAGGAGTGGTTCCTGTGTAAGCCCTAGTTTTGTATGAAACTTCCAGCTTTTTAATCACTGTTTTTTACTGTGGTAACAGAGAACATTCTATGTTCCTGAGGCACAGACCCTCTTGGCAGCCCTGATACTGGTATCCCGAGTTTCTGTCTTGAAGACTGCTCCCTATGGCTTCCACTTGCTAGTCAAGGGTTTTGGCTCCTGTTTGGTGTCTGTATGTCCCTCTTTCTGCAAGGCTTACTTCCCAGACCTTGAGTGACATTATGGCTCCATAGTCCTCCCCATCCTCAAGTCCCCAGATCTCCCCTCCAACAATTAGAATGCCCACCAGAATACCTCCACCTTCCCAGTAGCTCCAAGTGCCAAGACCTGCCTCAGCCCACAAAACATAGTTGAGAAAGTCATGTCCTAGGAGATGTAATGCAATGGCTTTTTGTGTTCTAGACAAGGCAGCAGATAAACAAATCAGAGGCTCTGAACATGGAAGGGAACCAAGCTCTTCCCTCGCCAAGCACTCTGCAAGAACAGTGAGATGCATGCAAATATATGCACAGCAGTAGGACAAAACAACAGATGAGAAGACTGAAACCGGGGAGGGGGAGAGACTGTGCCAACCAGAATATATAAAATTCATCTGGTAGCTCCAGTCCCTGGGCTCCTACATCAGTGTTCAGCCAGCCTGTCAGGGAGGCTACCTGCAGCCAGGCCTTGAAAAGTAGTCTAAGCTAAACAGCAAGTGTGGCTGAACCCCAGCTGGAAGAAAAGCCCCCAGAAGTGGCCTGCAGACCCTGCATTGAGAACTCCCACATTTGCACTCTGCCTGGGAGCATCTCTGGCTATCAACAGACTCCTCCTTCTCTGTAGCTCCCACCTAACTCTCTGGTTTTCTGCCCACTCCCTGGTTATATCTGTTGCTTTCGGGCATATGCACAAACACACATATGCACACAAAACGCATGCTCCACAATTATAGCTGTGAATAAAAGCTTTCCTGTGAAAGCTTTTAAAAAGACTTGCCCCCAAACTGATGTTTTACATACCTAACAACCCCAATTCCTTTATTCATCCTCCAAAAAGAGGAGTTCCATGGTATTATAGTTTGGATCCTAAGTTCTTCCAAAGGCCTCTCTGATTCCATGGTGATTTCTTACCTCCCTAGTAGAAGCCTAAGTGCGATGTGAATTTCAAGTCATGGACTGAAACCCTAAATCTGGGGGTCTACTCCCCACCCCTGCAAACATGTGCAAATCAGACTCACAAGCGCTGCTGTTAGAGCTGCAGGAGACTAAGTTCACCCTGGCTTTAGAATTCAATAACCGCCACTCACGACTGTTCTAGTCCTTTGGGACTCCATTGCTAAGACAAATCTCAGGATGCTGGTTACACTGGGAACATACCCTATCTCCTTGCCTGTCCCAGCCTCCCAGGGCTCTGCCACAAGCTATCAATCAAATCAGTGAACCTCTCAATCTTGCCCTGCAGTGACTCCACAGCACCAAGCAACACTCAGCAAGAATCTGGCTGGAGAAAAGGAAGCCCAAAGGGTAAACTGTGATTTGCGAATTACCTGTTCATTCAAATCTTGCATTTTCCCCTTAAGATTCTCTTCTCTATAGGGGGTGAGGGAGAATGAGGGAAGGTTCAAACATCTTTTTGTTGTTTTTTTAACTTTTAAAATCATCATTGCTTTTACTTAAAATTGGTCTGTATGCCTCCCCTCCCCCATTGTAAATTAGAATGTCCTTGTCCTGTTGCTATAGTGATAGCGGTCTGCACTCTGGCCTCTTTTTGCATACCCCAGTTTCTCTGTTCTCACTGCAAATAGCAGGATATGGCAGCATACATCTCTCTTCCCATTGGACACAATCTGTACCCCAAGTTCTTGGGCCCTGTGAACACATGGTAGCCCAGCATCTCTCCATGTGCTTTGTCTGGACCAGAGACTCCAAGACAAAGACTGAGATGCAAAACTGGCTTGTGTTCCAGCATTCCAGTGGGCTGGTCAAGCATTTCAAAGCCCTAGTAAAGACATCCCCATCTGAAGAAGGCCCCTCAAAGGGCAGTGGGTTCCACAGAGTGCTCAGCTGATGTGTGATCCAAGGACTAATGTAGGTGGAAGAAACAGTGATTCACTGGTCCTGACTGTTCACCTCCATCAGATGAAGTAACACAGAGAAGCAAGGAGCTTTACTCTAATTATGCCTACCCAGAAATTGCTGGGGTCTGACGTGTGGCAGCATAAGAGGCTTACCTGAGCAGGTAATTGCTTCTCTCTGACACTTTGGTTCAGGTGACTGGGTCTTACATGTCAGTTTTCCCCTTTTGTTTTTATTACAGATATAATTCCAAGCCAATCAAGCTGACTAGGCAGTACTGGCCCATGTGTACATGTGCACAGGAAAACCTTGGGACTCAGCCTTCTCTAAGCTGCTGCTGGGAAGGCTGTGGTCTGCAAGGTATGGCTGTGGTCTCCCAGGCAAGGAACACACAGCAACTCTGGATGCTCTGGCATGGGTCTTCTCCAGCTTCTAGGTTCTTGCCCTCACAATAACTGGGTTTGTGTTTTGGTTACATCCCAGTGAAGTCCTTCTCCAGCCTGACACCTACTACTTAACTGATGGTCACTCATGACCCTCTTTTTCTTTTTTTTTTCCTTATTCTTCTCACACGTATTATTTAATGACTATAATTTCCCCTCCTTCCCCAACCTCCCAGTCTCTCTCCTCATCTCCCATCTCCCCAGATTCACACACCCCAAGTCTCCCTTCAGAAAATAGCAAACCTCCCAGGGACATCAGTCAAACACAGCATAATACACTACAATAAGATCAGGTACATACTATCAAATCAAGACTGGATGATGCAACCCAGTAGGAGGAAAAGAGTCAGGAGGCAAAAGAGTCAGCATTTGCCCCGTCTCCCACTGTTAGAAATCCCACAACACCACCATGTTATCAGCAATAAAATATATTCAGGTCACCTAGATCAGACCTCAACAGGGCCCCATGAGTCCTGGTCAGTTGATTCTGTGGGCTGTATTCTCCTGGTGTCACTTCCTGGCTGGTTCCTCTGGTCCTTCCTCCTCCTCTGCAGGTCTCCTCAAGCTCCACCTAATGACTATAGGACTCTGCATCTGCCTCCATGTTTGCTGCATGATATCTGGTCTCTTTGATGAGGGTTCTACTAGGCTATTGTCCCAGAACACTCTGCACACAGGGCACACTTGTGCCTGGGCCAGTGTCTCACTCAATCCATCCACCTAAAGCCTTGACTGGTTATGGATGGCTCTGTTGTGGCTCTTTGTCCCCTCCCCATTTTACTAGGACTCTTTCCTAGGGTTGCTCTTGTAGATACCATGGATCTTCCATCAATGGCACTAGGTTTTCAAGTCACCCCCAAATGCCCAATTCTAGTCTTTTCTCCCAGCATTTTCCCTTCTCCACCCAGATGATCCCTCTTTTTCCCACCTGTCCCCAATCCATCTGAAAAATCTATTCTATTTCCCCTTATCAGGGAGATCCTTGCAACATACCCTAAGCCCTCCTTGTTACTTAGCATGATTGTCATTTACTTTACAGCTAATATCTACTTACAAGTGAGTATATACCATAATGGGTGGATTTGTGTGTCCATTTGACACAAGTTAGAGTCATCAGGGAAAGGAGCCTCAGCTGAGAAAATGCCTCCATGAGATCCAGCTGTAAGGCATTGTCTCAATTAGTGATCAATAGGGGAGAGCCCAGCCCATGATGGGTGGTGACATTCCTGGGCTGGTGGTCCTGGGTTCTATAAGAAAGCAGTCTGAGCAAGCTAAGGGGAGCAAACCAGTGAGTAGCTTCAGTCCATGGCCTTTGCATCAGCTCCTACCTCGAGGTTCCTGCCCTGCTTGAGATCCTGTCCTGACTTCCTTCAGTGATGAACAATAATGGTGAAGTGTAAGTAAGCTAAATAAACCCTTTCCTTCACAACTTGCTCTTTGGTCATGGTGTTTTGTTGAATTAGAAACCCTAACTAAGACAATGGGCATCTCTTCTTATTTTCCCTAAACTCCAGAATTGCATGCATAGTCTTGCTCTCAATGACTACAGGTGCCCTGTTTGATCACTCAAGTTTTCTGCAGCCACACTGGCATGCTATACTTTGTCCCACCCATGTTCTAACTTTAGCCTGGGCCACACCTCCCAGTGCCAATTAATTTCTGTATGTTTTTGTGCTTAATGGCTGGCACCATTCCAGTCATGAGAATTGGTTTAGCTTCTCAGGACTCCAATTTTGTCTGTGGTTGCTATCTTCCAAGATGCTTTCTGCTCAAAGCAAATGGATGAGAGGGCATGCTTAAAAATGTGAAGTGGAGGAGAAAGAGTCTAAGGTATGACAATTAGACCCCTGATTTACAATGGGAGCTGATAGTGCAATCTATCCTTTCCCATTCCTATTCTCTTCTGCCCCAACAGGTTCCTTGATTTCCTCAACCTCACAGCTAAGTTAGAATCATGACTAGAAAGAGCCAACTCACTGAATGATGGTAAACTTTGGATGATCTGAATTTTGTCTCTGGAAAACTCCCCCTTCTCCTATATTTGTTTATAGGGAGGCATGCTTGCCATAGTGAATGTGTAAAGGTCAAAGTGTAAATTCTGTCCTTCTATCACAGAGGTGCAAGAGTCAAACTCAGGTTTCTCAGGCTTGGTGGTTAAGTTTAACCTCTAAGCTGTCATGTCAGCCCCCATCTTTGAAATATATTGAGAGTTAATAAGTCACCCTTGAGTTCTGGGTCCTAGTTCTGGGATTATTTGAATTAAGAAAAATGATCTGATACTAGGTTTTCTTGAAGAATCATTTTTTGGCATGTGATAGCTTTGATACAGAAATAATCATTTTTCCCATTTACTAATCAATGCAATAAATATACAGCCCCTCTTCTCCCATTACTACTTCCAAAATGAAATTTAACATCCCTGTTCTGATAAAGCAAAGAGAACAAACCAGCTCGTTACTCATTCATGGAAAGAGCAGATAAAATTTTTCCAGTGACTGTTTCTTTGTGGTGTCTATTTTAAGAGATTTGACGATGTGTAGGTCACAAGGTTAGTGCCCCAGCCTTTCAGAGAACAAGCATCTCAATAGAGCACCACTTGATCAATGCCACATCACGTAGAGGCTCCAAAATAAGCCACACTTGTTCCCAGACAAAACCATTCTACACATGAATGTCACATCCACCTCCAAGAAAACAATGTGCTTTGCTCAAACTAAGCTGGGAAAGAAAAGATTCCTTGCTATTTGCTAAGCAAAAGAAGATTGTTGCTTAAGAAAAACTCCAGGGAAGAAAAAGCCAAGCATTGTTTCAGACACTCTCTGGTTTCCAAAATACCATTTAAAAATAATTACATCCACGATTTATGCACGATTCATTAGACAGCCAGATAAGATGCACTACTAAATTTTAATTGCAATGCAAAAGTAGACATAATGAAAAATATCCCCTAACTTCTTGGGATTATAACCTAGTACATAGCATCTTCATCATGATATAAATCAAATGGTTTTAGTGTTATTAATGTGTGTGAGACACACACACACACACACACACACACACACACACACACACCCTCTCAAATTGATAAAACCTTCAAAGACATTCTTTGGTTAAGCATTTAGAAGGTCGAGTAATCTGCTATCAATATTCACTACTGATGAAAGTTAATAGGTTTGAATCACAACTTCCCCAGTAATGATGCCAGGAATGTCATAAACACACACTCATCTCTAAACTAAAGTTCCCATTGCTGCCTCCCCTACACCAAACTAAGAACAGATCATATAACAACACCCTGCTGTATGTAAAGCACACATGTAAAGGATGGTACTGGCTTTACACAGACATTGGTGGAACCCAATTCCTATGCTGTGTGCACATCTGTACCCATGCAAAGTACAGACTGAACCTGGGAGAATACCACAGACATGTGTCCTACGTGGTATATAGTAAGTGTGACACACAGCCTGGAGGTTGTAAACAATAGCTGCCAAAACCAAACTCAGTGGTCTGGTGTGCCCCGGCCTTCTGATCCAGCCCTGTGGGTTTTGAATGGCACCTGCCATTAGAGCCACAAAGCTTCTGAAGAGAGGTGACTCATGTGACAGATGTAGTGTATGGTTCTCAGTGCCAGCCTGGATCATTTGTTCCCACACATACCTGTGGTTTTCAATGGTGGTTTCTCTCCTAGCAACAGTTTTAACCTTTTGGCGTGGATTTTGCCTTGGTAATGGGAGTCGGCCACCACGGCTGAGGTAAAGGACATGTTACAGAGTGTACAGCATTTATTCTTATCCACTGTGTCAGCGTCACTTCCCTGCATGGGGAAAAAGGAGAAAGGCAGTGTCACAGAGGAGCTGAAGTCCCATGTCATGAGATTTATCATTTCTGTGACATTTGTCCATTGCTGACCACCTTAGACTCACACTTAGCCTCTGTTCTGCAATCCTTTCCTTTTCTTCATTGTTATAATTACCACCAACTCAGTACTGAACATTTGTTTAGTGGCTACATGTGTGAGTGACTGGGCTTATAGGAAACCTTGCAGATATGAGTTACCTAAATAAAAATGGAGCCCACAATTAGGAAGAAGCACATCATCTGTCTCCATGAGGAAAGCAGTTGGTAATCACACACATTATACTCATTAAAGTAAAGAAAATATCAGAGTTCACATGGCCTGAATTATTTAGCAGGAATTATCATTTGGCATTCAGCTCTGCCTTTGACAATTTTAGCCTCACCAGGATACATGGCTCCAATGTCCAAGCTCTCTCTCTCTCTCTCTCTCTCTCTCTCTCTCTCTCTCTGAGGATTTGACCATTTTTCAGACTTAATTTGCATATCTATCCTAGAACTATGATGACCACACTGCCTGAATTTTCTAGCAGGAATATGTGTAATATTTTTCCCTTTTCTTCAGAAAAGGTGATTGGCTAAATGCTGCACTGCTTGGCCCGGCTTAATTTTTATGCTTTTGTAAGATTTAATGAAAGTGAATCGTGAATCAGAAAAAAAGCAACTTTTTTTGTCAGAGCATGTGACATGGCCATTATGTGTGCAGGTCATCAATTACCTCTACTCCCCCAGAAGATTAATCCTCTGCCTCCCCTCCTGCCTCGTTGGAAATTGAAGGTACAGTGGGCTCTAAGATAAGGACTCAAATCTGTTCTTTAGAGGAACTGCATTAGCAAGGCATCTCATTGTTAAAGAATGGCCTCAGAGAATTCTCTAGCCCCACAATAGTCCCTTCTTGGAGACCCAGAAATGAAATTTAAAATTGGATGGGACAAGGAGGAGGATGGGGACAGGATGGAGGGGAGTAGAGAATTATATAACTTTTACATAATAACAAAATGCACACACTGCTAGAAAGAGTGTAGCCTTACACACATTATGTGGTAGATAGAAAAGTAACTCTTTCTGTAAGGCATCACTACATGAGATCACTGGTAATTATTGTTTGGTACTTAGGAAGACTGTGTGTGTGTGTGTGTGTGTGTGTGTGTGTGTGTGTGTATGTATGTGTGTGTGTGTGTGTGTGAGAGAGAGAGAGAGAGAGAGAGATGAAGATATCCTACACTTGAAGGAAAGGACAACAAATTGAAATACTGAAATGCTGGGAGTGGGGTACAGTAGTCGGTATTAGGAAGTTGGACCCACCAAGAAAGGGGCACAATTCCACAAGCCTCCTCCGGAGAGCATTCTGCCCTTGAAGGTAAGCTTTGAGTTTTGCTTTCAGGTGAAAATAAAGGCACAAGGACTTTTATGATCCACCACGTGGTTTACTGCAATATAAAAAGGACCAGGCAGTAGAGCAGGAACACTGGCTCTCACTCATCTCTCCCACCAATCCTAATGGTGGCATAGCATCCCCTGGAGAGGAACAAGTCCAGAAGCACCAAGAAGAGTCAAATCTTAGAGCAACTGAAAAATTGCAATACATTCACTGAAGAGTGAGGGGCTGGGGGCTTCGGGGCATAGAAAACAAAATGGCCACCTTCCCACAGTGTGTTAGGCATATTAGTCCTAAGCTTTGAATTATTTAAAAGCTTTGAGATCATGACTACAACATTTCTGTCTACCCTTCCATAACTCCAGAACCTCCTATTCAGCCCTTCTTGCTCGCTTTCAAATGTATAGCATCTTTTATCATTATAAATGCATTCATATATGTACATGTAAATACACATCATTGATTCATTAGTTAGTAAATAGTCGATTGGAAGATTCCTTGAGGCTTTCCCAGGAACTCTTGTTATTTTACTCTTTCTTCTGTATTTACCTCCCTATTACGCCATAAGGAGCTCCCCTTTTTCATTGCCCTAGTCAAATCACTTGTTCACTGCTCATCCCTTTTACCCTGCTCCCTCCTCCTTCTCTATTTACTTCTATCTCCCTCCTTAAAGAACTCCTGTTTCCTGGTCCTCTGAACAGACCACTGGGACTCTGCTCTTCCCTTCTCTATTGCTCCCTGATCCCCTATCCTGGCAATGATTTCATTGTACTTTCTTGGCTTTAGCAGTAACTCCAGGCTATGCCTCCACATCTGAAGAGTCAGAGCTAGGAACCAGAGATAAAATGGTGCATTTGGTATTCTGGCTATGGGTTACCTGACTTAACATGATCTTTTCCAGTTTCATCCATTCACTGGCAAATTTCAAGATTTCCGTTTTCTTTAGAGCTGAATACTATTCCACAGTGTATTTGCACATTTTCATTATCCATTTGTCAGTTGAAGGTTATTTAGATTATTTACCTTTTCTAGCAATTACAGCAGCAATGAACATGGAAGATCTTCCTCACTTCCACTTCAGCATTTCTTGTAAATTATTTGGTGACATTTGCTATCCTGGCTTAAGAAGAAAGCATTCACTGATTTAGAGTTCCCTAATTTCTAAAGACAATGTACATTTTCTGAGATATTTCTTAGCCAATGTTTTTTTCTTCTTCTTCTAAGAACTCTCTGTTCAGGACCCAGGCCCAGTTTTTGCATGGATCACTTGGTTTCTTCGGTCTTTCTTTTTTTGAGTTCTTTATATATTTTGGATGTTAATCCTCTGTGAGACATGTAGCTGGTGAAGATTTTCTCCCATTCTGTGGTTGATTAGTTGTGCAGAAGCCTTTTAGATTCAGGAGTTTCCACTGTCAGCTGCTGACCTTAATTCTTGAGAAAAAGGAGTTGTATTTAGGAAGTCCTTTCTTACACATGTATCATGTAGGGCAACTGCCTGTGTTTTCTTTTAGTAGTCTCAGTGTTTCCTGTTTAGGTCTTTAAAGTTAGCTTTTGTTCAAGGTGATAACTATTGGTTTAATTTCATCCTTCTGTATGTGGACATCACTTTTCCTAACACCATTTCTTGAAGATGCCTCTTTTTCTCCAGTATAAGTTTTTGGCATTTTTGTCAAACAGTTAAGTGGTTGAAGTTAGAATTACCCTAGGTCTTTTATTTTGTTCTGCTGGTCTGCATGTCTGTTTCTATGTCAGAACAGTATTGTTTTAATAATATATCTCTGTAATATATCATATGATGGTATTGTAATCCCACTAGCAATGCTCTTTTTAGTCGGAGTTGTTTTTGCTATCTGGAATCTTTTGAAGCTTCATGTAAATTCTAGTATACTCTTACTTCTCAAAAGAATGAGATGGGGAGTTTTATTAGGATTGCATTGAATCTGCAAATAGTTTTTGAAAAAGCGGCTATTTTCACACAATTTCAACTTTACCAATACATAAGCATGGCCTGTCTTTCCATTTTCTAGTATATTTGTGTCTTTTTTTTGGAAGTTTAAAGTTTTCATTGTAGAGGTCCTTCACTTCCTTGGTTAGGTTTATTCCTAGATATTTCATTTTCTTTGAGGCCATTGTGAATGGGAGTGTGTTCGTGATCTCCTTCTCTGTGTGTTTGTTGTTGGTTTGTGGAAAACTGACTATGTATCCTGCTGCATTGCTGTTTTTTTTTTTTACAAGTTTTCTGGTAGAATTTTGTGATTTATAATGTATACTTCAATATCCTTTGGCAGTGGGGATAGTCTGACTCCCTTTTCCCTGATTTGTGTCCATTTTATTTCCTTCTCTTGCTGTTCTTTTCTCCAGCCAACAATCTATCTATAATATTACAAAGAACTGGGATAGTGGACCAACCAGTCTTGTTCCTGATGTCAGTGGGGTTTCTTCAAGTGTCTCCATTTGGGATGATGTTGGCTGTGATTTTCTCATATATAGGTTACATGGAGGTATTTTGGGGCAGGCTCCCTCTGGCTCTACATCCTTCAAGACTTTTATTATAAAGTCATGTTGGATCTTGTTCAAGACTTTTTCTGAATCTACAGCAATGGTCATGCAATTCTTATCTTTAAGTCCATCTATGTGTTTCATTATTTTTATTGATTTGTGTATTCTGAACCATTCCTGAGTTTTGGTGATAAAGCAAAAATGATAATCTCTTTTATGTATGTCTGTATTCTGTTTGCAAGTATTTTACTCAGCATGTTTGAGACTCTGTTCACTAGGATATTTGCCGGTTTTCTTTATTTCTTGCTGTGTCTGCACCTGGTTTGGGTATTAGAGTGGTCCTCACTTTGTAGGAAGACATTTTGAGTAATTATTCTATTTCCATTTTTTACAATAGTTACAGAAGGACTGGCTACCGATCTCCTGTGTTAGGGCATTTCTCACTTACCCATGGAAGCCCTTTTTCTCCACTCTTATCTAATACATACTGACCACAGTGTGTGTTCATGGTTTAATTCAACTTCATCTCCTTGAGATGGAGTTTCTGACACCCATTATACAAGCCTCTGGAATCTTTGGGTAGCCTGGGCATCCTTCCATTTACCCTTTTCACATTTGTCTCCTACAATATAACTCCTCTATCACATAGTTTGTATGGTCCAGTCATATCCATTCCAGTGATGCTAGTAGACACACTACCCAGTATCACAGGCCTCAGTCCAGGCCTGTCTAGTGCCAAGATTTAACTAGGAATTCTTAGCTATCTAAACTCCAAATTAGTGGTTTCTTGGGGCTACAGATCATGTCACATTCTGAAAGTTTCCCACTACACATAGAGCAAAGTTCACTTGTGTCCTAGGGTGAAACTTCATAAATTTTGATGAACTGACCTCAATGAATATATTTAAATATCTTGCTTAAAGAATTGAAAAAGGCCCTAAAGCTATCAATGTAAATGAAGGGGGAACCTATGATTATTTTAAAGCAAGGGCTTTATTCTAGAGAGAAAATGTAAATGCAATGTCTGTGTTACTAAGAGGAAGAACAACTAAGTTAGTGGAGTATATGAAGGTTTCTCACACAGAAGCACTTTGCAAAGTTAAGGAGTTTTCAATAGAATTCAATCAAGAGAAAGAAAATCCCAGGGTGCCTCTGGCTAGCATCTCATCCTGAAACGCCTTTTCTCTTCTCCAAAGTTCTATTCTAAAACTCAATTGATATAATTGTTTTCACTCAATTTAGCTTTAGGTGACTACAAAAAGTCCTGGAGTGATGGTCACTACAAAAATGGCAAAATAAGGTGTTTTATAAAATTGTTTCTCAGCAAAACAATCATTAACTGCTGAAAAGAAAAAAAATCTTTGAAAAATTCCTTAGAGCTACTAGAAATTATCTTAAAAGCCAACAGCTCTAATGATGTTTGAAAAGTCATACAGAAACTTGCTATCACATAAGCTTCCTGGATATTTTTCATTTATTTATTCATATAACAGAGTTTAATGGGCATTACCCTACACAGGTGAGAATACTCCTCCCAGAGCCACATGCTATCAATAAAGGGCCCAGTGTCAGATATAGATATGGTATATTATCACTAGAGTTGTTGGTTAAGAGTGTTTCTGAGACCCCAGAACATTGCAATTGCTCTTAGTTACCCACCAGAACTTAACAGTAAGCCACTATTGCCAAAGACACCATACTCATTGGTCACAGGAAAGCAAATTGGTAAGGATCACAAATTTTCCTCCTTGCTGACTAGCTTTCATAACAACAAAAGCTTCAATGTAGTCTGATGGGAGAAGAAGTCATTGACATTTTACCTAGCTAACAGCCTTGTGAACTACATCAATGAATACCATGATAAGATATGCTCATGGGTTTATTAGGGGAATGGATGCTGTAGAAAAAAATGGCAGTTTCTAATTGCATTTAAAGCTCATTCCATGGAGGAGATGCATGCCTACTACTACTACAGTTTTGGCCAAGAACCCTTTGTGGAGGAGCTCATGGCCCCAAGGGTAAACCACTACTATTAGTCTCTAACATTAGTGGTTTTTAACCTTCCTAATGCCATGACCCTTTAATACAGTTCCTCATGTTGTGGTAACTCTGAAACAAATTATTCTCATTGCTACTTTATAACTAATTTTGTTACTATTATAAATTATTATGTAAATATCTGATATACAGGATATCTCATGCAATCCATATGAAAGGGTCATCCTACTTCCAAAGGAATAGTGATCCACAGGTTGAGAATCATTGTTCTAAACAGATATAGTATCAAACTGCCTTGTAAATGTACATCTTTATACCCATAGAATGTACATTTTTATACCCATAGATCAGTGCATCACAGAGCACCTGTGTACACTGGGAAAAACTTAACATAGACTCTCACATCTGGACAGAGATGAGTGTCTGCAGAGTGTGTCTCAGTCACAAATCACACACACATACACACACACACACACACACACACACACACACACACACACACACACACCACTTCCCTAAAGCTCAGCAGCCATAATGGAAGCAGGTGTGAATATTTTAAGAGCCAGAGGTGGGGGTGAGGTCATGAGTGGGATGAAACAGTGTCTTCTGGACATGGTAAGATTAATGTACTCAAGAGTTTACAGTTTACAACAGCTGTGGCTTTCTGGACTCCAGCAAGTCAGTCAACATTCTAATGGACACAGGGAAAGGAGTCACTAAGGCCCACCTTTAACAAAAGAGCTATTGAGAGTTGCTGGCCTCAGCATCAACTGAAAGGAGAGTTTTCTTCAAGGGTAGGTTGACAATGCTCCTCAAAGAAGTAAAGGGCCACACCTGAGTGAGGTAAGTGTGAGACAATGTCTTGTCAAACAGAACCTTAATTCAGAAGTTAAGCTGTAAAGAACCAAAAATGGTCTCTGAATATAGGAAGTATGAAATTAACATTAAAAGTTCACAAATGAGCTCAGAAGTAGATTTAATTTTGTATCAGAGTGTCAGAAATAAGAAAGATGCAGCAAAGCAAGAGAACAGTCACTGAGAATGACCCAAACATGAAAAGAAAATGCACTGGACCCATGGCCTGTAAAAGCCTCAGCAAACCCACACCAAACAGATCACCATAAAGCTATTGGAAACAAACCCCCCCAAAAAAAAGTGTTGGCAAAATGCAGAGAAAAACCTTTTGTGTACAAGAAAACCACAGTAAAGATAACAGATTGCTCAAAAACAATGAACTCAGAAGCCAGAGGGAAAATGCTGAAAGTTCAGAGAAGGGACAGCTGCTAAGACCACTTTACAAGAAATATGAAAGGAAAACCTTCAGGGGGAAGGCCAGGGACCAAAATCAGCACTCCAAATTCCCACAAGTAAGCAAAATCATAAAAGACAGTTCAATGCATACTTTCTTCTTTCAACTTATGTGTGTGAATAATTAACATAGATGACATATAGATGATAGATTAGATAGATATAAATAAGAGATGATACATAGAGGATACATAGATGTTAGATTATAGATGAGATAGATAGATATAATACAGATATATAAATTGTATGTGAATAATTCCCCCATGACATACAGAATTTTATTGAACAACAACAGCTCAAAGAGTCAATCAAGCAGGGGCAAAGCTGTACTAAACTGAAAAATAATACCATATCTAATACATAATCAATAAGAACAAATGGGGAGAAAGAAACAGGGTAACAAAGAAGAACAATAAAGCAAACACCACAACATAAAAACCATATGTAAAATTATATAATAACTGTATTGCTGAATTTATAACAAGTAGATATGATATGTCTAACAATAATAGTCAAGGAAGGAAAATAAATAACTTCATATGGGGTAACATGTATGTAACTGCCTCAAATCAAAGTTGCATAAACTTGATTGTAATGAATTGAGCTGCATATGGTTGGTTCTAAATAGTGCAACCAATAAAGAAATAACTCAATTTAACAGCAAAGAAATTAAAATGTTATAGTCTAAGACATCGCTAAAACAAAATATTACTAGGAAAACAAAATAGAGATAGAGCAGTAGTACTGGAAAAGATGAACAGACTATACAACTCTGCTGCATAGTTTGTTACTGTGTGGTTGTTACCGCCATACTGTACTTTCTCTTGATGAGATTGGCCACTGACCAAAAGGAATGTGGGTAGGAAAGGGTGTGTTTCATCTTACACTTCAGATAACACACTGTCACTGAAGGAACTCAAACAGGTGTTCATGGTAAAAACCTGGAGGCAGGAACTGAAGCACTAAAAGTAGTGCTCGTCATAGACACCTTTATTGTAATTAAAGAAGTGTGATTAAGAAAATGTAATAACTGACAGGATGGGGGAGAAATAAGGCTGTAGACACCTGCTAGTCTAGTTGGTCTTCTCTTTCTTTTCTCTTGCAAATCTGCCTGTTATTCAGGCCCTCATTTTATATATTATATGGAAGTCTCCAACTATTGTTAAAAATTACCAGAAACAATAAAAAGTAGGCAAAGGACCTATGTAGAAGATAAAAAGTGGCCAAAACCACAGTCTCTTTATATGCACTTAATTTTACAAAGTTTTAATTGCCACAATTTCATGTAATCTTAATGAGTAAAAAGGAAGTAAATCATCAATTTTAAATCATATGTCATTCTGAGTAGTGTGTGACACTTCATACTGACCTACTACATCATATGACACTTCATAGTGGCTCACTACATCATGCCTGGGAATGAGTCACCCCTCCCTCAAGCATCTATGTTGGCCCTTTACATGTTAATTGATCATTGCTCAGTGAATCATCTTCTCAGTTATCAACTGGCGTTGTATCACAACATTTGCTCATGCTCCCTATTTTACAACACAGTGCTTGTAAACTGTGAGAGCAATGGTGTTGGTGCTTTAAACATGCAAGGGGCAGCAACATGGGTTTTCCTTGGAGTGAACAGTCAAAGTGCAACAAGAGCTTTTGAGACAATCTTGTAGAATGTTTTATTTTATAACTATTTTATTATCTTCTCTTATATCATGACTAATTTATAAATCAAACTAAACCATAGTTATATAGAGAAATACCAAAACATATATAGAGTTTTAAGATCCAGGATTTTAGATAATTAAAAGATGTCTTCCAAAGTATCCCTAGGAACTACAACAAATACACCTATGTATTATTTATTATATATATATATATATATATATATATATGCATCATTGATATAAACTTTTACATAAGTTATAAATAAAACCACAATCAAATACCACAGTATAACCCCTATGATGTCTAAAATCAAAGAGGTGTGTGATAACAAGCCTTGGCAAGGAAGTGCAGAGACAGGAGAGAATGTACAACAGTTTGACCACTTTGCAAAATCTTCTAACAGTTCTTCAAATGTAAACATTGGAAAGGCAGATCTTCCTTCCACAGACTGGTGGGAGGGAAAGGTATGCAGCCACTTTGCAAACCTTTGTGGAAGTTTCTCAAAAAGCTTACACCAGCAGTAAGTACCTGCATCAGATCTGTGTAAGTGTCCCCCACCACCACCATCATTCTGTTATGGATGAAAAGAGTCTCAGTCACGCCCTACCTCTCCCTAAGAGACTATGGACAGTTAATGGGTAGGAGAAAATGTACCCATGTACATGTTAATTGCCCACACTCATGCAGACAGCCCTAATTTAATGCAGTCAGTTACAAAAGAGAAGGACGTGTGGCCATAAGACCAAACGATTCAATTTGGATTTAGATTCAGCCCTCATTATTGGATCTGTATTTATGAATCATGGACACATGCATAGGGCACAAATCCTTGAGTTCCTCTGATGTGCACAGTTCCAGGCAAGGCCAAGAAAGCTTGGTTCCACTTCCCTCTTCTTTTGTACAACAAATCTGTGCATATTCTGTACCCAGTATTTTGCAATATACTTTAGTGGGGGATCCATCCCACTGCTTGGCCCCAAGGGTAATGCCGAAGGGCTCTCTAGTGGTTCTTAGTACAAGACGTTTCCATGCTTCTTATGAAGAAAAAAATTAAATGTGGAAGAAGAGCTTCATTAAGCTGCAACTGACAATGCAGTTGGTAGTAAGGTCAATGTTATGTG
Source organism: Phodopus roborovskii (assembly GCF_943737965.1). Classification (NCBI taxonomy): domain Eukaryota; kingdom Metazoa; phylum Chordata; class Mammalia; order Rodentia; family Cricetidae; genus Phodopus; species Phodopus roborovskii. The sequence goes on along the minus strand of NW_026126409.1, from coordinate 19,675,518 downwards.
ATCAGCACCCTGTATACCTACAAAAATAGATAACTCACCAGTCTACTGTAAGAGAACTCTAGAAGATGATTTACACAGTGTGTCATGGAAAGACAGGAAAGTGTCTAATTTGTGAATATCTGAGTTAGCAACCGATGGAAGGGTACTGTAGGGAATATATATTGTAAGGCTAAGAACCAAAGAAATGTATAGCAGCATTACCCCAGACAATAAGAGTATTAAATCCCTTTGGGTAGCATTTTATTATAAAAGAATACTACATTTTGTACATATTTATTCATAAAAATATATACTAATGCATCTTCAAACAGAAATGTACATAAAATAAGGTTATGTATTAACTAATTGCTGAACAGGCTGTGACAACAGGATCAAAAGCACCCATCCCTCTATTTTACCAAGAAGCTATTCTATCACTGGTGGGGACATTACAAAACATAATTACCAAGAGAAGGAAAATCAAATGTGTATTTCATTAAAATTAATAATAGCATATGTACATATATAAAAATTATGTATAAATTTTCATAGCAACATAATTAACAGAACATAAGTGTGGAAATAGCCCCAATGTCCACTAACTAGAGAATAAGTAATATATTATTTGTTCACAAAGAAATCTACTATTAGTAATGAAGAAATGAAGTTCTGATGTATGCTACAAAAGGTATGAGCCCTAAGAACAGTATGTTAAATGGGAGAAGAAATCACAAAAGGCCACATATTAATTCAAATGACAAAATATATTAAATATAAGAACCAAGAAGCAACTGTACAATAGAGACAGGAGTGAGAAGGAAAGCAACACAGAAAGACAGGACCAGACAGATGTGCATACTTACACACACACACACTTCATCTGTCTTTAGAGTATAGCAGAATGGTAGGGTGATTGCCTACCATATATAAGACCCAGGGGGGATTCACCAGCATATTAAAAAAAATAATATGCAATAAAATTATATGATTAAAAATTTGAATTTACTTAAGTATAGCTCTATTACTAAAATATTCAGTTTGACTATACAGTATCTAGAGTAGCTGACCTGTAGAATATTACAATCCAAGCCATATTGAGACCTTAATTTAAATTTAAATGAGCTCATATTTAAAACTTCTTTTAGCTATATACATTTTTAAAAGTATCTGAAATTAATTTAAAAATATATTTTATTTAACCCAGTGCATCCAGAATGTCTTCCTTTAGCATGTAGTAGGCATAAAATTATTTATATTTGTTCTTTCTCATGCTGATGCTTCAAACCAAGTATATACATTTCACTCTTCACTGAATCCATGTGGTTTGTGGCTACTACCCTGAACCACAGATGACACCGAGTAATTATCACGTAAGTAGCAAGTGAACTCAAAGATGAAGAAATGGGTAGGGATGTCATTCAGTGGTGGAATGTTGTCACTGCCATGTGTAAGGCCTTATAATCACTTCACTGCACCAAACATACAAAGAATAAATGAGTGAATAAAAGAGCCAAGGAGTAAATTAATGAATAAAGCTGTTTTTGTTTTTTTCAGATTTTAGAAATGAAGCACAGAGGCTATCCATAAATCCTCTACCATGCCCTAATTTAGAATGTGAGGAAAGTGCTATTCTTGTCTGGACAGTGCAAGACATGCTACTTCCACGCCATGGCCAATGGCTCTGTTTCACCTAAAAATAAATTCTTTCTCATGACATTTAAAGTGAGTAGATTTAAATATCAATATATTTTTGTATTCTTTACTGCCATTGCTTTCCAAACTTCACAACTGCAAACAAACCAGTTATTCCAGGTTAGGAACACTCAAGATCTTGCTTAAAAGTAGCTTACACTTCCCCCCAGCTCACGTCTGCCTGCAGCCCTGCCATACTGGATGCTGCTGGTCAGTGAATATTCCATCCTTCAAACCCCACTTCCCCATCAGGATGGAGATCAGAAGCCTCCCCAACCAGGCAAAGATCCCTCCCTCATGTGTCTATCTGCTCCCACACTGCCTGGCACACAGAAGCCTCTATTGAGTATACAAAGGAAAACTGGAATAAACATTTGAGCTTGCTTTATCACTCTGTAAGTGCATCCCTCTAATGGCCTGGTTCACATAGCCCATCCCAATGAGGGATCCATCAATCTGTTTGTAATACCCTTTACCAAGGCTTTCGGGAATTCCTCACCATAGAGACTTCATCTTTCCCTAGGAGCACAGGGCTTCACCAAAGTAATACCATTAATCATAGAGCGTATTATAGAGAAGTGAATGACAGTTCTTTGAGAAAATATATTGTCCTGTTCATTTTGTGTGTGATGTGATTGGGAAAAGTATGTAACATTAAAGAGGGGCATATTTGCATTAGAAGCATATCATTTAAGCTTGGGCTTTAATGGAAGAGACACACAATCGTTGAACTTGAAATCCTTCTGGCTTTTAACACAAGGGTATCATCTACCTGTCCAGTCAAGATGTAGGAAGATACAACTGCAGTCTGGCTATTGGTAGGAAGAGCCGGGGCTGTGGCCTAGAAATCCCGGGCAGTGAGAGCCCAAAGTCTAAGAATGAGGGAGAACAGAACAGATACAGCATCCAGATGGAGCAGATACACCTGGCAAGAAGTTGTGTTCCATGTGATAACAATAGTGATGGGGCAAGTATGTACCTGTTTATTTTCATCCACACATGGCTGCAGGTTCAGAAGGGCAGGAGCCCCTACAATGGGGATGTTGACAACTTCATGTAGATTATCTACTAGAGTTTCCAAACAACCAGCACTACCATCACCAAAATAACAAGTCAAATCATTGGTCCCTAGAGGACTTCAGCATCATGCCCACTAATTTAATTGTCCAGCACCCCATGATGGACAGCAAGTATGAGTTGGTTTACTACTAACAGCCTAGTAACAGAGAGAGAGAGAGAAGGGATTGCTGCCATTAGCCAAACTAAGAACAACATGAGATACTCTGCAGGCTCATGGACTATGTAGCTTTTACAAGGCTGTACCATTTCTCTGTTAACTTATATTCCAAGCAATTCTAGCTGGGGTCTCTTTCATCATGTATGTGAGCGTTAGAAGCAAGAGCTCCATCCTCTTGGCCTGGAAACACACAGTAGCAGAAAATGACCCTTACAGTCTCATGCATACTGAAGTCATCTCACCCACACCCTGCACTGCACTCTTTGTAGGTAGGCGACAAGAACCCCAAGAAACAGACTGGAAGAAGATGTTGCTAGCAATGCTGATAGCTTCTAAATGTCTAAGTTCTTAAAACAGCAACAAAATTTGAACAAAAACTTGCAGATGGCATTTTAACCAACTTAGGTAACAAGGCATTCCTATGAACCTCAAAACACATCAAAATTTGCAGAGCAATGGATTAAAGCCAAGAGGCAAAGGGCCCAGGAGCTGAGAAGTCCTCAGTAGAAAAGTCAGACCTACACCAAGGCTGGAAGTTATCCCCAACAGCTTACTGATGGGAAGTAGGTAAAGTATGAGGGGCAAGGATGGTGTGGCTCAATATATCACAGCATCCTTCCAGCTATGGAGAAACTATTGAAAACAAAACAAAGTGGATAAGGGCAAGAACCACAAGAAGGAATGAGAAGTGCTATGAGTTTAAGTAAACAAACCACTGTTTTAAAACACTACCCCACATGCCAAGATTAGCAGGCCTGGTGAGTTAGAAAACACCCTTGAACCATCTTGTTGAAACATTTAAAATGCCACACTTGACAGCAGCCAGAGGAAAACAACAACATCAAATTCCACACAAAGTTGTCAAGAGAGCTTAGACACTGTCTATGTTAGCTTCTCAATTTCTGGGAGGAAATACTGACCTTGGAGAGGAAGGGGTCACTTGGCTTACAGCTTATATTCCACCACAGGCAGAAGCCAAGGGCAGGAACCTGGAAGCAGGAACTGACTCGGAGGCCAAGGCAAAGTGCTGCTTACTAGCTTGCTCCTCGTGGCTTGCTCAACTTGCCTTCTTATACAACCCAGGATCACCAGCTCATAGGTGTTACCACCTCCCTTGGCCTGGGCCCTCCCACATCAATCATTAATCTAGAAATGCCCCACAGGGAAGCACATGGGCCAATCAAATGGAAGTAACTCATTAATTGCGATTTCTCCCTTGACAGCGATGTCTAGGCTTGTGTAAAACTGATAGAGACACAAACTATACTGTGCACTACAAAAGTTGCAAATGCATGCTTGTGAAAAAAAAAAAAGAGACCTGCAAACTTCCCTTCCAAATACAATGGGAATCTTTAGGAAATAGCGTGTAACCGTTTCAAATAACAAAAACAAGGCCATAACATTCACAATTTAAGTGTATGAGCTACAAAATAGGTGGAGGAACCATTCACTTCAGAGATGAAGATTAATCTAGAACAAACACCAAGTGATTAAACACAATGCAGAATTGTGTCAGAAAAATACTAGGTAAAATGGAGAAGATCATTGAAATATTGAAACAATAAAGAGTTGCAAAGTGATTCCCAGGCAAACGATGAAAGGAGGCACCCCAAGGTGCTGTGATATGTGAAAGCTGTGAGATCTTGAAGCAAACCAGAGCACAGGGACAAAGCAAACTCTAAACACTACAAATCTAACACTAAAATTAAAGACAGTGTATACTGCATGCGAAGCACCTAAATGCCAGTCCAGAACAAAAAGACGAAAAGTAGATATAGTCTAGTTAAATCATGAAGCAGGAAAAAAAGGCAAAGCTTAACCCTCTATACAAGAAGATGGCCTTACTATAAGAACTAAATTAGTGACAGGCATTTCACTTGCAGTGTGTTATTCCAAAGTCTACAGGATAACATATGTTTTACTCTCGAAACCACAGAAATTAGGCAAAACTAAAACTGAACCATCAAGGATCAAAAATGGTAAGTTGACAGGCACATTCTTGTGGTTTTGTTCTAACAAGCTGCCTCACATGTGTCAATTGGAATATAAGTTAAATCAAATAACAAATGCAAGAGACTCTAATATGAGAAGCAGAGAGGCAGGGGTACTTCCATGTATGTGTGCATGTAAGAATGTATGCATGAGTATGTACATGTATATGAGTGTGCATGAGTGTATGTGTTTCTGTGTATGCATGCATATTCATGTGTGTGATATGAGAACTGGAAGTTTGCTAGACATGTTTATATACTTGGATTACTAATAATGTCTCCATTTGAGATATGAGAAAAGAGTAGAGGAATGTGCATTAAAAAGGGACACTTCTCTATTGATTATGTTAGTGGTGCAGTATTACCATTGTTACTCACAATATATTAATTCTATTTTGGATAGAATGAGTGAACAGTCATCAGATTCTTGTTTCCTGATAACACTTAGAAATCTCACCAAACCCAGCCTAGGGATATGGCTCACAGTTAAAGCACTTGACAAGAACCCAAGAAGAAAAGAGCTCAGGACCCCAGAACCCATGTAAATGCCAGGAAGACATAAATAGTCCCTATAAATCCAGCCGAGGAAGACAGAGGATTCACTAGCAAGGGTGCTAGCAAGAGCTCTATGTTTCATTAAGAGGCCCTGCTTCAAAAGAATAATGTGGGAAAGTGACTGGAGAAAGTTTGACATCAACCTCCAGCCTTCATACACAGACACACTTGCATGCATACCCCCCCCACACACACACACGAAAAGAAAAAGAGAGAGAGAGGAATCTTAGCAAACTACAGTTCTTTTTAGGAAGCAAGGATCTGAAACTTTAACATGGGCATAAACAGACGTACCTATGATGAACCTATAAACTAGGACAGCCTGCCAGCCTAGATCACATGGAAGCCACACATCCAAACACATGAAAAGAGAGTGAAAAAAAGAAATCCTAGCAAGTTGGAACTATATTTATAATGAAAAGAAATGCTGTTTCTGTTTAGAAGGCACAGAACAGAAATTCTAACAGAGACATAAACAGATGGACATATGATGAACCTATAAACCTAACACACCCTGCCAGCCCAGATCACAGGGAAGCTGTAAATGACCACTATCATAGTGAAACAAGGACTCCTCAGAGGTGAAGTAAGACCACTCAGCCTCAAAACAAAAGCAATTGCAGTTAAACATATTCACAAAATATATCTTAATGCATGGGTTCATTAAAAAATAAGCAAAGAAACAAAAACAACAACAAAAAAAAAAACCACTTCCCTAAAAATACTATTGTTCACTTTGTGGGATGATAAGAAAAACAATTCCTTCCTTGGAAAACTGATAAAAAGAAATATAGAACTATTTTTTTTCTTCCCTTTCCTGAAAGAACTGTAAAACAAAGTGCCAAGTAGCAAATGAGGCAAACTGCTTGTTCTAAAATTGTCCCAATTAATCAATGGTGGAAATGATAGAATAAAACAGTTTTGCAGATTCCAATGAATTAATGTATCTAAGCATTGAGCACCAGCAGCTGCTAACATCACATGAAGAGACAATCAGATACCATGTGCCTAAAGATGAAAGAATTCAACACCATTTATAGGCTTGCAAATGCATCAACCCAAAAGCCAGTCAACTTTCTGGATCCATCTGCCAGTTTTCAGGGAACACAGGAAAATGATGAAAGGGACCACAAAGACACAGTCAGCAAAATCTACACTTCTGAAAAACCATACGGAAAAACCCTGGCTTTCTTTACAAGTAAATTGTGGGAAGGAAAGTGACCTGTTTGAGAATGGCCCCCATTGTCTCATATTCCAGTGCTTGAGCACCAGTTTGTGGAACTATTTGGGAAGGTTTGGGAGGTGTGGCTTCCTTGGAGGAGGTGGTGTGCCACAGGAGTTCACTCTGAGGTTTCTGCACCATTCCCTGTCTCTCTTTTTCTGTCTCATGGCTGCTGTTTCAATGTGCAAGCTCTTAGCAATTGCTCTAATGCCATGCCTGCCAGCTGTCTACTGCCATGACTCTACAAACCCTCTGGAACTGTGAGTCGCCAAATTAAGTGATTTCTTTTTCAGCTTGCCTTGGTCATGGTATTTTGTCATAGCAACAGGGACTAAGACAGAAGCAGTGAATAAAGAATCTGAAGAGCAAGTACAAGGGCTGGGGAGGCAGCTCAGGAAGGCCACAGTTCTGATCCCCAGAACCTACACAAAGCTGGGTGTGCCAGTGTGTGCCTGGAGATAGCAGACCTCAGAGGTTCACTGATAGCTACTCCAGCTGAAACAGGGCCTCTAGTTTCCATGAAAGACCCTGTCTCAAAGGACACATGAAGAAAAGCATTTAAGGAAGACATCCCAGTGTCAGCCTGATCTCAAATATATGGGTAGATATACTCACAGAACACACATTGGTATATACATGCACTCACTACATGCACATGTACACATGTACACACACACATACACACACACACAGAGAGAGAGAGAGAGAGAATAATATGCTTACATTAAAAAATTTTAGAGTAAACTTATGTGTAATGAATCTCACATAAAGAGCCCTCAGAAACAGTTGTGGGGCCCTGTACAGATCCTCACACTCATATTTGAACTAACCAAACAAGTGAAGAGCCACCCTCTGCGGTATGCCTTCTTGAGCTGATAGCATCACATTGCTTAACTAATCCTCACCTCTCAAGGCAAACCTAATGCTCTATACTGTAATCGAAAAAGCTATTCACATCACCAACAAAGGAATGCCACGGGAGCCTACATGGGGCAAGTTCCAGAGACTGTGTATTCTGAAAATGAGAACTGTCCCCTATTGTTAGAAACTCAGTCAACAAGGGTAGGAAAAGGTACCACTCACAGGGACAGCACCTTTCTAGTTGAGAATCTCCCAGAGTTTGGGAATGGGCCCAGGTGCCATGCATTGCAAGCCACATTTAATGATGGCTATAAGAAAGGCATTAATGAACTAGCCGAGTGAATGCTAAGGGAGCAATGTCTTCCCAAATGTACTCATAAGCTTAATCAGTAATGTCTTCCCAAACATATGCATAAGCTTGCTGCAAATTTAATCACTGGGTATTGATAGAAAGGCATTCTGAATTTCTTTTTTAGGAAACAACAAGGGGCTAGTGTATAGCTCAGTAGAAAGACTGCTTACAAGCATGTACAAAGCTCTGGGTTTGATCCCAGTACCACATGAACCAGCTGTGGAGGCACACAACTGTAAATTCCAACACTTGGGAGATGGAGGCAGGAAAATTGGGAAATCAAGTGAGTTTGAAACCACCCTGGGATGTAAGACTTCCTTTCTAAAAAGAAAAATAAGAAACCAACAGATACTAAACAGGTAGGGTAATTTTAAAAATTAAAAATAAGAACTGTTGATGTATCAAACCATTAATATTAAGATGGGTCTCAACAGAAAAACAGATTAGTAAGAGAACAGAAAACACAAAAAAGCCACATGTAAAATCATTTGGGTTGAAAGGAAATTCCAAGTCAGTGAGGAAAATTACACACACATACACACTCAATACAGAGAATGGAAAGAGACAAAAACAATCTGAAGAAAGTAATAAAAACATAAAATAGAATACATACACAGAAATACTTGTACAATCTTAGGCTAAATCAAACTTTGTATTATACTAAAAATGTATCAATACACAGAGCCTATATGTATTATTGCAGTCTGTAAACATCAAAAATATTGCTTATTTTAAATGCAAAACATGTTAATGCTGAACAAGTATCCTTTTTAAATACTTCCCTATATAAAGAACATTTGTAAAACACTAAAAGAAAGTTAGTTGTCCTACTACCCAAATTAAGTAGAGAACATAAACTAAAGAATGGATATGGGGAGATGGCTCAGGGAGTAAGGAGCTCCTTAGGGAGGCGTGGGGACCTGAGTCTGTATCCCAGTACCCATGTTAAGAAGCCAAATGCATGTAATCCCAGCACAGTGAGGCAAAGATGGACATCTCCTAGAACTCCTGGCTAGACAACCTAGCCAAATTGTTCACTGAAAGCCTCTGTTCAAAAAGCAAAGTAGAAAATGATAAAGGAAGACACATTGACTTCACATATAAACACATGAACACATATACACCAAACACACATCACACAAATATACAATACAAAGGTTGGGAAATGAACAAAAGAAACAAAAGTATTTTAAAAATGTTTATTTTATGTGCTTTGGTGTTTTGCCATGGGTGTCAGGTCTCCTGAGACTGCAGTTATAGACAGTTGTGTCTTGCCATGAGGATGCCAGGAATTGAACCCAAGTCCTCTGGAAAAGCATTCAGTGCTGTTAACCATTGAGCCATCTCTCCAGCTCCCCCCCAAAAAAAAAAAAAAAAAAAAAAAAAAAAAAGAATTTTAATGACTTTAGGTTGCTGTACTCTTAAAACTTGGAATCTCTTTAAAATTGGTATGTGGTATTTCCCAGATGAGGGGGGAATGAGCATTTGAAAGACTGTTTGGAAAAACAAGAGCACTTTAGAGCTTGATCAGAAACCTTACAAAAACCTAAAAGACAACCTTCTGAGCCCAGTAAGTTCACTGCTGTAATTCACCATAAAGAACTTCTCAAATATTTGAAAACTATGTGGAGGTTACTTGCTGGGTTTCTGGTATAATAATAATAATAATGGAAAATGTATATACAAAGTTAATGACGTAATAACTTAGTGAATTAGTTATTAAAGTGACATGAATTTGTGTTTAATAAACCATGCCATCACTATATATTGATGAAACGGAATGCAATGTCATTAACAAAGCTATTAAAATTGCGTTAGAGAAAAATTCCTGTACATTGATTATGGCTGAGGATGGACAGCTACAAGGGCTTATTCAGTCTTTTAAAAAGAATATTTGAGGGATGTCATGGAAGGACAGTACAGACTGTTCATACTCTAGCAGGGAAGGTGATGGTGTTAAGTCCGTAAAATGCCCATCATGTTGTGACCACAAGCAAGAGAATGTGAAATTTGGAGGAGGAAGTGTATGAGGTTTTAAAGGACTGCAGATGGCATTACTGTGAAAATGACTTTGGAAACAAAAGCCTAGAAGAAATGAGCTGACAAACAGCACCAACAGAAGACAGCAAGTAGAGAGGCCTTGAGCATGGAGGCATCAGGACTGGTCAAGAACAACCTTAGGCTGGTGAGTCTAGAGCTGAATGAAGGAGGAGGCAAGAAGGTAGAGAGGCCACAGGTTGGGGGGTGAGAGGTGGGGGCAGGGAGATGGAAGGTAGGGGGAAGTAGGAAGTGGGGGACAGGGCATGGAAGGTGGGAGAAGGTGGTAGAGTGGAAGGCTGGATGGTAGGGGGATGGAAGGTAGGAGAAGTATAAGGTGGGGGATGGGGTGCAAAGTGGGGTTGAGGGCACCTCCAGCAGGATCCTGTAGGAAGCTGCCACACTCAGCTTTTTCTCTGGAAGGAGCCAAACCAAACACAGGCCGTGGGTGGGATCCACACAGTGTCACATACAAAAACAGTAGTAGCATGAATCCGTGCATTTCATTTATGCACAAAGAAGAAGGTGGAGGATGTAGGACAGAAACAAATTGGAAGACATGCCCCTAAATATCAACAATGCAATATATAAGCACATATCATTATGAAAAATTACTTTTGTCCTAAGTTGTGTAAACATTTCATTCTGTGTATACATACAAAAAGAAGCAGGGTTTTGGGTTTTTTTTTTTTTTTTAACATTTATGTTTTTTAAAGTGAACAAGTGTCTCTCTGTCTCGTGAAGTTTGCAGGAAGGGAGATTATGACTTTTTCAATGATATTTCTGCTAAGTTTGTTGGGAGTAAGCCCAGTAATTATTACAGCAGACCAAAAGCTACTTCTACTGAGTAAGCCTGCAGGGTGACCCATGTCACTGACCTGAGCTCGATCCCTGGTAGTCAAGTTCCTGTGTGCAATCCTTTACATGCCCCATAGACTCCAAAACCACTGCAGTTTAAAATTACTCAGAGCCTGCAAATCATGAAGCGCAACCATCAAAACATCAACATAGACGTGTTCTACCTTAACATGGAAATGCCTGTTGTATTCTGTCTTTATCACTGCTATAGTTAGTTCCAGATCCCCTACTGTGCATGGAGCAGTCAATCAGATAAGGGGACCCATGCATTACCTCCCACAGATATTTTTATAGGAAGCATTCCATATATAAAATTGTGTGTGTGTGTGTGTGTGTGTGTGTGTGTGTCTCATAGGTAAGGAAAAGAGGGAGAATTAATAAAGGGTCTTTAAAAACAAAATTAAAGATTTAATACAAAATTAAAATCTCAACAAGATTCACTATACACACTGAAAAAAAAAAAAAACAGTGTCTATATTCTCAAAATGTGGTATCCAAATCTGCAGCCCCAGGGGTATCAGAGAATTGATAAAAATGCAAATGTCCAGGGACTCCTATCAGACCTGCTGTATCAGTAATGCTGAGCATGAACAGGTCCTCCAGGGAATTTCTGCAGTGCCAGGAAAGCCAGGAGTGGGGGTGGGATGGCTTCCTCTGATTCCTCCTCTTCCTGCGAAGGCGAAGGCTGGACACTGACCTCACCTGCTCTTTACTCTGTGAGATTTCTAAACACAGACTATCCTTCAGAAGTTAACATCTACTTGGGTTTATTTACCATTTACCTTCTTGGTCAGACTACAATGCAGCCCTGCCACTAAAATTGTCCCCGGCGCAGTCTGAAGAGAGACCACACATGCTAGTCTTTGCACTCTTGATCCCTTCATTGCCAGTATTCCTGTCACTGTGAAATTGTTTCCTGGGTAAACTAATCTCTGTGCATTAGTGCTATCCTATAAAAAGTCCTGAGCATCCCTTTTCAACAAAGGGAAGAGTTGAAACATGTTCTGTCTTTTATAATCCTGTAATTTTATCTGTGATTGCTCTGCAACATCACCTTTTCCCAACAGGATGGAATAGCAATTCGCTATTAAACCTTCACACACTGAAGGCCCTAGGTCCCCATCAGCGAGGACTAGGCTGAAGGTGGTTGAGAATCCCATTTGCCACTTAATTGGTACTTGGCCTCTGAGATGGGTGGTATAAAATGGTCTCAGAGAATCACATTGTCACTACTCTTTCTGGATCACTCCAACAAAATAACACATTATTACATATGCAAAATCAGTAAGATTCCTTTCCCCCCTCAAAAAAACTAAGTGTGATTAAAACCTCAGAGAATCTCTTAACAGGATTTTATTTTCCTGAAGTACATGACCATGAACATTTCTGGTACTGTTTTGATGTAATTTTTGTTTTAGAATAACTTTAAGACAGAAGTTGCAATAGCATCATGCAGTGGTCCCACAGACCCTACACTGCACTCTGCCTAGTGTAAACATCTCCCAGGACTGTGATGTACTTGTCAAAACTGAGAACCAAGCACTAGGGCAGGACTATCGCAGCTCCAGTCTTTATTCGGACACAAACAGTTTTTCACTAATGCTTATTCTCTACTCCAGGAGGTAATCCAAGACACTGTGTTGCATTTAGCATTTTGTTTTTTAGCTCTTTTCTTCTGCTTGCCAACTTTTGGATTAGAACTTCATATAGAACAGGCACTTATAAATAGCTGCTAATTAACTAACGCAGCATCCCACATTCCCTAACTGTTGGCAATTCTGCTCCAAATACAGAGTGCTCCATGGTGCAGAGGCTGGGTAAGTCACAGCATTGCTAGGTGGCCTTGGGCAGGCCACATCCAGACACTGACATCCTCATAAGTGAGCTGAGAGCTGGAGGAAGCACTCTATTGGGACCACAAATGAACGCGACAGATTAATGATGCCCTACAGTTCCCTGGTCCTAGAGGTAAAAACAATGTTCTGAAGGGAACTCTTTATAACAATGCTCTCAAGATAGCCAGAGCAACAAATGGCTTATGTAACTGCACCTATCCATTTTTACAGGAAGCATTTTCCTTATCTGTTTGCCCAGTGATGGATATTAATGTTGACTCTTATCCGCTGGCTATGAGGAAGTGATGCATCAGATACGAAGTGTGGGACAAGAGACAGGAATGGGATGCACTTATTAGGAAGAAATGATAGAAGTTTCTATGTTAATTACCTGTGCTGATCACTATCTATTGTATGCATTCATAAAAAATACCATGTCACACCTCTTAAAAACATACAACAGTATATTTCAGCCAAATAAATTTTAAAGCCTTTTATTTCCAAACTCTGTCAAGATTATCCAAAAGCAACAGTAAGAAGGATGTGTGCGCATAGGTGGGAAGGAAAAGAAAGTTCTTTTGATGGGGCTGGAGAGATGGTTCATCAGTTAATACTGGCTGCTCTTCCAGAAGACCCAGGTTCAAAATTCAAAATTCACAGCAACCACATGCCAGCTGTCTGTACAGTTCTAATGATCTAACACCTGAAAAGACACATGCAGACAAAACACCAATGCACCTAAAATAAAAATTAAAAAGAAAAAGGTCCACTGATTTCACAAGGAGATCTTGACAGCAGCTACTAGGACACTTCCTGCCCTGTCTTGCGAACCTTTTCTTCCCATCTTATCATATCCTAATTTACCTCTTTGAGAGTAAGAGAAAAGAGACATACTCATAGAAAAACAAAAGCTTCCAGCCAAAGGCTAAGCTTGGAAACAACCAACCAAGGACTTGGCACCAGGTAGGCTTGAAGTATGCCTCTCTGTTTTCTGAGAAGACAGCAAAATGGCTTACTGACTTCTCCATCCTAAATTCCCTTTACAGTTCCAGGTGTGACTCTTCAAAATTTCTCACGCATTTCATAAGTCTCCACTGCAGCATTGGCCTGGAAAAATCCTTATACACGGGGAAAACAAATGACCAAGTTCTGAGTTACTTCATCCAAATGATCGCTCAAATCAGAAATGGATTGAGCCCAGAAATAAACCCAGAGGTTCCCCTTCAGTGTATTATAGCAAAACAATGGCTAACCATTTAAAAAGTATACTGGATAGTGTTGAAATAATTAAGACAGACAACTATGATAAACATATCTGAACATCAGTGGCAACTTCAGGTAGGGCCCTCAAAGTGTTAGGTGCCTGCTCTTCCTGAAATAGTCAAACATATGCCATACTCAACAACCCTCTGTCCCCCAAACTAGATCACTCAAGATTAGTGAATATCAATCTGTGGGTCACAATCCCTTTCGAAGTCAAATGACCTTTCACATGGGTCACCTAAGACCATGGGAAAACAGATATGTATATTATGATTCACAATAGTAACAAAATTACAGTTTGAAGTAGCAACGAAAATAACTTCGTGGTTGGGAGATTATGACAACATGAGGAACTGTATTAAAGGGTCACAGTGAAGGTTGAGAACCACTGGTATAGATGTAAAGTCCTGGAAAAAGTTTCTGCTATGGTCTCTGTAGTATGACCAATGAACCCTTGGATGGTCTTTGCCTGTTGTAGAGAAGCTCAGAGCAATAGCAGGTTTGCCTCTATCTCCTTGAAAAGCAGTTATGAATATGTACATATAAATATACTTTTCTAATTCTTGGGCATGTTATTTACTTGTTATTTTTTTGTTTTATAATTTGTTTATTATTTTTGACTCTTAAATAGGTTCTCAGTTTTGCTTAAACTACAGGCTGGCCTAGAATTCTCCATACAGTTCATAGTAACCTAGAATTTGCTGTCATTCTGCCTGGGTTCCCTTCCTGGCTGGCTCCCCTTCCCCTCCCCCTGCCTGGTTTGGGGTGACAGGAATGTAACACCATGTCTACCTTGAGCATATTAGTTAGCCTCAGATTTGTCTAAAAATCTAAGCCCAATTACATTATTTCATGACCCAAAGAAAAAACAATTTCACTGCAGACATAGTTACTGAGTGTGAACAGGATGGGCAACCATGATCCACTCAAAATTCCTCTTCAATTTTCCTAATGAACCACTCTCTGAATTTTCTGTCAAGTTCTGTAACAACTAGGGTACCTGCAAGGACTTCGAGCCAGAATCACATGCTTTATTCCCTATCTCTGGCTGTAGTTACTCACTTGTGTTATAGGAAAAAGGAACCAGCCAAGGCCAGCAAGGTCAGATATAGACTTTAAAAAACAAAAACAAAACAACAACCAAAAAACAAATACCTCTCTTCTTATAGCCAGCATAATCCATATAAATGGGGGGGGGTGCAAATATTAGAAAGCCAGGCTCAAAGGCAGAACAGAAAATGTCTTACAAAGCTATCCTTTTCAGACTTAAGGGCAGAGATACCATACATCACAGAGCATTAGCTTACAGGCAAATCACACAACCATAATCTTTCAGTGTATTTAGGGTGGGGGTGGGGCTTGTATTTCTAACATGCTAAGTACAAAATAAGTCACAAATGCCTTACACCTCAGCCACATCTTTAACTCTTGCCTTGCCATGCTTCAAGCCTTTGAAATTTTTATAGATTCTGAAATTCTTTCTGAAGAGCTATAACTATGGCCTTAATTAAACTGCTATCAAATATTATAAATTCACATTCAAACTACTCTAAAATGTAATAATGAAACTATCTGATGTAATCCTCAAAGCAAGAGCCAAATTTGCACCTTGGGCAATCAATCCTACCTGCCCAGAATCATGAGCGGAGAAGACAGAAGAAACATCCCTGGAGGACATGACTTGCTGAGATGGATGCATCCATGCACCTCTTCCATGAAGGTCCACACTAGCCCATGTGTGCCCCCACCCTCATACATACACACTCGCTATATTTTCCATTAGTGCTGAAATAATGGTTCCTCTCCCAGCATCCCACTTTACTTCAGAATGCCTGCTTAGTGAGGAGACAAACCACAGGGAGTACAATCAAGAAGGAAGTCATTTTAAAATTACCAGGCATTCTAGTTGCTTGTCCTGTAACTATTGGTCCCTACTAAGCCACCTAGTATCAACTTCAAAGCACAGGTCTTTCTCTTAAGTAAGGAGCAGCAATGGCTACTTAGTACTAGAGGCATTGGCATCTGTGTAGATGCCATGTTCACAAAAGACACAGGACTAAAAGAAACATAGTTGAGCTGCTATCTTTGGGGGTTCTTTTGCTCTCTTGCAGGTTTTTGCTTCTGTGTTAATCAGGATAGTCTCTGATGCTGGACAGAAGTATCTCACAGTAGCATGCATTTGTGTGTTTTAGAAATGGGATTTGAAGAGCAGTATCAGAAGAAAAATACTTGGGCAAAGATGTGCACTCAGTAGCTGTCACAGAGGATACTGGCAATCCTCTAGGTGTTCTCTAGGGGACTCATCTTCAATAAGGGGCTCCTTGAATCATGATTTCATTGCAACCTACTTTCACAGACTACTGAATTTTAAAACACAGGTAAAGAAAGGACTTGGGAACAACGATAGACACTCTACTGCTCATGAGCCATGCCACTCTACAGTATTTAGCATTGTACCATCTAATTCAAGATCCTCCAATTTCCAGTTTGCTGATACTATGTTCTTTAGTCTTTGGTAGAAGCACTCACTGTTACTCCCCAGGTCACTTTATTAGCTGGCTTATATCTCCCACATTGTTTGACATAGTTTATTAGTACTGCAAGTAGAACCGTGAGTAAACACAACAGAAGTAGAATCTTCCCCAATTAAAGCATCCTTGTACAAACTTTAGCAGCCTTTAATGCAAATGTCCAAGCCTAATGGCATTGCTTCTTACTTGATCAAAGATGTTTTGTGCTAAGAAAGGCAGATGTTCTGGAGCAAGCCTGGTCCAGATGTGTTTTTCACATTCATCATTGCTGTCATTTATAAACAAATGACATCCAAAAGCTGTGACCAGGAATCCACCATCTGGTAACTTATTAAATACAACACCTACTGTATAGAACTCTCGATCCTTGATTTTTTATCCTCCCAAACTTTGACCTTCCCATCATCTCACAGCAGAAGTGTTTCTTTCACCAAAGGGCAGACCATGAAAGTGCTGGGGGAAAGAGGCAGGTAAATGGTCTCCAACCACCTGCTTTGTGTCCTGGGTTTTTATTTTCTGGCACCAGCTGTGAGCACATTTTATATAAGAGAAGTAGGTCATCAAACTATGGACAGCCCTCATCTGGCCCATGTCTGCTTTTCAGAAACAAAGCTTTATTGGACCAGAATCATGCTGGTCTATATCCAGACCATCTGCAGCTGCTCTGGCTGTATAAAAGCAGAGCAGGGGAGTGGGGAGTGGCAAAAGAAATCACATGGTTAGCAACATATAAAATACTAATTTTCTGGCTTCCTACAGAAAAACTTTGCTGTGTGATGGGAGATGTCATTCTGTATATGTTTCTCACACTGGTTAATAATAAAGCACTGTTGGCCAATAGGAAAGGAAGATAGGAGGGACTAGGAGACAAGGAGGAAATAGGAAGTAGGAAGGAGGAGTCAAGATGGAGAGTCAGGAGAGAGCTGGACGCCAGCCGCCTCCCCGGTAAGAGAAGGCCATGTGAAAATACATAGATCAGCAGAAATGAGTTAATAATTAAAGGCAGAGCTAGCCGATAAGAAACAAGTAACCAGGCCAACAGTATTGTATCAAATACAGAGTCTCAGTGTGTTATTTGGGGCTGACTTGGTGGCGGAACAAGAGCAGGTGGCGGGCAGGAAACCGTACTCGTTACAGCTGTGTCTTGTGTATCAGGCTAGATAGTGCAGAGTCTTGGAGTGTCCTGACTAAGCTGAAGGTCTGCTCTCCATTTCCAGAGTTCTTATTTCATACTGAACACACATAGTCCTAAGACAGAAACCTGAAGCCCGCCTTCTGTACAGACATGTGAAAGAAAACACTCTAGAAGACTTTCTG
This sequence comes from Phodopus roborovskii, assembly GCF_943737965.1. NCBI lineage: Eukaryota > Metazoa > Chordata > Mammalia > Rodentia > Cricetidae > Phodopus > Phodopus roborovskii. The sequence goes on along the minus strand of NW_026126409.1, from coordinate 19,657,788 downwards.
TTATAGCAAGTTGGCTTGCTTAAGGGACTTCATTTACTTACACAGTATATGGAGAGATAGTTTAGGTAAAGGGTTAGTTGTGGTGGTGACTTGACAGTTTAACAAGCACAGTGACTGATGAGGTTCAACTCCCTTGCCTGTGGAACTCAGCCAGAGTGCTTTGTGCTTCAGACTGTCATGGCCATGGTGTCTATACCTACACACATACAACAGAGCAATCATTTTCCCTCCTTCTGGTCTGAATATTAAGCAAAACCATTCCCAGAGTTCCCAAACATGTCCTCAGTTTACTGCTCCTCTATCCTGCTACATGTACAACACCATAGATCCATGCACTAAGGCAATTTCTACCAAGAAGACAAAGGACACTGGTTTTTTCGAAACCAGATGGATAATGGCAGTCAGTGCTGAGATCTCTTGCATGTATGTGATGTGCATGCTTGTGCTCTCTGTCTCTGTCTCTCTATGACTTATCAGGAAAGTATGAATAGTTGGACAAACTTTGGGCTCTGTGAGAAAAGGATGGCCTCAGGCTGACAATCAGTGATGTTTTTCTATAGATTGGCATTTCTTCTAAAAGAATAATGTACAAGTCACCAGACATGTCATCAGTTGTGAGAGCACGTTTGATTCTCTATTATAATATTTTATACATACATGCATATACATACATATAAAAGCAAACTCTTTATGTTTCAGAAATAAAACTATTCCATGCATTATCACTATGAACTTGAATACAGCATTTTATCTCCCTCAAACTTAAGAGGTTTAGACAAAAATCCCTTCAAGGTCTATGATACAAAAAAATCATTACTAATTCAAAAGCTTAAATAAAAGAACACTGGGTATTTGAATAAATATTTTATTTGTACTTTTTTATTTATAAGCTATATATTTTTACACAAAGAAGGTGAGTTAGCCTTAAAAAGTTAAATAGCAAAAGGAAAATAGAGTTGGTGACAAGGGGAAGTATTAAAGACAAGAAGATTGGGCATAATGCAAACTAGCTGTTCTTGAAGAATTGCCCATAAGCAACACCTACAAAAATGAGTTCTAAATTGTGTATGATTTAAATCATGAAGGAAAACATTAAATTGTAATAGTGACAGTGACCAAGAGATAGGACTAACTATAATGCTTCTGAGGAAGCACAAATTTTGCTTTATATCAACAGTTAAGATAAATTCCACTTATATCTCCCAGGGAAGAGGACACTACAGTAAAAATATTCATCTTACTTTCACCATTTTAAAATCAAATATATTACTTATAATAACACTAACCATTGAAACCAAGCCTGAAATCTCAGTGTCTTTTCCACAACAGAAATGCATTCCTTAGCATAGACAACATTCAACACTGATGGCTGTGATCCATCTGTTCTGTGGATCTATTGTTCTCTAGGGTCAAGATCCTCTGCAGTCAGCTAAAACAGGACTTTTCAGTCCTGAGAACTATGAACATTCTAGAACAACAGGTAGTGTTTTTTGTGAATCTCTTCTGCATGTAGGATATTTAGAAGCAATACTGCCTAAGTGCCCAGCATATAACAAAAATATCTCCATATATCGCCAAATGACTCCTAGAGGACAAATTTGCTTCTGCCCAAGAGTGAAAAGATAACAGAGGAAAACTTATGAAGTTACATTCTCTTTTACTTGAAGTCTATTTCAACACACACACACACACACACACACACACACACACACACACACACACACACACGAGTTATCCACAGCTCAATCTTGAGTCTCAAACTCAGTGACTTTTGGTGAGTATTGCATCTGTTTATATCACCATTTGAAAGAGGAGACAAAACATTTCTCTCACCCAGACAATTCTTAGGTAACTACTTTCCTATTTCTACCACCATAGGTTAGTTTTTGTATACTGGATTTCACCTGGATGGAATTGTACAATATGCACTCTTTGATTTCCTTTCTCAGCAGAGTACTTTGAACTGCACACATGTTACTACATGAATTAGTTCTTCCCTTGGCACTGCTGAATAGTATTCCATTGGATAAGTGGAACTTATACAAAATATAATGCATCATATGATGTATAATGTATGATGTATAAATTTAATTGTATGAAGGCAACACACATCTGTTCACTGTTTCAACTATTGCATGCTGCTGTTTTAAGAGTTTATAGGCTAGTATCTTAACCCATATAAATGTAAGAAGAGCTGAGAAATTATGTACTTAACTAAGGCAGAGAGAATTCTATATTAGTGGGGCATAAATCTTTTGCAAGGCAGTAAATTATCTCTGTTTATGCAAAACCTATACAGGCACTCTGTGTTTCACTTCAGACCTTTAGGCAAGGATAAGCAAATGCTGTTGGAAGGATTTGTATTATAATATCAGTAAGGTTTCTAAAGGAGTATTAAAATTTTGCTATCTATGGAAATACTTACTGTTAACCATGTTAAATTAAAAAAAATACTTTAATTCATTAGCCACATGTTTTCATTAAATACTAGAAGTATCCAAAGCAAAACAAGAAATACTTCATTTTAGTGTTTCTTCTGTGTATTACTTTCTTGAAAGTTTAATATTTTAAATTAAAGTATTTGGCATTGGTTAGAATGTGATTGACCATGTATAAAGAGTAATGTATTTGAATGACCATAATTATGTTTAAAATATGTGGACCTGCAATTCACAGAAGGTTTATCTTTAATTTCACATGATGTGGGTATATTATATTTTAACATGAACTCAAAAGAGATAATCCATAATAATAGGTATGCAAACCAAACAGTTACCATACTTATCCATGAATAAAAGCTCATAATCATGAATTCATGAATATTTCCTCAGAAATCTTTCCCAGGAAAAGAGCTGGCACCTCAAAAACATATTGCAAAAATATAGCTGTTTGGAACAGGAAATATTGTCCATCAGTTGCGTGTGTGTTTTATATATATAAAGGCCTGAACTTGATCTCTAGCAGCCCAACACTCCAATATGGTCTTTCTATCTGAATAATGCTAAAAGATAAAACCAACTACCTTCTGTTTCCTCACAATTTTACTAATGATGGTAGAATTAATATTATGAAAATAGCCATTCTACCATAAGGCAGTAGCCACAGTAACCCTGAGTGAAAAGAACAATGCTGGAGAGATTGCCATTCAAATTATGTTGTAGAGCTATAGTAATAAAAACAGTATAGTACTGTAACAAAAACAGACATGTGGGCCAAGGGAACAAAAGTGAAGACCCAAACATGGGTGCATATAATTTCAGCCATTTACTACTTGACAAAGATGCCAAAACATTCACTGGTGAAAAGATAACAGCTTTAACAAATGGTGCTGGCAAAACTGAGTGTCCACAAGTAGAAGAATCTATTAGACAGCATCTATTCCCTTGAACAAACTTAACCCTTATTCACTGTTGCTGGTTTTGAAAACTGGAGCAGCCACTATGGAAATTATTACACAGAATTCTCAAAAGCTAAGATAAATCTACCATATGTCCCAGATACACTACTCCTTGGCATCTTCCCAAAACTCAACATCCTCCTCCACAGATACTTGCTCAGCCATGTTCATGACTTCTCTACTCACAATAGCTAGGAAATGGAAGAAGCCTCAATGTTGTAAATGTTGTTCTTCAACTGACCAAGGGATATTGAAAGTATGGTAGGAAGATGGTATTGGTAAGGATTTTAAGTGGGATAACCTAGACTCAGAAGGATGATTGCTGCATATTTTCACTCATCTGTGATTCCTGGCTTCAAATCCTCAGATGTGAGCACACAAAGTAGAGTGACTTCAGAAACCAGCAAAGTAGAAAGGGATTATGCTTTGTGGGGTGGGCAGAGAGAAGTTCTAGTGAGAGCTACAGCATTAAAGGGGTGATATGAAGGAGAAAGTAGAAAAAGCAGGAGGCAGCTTTATATGGGGGGCAATATAGGAGAGGGACCAAATAAGGATTAATAATACTAATGATATTTGAAAGAGCCAGAGGAATCATATTTTATATTTATCTAAAATTAGATATATAACATATGCACATACACACACACATAGGTATTTTAAATAAAGTTATACAATTTGTGATGATAATGCTCCTCTAGGATCCACAAACTAATTTAAACCCCAGTACCAGCTCTGAAAAACTTCCTTTCATGTTTGGTGAAGTCAGTCAAAAGACACCCCAAATAATATTGGTAGTCTCCCAGAGATTTAAAGTAAGTCTCTGTGGTTGAAAACCCTACACACTTCAGACATAAGAGAAGGTGGATTCTTCCATGAAATTATGTCTTACATTATCCTCCTCTCCAAGGGGTAGCTTTTTTATTCTTGGAAGGTGTCATACATGCTACCCTATGAGGAAAGTAATCAATCCGTAGTCCTCCATCAGGGGTACCTACAAATCACAACAATGACAAGCATGGCAAGATACACCTAAAGATACAATAGTGACACACAACCTAGCAGTAACCAAAGCTGTGTAATTGGACTTACTGACTGCTCAACAGGAGGCAAAATATACTTGTAATCCTATCCAAAGCCCCATGTTGAGTGAGATTATGTGTTTTAGAGAACCTATCACTGCCATTTCACCAAACCAGTGTAATTCCTAACTGTATTTTATATATCAGATGTAGCCCTTACCTCAAAGAATATTCTTTTGGCAGCAAATAAGACCTCTGCAGAAAATTGCAACTAATCAAAATGCAGAGGACAACTATTCATGGGCTGCCCAGCCCCAATGAAAAGATATTTCTATCTATCTAATTCTTGAGCATGCAGCTCAGGGAACATCACAGGAGAGGGGAAAAACAAACAAACAAACAACAACAACAACAACAAAAACATTTTAAGAGCCAGGAAGGCTACTGAGATATTGCATCTTCTAGATATAAAAAGGAAGTTACACCACCAAATTTTTAATAGTATGGTTGTGTAAATGAGACCCGAACAATGACAACACAGATGTCCATGCCAGTGTGGATGAGGAAATCTCACTATACTCACATGAAGATCTGCATTTCATGACTGCAGAGAGATATCACCTTCAAGGATCAGCCCCTGAACCATTACCAAGTGGTTCATTATAAAACCAGGCTCAGCAGGTTATAGTTCTATATTTATTTACTTATATACACACAAGCATGCACACACACACACACACAAGCACCACAATCAACCAACCAACAAATAATAATTAAAAAGGCTATGAATTTGAGAAGAAGGGTGAGGGGTATGGAAGGCATTAAGAGACAAGGATTACATAATTATATCCTATCCAAAGTATTTTTAAATGTAGCCAAAATATATTAAATGCTTTGTTAAAAAATAAATTAATATAAACATATCCCTTATTTGGAAAAGTGGGCATGAGTATTAAAATTACAAAATACAATTTGAAAGAATTAAGTCTTAAGTGTGTACAAAGGACTCTACTGAAGTAATAACCTCATAAAGATCTAAGGGAATCCCATGGAAACATCTTCTGAAGAAAGGGCAAAATAAATTGGTTCAAAGTGGAAAACACATACTAGAAGTTTCTTGGAAGATAAAGGAATGGAAAGCACCATACATTTTAAACCCCAATCTCACAACTGCTCTATAACAATCTAGGGTAACTAGTTGGAACTCTGAGTCTATAAGTTGCCTTGGGCATAATATAAAAGTATGAATTATGAATATTGTATATATTTACATATATATGAGAGGAAGAGAGAGAGAGGAAAGAGAGAGAAAGAGTAAAGACTCCAACAATGGTGAAACCAAGTTCCTCTTCTCTCCATGATGGGATGTTAATTGGCTTGATCTTATGCAGATTTTATACAGGCAACCACAGCTGCTGAGTTCATGAGTAAAGTGATTCTGTCATGTCCAGAGGATAGCATTTCACTTACATCTTCCTTCATCTATGGCTTTTACAATCTTTCCAACTTCTCTTCTGCAGGGAAGCAAGGAATGTGATACAGATGGCTCATTTATGGCTGAGCATTCCACAGACGTGTATTCTCTGCACATTGACTAGTGGGGCATTTCTGTATTAGTTGCTGCCCACTGCACAAAATTTTCTCTAATATGGTCTGAGAACTGGATTAATCTATGGATATTGAAAAAGGAATTTGGAGGGTAGTTTGATACAGTGTCCATTTAACAGTGTTCAAAATAATAGTAGTAGTATATCCAATTCTGGGGTCTGTAAGTGGTGGATGGAGGGAAAGCTAACACTAAGGATAGCTAACAAAGCCATATGCAAACCTACTGTCCATATTATAGGAGAGTTGGAGTTCCCTTATATAAGATCAATGCTCCTCCAAGAAGCAAGAAGTACCAGGTGTAGGATGTCTTCCCATGAGTTGTTGATGAGGGGTATCCTAGAGATACATAGAACAATATAGGGTATTGCCATTGCTCTTGAACCCAGAACAATATAGGCTATTTCCATTGCCTTTAGAACATGATGTTAAGATCCTATTGATGAAAACTCCAACAATGATAAAATCAAGTTGTCACGAACTAGAAGTATCTACCCTTGTTAGTTAGCTTTGGTAGTATTGGACAGTGCTGTGTAGGTTACTGAGAGAAAATCTTACCAGTAGTCTTACGGAGCTGTGAACTCTGTAAACTATAATAGTACCAACATGGCAAGATAGGAACATGGTGCGATAAGAGTATGGAAGTTATAGGAGTAATCAAATGATTTCTGATTGGATTTAATGCCTGTTGTACTAGAGGGAATTCATGTATGCTACTATAAACCATCCCTGGCCAAGAATTTCCACAATTTTGAGATATTTAGGGAGAAGGGAAGTAGGTGGTTGACAGATCTGAGAAGAATGAGGAAGAATGAGGATGAATAAGGGTGAAATAGTCAAAATGCACATTATGCATATATTAAATTCCCAAAGAATTAATTAAAATATTATATTTTAAAACTCTGGGGAAAATGAACAACCAATAGATTGAAAATTATTCAGAAAAACATATTTGAAGACAAATGAATCCCCGTGTATCAGAACTTATGGAAAGTCCCAAATGCAATAGGTGGAATACATGCTTCTTATAAATGTTTGTATTTTTAAAAGATCTCTGATAAACGACCTCAATTTACAACTTAATGAATGAGAGAAAGAGCAAACTCAATCGAATGCTTGCAGAAATCAGGAAATAATAAAGCTTAAAGCCAAGAAACCTAAGAGACAAAAATAACAAGAGAAAAATCAATAAAGCCAAAAAAAAGGGTATCCTGACAAAATTTTCAGACAAACTAATGAAAATTTTCTTTCTTAAATTACAGAAAGCCAAGTAAAAAAATGAAGACACTGGAAATTTCTATGGGACAAAAATTTAGGAGAGTGCCCTGTGGACCCATGCAACAGCAAGCCCCAACCTACAGGAGGAAGGCAAAATGCAAACAGAGCAACCAAATCAACAGAGGAGGAAATAAAAGACTGAGTCAGAGAAATTTAAAAATCTATATCTCTTGGCAGAAAAAGGTTCGAGGACCAAAGCTTTCACTAGTAAACTATGACAAACACAAAATGTAACAATAAAACCCAACACCAATCTTTCTCAAAAATTACATCAAAAACAAAAATCTGAAAAGGAAAGAGACACTTCCAACTGGAAGAAAAATGGGGGCCACATTACCGTGGTATGAAAATACAGTCAGGCACATAAACAAAATAAAAATACCAACATGCTGAACAAACAGTGAGTTCATTAGCAGACTGAAATGATTGTATGTCATGATCAAGTATGATTTATTCTTAGAATATAAAGATCATTCGGCATATGAAAAACAACCAATGAAATACACATTTAGCACATCAATTGGTAGGTAATAAATTTGGCATTTTTCATGATAAAGATGCAGATGTAGATAATGGTAACAAAATTCAGGATATACGAAAAAGGCTTATACAAACCTATTAATTTATAAACTGAAGAGTAAGCTAGAGTAATGTGGGAGATAAAGTAACTATTCCCAATATAATAAAAGCCATATGTGGAGAAAAAAAAAAAACAAATATTTAGCTGTGGTCAGGACAAGGTAAAAATTCCCATTCTCACTCCTTTGACTCAGATAGTTCTAGAAATTATAGAAATTATAACCAAACCAGAGAAAATAGACAAGAAAAAAAATCAAATCACATAATTGAAAGTGAAATCAAATTATGTCTGCCTACAGATGATAGTTTATAAAACAACCATTAAAACCCTTGGAATTACCACTTGAGTTCACAAAATTTGCAAGACATAAAATCAATAATAAAATTTAGCTACATTTCTAGACACTGACAATGAACTTTATGAATTAATACAGTAGCTTCAAAATACAGTGAGGTACTACATAATATATATATTATGTCCTAAAGACAGTCCTAAAGTTCATTATAAGCTTAGAGGACTCTAAAGAGCCAAGCAATCTTGAGGGAGAACAAACTGAAAGATTTCTTCATGTATTAAACTACAATCCTATGACTCAGCAACAGGTTGATTGCTGGCATGTTCTCAGAAACAGAGCGTTTTCCTAACATGTAGAAGGCCTAGAATTCAACCCCCTGCATCAGAAGTATAAAATTAAAAAAAAAATACTTGAGCAAAAATAGGGTATCTGAACCTCGATGATTTTGAGGATGAACTTTTTACAATAGCTAGGAAATGAAATCACCCTAAATATCCATATACTGATAAGTGGATAATGAAAGCCAATGAACATACACAATAGAATTCTCTTCAGCCATAAAAAAATTAATTTTTAGGAACATGGACAGAAGTAGAAAACACACTGAGTGACACAATGTGCACCCAAAGAGAATTCCATATACTCTCCCTTGTGTGAAACCTGACCTTGAATATTTAAATACCTATATTTAAATTTCAGTGCCTATAGGGGTAAAAAAGCAGAGTAGGAGCCATGGGAGGTATTAAAGATGAGAGAGAAAACACAGGGAATATGAAAGTGATAGAAGTTGGAAGCAGGGATGGGACAATGTAGATAATGGTAACAAAAATTCAGGATATACGAAAAAGGCTTATACAAACCTATTAATTTATAAACTGAAGCGTAAGCTAGAACATAGAACAGACCTTTCATGGGTAGATAATTACAGATCCCATAAGTCACAGACATTAATGCAAGAATCCAGTAGCCTATGTGATAGCCGCTTAAGAGCTGTTGGACAGAGTTCCCAGAGGTCCCCCCAAAGGACACAGGCTATTGCTATTTCTCTTGGTGGCCCACTAAAGCTGGATGCCAATATTCAATTGCTGAAGACAACACATACTTTGATTACAAGAAACAGGAATCAGGATAGAACTGAGATGGAAACTGCCTGATTGTTGTGTTGACTTCTTCCATAGTATTAGAAAGTGATATGAAGAACTCTAATCAGCACTTACTCAATTGAGGACCAGATATGCTTTTTGGTGCAATGGTAAGATGACTATTTGAGGTATAGCCGCCAACTGACTTATGATTTGTTTTGAGATTCACTGTACAGGAGGGAATTCACATCTGGTAGTATAGGTCTTGTCAAAAGCTGTGGCTGGGGACAGCAATACAGCTCAGTGCTGGATTCGAAGACTGAGGACCCAAGTGTGACCAACTCCGCCCAGGACACATATGGTGGAAGTTGAGAACCCACTCCCACCACTGCCCTCTAACCTCCATGAATGCTGTGTGTGTATCCATGATGAATAAGGAAAGGCAACTTTTTAAAGCATATGGTTGGAGGGTCTGGGCCCAAAAGGGGGAGCATACATACTACTGTTGCTTCCCTAAACAAATGTGCTTCATACTGTCTTCTAAAATGTTTATGTTTATACAAATAGGTCAGTGCAACTCTCAACCTAAGTGAAGGAGCTCCCTTTTGGAGGGGACGAGCATACATACTACTGTTGCTTCCCTAAACAAATGTGCTTCATACTGTCTTCTAAAATGTTTATGTTTATACAAATAGGTCAGTGCAACTCTCAACCTAAGTGAAGGAGCTCCCTTTTGGAGGGGACAATAGTTAATATAGAAGAGCTGGTCTCAACCTGTGGTTCATGACCCCTTTGGGTGTCTACTGACCCTTCCATGGGGATCACCTAGCAGATATCCTGCATATAAGACACTTACATTAAGTTCATAACAGCATAACTATAGTTATGAAGCAGCAATGAAAATAATTTCATAGTGGAGTGTCACCAAACCATGAAGAATTCTACTAAGAGTCTCTAAATTAGGAAGGTTTAGAACCACAGATACATATCTAGACAAAGTACTGGGAATAAGTGATGAACACTCAGACTTAGACATGGCATCTAGAACATGCTTCCATCCCCTAAGGTCCAGGGCACATTGCAGAAGACAGGGCAGAAGGATTTAAGAGGAAGAGGATGGGGAATAGCATTGTGAAATACTGCCATCCAAACATGACACTGTCATTGAAACATGAACACAAAGCAGCTATGGATACCTGCATGAGATTGTGTTCAGGCTTCCACCACAGATAGAGGAGGTGCTTGCATGGCTCACCCTTTCCTGAGAACTATTAGTGGATGCTGGGAGTCATCATTTTTGCTAATGATGTAATCACTGGGAAATGAAGTTGCAGGTCAGAGAAAGGGGTTCAGTGGGAAGAAAGGAGCCCCCAGGAGGTAATAAGGTGAATATAATCATAGTAGATTGTGTATATGTATGAAACTGTCAGAAACAAAGAAAACAATGGGAAAAGGGCAGCAAAGAGATGAATAGCTGGTCTGTAAAGAAGATATTTAATTAGCCTATACACTAACCATCAAGAAAATTCAAATCAAAAATACATAGTCATTAACATAGTTATTTTTAAATAAGTAAAAATTGTATTTTCAAAGATGTAGAAATATTTGAACTTCTGTGCTTTGCTGGGAATATGAAACTTTCCATCCATTAGAGATAAAAAAAAAAAAAAAACCTCCTCAAAACCTTGTAAACAAAAAGACCCTATTGCCCAGAAATGCCACTATGCATAACTAAAGGACTTGAGCAAACCTTGAGCAGATAGATATAGGCACAAGGCAGGCCTGTTTTTTAACAGTTTCATAACTAGGAACTGAAATGCGGAAAGATATCCCGGGGCATGTTGATAGAATAATGGATACATGTAATGGTATATTTAGCCTCAAAAAGCAGGTTTGTGACATACACTATAAAATGAATGGACCTTAAGCATACTGCATCACTCATTAAAATACAACAAAGCATTCACAGAGAAGACAGACACTGGACTACTCTAATGGCACCAAGGTATTGGTACTCAGAGTTACAGGCAGTTGTAGTTACTAGTGCATGTCTTAACTGTGGAACCATCTCTCATCTCTCCAGACCTTTGAAGTAATCTTTTTAGAGAGAAAATCATGACAGAGGGCCTGAGGTAAGAGGTGAGAAGAGACCCATTCTTAGTTTCTCATTAAGTTTTCCATTTTCTTTACAAAACTTAAAACCCTGGTGGATTTTATCTCTAGCTTAAAAGATCTTGAAATTCCAGCATGTCTTACATTTTAAGAATTGCCAGAGAGAATGTAACTACATCTAATTTTCAATGACTGCCTAGTCATAGTGCTAATTCATGTGACTTGTGTTAGTAATCTACACTTCAAAGTGAATTCTGTATATTCTACAGAATTAACTAGAGTTATCTACAGGTCCCTTAGCAAGTAGCTGAATGCAGAAGCATTCAGACTCACTGGGCAGTCACAACCTATTACAGGTTGTGTGTCAAGGCAATTTCAGAGATGGGCAAAAGAGATTCTCTGCCCTTGGTAAAGCCCTAGGCACTATCAGATAGCATTAAGAATGACATATGCACGTATCCCAGATAACTACAGTAGGTGGGCTCCCACAGAAGAAATATTACTGTGAAAGGCAAGCTTAGAACATGTATAAGCTAGCAGAATCATTTGTTTTAATAAAGATTTTTTGGTTAACTCAATGACTGTCATTCTTCCAACAAATGTTTCTTGAGCCGTCTTATAAATCTACCAAGGGAGACACAATGGATTTCTGAAGAAAATGACACCCTGGAAGGTATATGTTGGTAATTAGGGATATCCAGGAAGAAACTGGCAAAAGTAAAAAGATGTTATGAACATGAAAATGACACTATTTCTAGGAGGAAATTCAAGAAAAGCTTTACAAAGGACATGGTTGCCCAGTGAGACTCAAAGGCTACAGGACTCCAATAACCAGGGACTGTAAGGAGGGAAGACAGGAAGTAGCTAGATAGATACAAACAGTGATCAAAGGCAAGGAGAGAAGAAACAAAGTAAGGGTAGGCATGGAGAAGAGATCCACAGTATCTAGATATCTGTTTTTGCCTAAGAGGTATCTATCTGGGAAACAAAGTGAGCTAGAACCAAGTCAAAAAGAGAGATAGATACCAGGCTAAGAAATGTGTAATGGACTTGATAAGGGGCTACCAGGATTTCTGCCAAGAGAAGAAAAGAATCTGATGTTTCCTGAATTAGAGCAGCACTTCCTTTTAAACACTGAGCATCTTCTAGCTGGAGAACATTGAAAGCAGAAGTATGGGGGGGGGGGGGAGGGGAGACAAACAAAAAAACACCACCAGGGTTTGGTAGGGAAGTGACAAGAACATCATCATGTGTGGACACAAGTTCACTTAAGCTGCCATGTCCCAACCTTCTGTGATAGTGAAGGCTTCCTTGAAATTCACTTGAAGTGACAATTATTTCACATCTTGGGTCTCAGAGAGGACGAAGCTCTTCCAGAAAAGCTTTTTGATGGTCCCATCATCACTGGCCTTAGGAGAGATGCTAAAATATGAAACACAGAGGGGGTATTGAAACATAATTTGTACAGGACCAAACCAACATCAAATTACCGATAAAATACTGAGGATGTAATGGCTATTATGTAATAAATATTCAACAGTGGTTTACATTTTTAAGGAGCAAAGGAAAGTACAGAACAGTTGCAGATGAGATCAGTTCAGAAGCAATTTCCCCAGGGCTCCTGGTAAAGAGTTCTTGTTGGTTCCTTGGTAAGGAGGACCTAAAGACTGCTATGAAAACCCATGGCCTATTCTTGTGTTTGGTTGTCAAGGAAACCAAATACCGCTTCTGTTGGAGGGCAGACATGATCACATACAATGCACATCTTATGAATCCCACAAAGTAACAAGAGAATCATCTAGGTAGGAGTGTATACTGATCACCGCCATTGAGAGGACCTTCTGGAAGTTCTAGGCAGGAGCCTGTGACTAAAGAAGCATTTGGTGGGGCAAGGAAAACGATTGACTATTGCAGAACTGTTACACAAGTCTTGTGCTAGGACACAGCACACTTTGCAGCAGATAACTCTAAGGATTCAGGTATTGTGCTTGCCTAACCCTGTCACCTGGCAGAATACACTCGGGCATTACTCTGGTCAGCCCAGGGTTCCATGAGTACTCGTGTGCATACAGGTGCAAAGGATCCCTTTAAAAGAAAGACCCAGCCCACTTACATCTCTTTTTGTTCTTCCTGCTCCTTTCTCCCCACTGTCTCACTCTCTCCACCCCCCCCCAACGCCCCCTCACTTCCCTGCAGTTCCCCTGGGGCAGACAGGACTTTCTCTGCCTCCCTCTTCTCTTCTGTCCTTTGTGTCCTTCTACTTCTTTTCTGTTTTCTTCCCTCTCCCACCCCTTTCTTTTTGTTTGTTTATTTGTTTTTCAACACAAGGTTTCTCTGTAGCTTTGGAGCCTGTCCTGGAACTTGCTCTGTAGGTCAGGCTGGCCTTGAACTCAGAGATCTGCCTGCCTCTACCTCCTGAATGCTGGGTCCCTCCCCTTTCTAATAAAACTTCTCACTTAAGCTCTATCTGCCTGGCGTGCTTGTCCCTCCGCCTCAGTCACCCTCACCCACCATGGAAACCACAAAAGGTCCCCCTCAAGCTTTATCATAACATTGGTGTTGTGACTCAGATCTAATGATAAATTATAGCTCTAGGCTTCCATATCTGGGGGGTGGGGCAGGGCAAGAATGCTAGGATTCTTTCTGCTGAACCTAGTAGTCCTCTGTAGATAGAGAGGAGAAGTTCAGAGCAAGATGCTTGACATCAGGAAAAGAATGGAGGGTGAAGAGAAAGGCTGGAGCACAAGACCAGATGTTTTTCAGTCACTTTACAGGACTGACTATGACTAAAAGTAAATTATACATATGTATGAAAATGCCACAATGAAATCTATTATCTTTTATTACTAGTACAGACTAATAAAATTATTCTTTAAAGCAAGTATCAGAGTGTATGCGTTTTCTGGAACTGTCATAAAAATTTGAAGTGAGATACACATTTAATTGCCATAATATATTTTTTTTCCATGAAATGATAGAGTGATAATTTGGACTAACAAAAACAGTATTCTTATTAAGAAACTATAAAATTCTGGCATTCCCTTGTTTTTACTTGTTTGATGCACTTAAATAATATATTCAAAATTTTATAACATAACAACTACTAATTTAATCTTTAATAAGAGTCCTGAATGTTCATATTTCAAACATTGTGAGCCTCAGGTGTATTTAAATAATAAATTAAGAGCCAACTTTACAAAATATTACTGCTGTTTATCATGTTAGGAACATTGCACTAAATTATAAATCCAGGATCTGGTACATGCTGCATCTGCTCTTGTGGGATTTCTCACTTTTGTTTCTCAGATGTGCAGATGGTGGGATGCTATAGGTACAAGCAACCCTCAGACACAGAGTTTACATATAAGGCAAGTTTGCACAGAAGGCAGCCCCCCAGATCACTCATGCAACCAAGCGCCTTATTCAAAACCAACAGCAACAGACACCCAAATAAAACCCCAAAGGTATCATTTGCATACAAAGCTTACAGAGAAAGGGAACCCTGCCTATGGAGCATTGGCGCCTATAAAGGAGCCTGGTTAGCACCCAGCAGGAAGTCAGTATTTGCAGAAGACAGCTAGTCAATGGAAACCAAAGTGAGTTTTTTATTTAAGCAGATATACTTAGGGCATTTTAGATGGGATTATTTTTACTTGTGAAATATTACACTGCATGCTGTAAAACAAAGTTTATGCCCCAAGTCTACTCTCACCAAATGGGACTAGAGACTCACTGTGAAAGCAGGGTATAGCAAGTCCTGCAATCCCAGCACTCAGGAGGCAGAGGCAAGAGGATACATAGGTTCACTGGCCAGCCATCCTTGCCAAAGTGATCTAGCAATAGACCAGGACTCAGTAATAGTAGTAACAATAGTAATAGTAATAATAATAGTAATAGTAATAAGTAATAGTAGTAATGATGTGGGAAATGATTGATGAAGACACTCAGCATCAATCTTTGGCCCCCATACCTTTATAAACACACATGCATATGTATCCACAAACAAAATACAATGCACAAACTTTGTTGCAGACAATACAACAAAATCAGTGGCCATTGTAACCTTAAGAATAGAGTCTGTAGAGTTTAGCTTTGGAAGAACACAACTGTTTTTCTTGGAAGGACTCCCACATGTAGACGACTAAATAGGACACTGAGACATTGTGACTCAGCTTTTACCTGACCCAGCTGGGGACAATCTGAATTTCTTATCAAATCTGATGCCGTAGGCAGAAACTCTAACTTATCACTACTCAAAACTACAAATTCAAAATATAACAGCAAAACAACCAAGCTGTATAAATGGTCATGGTGGTGAGGAAGCTACAAATGAAGGTGTCAAATACATACTGTATTTGGCACATATCTGGAACTTAATCATTGCTTCTTATCTACAAGAAATAAAAGATATGACCTTAATCACACAGGGCAGAAAGTCAGTATCTTCTGATGAGAGAGAACAAGACATCATTCTTCATAAACATTTCCTCCACTGAATGGCTCAATATTTATTTTTGCTGTTCACATACATAAGACCCGGTTATTTGGAAAAGATGCTAGCCCAGAATAGGAGATTTCCAGATGTCAGATTATTTCCTTAAAACAATTACTTAAATATAGGATATGAGTTAGAAACTAGATAACAATGCTTGGGGGTAGCTTCAGGAAGTCATCTCACTGCAAAGTCCCGGTTTTAGTTGTATCCCCTTTTCTACCTCTATTCATAAAGGACAGACCTTCCCACAGCCCAGAATCACACAATTCGCAAAGCATGATGCTTGGTGTAATCAATGGTCAACACAAAGCCTTGAGCTTGGCTCAGTCAAGAAAATATATACGGATGGTTTAAAAATGATTGTGACTCTCGGGCCTTGACTGCACTGCTACAAACAGCCCACCATGAAAACAACACAGGAGGGAGGCAAGTGGGGCCAGCTGCTGAGCACAGTACGCCAACTGCTATATGATGAAGGAGCAACTTCTACTTGCCAAGGGCAGGCACTTTCTCTCAGTGTGGCTGTGACCCAGAGCCTCTATATTCTTAGAATTGCTCTTTCTACACCAGTCAGCAATAAATTATAGAGAACAACGTTTACTCGGTGAATATTTGTCAACACCCACTGTGAGGAAGGCAATGAAAGTATGAAAGGCCGGATGGTTTCTCCTGAGACATTGCTAGTCAGAGAAAAACAAAACACACAGTTGCAAACATCAGTGAACGTATTGCATTAGATGTGTAACAAGCTATAGAGAAGCAAATGCAGATAGCCAAAGGAGGATGAGACAAGACTACAGATTAATGTCCTCAGCAAGAAGAAGCCTGTAGAGTGATGGCTTTTGTAATTTAGACAGCTCCTCTGAAAGGTGGGTGGGAATGAAGGAAAACAAATGGCCCGAGAGAAAAATGTAAATGTAAACTGAAGTATCATGTCACTCCAATTAGACTGGCTATTATTAATGATGAATGGTAAGTGATGGTTAAGTTTGTGGAGAAAGGGGCACTCTTACAAACTGTTGGCAAGAATGTGCATCAATATGGCCATTATGGAAAATGTAAGATCTCTTTACATTTTGAAAACAATTACTTTATGATCCAGCAATCTTACCATTGGCCACAGAGTCAAAGAGATTAAAATACTATTATCAGACAGATATCTGCATCTCATGTCTATGCAGTACTCTTCACAAAAGTCAAATTATACCATCAAGCACGGTGCTCACCAACAGAAGGAAAATGTGAGTTGTGCATACGGACACATGTAAAATGCATGTATATATATATTTCTGCATTTGGACATGTATGCACACATTTATGCATCCCATATATGAAATGGGATGATGTTTAGCTAAAAAAAATATATCCTGTCATTTTCAGCAATGCTGATAAAACTAGGAATGGTGTTAAGTGAAATAAGTCAGGCATAGAAAGACAAATATTGTAAATTCCCTCTCTTGTGAAAAATAAAGTCTGTCTTAGAACAAATCAAGGAAATGGGTACAGAGTCAATACAGAGTAGACAGGAGGAATCAGCTCTGGATTTCCATAACAGTGACCCCACTGTTTCCTACAATGTCCTATGACATACATAAAAATGAGCCAAAGAGTCCAACATCCCCCCATAGGGGTGGCTCCTTTAGGGGGAAAGTGTTCATTCCTCCAATCTGATCTCTACACATGTTCTGAATGTTTACATCATTCTCCAAGTGTGCACAAATATTATTTCTCAGCAAAAACTATAAGTGAAGGCCATCATCAATTCGCCCCTGGAGGACATGTATTCCATCAGGTAGCAAAGCCACATTGCCCAAAAAAGGCCCAGGCTCCAAAACATACAAAATGAACTTTTTAAAGGGTCTCCAAAATATGGAAACCATGAAAACTGCTATTTCTAAATGCTTAATTAAATGTACACAAAACATATCACATCAACTTCATTAATTGTTAAATTTAGTGCTCATAAATTTAGAGCTTAGAAAACAATTTGTATGTTAGATTCCTCCACTTTCAAAAATCCCTGAGTAAGCTCAGTGGCTGTCAGAAAGTTGCAGCCAGTTCTAAATTACATTAGTTTCCCATAACCAAGGATTTGAAAATACAATTACAATAATTCTTTCAAATAGTTATAATCAAATGTTTATTTAGTGTGGAACGTGGTGGATGCTGATATTCTTGATATAGCATTTGAAAAGATTCCAGGAACCTTCCAGGCAAGGCTTCCAGTGCAAATAGGGGTCCTAGAAAATAAAAGAGGTAGGACTACAGAGGAAAGATACCATGAACTGAGGTGAGCCCAGGAAGGAACATAGAATCTTCTAGAGACATGCAGTGTTTTCCACCATGATGGTCATGGACTCACCCTCTGAAACTGTAACCAACCCCAATTAAATGCTTTCTCTTCAAAACAATGGAAAAGTATCTAGACAATTAATATGAATAAGCCCTAGGCTCCACCTTCAATGCTATAGGAAAACAAAATGCACAGGATTAAAAAAACACACAAAAGAACAATTACCTGGAAATGAAACTATCACAATATTTAATGCTTTGCAATAAAAAGGCATAGCAATGGATATCCAACTGTATAAATAACAATATAACTGGAAAGTAGTTTTATCTTTTAAGCTATCTTTAACAACGTTATTGTGATCTGAAATTATTTTTTGTTGTGGTCGCCAATGATCACTATGGTTTGTTGCTTGTATTCATAATCTGATAAATATTCTCAATAGTTTAGTGCACTCAAAGATGAAGTTTTGTTTATGGACTATGTTTACAGATGAGAATTCTACCAAGACTTCTGCTTTAAAAGGCCATCTTCTGGCTCTTTTATAAATATAATTAATAGTTGAGGAGCAAATATTGAAAAACTGAAATACTAGGACAGAAATGTTTACTGGTTTTACAGGGGCAGTAGATTCAAAAGCATCCCCATAATTCTTACTCACCCTCTCTAATAAAATCATCACACCCATCTAGGACAAATGACTTCAGTTTATCTTTATCCCTTTTAGCAGAACTTCATTTGAATAATCATAATCTTTTAGAAATACACAGATATATGTGCACACAAACATAAAACTTGATTCCTGACTCAAGACAGTTTCATGGACAAAATATAAAAATCAATAAAGCTAAATGATACAATTCTGGAAAAGGCCATGAAGACTTAGAAAACATAGAAATAGATGCAGGAAACAATGTTAATTCTTTGCCTCTTACCAAATCTATGTTAACTAAATAAGGAAATCACATCTCTGTCCATCAAACTGCCATTTAGTAAAAAGCTTAATTACATCAAATTTTTGTGTGCATGAGGTAAAATATAGGCTTTTATACATTCTTCATGGGAATGTGAGTCAAGATTGCCTTCCTGGGCAGCAACATGGTAATAGATGATAGATAAATACATAGATACATAAATGATAGAAAAATAAACACATAGGTGATAGGTGAGCAGATAATAGATGATAGATTATACATGGTTGATAAATAATAGATGATAGATGGGTGGAGATTAGATACATGATAGATTGATAGATGACAGATAGATAGATAGATAGATAGATAGATAGATAGATAGATAGATAGACAGACAGATAGGCAGACAGACAGACAGACAGATAGATAGATAGATATTGATGATAGATGACCAATCAAAGTTCACCAAGTATGCATGATACTCTACTACACCATCCTTCTGTACGAGTACACAAGTAAAAAAAAATATGGATTAGACATGCAACAAGTGTTGAAATGGGAATTTCACCAAAATACTTTAGCAATTAAAAAAAAAATAGAATAGAATAACAGTTATCCATCTCAGTACTCCCAAGGCTAAGAAAACACCACACAAGACAACACAGAAAGAATGTAACAAGTGTCCTTAGTTGATGAGTCATTTCTCCAGCCCTCTTCTTAATGTGAGTATTATTCACAGTGCAATCCCATGTCTGCTGAGTGAGATGGCATGTGATTTTATATATACACCCTGCATAAGCTCATATATCAGAAGTGTTTACTGCTTACATGCAAGTTTGTGTATAGACGGAAATTCCCTCATCAGCCTACCATACAGCTAACAATTTCACACAGACTGGATTTTAATATTCAGATGACATAAATAAAACAACAGAAAAGTCAGAAACTGAAATAGATGTTTGTATTAGAATACTAGTTTCTTGCTTTCTGTTTCAGTCGAAGGCCAACTTCTTTGAGGGAAATGTTTAAATAATTGAGGTGTTTCTCCTTAACAAGAACACAGAGCTTCAAAACACATTTAATTGGATCTTTTGAGTTCACGCCGTAACCTGGGAGGACAGCTCAGCATGGAGCTTCCATCCTGATTGTGGCCTAACGGTTGCATGATGTCAGGGAGAAACCCAAGCAGCTGCTCTGAAGCTCTCCTCACTATGGGTGTTCACTGAGCATCTCCCAAAGGCCACACAGGCTGTCTGGCAATACACACTGACAGGTCTGGCTCAAACCCAGGTCAGCCTGTCACTTCCTCATCCTTTATCTACCAGACACCAACACTATTGGGCTTGAACTGTGAGTGCAATAGCATGCCCACAGCTGGATATTTGATTCCAACCCACGAGGGGGCCCAGGGAAGGAGTGGCCATTTCTATCTATGGGGCTGCAGATCACAACAGTCTCCTGGGGCAGGCACTGTTAGAGCAGGGCCACACATAAAGAAGGGCATTTTCTGGAAAACATTAAGCTAAATGTAAAACAAGCAAACCTTTCTATAGGGGTGAACATTTTAAAGATAACACTAAGAGAAAGCTCACATTATGGGTTTCTGAGAGGGACAACTGTCTAGTCTGGCAGATTTTGCATCAACAGAATGAACTCCTGGAATTCTGTATAGGAAGGAGTGAGCCCATGTTGCTATGGCTGACAAGGACAACTTGGAGAGATACTCCTAGGTGGATCTGGAATTTTCTAATGGAGCAAGGTGCTCCCCTATTCTGGAAGCACCGGACCAGTTCACCCACAGGCTACTACTGTCTTGTGGTTTTTAACCAGACTATTCCGAAGATCTGTCCCCAGCCAGAGAAGACATCTGGCTTAAGACTGAGGATGCAGGTGAGAGATGGAGAGGGGCCCAAGGCATGAACCACTGGCAGGTCCCTGTCGGCATATTGTCAAGTCTACTTCCTTTCATGGTTCTATAAATATTAGAATACCCTGACCTTCAACATTCTAAATGGAGCAAGAAAAGTGTGATAATCCCCCATGGTCCACCATATTTGACCTAATAAATATAGGATATGGGGCCAGATCCTTCATTGTCCTTCACACACTCACCAAGCCACACTCAGCTCTAACTCAGGATTGATTGCTATGACACTATTGATACATTTTTCCTGGGAATGAACAGAAACTGAAAATTTTTAGCAATTCTGTGCCATTGTTGTCTTGAAATTTTCATCTAATTCCCCCCCCCCAAAAAAAAACACCCTCAAGTAGGAACCATGATGGCTCCATCAAGAAACTGAAATTTCATCTCATGAGAAAATGCACCATCAAAGGCATAGGCATCCACTGGCTTTGTGTAACCATAAGCTAACTCACTTACGAATAAAAAAGATTGGTAGGCTTCATGGCTTTGGAGGTCACAGTCCACAAATCTTAACCCTGTGCTGTGGACCAATGAGGAAATCATCTCATTCCATCAGCCAGGAAGCAACAAGAGAGACTGGCCCGAAACCCCATAGCCCCCCTTCCAGAGCATCAGTTTTCTCAGGCTCTCCCATTATTCTCTACTTCTTAATGGTATCACCATCACCCACAAAAGCCACTCCAGGTACCAAGCACTGACCTTTGAGGAACACTCAAGACTTAAACTACAGAAATGTCTACTAATGGTGAGGCCAAGATCAACCCTTACATAAGGAAATTCTGCAAGCAATTTTTTTTCTGCAGGTTAGAGGAAAAAAAAATCAGACTTGAAGGTCAAGAGGCAGAGGCTGCCTGCCAGGTTGGAGTTAGCTGAGGCTTGTCCTCACTGGGAAGCAGCATGGGAGGACCACAAGTGAGGTGAGTAGTCTCAGATGAGCTGGAACTACAGGCTCTGGGTCCACAGCAGCCAAGGAGGTTGAATGCAATTTAATCATTTTTTGGCAAAGGGAATGGAAGAAAGTGTTAACCTAGTCAAAAAGGAAACAAAGCAAAGTGGGTTTGGGAGGAGAAAAGGTACACCAAGAGATGGATTTTCTAGGTAAAGTACACCCAAAACTCTTTGATTCTGTGGCTAGCAAGTTCTCCTCCTTCTAAAGAAAATGGTAAGGTCTCATCTTAAAAGCAAGACTTCCATACTAGTAAGATCAATCGCTGGGCAGGTAAGGGCATTTGCAGTGTAATCCTGGAGACCTAAATTGGATCCCCAGACACATATTAAAAGTAGAAAAAGAAAATTCAACTCCATGAAGTTGTTCTCTGACCTCCATGCCCAGACCACAACCGGTGCACGCCCTCATTCACATCTCATGTGTTCACAAAAAAATAAACATAAGTAAATAAAATAATAATTACTATTTTTTAATATAAAACTTTAGTCACATTGGCATAGGCCTAAAACTCCAGTGGTTGGAAACCAAAGGTAGGGAAATGATTTCAAGGACAGCCTGAGACACTAAAGACTCTGAAACAGAAACAAAATGAGACAACAAAAACCCACACCCAGAATCACATTTCACAGAACAGAAGAGATTTCTTTGTTCTTTACACAAAACAAGAGATGTCAGTTTATTAGTCATATGCATCTTATCCTGAGTGACTCTAAGATCTGAGAGCTAAAATGATGAGGCCTTGCCAATCAAATGCAGTGCCTATGGACAGCCTGCAGCATGCCCTCTCTGACCCAGAGGTATAGCTGCCAATCTCCCCATTTCTCAAAAGAGGATGCATTCACCCCATGCTAGTCTCTGTGGTCACTAAGTCTAATGCTAGAAATTAAGAACAAAGGTATACTAGGCATTTCACACTACGCATGACTCAATGTGCCTCATGGGTAAATTAACACAGGCCACTCAATCTACATTTTATTGAATATACAGTAAAAATGTCTACTTTATTCTCTATCATTAATTTGATTTGAATCAGCTAAGCCTCCCTTAGCAGCCCTCACATGAAACATTTCTTATGCCCTTCGACCCTCTGCCTGTCATTCCATGTCACAGGTGCCTCCTCCTTGTCATCTCAAGCAGGAAATATACACATTCTAGCTTCTTCCTACCTCCTACTCTGTCTTCAATGGCAGTAGGAATCTCCCTGTAGCCTGGAATCTCCTGACTGTTTTTGTCATTCCTCTTTTCATCACCCACCCCCCAATATCAGGATGACTGGAGTAAAGTAACTTAGACCAAACCAAACTGTCCTCTAAATTCCTCATGCTGCATAAAAACCCAACAACTGCTTACTTAATGGCTTAAAACAGCAACTCCATATCTAGTTTGTGATTCCATAAATAGGCAGTTCATGTGGAGCTCAACTGGGTGATCCTGCATGTCTAAAAATGGCTCAACTGCTACCATAGTTGGAATGTGAAGTATTTCCCACAGACTCTCATGTTGGGCTACTTGGTTCCCTGACAATAATGCTGATTTAGAAGACCTTGGAACCTTTATGAAGTAGATATTTGCTGCAGGAAGTGAATTAAAGGGGCTGGCCTTGGCTGACTTCCTATCTTTTCTCGACTGCCTGATTTCAGACACAATATAACCTGTCTCCTCTACCATGCCCACCACCAATGTTGGGCTATATCTCCTTGAACTACAAAGTAAACTCTTTTTCCCTAACAAAGCATATTGTCAAAGGTACCAGAGCAGTTAGGTAATGTAGATCTCTGGGTTTGCACTGGATGGTTAATAGCTAGTTTGGGGTCTATAATGGCCTCTACCTGGGGTGCCTGGGTCTCTTCCCATGTTCTCTCATCTTCCAACAGACTACAACAGGATGGTTGTAGTTCAAGAGTAAGAGCAATGTGCCCCTCTTTCACATCCATGCAGTTCACTATCCCTCAGGTAAAACACCTCACCTGGCCATGATGTGACTAGTGATGGAGAGATGGCATAGGGGTCAAGAATACTTGCTGCCCTGGCAGAAGGCCTGGATTTAGTTTCTAGCAGACACATGTGGCTCATGATCATCTTTAGCCCAAGGGTCAGGGGACCCAGTGCTCTCCTCTGGCTTCCACAGACACCAAGAACACACATGGCATTTGAAGTGTCCATAGACATTAACTGGGAAAAGAAGAAAATGATGGCATTCTAGACAAAGACAGCAGCATCACAGAAGTTTGGTAAGGGAAAGAAGGTAAACATGGCTCAAAGATCAGGGCATAATGGCAGACTATTATCTTATTGCTGCGATAAACACCATGACCAAGGCAACTTGAAGAGGAAAAGGGTTTACTTTTTTCTTATAACACTCAGGTCATAGTCTTTGAGAAAATCAGCATAGTAGCTCAATCAAGAACCAGGAGGCAGGAGCTGATGTGGAAGCCCAGGGGGAATGCTGCTTACTGGCTTGTTTTCTGTGACCTGCTCAGCCTGCTTTCTTATAAAACTCAGGAAACCTATCCAGGGGTGGACCCACCATTCACAGTGGGATGAACCCTCTACATCCATCATTAATACAGAAAACACCCCTTCAGACTTGCCTGCAGGCCGAACTGATGAAAGCAATTCCTCAACTGTATTCCCCTCTTCCTGAAACACTTTCACTTGTGCCAAGCTGAAAATCCACCATCAAACTAGTGAAATAAACAGATACCAACACCTGACCAGCATGAAGAGATGAGTAGGAGGAATAAGGCCATTTGAGGAAAGAGGGTAACTCACTACATACACACAGGCAAGCATTCATGCACATAAAATAAAAACAAACACATCTCCTTGTAAAGAAAGCAGACACAAAAGCCATCAGAACAACCAAATGTCTATCTCCAAAGCTGTCACTCGAGTTCTGTCCACACATTCCCTTCTTGTAGTCTCCACATCTTCTAGCCTAATCTTCACAATAGTTGTATCTGCCCAGAATGCTACAACAGGCTCATTAACTCCTCCTTCAGGATTTCCCCCATCTTGTCTGCACACTGTGATAGAGTGCTATTAAAAATCTAAATTGGAATTTGGTCCACTAATTAAACTTTCCCCATGACTCCTCACTGCACATAAAGATAAAACTGCCTTAAAATGAACTGTTTACAGGGGCTAAATTCATGTATACCTAGTCATCTAATATTACAGTTTTATTGTCAACAGCACCTTTTCATGTGTAGAGTTTGGGGGTAAGTTATGACACCACCCTTTCTCTGAAATGGCTGTGTGGCATGACTCCTGTCTGAAATCCTCATGGGGTATGACTCTTCTTTTCTATCTGTGTGCCCTGATGTATCAACCACTAGAATACCATTCTCTTAGCTCCTTTCCCAGTTAATGCTGGGGCACCCTTCAGATGCTGTAGCAATCACTGTCCAGGGCAAGTGCTCCACAATTCTTAAACCAAATATCTCTTCTTGTGAGCTCATTGAGTCCACGGTGCTTATCAGAGCTGTTACCTCCAATGAGGACAAGGACCCTGCCAGGCTTGATCATATTAAACCCAATGTCTGGATGGATTCATGGATTATGTATGAATAATTATTGTAACAAAAAATATGGCTGAGGATTTAGCTCAGAGATAGGGAGCTTGCCTAACATGTGGCAGGCTCAAGATTTAATCCTCAGAACTGCAAAAAGAAAAAAGAAATGAAAATGAAATAAATACTTAAGATTATAAACACTCTAAATTTCTTTCACTTAGAACACAGTATCAGATTTCAAAGAATATTTAAATTATATATTAAGTAAAATAGAAAGAAACAGGTGATAAACAGAGGAGGAAACGATCTAGGCTCGGTGATTTGCAGCAGACCTCTTGTCATTTTTGAAAGTCCACATGAAGTGGAGTCAGACTACATGCTTCTTTTTTTACTTCTAGAACACGAGACTCCAACAAGCAACTGAAACATCCCTCAGGTTCAAGTATTCGCTAGTAAAGATAGAACTTAGAACATCACTTTTCCCTTTGTAGCACCCTATGCTTACTTTCTCTCCCTTCCCTTTGCCTCATTGGGTTTAGGGAACTCACACCCGGGAAAAGAATGAGGGCCCACAAGTACCAACCATAACATGCCACCAAACTGTGTGGCAAAAGGGTGCAGAGAAAAGCCCCTGAGAGGTCTTCATTTTTAGAAGCCCAAAACATTTCAGGACATCATCTCTTTTTGAACTTTTCCATCCTCTATTACAAGAATGAACATAAGGGATAATGAGAGATCAAGCAAAATAATTTGTCAATTTCAGGATGTGACACTGTGACCATTTACTTCTGAGGTTGCTAATGCCAACCGGTGACCTTCTAGGATTACACATGGCCAAAATGCGAGGAGGAAATTTAATAAGGAAAGGTTAACTATCACTCAATGCACCAACAAAACATGACATTTTTTTTTCTTTTATGATTAAACACCAAAATAATCTACGAATCAGCCCTATGCTTTATGATATGTAGTTAATGCTTTTCACCAAAGTTCTAATGACTATTCAAACTATATAGATGATAATATTTGCCAAGGTCTAACCTCACTGAAGCCACAGACATGCTTTTAAAGGTCAGCTGCAAAACCAAATAACAAGTTCGAAGGAAAATGCATTTCCCATCATGAATTCACAATAAAAATAATCTCCGGCTCCATGTGACTTTTCTTTTAAGTGTTCTTGGCAAGAAGACAAAGCTAATAGATGAATTACGTATGATCACAAGCCCATTTTGCTCTACAGTGCCACACATCAAAAGGGATGGCTCATGTTGTGAGCAGGTAATAGCCCTACACAATGCTCGCTCACATCCACTTCCACAGAGCTTCAGCGGGGCTTCAAGAATGACACACTTAAACAGTCACATGTTTAATATCTATTAAAGTCACTGTGCCAAGACTGAACAGTGCTGCGTGTGAGCAGAAAAGACAGGCATACAACCAAGGGCTCGGCACACACAGCTGAGAGCCATACACCATCATCTGGAGCTCCTCTAGAAGTCTCCCCTCTTCTCTGGCCAGATTGAAGAAATTGGGCTGTGTATCAGTCAAGTAATGGCAAGGTGTACTTGCACCTCTGAGTCAATCTTGCCTGTACAATTGCCAGCACTAAATTCTTCACCCTGAATTAGCTTAGGTTCCTCAAAAGGGAATGGTATTGAGCACTGTAATATTTCCTATCAGCTTTTCTAATTCCTTGCCAATTACTTAAGGCTTGTCCTATGAAATGAAGAGACAAAACAGAACCAAAGTGTCTCTCAGAAACATTTAGTCTTGTATCTATAACCTATCCCACATTAGCTCATACTAATTGGGTCTTTGGTGAGTTTTCTGCTCTGTCAAGTATAAAATTAATTGGAAAGAGGTTGCCCATCACTGGACTCATGGGAAAGGAGAACAGGTGACAAGTGTCAAGCAGCTTTCTTGCCTATGCAAATGTATTTCCTACTTTGTGCTTTCATTATCACATTTATTAGTACAATTTCAGAAGAGGACATTTGTTCTAAGAAAAATGAAGGAATTTGACTGAGCTCATTCAGCTGACAGGCATTATAAGATTTGATCCCAAGGTAGTTCCCAAAGTCTGTCCCTTCCCTTCTGTGACACTGGACTGATGGAATATGACACTCAGAAGTCTAACAGATCCACAAAGCCATCAGCTCTTAATAGAGACCTAGGGAAGCATGGTGAGGACAGCCCCTTGCCCAGTACACTAGCCTCATGCAGGTGTGAGTTTTATGCCAGGGAGGTACCACGTGAGAGGACTCTCAATGTTCATGGAACCTCTATCTAAAGGGGCTGTACCAGCAAGGAGACAAAAGTTCCACTTTAAAATAAAGGAACTGAATACATCAAAGGCAGCCACAGGAAGTGGCGAGATTGAAAAGTACTAGGTACCAGATGACCTCAGTGTTGCCGTTTTACTTTATTATTGTTGTGAGTGTATAAGACAGAGGGAAAGGGGAATACACACATCCCATGGTGTGCACAGGGAGATGAGAGGACAATTTGATAGAGACAGTTCTCCCCTTCCACCCTTCCATGAATTCTGGGGACAGAACTCAGGTCATCAGGCTTGTACAGGCAAGTGTTTTCACCAGCTGAGCTTCTCCATATTCCTGACCTCACTTTTGGTCCAGTCTCAGCTTCTACCGCCCCCCCCCCCAAACTTCTTACCTCTTCTGTGGAGCTGATGTAACAAGACTCACATGACAATTCTGAGACTTACATAAGACTCCATATGCACAGTTCCCAGGGCCTTCTGTGATTGAGGGCAGGTGCACAGGAAATGTTTGCTGGATCCAAGTCCCAAAAGACACTGAACTACAAATAAGTAGAACTCAGTACAGCACCCTTCACTGTTTACATGTCGGGAGGCCTCTACCACTGCCTCAGTATTCCCTGCAGCAAATCCAGATCACACTTGCTATAAATGTATCTTGTATTCTTATGTCACAACCCTTGGCTGACTTTAAGTCAAGGGGAAAAATGTTAAGGAGTGTGTGCCTGTGTGTTTGCATTTTTGAGTGTGTATATGTATGACACTGTGTGTGTGTGTATGTATGTATATATATATATGTATGTATATACAAATATATACATAAATGTGTGTTTCAGTGTATTTGTGTATGCACACATGTTTTTCTCTGAATGTGTGTGTATGTGTACACATGTGCATGTGTGTTTCTGTGTGTGGTTGTGCATGCATGTTTTTCTGTGTATATGTGTATGTGTTAGTGTTTGTGTGTGCTTATGAATGTGTATGTGTGTGCACACACATGTACTTGCAAGTGTGTGAACCTAAAAATATCTAAACAGCCACAAGGCAAAATACAGTAAAGACCTCTTCCTTCTGCAATAATGACGATTCTGAACATAAGGAATGCCCAGGGGTTACTCGGGAGAAGTGAAATGGTCACACGGGGTCACCTAATGGGAAGACAGCAAGCATGATTAATGACATGCTTTCATTGAAGCAAAGTCTCCTTGTGCTATGTAGGGCAAAGAGAGAAAAGCAATCAGTACCCTCTGGGACCCCTCCCTGTACTCCAATAAGAGACAGACAGACCCAGATGCTTAAGAAAGGATCACGACAAAAAGGTCAATATAGAATAAAATGTTACTGAAAAGAAAATATACTTACTACTTAAGAATCAAGAATATAAACCCAAGAAATCTCTCAGGGAACAATTCATATGGGAAGGATAGCAGAAAGGAGAGAGAACCAGAAAAAAACAAAAACATGTGCAAGGGACTCATCAAGTTGTATCTAGGGATCCAAAATCCTGCATGACAGTGAGCCGCGCCTCCAAGAAAAGCCAGCAAATAAAACTAACATTTCAAAAGAGAAGTGAGAGAATAATTACTACATAACAAAAGCAATTTTCAGTTTGTTGTCACCAGAATTCTTTTATTCAAAAAGCCCTGAACAAAAAATATACTTTGATTCATTTTCAAGGGTACATCCACACACAAAGGCAGACATGTGGTTGGAGCTGTGGCCTGCATGACTTAAGAACATCAGGCAAGGAGATCTCCTCATCCTCCCTCCACCAGGCAGGTCTATAATCTTAGACAGAATACTTCTGGAATGGCACAGTGTGCATCCTCTAAAAAGACAGCTAGCTCTCTGTCTGCAATCACACTTCCTGTGAAGGGTCCTGATTTGTGGAAGAAAAGCAGAAACAGAAAACAGTTCTAAGTTCTAGAGACAGTCAGTGAACACACAGGAGGCTGATGGGGTAGAACACACATTCTCAGACCCCAAACAACTATTCAAGAAACATCTGAGTTTCCAGAGTGCATTTTTGGGACCAGTTATTAAAGAGACCATGCACTAGTTTTATGTCAATTTGACATAAGCTAGAGGCATCTGAGAAAAAGAAACCTCAACTGAGAAAATGCCTCCATAATATCGGGCTTCAGGCATCCCTGTAGGTCATTTTCTTAGTAATTGATGGGGGAGGGCCCAGCCCATTGTGAGTGGTGCTATCTCCTGGACTGGTGGTCCTGGCTCCATAACAGTCTGATAAAGGCAGGGGAACAAGCCAGTAAGCAGCATCCCTACAAGTGACCTCTGTATCAGCTCCTGCCTCCAGGTTCCTGCCCTGATTGAGTTCCTGTCCTCACTGTTATATGGAACTGTGAGTGAAATAAAATCTTTTCTTCCCAAGTTGTTTTTAGACATGGTCTCTCATAACAGCAACAGTAACCCTAACTAAGACAGACCAAGAACATGGCAAATTCTTTCATATACAGTGTCCTCAGCACACAAGTTTTCCCAAACAAATTCAATTACAAAAAATACTATCTTTAACAGACGTAGTTTGGTGGTTTATAACTCAAATCTAAATCCAAAGATATTTCATTGCTAAGACTTCTTGTGCAAATAACAAATTTTCAATTAAATTTATTGCTTTTAATTGTGACCTTTTTCAAGGAAAAGCAATAGGGCACTATCCTATAACAAAGT
This sequence comes from Phodopus roborovskii, assembly GCF_943737965.1. Taxonomy (NCBI): domain Eukaryota; kingdom Metazoa; phylum Chordata; class Mammalia; order Rodentia; family Cricetidae; genus Phodopus; species Phodopus roborovskii. Next base: position 19,627,361 of record NW_026126409.1, on the reverse strand, counting down.
GAACAACCATGCAAGGAAGCCTCTATGGGAAGAGCTCATCATGCAAAGGTGAGCATGTCCCCCGCTTCATGGGGTCTAAAACTGAGCTCTCTGGGTCCCATCACTGCTGAATTCCCACAGCCACACCTGAGCTGGACCTTCATATACCCCTAGTTATGGTGGAGGCACATGCCAAAATTATGTCAATATATGCACCCTTTTCAAGAAAACTCCAGACCACATCTACTTGCCTAATGTGGGACAAAAGCTTCTAACACCATGAGTGATGGTGTGAATTGTCAACTGGATACAACCTGGAATTACTTGGAAGAGGGCATCAATGAGGGACTGTCTACATCAAGTTAGCCTGTGAACATGTCTACAAGGTATTGTCTTGATTGCTTTAGTGTACCTGGGGAGACTTAGCCCACCAGGGGAGGCATCATTCCCTAAAAAGGAGGATACTGAATTCAATGATGATAGTGAAATAGGGCTCGGCATAAACAAACCAGCATTCATGCATTCTCTCTGCTCTTGATGGTGAACTTGGTGTTGAGTTGCTTCAAGTGCTGGGCACTGTGACTTTTCCCACTATGATAACCATGGACTATGAGCTAGAAATAAACCCTCTCTCCACTTAGTTGCTTTGTGCCAGGGTGTTTTTATCACAGCAACAAAAGTGAAACTGGGACAGACACTAAGTTCGTGGTGCATCTATAGGGTACCCTTGGTCTATGCTTCTGTGTGATTGGGCTTGGCCTGAGGGCTCCTCCACCAAGAGAAAAGCAGAGCACTGTAAAGACACTCCTCCAAGGACAAAATTCTATTCATTTTGTTCTCTGTGGTGCTTACTGTCCCCCTGGCTAGATGCAAACTGAACCTTTACACAACTTTATTATCCTCAGTCTGTGTCAACCTGGAACAGCTTGGAGAAAGGTGCCTTTGCAATCTGCCAGCTCCTTGTGTCTTTCTAGCATCCTTTTCAGATATGACCTTGAATATCACAGCCAGACATCAGTTCACCCTCTTTGTTGTGTAGGTGCTAAACCTAGAGAAGTCACTCAGAAAACAACCTCCTTCATAAGCATCCAATCCCATCATTTCGACCAATTTAATTATCCTCAATCTATTTCTCCCATGTATCTCACTGCAACCATCACACACCACTCTCAACATTGAAGGGCACACTGTCATGTGGCCCCCTTAATTCTTCCCTTATGCATTTACAAGTCACCTTCTTAAACCAAGTTCAAGTACCATCTCTTGACAAGTTTTCCCTGATCCCAAAGTTCTCATGGATTTTCCAACATTTATACAGTTACAAGAATCCTTACATTAATATTTATTTCTGCACTATCCCAGTTACTTCTACAAAGAATTTAAAAAGTTAGCAAGGTATCTAACTTGTTTATAATCAATTGACAATTTCTAAATGAAAGAATAAATATGTAAATAATTCACAACTTTGTAGGTCTTGAGTTCTAAGCTGAGCTATATTAATTTTGAATCTTAGCTATACTGTTTACAAGGCAACAATGTATGGTTTTGTATCACTCTTTGAATCTTTGCAAAGGCAGGCAATTTATTTATCTTCTCAAGGAACCTGTTCTTTGATTCCTCCATTCTTCATATTGTTTTTCTTTGTTCATAAGTCATTAATCTTTGCTCTGATTATTCTTTCCTGCCATTCAATAGGTTTAGATTTGGTTTGGTTCTTGTTTTCTTGAGTTGTATAATTAAATCATTTAGTTGTATGTTCTTTCTGATTTGTGTTTACTTGTTTTGTGTTTTGTTGTTGTTGTTGTTGTTCTTTTTTGAGATAGGGTTTTTTTTGGTTTTTTTTTGGGGGGGGGGTTATGTAGCCTTGGCTGTCCTGGAACTCACTCTGTAGACCAGGCTGAACACAAACTCATAGATATCTGCCTGCCTCTGCCTCTCTTGAGTGCTGGGATTAAATGAGTGCATCACTACTGCCCAGCTTTGATTTTTTAAGATAGGCACTTAAAGCTATAAATTTCCCTGTAGGAACCACTCCAAATGTGTAACAGAAATTTGGATGTTTTGCTTTTATTTTTATTTAGTTCTAGGAAATTTTTTATTTCTTTCTTGGTTGTTTTTCTCTTGCTTATCCAACATGCAGTAGGGAGTTGTTTAATCTCCATAATTTTATGTTATTTACTAGAGATTTGTTTGCTGTCAATTGTAAGTTTTATTGCCTTATGGACAGATGGGATGTAAGGAGTCATTTCAATCTTTGCGAATTTTTAGAGATTTGTTTTATGTCCCAAGATGTGGTCTTTTTTTTTTAGAGAAGTTTCCATGGTCTGATGAATGCTTGTTCTTCAGTGGTTGAGGAGAATATTCTGTAGATATCTCTTAAGTCCCTGTGGTGTAGGTGTCATTTAATTTTGAAGTTCCTCTTTACTTTTTTGTTAAGATGGCCTGTATATTGGAGTAAGTTGGGTATTGAAGTCGCCTCTTATTAATGAGTTGATGCTAAACTGGGTCTTTAAATCCAGTAGCAGATATTGCTATGAAATTAGGTGCCCCGGCAATCTTACCAAAAGCAATCTACAGATTCAATGCAATCCCCATTAAAATCCCACCACAATTCTTCACCGACCTTGAAAGGATAATAATTAACTTTATATGGAAAAACAAAAGACCCAGGATAGCCAAAACAACCCTATACAATAAAAGAACATCAGGAGGCATCACCATTCCTGACTTTAAGCTCTACTACAGAGCTATAGTTCTGAAAACAGCCTGGTATTGGCATAAAAATAGACAGGTAGACCAATGGAATCGAATTGAAAATCCTGATATTAATCCATGCACCTATGAACACCTGATTTTCGACAAAACAGCTAAAATGATACAATGGGGCAAAGACAGCATCTTCAACAAATGGTGCTGGCACAATTGGATGAGGGTGTGTAGAAGACTGCAGATAGACCCATGTCTGTCGCCATGCACAAAACTCAAGTCCAAATGGATCAAAGACCTCAACATCAATCCAGCCACATTGAACCTCTTAGAAGAGAAAGTAGGAGGTACCCTTGAACAAATTGGTATAGGAGACCGCTTCTTGAACATAACTCCAGGGGCACAGACACTGAAAGAAACAATTAATAAATGGGACCTCTTCAAACTTAGAAGCTTCTGTAAGGCAAAGGACACAGTTGACAAGACCAAACGGCAGCCCACTGACTGGGAAAAGATTTTCACTAATCCTATATCCGACAAAGGGCTGATCTCCAAAATATACAAAGAACTCAAGAAACTAGTCAACAAAACACCAAATAACCCTATTAAAAAATGGGGTACAGAACTGAAGAAAGAATTCTCAATGGAGGAAATCAAAAAGGCTGAAAGACACTTAAGAAAATGCTCCACATCCTTAGCTATCAGGGAAATGCAAATCAAAACAACTTTGAGATACCATCTTACCCCTGCCAGAATGGCTAAAATTAGAAACACCAGTGATGACTTATGTTGGAGAGGATGTGGAGAAAGTGGAACACTCCTCCACTGCTGGTGGGAGTGCAAACTCATACAGCCACTTTGGAGATCAGTATGGCGGTTCCTCAGGAAAATGGGAATTAGTTTACCACAGGACCCGGCAATCCCCCTCTTAGGCATATACCCAAAGGATTCACATCAATGCAACAAAGACATCTGTTCAACTATGTTCATAGCAGCACTATTTGTAATAGCAAGAACCTGGAAGCAACCTAGATGCCCTTCAATTGAAGAATGGTTAATGAAGATGTGGCACATCTACACAATGGAATACTACTCTGCAGAAAAAAATAATGGTATCTTGAAATTCGCAGGCAAGTGGATGGCACTTGAAGAAACCATCCTGAATGAGGTAACCCAGTCACAAAAAGAGGAACACAGTATGTACTCACTCATATATGGATTTTAGACCTAGATCAAATGATCACCAGCCTATAATTCACATCACCAGAGGAACTAGGATACAAGTTGTATTCTAAGAGATTCATATAAAGTCCCTCACAGAACTGGGAAGGGACAAGTCCCCCAGACCTCAGGTATAGTGGGGGAGGACAGCTAATGGAGAGAGAAGTAGGAGAAAATGAGAGGGAGGAGAGGAAGGCATGTGCGACTAGGAGGATTGAGCCTGGTTAGGAATGGAAAATAGGAAAGAGAGAGAGAGACAGAGACAGAGAGAGAGAACATAAAAGAGGGAGCCAATATTGGTTTGAAGATAAAGTTGAACACAAAGAAAGGTCGAAGGAACTACAAGAGTGCTCCCAACTAACAATCTCAGCTTCCGTGGAAAGGCTATCATAAATGCCCTTCCCGGAGAGTGAGATCAACAACTAACTTCTCCATGGAGTCCTCAACTAATGCCTGTTGAAAACAGGAGCAAACACCCATACATAAACACTGAGTCAAACTAGAACCCAGAAGCAGATGGAGAGGACAAGACCATGCGGTAGAAGTACATAGAGACAGCTTACCTGAACAAGGAGGAGCTAAGGGCCACTAGACTGATAGCTGGGAAGCCAACAGGGGTCTGACTCGGACTCCCCTGAATATGGGTCTCAGCCAGAAGGTCTGAGCAGTCTAAGAGACCTCAGACAGTGGAGCCAGGATGTATCCCTGGTGCACAAAAGGACTTTGCAAACATATCCCCCATGGAGGGATAACTGTCTTATTCTAGAGATAGGAGAGAAGCCCTAGTCCCTACTTCACAGGACCTGTCAGATCTACATGACCCCAACTGGATGGCATTCCCCTACATATTGTATTGTGGTGGGGGGTTGGGGGGGGAGGGTGTTTAGAGTGCATGGGAGAGGGTAGAGAGGGCAAAAGGGAGGGAAGGAGGGAGGGAGGGCTTGGGGGGAGGGAGGGAGGGAGGGAGAGGGAACTGGGATCGACATGTAAAATAATAATAAAAAAAAAAAAAAAAAAAAAAAAAAAAAACGCTTTGACTCCAAAATTTAAGTTGAAGAACAAGTTACTGGGGAAAAGTATTTCTATTTTTGTTTCCACAGAAAATGAAAAGATGTGGATTCCTTCCAGACTAATGTGGTTTGATCACACCAGACCGCCTGAAACAGAGTACAAGCTGATCCTACATTCCAAACAGCTGGACAAAACAGCCCTACAGACTACAGCTAGGATATCTGAATCTTCTTCAAATCCCCCAAGACAGCGCCCCTTACCAGCAGGAAGTAGTTTGGAAAGAACGACGCCCAAATTCCCAAATATTGTGTATAAATGTTTGTTTTCATTTAATTGGACTTTGTTATATAAAATTAAATAAAAAATACTCTATATGAAAAAAAAAAAAAAAAAAAAAAAAAAAAAGAAATTAGGTGCCCCGGAGTTTGGTACATATATGTGTATGATAGTAATGTCTGCTTTAGTTAACTCTTTTCTGGGAATGAAGTGTTCATTATCTCTTTGGATTAACTTTTGTATGAAGTCTATTTTGTCACACATTAGGACAGTATCTCCTGCTTACTTTCTGGTCTCCTTTAGAGTCCATTATTTTTGTCTAAGGCAGTGGCTATCTTTAAAGCTAGGATGTGTTTCTTGGAGACAGCAGATGGATTTGTGTCACTTTGTACATATACCCAGCCTGTGTCTTATGATTAGAGAATTGAGGCTATCAATGTTTAAGATTATTATTTAAATGATTGCAGTCATTGTGTTGTGGTTGTTGTGTTCTAGTTGGTACTTTATGTTTTAGCAATTATGACTTGACATTTCTTTCTATAGTCTTCTGGTTTGTCTCCTCATTCCTCTGTTCAGTCCAAAAATACTCTTTCCTGTATTTTCTTTATATTTCATTTGTTAGATATAACATTTTAGGCAGTTTATATTGTGAAATTTTGTCTTTTTCTGTCAACTATGATGGATAGTTTTGTTGCATTATTAGTCTAGGTTGGCCTTCATGGTCTTTTAGGACTCAGGATTGTTTCTGGCTCTCCTTGATTTCATTAAGAAACTGGCTGTTATTCTGTTGGTTCTCTCTTATATATGACTTGTGGTTTTATTGCTTACAGCTTTCAGTATGTTTTCTATGTTCTGTATACATAGTGTTTTATCTAGGATATACCATGGGGATTTCCTTTTCTGGTCTTGTCTATTTGGTGTACTACATGGATTTTCATCTCAATATATGCAGGAAAAAACTTAAAATCCAATAAGACTTCATAATAAAAAGAGGAAAGATACTGAAGTTAAGTGTAGGTACGTGTGTGTGTAGAGTGAGTTACAAGAAATCTGCACCCAGCATCATCCTAAATAAAGAAAAGCTTGAGGCAACCCCACAAAAGCAGAACAAGGCAGGGATGTCACTATCCCTATACTTTTTCAGAATTTTTTTAAAGAATGTTTTTAAAGAACTCTCTGGAACAGTAAGGTAAGAGCAGAATATTTAAGGGCTACAAGTATAAAAAGAAGTTAGATTATTCCTACTTTTAGATGATATACTATACATTAGACATCCTCAAAAATCTACGTCTAGAAATGATAAACTACAACAGGATATAGAAACAACCTGCAAAAATCAATAGTTTTCTTATACATCACCAACAAATATACCGAGAAAGAGATCATGAACATACTTGCTGCACATTAGCCCCATAGAAAATAAAATGTCTAGGAATAAACATAACCAAGGAAGCAAAGGGCATCTAAATTGAAATTTAAAACTTCTGAAGAAAGAAATGGAGAAAGGCACTAGAAAATGGAAACACATTCCATGCTCATGGATTGGTAGAATATTGTGAAAATGGCAGTTTTATCAAAAGTCAATGCAATAAAAATAAAAATTCCCATCTCATTATTCACAGAAATAGAAATAACAATCCTAAAATCACATGGAACCAGAAAAGACACTAGACCCTGTCTAGACTCTAGACAGTCAAAAGTTTTGAGCAAGAAGAAGAATACTAGAAAGATTACCCATCCTGGGTCTTAAGATACATTACAGAGCCATAGTAAGAAAACATGATGATGCTGGTACAAAAACAGGCATGGCGATCACCCCAACAAAACTGAAGATGCAAACATGGATCTTCAGCCATTTGACATTTAACAAACTTGGCAAAGGCATACTGAAGAAAATAAAGTATCGTGAGAACAAATGGTGCTAGGAAAACCGGATGGCCACATGCCTAAGAATAGAACTAGACCTGTATCTATCACATTGCTAATTCCAAATTGATCAAATACCTAAATGTGAAACCTGAAACTTCTAGAATGGAAATAGTAGCCTATATGACGTGTGTGAGAAAGGAGTTTCTGAATAGGACTCAGGGCACCCAGGAATTTAGGCCAACAATTGACAAATGGACTTCAGATAACCGAAACGCTTCTGCAGAGCTGAAGAAACAATCAGGTGAAAAGGCAGCTCCACCGGGAGCTACACACCTGACAAGAATGATTAATATCCATAATATATAAGAATGTAAAAGAAAAGCAAAAACCATATAGTAAAAAAATAAAATAAAAAACCTCAAACATCCTATTAAAAAACTGGGCCTGGGATCTGAACAGAGAATTCACAAATGAAGCAGGGCAAAGGCAAGAGTGGGCTCAATCTCTCTCTCTCCTCTCTCTCTCTCTCTCTCTCTCTCTCTCTCTCTCTCTCTCTCCTGTCTTCTATTCCTAACCAGGCTCAATCTTCCTGGTTGCACATGCCTTCCTCTCCTCCCCCTCATTTTCTCCTACTTCTCTCTCCATTCGCTGCCCCCCCACTTCCCCTGAGCTCTGGGGGACTTGTCCCTTCCCAGTTCTGTGAGGGACTTTATATGAATCTCTTAGAATATACCTTGTAACCTAGTTCCTCTGGTGATGTGAATTATAGGCTGGTGATCCTTTGTTCTAGGTCTAAAATCCATATATGAGTGAGTACATACTGTGTTCCTCTTTTTGTGACTGGGTTACCTCATTCAGGATGGTTTCTTCAAGTGCCATCCACTGACCTGTCAGATCTACATGACCCCAACTGGATGGCATTCCCCTACATATGGAATTGGGGTGGGGGGATGGGAGGGGAGGGTGGTTAGAGTGCATGTGAGAGGGCAGAGAGGGTAAAAGGGAGGGAAGGACGGAGGGAGGGAAGGAGGGAGGGAGGGAGGGAAGGAGAGGGAACTGGGATGGACATGTAAAATAATAAATTAAAAAAAAATGCTTTGACTCCAAAATTTAAGTTGAAGGACAAGTTACTGGGGAAAAGGATTTCTATTTTTGTTTCCACAGAAAATGAAAAGATGTGGATTCCTTCCAGACTAATGTGGTTTGATCATGCCAGACCGCCTGAAACAGAGTACAAGCTAATCCTACATTCAAAACAGCTGGACAAAACAGCCCTACAGACTACAGCCAGGATTTCTGAATCTTCTTCGAATCCCCCATGACAGCGCCCCTTACCAGCAGGAAGTAGTTTGGAAAGAACGGCGCCCAAATTCCCAAATATTGTCTATAAATGTTTGTTTTCATTTAATTGGACTTTGTTATATAAAATAAAATAATAAAATAAAATAATAAAAAAAAAGAGTGGGCTCAAAAATACCCATCATCCCTAGCTATTAGGGAAACTCAGATCTTTACTTTATGATTTCACTTAACCTGGTCAGAATGGCAAATATGAGCAAAACAGCTAACGACACATGCTGAAGGGGACATGGGGAATAGGATACCCTCATTCACCATTGGTGGGATTGCAAACTGGTATAGCCATGATGGGTGTCAGTACAGAGAAGTTTCAAAAACTTAAAAAAATCTACCTTATGACCCAGCCTTACCGCTGCTTGACACATCCACAGGACTTGACATTCTGCTACACAGATACTTGTTCAGCCATGATCTTATTCTTATTCACAATAGCTAGGAAATAGAAACAAACTAAATGTCCTTCAGTTGATAAACGGGTAATGAAAATTTGGTACCTATACACTATGGAATACTTTTTAGCTGTAAAAATAAAAATGAAATTTTTTCAGGTAAATGGATAGAAGGATAACAGATCATATTGAGTGAGATAATCCAAATTCAGAAAGACAAATGTCAAACATTATCTCCCTTCTGAGGTTTCCTAGCTCCAAATCTTCATATATAGAGTACAGATTCTACAGTGACTGCAGAAAACAAACAAGGAAAAAGGGACCATTGCAAGGTGAGGCCAGGGGTTCTAGTGATCAGAGAGAAATCAGCATTTGTTTACATCATGGAAGAGTGAAAGTATGGACAAGATATCCCCTTCAAAGATACACAGTGATATGTTTCCTCTGGGTAGGCCCTAACTCCTACTGACCCACTCAGTTATGAATTCAGTGGATTGTTTCCTTGGTGAGATCAAGTCCTTTGAGTCCTTCATGATCCAATCATCACTAATGACCTCGTCTTAAAATCCTTGAGATCCAAGCCTTCAAACACAGGAACTTTTGGGAAACATTTCCAATGCAAATGTCCACATAAGGTCTTCCATATGGGCAAAACTTTCAACTTTATGGCCAATAAATCTAAAACTGTGAGTGGAGAGCAGACTGGCACGTCACCTACATCACCTGCAGAGAAAATTGCTGTGAATGCAGAGACACAAGCCTGAAGGAGTGTCAACTGCCAAACCCCTACCACACACACATTCCAACCCTAATCATCCACTTCACACCGGGGCAGCCTACCACATTCTGTGACAGACCAGAGAGCACATATTTTAGGTTTTCTGGGACATACGCTCACTGTTCCAGCTTTTAGATTTTGTGTCCAGCTTTCAGATTTTGTGTCCATAGCATGTGAGCAGTCAGTTGCCTTATATAAAAGTGGCAATGTTCCCATAACACTTTATTTGCAGACATTAAAATTTGAACCTAATCTAATTTTATACATCACCATTGTTATCTTTCCTTTAACTTTCTTCTACCGTTTAAAAATGTAAAAGCCATTCTTAGCTTGCAGACTTTGCATAAACAGGAAGTGCCTGAATTTGGCCCTTGGTTAATTTCTGGTTCTTGATTTAATATGGTATAGAAATAATTGTCCTTCCATGCCTATTGATCTCCTAATTGCTCTTCAGATCTTTCAGAGAAGAGCAGCAGGCTCATCCCTAATAGAACTATAGAAGTTGCAAATAACATTGAAAAGACCCAAGAAATGGTGCCATGCATCATGTCACAGCTTCTCACTGGAACCTCTGAACAGCATCATGCCATTCCTCTACAGAGGGTAAATCAGGAGAAAAAGTAAATTACACCTGTACAGTTAATGTCACTGCAATGTACCTAGTATAAAAAGCACTCCTGTAAAAACAAAGTTTGTGTGTTCTTAGGATATACACCGAAAATTAAGAGATGTCTGTGTACCAGTCCACCACTAGGTTGTGGTACTCCAAGAGCTAATGGGTACTTACAAAATGACTAATGAGTACAGTGTCTATAAAGACACTGGGAACTCAGCAATACTTTTCAAAATTACAAACACGTGTTTTGATTGAGCAACCCCACTTCTAGAAAGTTCTCCCTCTCTCTGTGTCACTATGTGTGTGTCTGTCTGTGTTTTTCTTTATTTCTCTGTCTCGCTCATTTGCATGTGTGTGCAGTTTATGCATGCAAGGGGGGCATATACATCTATCAACAGGGCATAGACATTCTGTGTGATAATGTGTAAGATTAAAACCTAAGTAACAGTAGGTAACCACATAAGTTATGTGGTATCCACATGCACCATGGAAAGTAACACAATTGTACATGGGTAGGTATATGTGTGAACACACATGACTGGCTCTCATGATTTGCAATGTTATGGTTCACTGAGTCATTATAGACACTGAATTAGCAAACACTGGATCATCACTCCTCCCCTTCAGGGATATTCAATCCCCACAAGCTCTGCTTACATTCTTATGCATTGATCGATATGTAATTTGTTTTATACATGTTTCTGTTCTAAAGACACATCATTTAGTATACATTATGGGCTTAGTGAAGACATGTATTTTCTCCCTAAGGCACATCATACCAGACAATATTTCAAGTCTGTGCTCAGAGGCCATTAAAAAAAGAAAGAAAAAAGAAATCCAACCCAAATACACAAAAATGGGGTGGGGGGTGGTACCGCGTTGACTTTGAAAAAGCTATATTTGGTACAAGCTGATATCAAGAGTGCATCACCTTGCTTGACCCCACTTGGGAACACAACTATCAATCAAATGTTCCCTGTATTCCAGGATTAAGACCAAGGCTAGCAGGCGCAATTACTTTGACCCTAATTAAGGTAAAATATAATGATGACAGAAATGAGTGTAGGAGAGATGGCAGCTCACCTCAGATCAAGAAGCAAACGCCAGGGAAAGGAGGAGGTTCATCAGGATATGAACAACTTCCTCCAGAATGGCCCCGCCTCCTAAAGTTTTCACCACCTCCAAAAGTGATTAGATTTTGAACCTCATTAATGGTATAAACCACTGATTATCTGGGGCTAGAGCCAAAGGTCAAATCACTTTAAAAATCTGAGTTGGCAATCAAGCCTTTAGGACATGGCTTTGGGGGATCATTTTAGAGCGACACCATAATAGTAACAAACCTGCAAAAAGGGAATCCACACATACACACAGAACTCTTCATCTAATACCCTAACTACAAATAAGCATGATTTGAGTGAGTCCCCATCACAGCACCTCCTCTCTACAGATGCAGGACTTACTAGCCTTGCTATGCTTCAGCCTGCAAAGAAGAGCTTCCTGCCTTCATTCTGATGATTATATTTTCAGTTACAGAAGACTATTATGTCAAAGCCCTCCTTACTGAGCTCCAAGCTTTTAGTTGCCATATACTTTTACCATGTCCATAGTGGTTTGAACTCATTTCTGCACATCTCTGCTGACCTCCAAATACATGTCTCACCCTACCAACCAACCCACTCTCCAACAGCACCCCATATTGCAGCCCAGCTTTCCCAGATCCTCATGAGGATCAGGCAGAGGAGGAAGTATGCTGAGAAGTGGGTTGGGTGACTTAGCTGAAATGGGACAGAACTTGCACTCAAAGAAAACAGACAAAATAAAACAAAAGTGTCCATTAAGCCAAACTTCCACTGACTAAATCTACAAGACTATTGCCTTGAGCAAAGCTAACTTGATTTATAGCAAAGAAACTCTCTACTCACAAAGACAAGACACCCATCCACACTTCATCTCCCTCATATACTGGGCATGCAAACTGCACATAATTCCTAGAGAATTTAGTCCCAGACTCAGGCCAGGCTAACTGGGATGCAAGGTTTCATGAATAAATGTATGTATGTATGTATCTATGTATTATGTGTGTATATTATGTCATATGATCATGAATACAATAACAACTGTGATTTACTAAAGACAGGAGACTTAGGAGCTGATAGTGTAGCTCACTGGTAGAGCCTATGTTTAACATGTGCAAAACTCTGCGTTGTGATTTTCTTCACCAAAAGAAAACCCAAGAGTTTGCCATCACCTACATTACAAACCTTCTACCAGGCTCCCAACGTCATTTGTTCGGAAATTAATAACAGTAAGCTGAAGGAAGGGGAAGTGAAGCAAGAGGGAGGGAAGAGAAAGGAAAGGAGGAAACGAAAGAGGGGCGTGGTTCCTCATAATAAAAACAGAGAAACTAGAAATATACGTCAAACAATAAATCCTAAGTGTGTTCATGGAAGCCATCCCATCATGGCCAGAGGCAAGCAGCTTTAACTATTCCTAAGCTAACCAACTGCAAACAAGTTTTAAAGTTACAGTTCATATATAGATTCTGTTCCTTACTTTGAATATAAAAGAAACATTGTTTAGTGTTTTCATAGCATAACTAATTACACATAATGTGTTTAGTGATACATCTTCATACATGTATGCATCTAGATCTTATTTGCCCCTCCCATCCCTGCTAATTCTTCTCTTCCTCCTAACTACTCTCCCTTTCCCCCTATATATAGAAGAAACATTTTATTGGAATTTTTTCAAAGGGTCTTTCTAAATAAATGCTGAATAAAAGTCAATATGGAGCTGGAGAGATGCCCTAGCAGTTACCACCACTGGCTTCCCTTCCAGAGGACTTGGGTTTGATTCCCAGATCCCACATTGGTGACTCACTACCATTTATGACTTCAGGCCCAGGGAGTCCAAAGCTCTTTTCTGGTCTCTGTGTACAACAGACAGGAACATGGTACAGAGACATACATGTAGAAGAAAAACATGCATATAAAATTAATCAATTAATTAAGTCAGTATGAAGGGTCTTTGGAAGTCTCTGCCTCACTAAGTCCCCACAAGACTTTACTTGCCTCTGAAGCTTTATACAAGAACCCACCCTGAGCAAGCCCCATACTCACACCAACCTTATCCAGTCCTCTAGAACTTCCCAAGTCCTAGTGAAGCAATAACTTCTCTGATTCATTAACGTCAGGATGACACTTAATTCTTTCCTTCCTTTGTGCATCCTTTTCCTCTCCAGGTGTGCAACAAGCCCCACATTTCACTCTTCCATGTGTCCTTTGCAATGTGTCCCTACTTGTACACATAGTAGAAGTCCATAGACATGGGCTGGTTAGTTGTGGGAGGCACCAGAAATCAGGAAATAATCCATAAACAAAGGCAAGTCTCCCTGCATTAACACTTTCCATACCCTTCAGACTCTATCATGCTCTTTCACAAAAGGGAAGATTTTATTTGAGCCCCTTCACACTTCTGAAAGACAGGCAAGAGCAGTAATTACAGCCCCAGTTATAATCATAGTAATTAAGGTTCAGCCGTTCAAAACAATGTTATCAAACTAATATGTAGCAGAGCCAGGAACAGAGCCCCATCTTTTAACTCTAAGTCTGGGAGTCCAAACACCCAGTGGGTGTGGAAATGCACCTGCCTTAAAATTTTTACTATGAATCCAGCTCATACCAGTGAAGAAAGCAGAGTTCAGGCACAATGTGTATTAGGGCTACAGACGAAAGACTGCTATCTGTGTCTACTAGATCAGACATTCATGTATATTCTATCGATCCATCTATCACCTATCATCCATCTATCTCCCTGTCTATATCTACATATCTATCCATATCTATGTATATCTATCCATCTCCCTCCTCTCCCAGGTCTTTCCCCTCTCCGCTCAGGATAAGCCTGAATTCCTGATCCTCCTGCCTCCACCTCCTAAGTTCTGTGACCACAGGCACATGTCTCCACATTCGGTTTTTAACCTAGACTTTCGTTCCTAATGCTGTATTTGGTGAATAATCTCACCGGTATGGAGGTGAAATAGTGTCTAGTGCTTCCCAGCACTTAAGGAGGCATACAAGCTGTCTCCTGAAGTAGCATAAGAAAGCCAGGGGACACACCCAGAAAAAAAAGCTTTCTTTGATTTTGTTTTCTGTTTTCCCAGACATGTCACTGTCATTTACCAGCTGTCTGACTTGAGTCAAGTCATTCAATATCTTTGCCTACAGATAATGCCTGCCTCTACCTTATACAGAGATTGAGGGGAAATGCTACTAAAGTCACTTGCTTAGACCACATGTGAAGAATGTGCCAGTAACGTTGTTCTAGATCAGGACTCAGCATTGATACCAAAGGTCAGAGGCAGCTTCGAGAAAGGAGGGAAAGCAGTAGGGTAGCAAGCTCAGCTGTGGCATGCCATGGCATATCTATCTTCATCCTCATTTTACCTCAGTAATAAGAAAAGTCTAGACTCAACTCCCACCTGGATTCCACAATGGCTGGGATCTGAAAGTCCTCAAGCCATGCTGAAAGTTTCAGACCTCAAAGTGAATTTGTGCATCCTCATCATACTAATCAAACGCAAGCTGCACCCTTTATAGGGTATTATATAACAACTCTATAAAAAATGTGTTGTTTACTTGGCAGTGATTGGCAACTTTGATTGGCAGCTGTTTATGCTGTTCGAGAATTAAAAGCAACAAAATCTGAACCCAAGTTTTCCTTAAAGTGCTATTTCCTAAATAGATGTTTGCAAAAGCATGTGATGCATGGGGAGAAGATAATGAGAAGGCCAGTAGTGCGAGGCAGAGCCAGTGTGGGTTAGTGCATCTCTCAAGTCCATCTGACTCAAGCGTGTCAAGAATTATTGAAAATAAGACTTTAAGACAATCAGCTATAAAAATTGATTTCATATTTGATTTTACTCTTTGGCCTCAAAGGAAAATGTCCTGCTCTAAAGTTTCAGGGGAGGGGGTTTGTGGTGGGGGGGGGACAGAAGATCCAGCTGCAGAGTCTTTAAGATACAAATGGGATTTTAGGAAGCCAGAAATGCCTGAGATAGAAATGGATGAAGGGTTTAAAAACATAGGCTCTTCACTTCCATTCTACATGTGGGGTACCACATGTTCTCTTAGGGCTGCCAGTAGGGTAGGAATGGCATGCACAAGGAGCCTGGGGAAATCCAGGAACCTGTTTTCCGTTTTCAGAAGCCTCCCTTTCCTGGAGTTAAGGGAAAGATATGGAAGCATGTCTCAGTCCCCGACTCAGGTTACAAACATACCACAGCACCAGGAATTGGGGAGGGTAGAAGAAACACAGAAGTCAGAAGAGCTGTGGATCCCTCGGGGAGCCAGGGTGCTAACAGAGAGATGGCCAACAGTAAAGTGTAAAAACAAAGCACTAAGCAAACACAAGTGACATCCCATATGAAGCTGTAAGTTATGAAACTGATCTTATCCTCATGTTACAGCCCTGTGGAAACAAGCAGAGACATTCTACTAAGTGCAAGACCTAGTTATATGGCCTTTGGTACACTTCTGAGCCAACCACCATCACTTGGACTTAAGGGAGATTCAAAGCCAGAAAGAGAAGGAGGCTTCCTCATAGAAAACAAGGAAGCCTTCAGTCATTTGTGCCCTGATTATAGACTGCTGTCGGGGAAGCTGGGTGAGAGCCAGCTAGAGGCAAAGCACCCTGTGCCACTGTGTGGGGTGCATGTCTGCCATTCTCTGCTTGGTCCAGAACTGGCAGCAAGGCATAAAGATTAAGGATGCTGCCATTGATGAAGAACAGTCCAGCTGGGTGCCTCTCATTATAGTTAATGCGGGTCTTCTTGGACTGTTCTCAGAAAGAACAATCCGCCACCATCTAAGTACGACTTACAGCAGATTGTTCTCCTTGGCTGGACTAATTACTACCAGTTGGAAGTCAGCCTTCTCCTTTTATATATGGGTTGATCATTGAGCATGGTATATTCATTCTTTTGCTTTCTCAGTGTGCGTCTGTACATGACAAGTTACTCCTGATACAGCACATGCCTTCAGAGCCCTGGACAGAAGCTGAAACTGTTTCTGAACTCTACCCAGCACATTAAAATGTATAGTGGAAATGGCATTTCACCTATGAAATGTACACACGGGGGTAACAAACTCACCACCCATGCCTTCACCTAAAGCAAGATTAGCTTGTTGCTTTTCGTTCATGATTCACTTTCATAGTACGATTAATAAGTTATGAAAAATAATTTGATGAATAATAAATCATTGGTAGATAAAAATTTTCCAAAACCCAGGATACATGGAGGGGTATTTTCAAAGGGGTAATAAGAAACCTTAAAAATTCTCCTTGTTCTAAAAACCAAATGTCTCCCCTTCTATGAACTGTGTTCAAGGTTATTGGCCAGGACAGAGCCCACATGAGGCAAATCATAGATCTTCTGCAAAAGGCAACAGCCATGTCCTCCATCCTACAAATACAAAGCCAGCCTGAGACCCATTCCTTTTCAGTTCCTACCCCTTAGAGGCCAAGATGCTCACAAACAAGTGAAACATTCATGATGACATGTAAGTAATAAATATATGATGTCCACATAGCCATTTATCCAGTAGGCCTGAAGTTCACCATCTCCTGACTGTGAAAGTAAAGCACCCATAACTCCTGAGGAAGGATCCAGGAACCACTCCTGGGTTATCTTGAGAAATATATACTGTTCTGCTCTGCTCTATCTGTTCCTCAGCAGAAGGTATGATTCCCGTGTAGGAACAGGATTCTGACGTTCCGCAAAGGCTGAGTAAGGCTCCTTCATCTGTGGCTTACCAAGAGGTTTTGACAGGCATGCAGCCAAGGCATTGGCACCCTTTCCCTCCCTCCTGCATGCCCCCTTCCATCAGATAGACTCCTCCACTCATATCCCAGAGCCCAGCAAATGCCAGCCCCTCAGCAACCAGCTTCCCTGACTGGGACCTTTTTGCAGGCTTCCCCTATGTTTTGCCTCTGTGATTCTTTTCAAACATTGCTAATCAATGCACTGTGTTATCAAAGCTAATCCTTATGCATCACTGAGCTCTTACTACTCTACCACTTTCCTGCCAGCATGACAGCCGTGTCTACTTGTTTCCTTGTGATAGATACCACATCACCAATGTACACCATGCTTACCGTTTCATGTAATAGTCACAAAACCTAGTGAGGGAGGTATAATTACTAGCATTCTACTGACCACACAGGGTCAATTACTTGTGTCAGATGCCAAAGTGAAATGCAGACTGAGTTCTGGGCCTTGAGAGTTTGCGAAGTTTCCATGTCATTGTTTTTCTGTTTGTTTTTGTTTTTCTGTTTGTTTTTATTTTGTTTCCTCAAACAAGCTCTGAATCCTACCTTGCCTGGCAAAAATGATAACTCTAGTGTTCTGGTCAGTCTACAAGCAATCAGATCATGCTACAATGCTAAGGGTCATACATGACATTGGTGTGAGGGAACAATCCAAAGACTCTCCACCTTCAGATACAGTTTCTTGATCTTTTATTTCCTTCCCAGAACTGCCCCCCACAAGTCCATGTTCTGCAATATTTCTTCAATGATCACATTAAAAAGATCAATGCCTACAAACTGATGACTCAAGGTACCAATTTGGTACCACAGCCTCTCAGAACCCAACATTTAATGTGTCTAATGTTAAGTGTTAGCATGCAGGACCTCTGTAGCTAGAGGATGAGGATGTCCTACATAGCAGTCCCTGCCAAGAGAAAAGCCTGGCTGGAAAGAACCCAGCGCTCTGACATTATTCCTCAAACAATTTCCCAACTTTCATTGTCTTCCCAAGTAAATTCTCCCACAGGGAGAGGGGGTCACTGATCAAAAAGCCCGAGTATGTCTCTTTGTAGAAGTTATGTACAGTCTTCATTATAAATTAACAAGCTGACATTCCATTCTACACGGCAGAGAAATCAAATATGTAAAGAACAAAGCATTTGGTATTTCTGACAATTTTGCCCTGTAGGTCTTGTCTTCACACATGTCTTTGGCTCTATCTTCCTGTCACCGATGCTGGCTCTGTCCCAGCACCCCTGCATCTTCTTTCTCTGAAGGGCTCCAGAGAAACATCACCAAAAGCCCAAGGGTATTAGCAAGTTCTGGTAGAAAAGAAAAAGCATACCAATAGACAAGAATCTCTCCCCTCTGTAACCCTGCCTGCAAATGATCATTACCTCCATTCTTTTAGCTTTGGCACTCAGCTAGGCATACCTACTATTCTTACACCTACAAAATTCATAGCAAATCACCCATGGCATCATGTGGTACCACATACTCACGTTTTCTGCCCGGAGCCTCTTGGCAGGACAGCCACCGTCCCTGGGGTGCAGCATGTAATATAGTCGGACTTTGCTTGCATGTTTTCGACTCTAGGGAAGGCAAACAAAAGGAGATACTGTTAAAATAGTAGCTGCTTGTGAGGAGTACTTGGAAATGCAGACAATGACCACAAATGCAAGGTATTGTCAGTAGAAAATACTTTCTTGTGCTCCCATGGATTCCATGAGACTCAGCTTCTAAGCTGTTATGCAATGTTTTACTCTTTAGGCTCTTTATTATTTTGACTTTGGTGGGGAGGTGGGGGGAGGACACACCATCAAGCTCCCAAATAAACCACACATGGAGGCTTTTTCTTAGTTATGATTGTTCACCCTTAGCTTGGCTTGTTTCTCGCCAGCTTTTCTTAACTTAAATTATTCCATTTCTATTATCCTTCTCTATTCCTGTACCCTTTCCTTTCCTTCTTACCCCATGTCTGGCTGTGTGGCCATGGGGCTGCCCCTGAAGCCCTCCTCCTTCCTCTCTCATTCCCAGATCTTAGATCCCAAACTTCTCCTCATATTTATTCTGTCTGCCTGCCAGCCTTGCCTATTCCTCTCTCCTGTCTCACTATTGGACAATCAGCTTTTTATTAGCTCACCAGACGTTTTAGACAGGAAAAGTAGCATAGCTTCACAGTTAAACAAAAGTAACAGCCCTTAAAAATTATTCCCCAATCATAAACCAATTATCATTTCAGGATAAATAAAATTTATTTTATAGCATGTATTTAATTGATGTCAAAAGACAGGTAAGCAGAGGAAAATTATGGTCAGGTCGACTATGATAAAAAAGAGAAGTAGGATATTTGCTCTCACATCTCTGCTAAACCCAGATTTGAGGCATGAAGAGCCCCCAGGTGTGTGGCACTTACAGCAAGCCTGGCAACTAGCCAGAGCTCAAGTGTCCTACAAGCAAATAATTTCAAAGAAATGGGGAAGTTCTGTGGGCCATTGACTGGTCCAAGGCCAGCAAGGAGAAATTCGTCCCATCTTGACCTATTTCTCCTAGTCCTGTAATCAAATGACCCCAGGCCTGACCTCTGTCACTTCAAAGAATATTGGAATTCTAAATGTCATGTTCTTCTTGAATCAGGAAAGAAGAGAGTGTCATGAGAAAGCATCGTTGAAGGTCAGGGACCCAGTCCCAGATCTACCGTCCACTTGCATGATGTCAGACCAGACAGCAACAGAGCGTACTCTTGGTCTAAATGAGTGGGATTTTTCTCCACACACAAAAATGCTATTGTGGCTGTTGTGAGAACTGAGCAAGATGATTTCACATGCAACACAGTGATTTCCACAACCCAATCTTCTTCCCATTGACTACACCAGTTTCCTGACCCATATTCTTATTCCAATCCCATTTCCCTGCCCTTTACTTGGAGATTACCTCCTTCTGCAGGCCTCCTTCTATCTTCATTTATGGCTGAGTGCTAGCCAGCCTCCCAAACGATGGCTTACTTTTATGGATTAGCCACCAAGGCAAAGGGATTTTCAAAGAAAACCCAGTGAGTTGCATTTTGTTTGCAGCATATACTATAAATCCTTTCTCCCTGCCTTCCTCATTCATCATTTTATAATCCCATTATTCATCCTAGAACAAGATGATTACACTTCCAAACAGTCCCTGGACACTTCTCAAGGCCTTAAAATGGGTTTAAAAGCAGTAATCGAGCATGAAAATGTATACATTTGTAAATGACTAAAAACACATTGTGGTCATCTCTAGGTTCCAGAGCAAGCTCTAATTAAGGTTGGCTGGAGTGTTTTCTTGACTGGAAACTGGGAAAATGATAGGATGGAGAGCTAGAGGCCTGTGAGGACATGCCATGATCCAGCATTGTTCAACTTCTCCAATATGTTTAAGAATGATATGGTATAAACCTAGTATGTCGTGTATGTGTGTGGAATGCTGGTTACTAAAACCTACATACATTTGTTTTTTATCATGGGGATGGATATAGATGCTGATATTATTCATAATACAGCCACATGGAGGAAAATGAAAAAAGACCTCTTAAAGGTCTTCAGGACATAGCCTGTGTGAGAGGCAAAGCAGATGCGCGTGGTAATTGGTAAACAGAGCAGTAACTGTTCACATCCACATGGACCAAAACATATTTCCTCCTTGGCAGTTCCTGAACTACCAATATACCCAGAGGATGGGGTGATGACAAATTCAGAACTCTCACAGTATGGCCTGCCTCGTGGCCCCTTTTCTCCCTTTCCTCAAGTATGCTGTTTCTCTCGAAAGACTGTGTCAAAGGCAACATTTGCCAAGTTATTTAATTGCAGTTTGACAAAACTAGTGAAAACCCATTAGCTGAAATGGAAAATGCGAATAAATGACAGGCCTTTCTCTGAATCCATTAGTGAGAAGAGAGGTGGGAATTTGAGGCTTTTCAGCAATTTTGATGACTGCACACCTGATCTTCTCCCTTCAGCTTCCAAGGTCCTATTTGCACAGAGCACCCATGGCTTTGCCTGAGGCTTGGAAAGCATTATGGCTCCAGGACCATGGTCCTTCTGACAGGAGTGAGCCACACCCCTCTATTTGAACTTCCTGTTCCTCCCCATCACTTTCTCCAAATTCCAGAGTCAAATCCTACATTTCTACCCACAGCTGACCCTGAAGGAATGGGACAGCCAGCCCACTCCATTTCCAGTTAGAGCACTGACATTTGGACCAACTATGGAAAGAGTCCCTGAAGTTTGTCCCTGAGACTTCAGGCTGTAACAGACATCCCCATGAGTCCTGTCTTTCATCACATCCTCATCAGGAGACTCAGGCACTTAACTGTGTCTCCATCTGACTTCTATGACCAGCACCTTCCAGAAATTCCTTGAAATTTGGCACAGGAATACCACTCCGTTTATTCTAACGAACAAACTTCCCACAGAAAGTTAAAATTAAATTGCAGCAAAGATGCTCACTTTAGCAGTGCCTACTTTGAACACAAATATGGGAGGGAGCAGCTCGATCAACAGTCGAAGCCTGGTGGAGTAACCTTATGCAAAAGGGAAAAGTGGCAAACATTTGCTATATGAGGAACACAGAATAAGAATGCCAAATACCAAGCTAAATTACGCAATGGCCATTAAGTGTATCAGGAAGAGGTGAATGAGAAAAGGATTTGTTGGGCAAAATTGAGCATTTGAGTTTGAGTTTCATCTCTTTAACAAACTTGCCTGTAATATGTAGCAATAGTATGGAAATACTCACACCCTGACAATTCTGCATTAAGTTTACTTTTTATCCACATGATTACATCTAGTAAAAGCCACCACTGATCTGAAATGTTCTGAGTGTAGAGTGTAGACTGGTATAATTGGTTCTTATCAATGATCCAAGTGCATACACAAGCCTTCTTAACCCAAGAGGAAAAACACTCACTTGACATTTTAAACTTTATTTTGGTACATATGGCGCAATAGTAACACATGTGCTGTCCGCTGTGTGGTACATTTTCAGCTTCTGTGTATTGAAAGGCAGAGGTAGTCAATGTGTCCACATCACCAGAATTGTCCCATTTGGCACAAACAGACAAGGACAATGGCAATACATTCTTACTATATTGTCAAGATTTGTCATTACTGACAATGTGCACTGTCTTTCAAAGTATAAAAGGGCAGACTAAGTGTTCATTGTGAAGAGTCATTGGTCCATACCGAGGCCTCTGGCTTCTGTTACACCATCAATACTGGCCCCTCACTGGGACCCTCTTAGATGTCCTATTGTTTCCTTGTGTTATGGAGATCCTGCAGATTGGCTCCTTCACACTCCAGCAGTTTACAGATGAGGTGGATGTTGGGGTGGGCTAATTATAGGCCTGGTTCTGGGTTTAGGTGGTAGCTGGGTTGTCATCCCAGCAGCTCTCCCTCATCATCAACACCCACACAAACTCCCAGTCCTGCCCCAGCTGGTTCGCCCAATGCAGACTCACTGCAATGAACAATTCAGAAGATGTATGGACCAAATGGTATACTGTGTGACTCACTGGGTCGTTTTTGTTTTGAGGAGAGAGGTTCTGGCATTTTGGATTTACTTTTAAATTTGTTTTGTGGGGGAGGTTGTAAGGGCAGAAGTAAGAAGCAAGGGGACAGGAAAGTAAATGGGATCTCGAATCGGGATGCATAATGTGAAATCCACAAAGCAGAGAGAGAGAGAGAGAGAGAAGAGAAAGAGAGAGAGAGAGAGAGAGAGAGAGAGAGAGAGAGAGAGAGAGAGAGAGAGAAGCTACCAAAGGACAGTAACTTCCAATAGAAAACAATACTCTGGGATTTTGGTGAAGCTAGTAGAGTTTCAGGAGAGAGAAAAGGCAATTACTTGAAGAAAAGGTAAACAGGAACTGACTAGTCCAGTGGTAAGAGTCATCCTGGGTCTCTCTTGCCTTTGCCTTTGCATTTTAGGAAAAGCCTTTTCTTTCTTCACTGAAGCCACAGGCTTCCCAGATGGTCTGGGCAAATCCCAACTGCTCCACTTTCCCCCAAAGCTTTTGCCCTGCCTGGGCATTGTGCTAGGTCAGACCTATCTGAAGAAAGGTTTCATCGGAGGGAGGAATCTCTTGGCACTCCGGGAAACTACAAAAAGTGGAACTACTTTGGGGGAATGAGGAAAATTGCAAACCTCTATTTCAGATTGCTGAGCAGAAGGGGGCAGAACATGGGAGTTGGAATTGATGTGTGCTTCACCAAAATAGCCATTTTCCAGGATTTCACGCTCCTTATTTTTTTTTTTTCTTTTTTAAAAAGTCTAAGTTGAGTTTGCTTCCAAGGAGGGTACCAGCTTCTCCTTAAACCAAACATGGAAACAACAGAGCAAGTTTGTATTTGCATAACTCTTCAGGCAGTCTTCATAGAATTTTCACATTTGTCATCTCATTTTATCCTCAGATCTCAGTTGTGAGGCTGGCAGGAGAGGTGTGATCTTAAATAATCATCATGATTCGTTCTTGATTTCCTAGATAAGTCTTTTACCATCTTGTTTCATCATAGCCGTCTAACTATACCTCCTCCAGAAACCAGCTAAAGAAAGCCAAGAGCAGCGAGGAAACGAGAGAACCTAGAACAGACTGATAATTATAGAACTGATATTTTCACAGGCCACCATCTCTGACGTATTTCAAGACAACAAACACCATGAGTCTAACTCCCTGGGGTTTAGAGAATCGTCCAAGAGGAGATAAGGATTCTCCCTCAAAGCATAGAAGGAAAGCTGTCCTAGTAGGTCTCCACTTAAGGGATCATGACAAAGGACCCTGGGTATGAGCCCTAGCATACTAGGAGTCAAGGTTAAAGGCAGGAAAACCATAAGCATTACAGGTTGCTTAGACAATGGCCTCCTTCTAAACTTCTACATCTTCTGTTCTTACCACTGATGGGGGATGTCTTTCTGTGTGCTGTGAATATGTATTTCTCTTATTGGTTGGTGGATAAAGCTGTTTTGGCCAATAGACAGACAGGAGGTAGCCAGGCAGGAAGTATAGGCAGGGCTACTGACTAGGGGAAGGCTGGGAAAAGGAATGCAGAAAGTGGGTCACCAGAAAGATCACCATGTAGCTGCTGAGGGAGCAAGAAGTCCAGACATCACCAGTAAGCCAAGACTATGTAGATATACACAGATTAATAGAAATGGGTTAATAATTAAGAGAGAGAGCCAATAAGAAGCCCGAACCATCAGCCAAATAGCTTATAATTAGCCTCTGTGTGTTTGAGACTGAATGGCTGCACTATATGGTAGAACGGAAACTTCCCTCAACATTACCACAGAAGTAAGCTTGTTCCAGAACCTTCCCACACTGAGTGAGTGTGCACATTGGGCCATAGAAAAAGGCAAGAAGGGCAAACTCTGGAGGAAGGTTTCCCTATCACAGAAAAAGCCAGACCTGCCCAAGACCAGGTTTCAGGTCTTCTTCACAGGCTGTGGGTTACCAACAGGGTTTGCAGCCACTCCTAGAGCTGGAAGTGCCTGGATGATCCTGAAAGGATCCCAGTAGCCTCATCAATGCTCAACAGAAGGGTGTGGTAGGCCTTTCTAGCCTCTGGCCTGCCAGGGGTGAGCAACACACAGTAAAGCACTATGTGATTAGAGGAAATTTCTGGTGGTGTTAGTGACAGAAATCAGGGGTTTGCCCATGCCAAGGACAGCTTTCAGCAGATCTTCAGAGGAGAGATCAAACAATTGTTTTCAAAGTACATACAAGGGCAAATGGAAGTAAGTTGTCAGGGCATACATGCTGTGTCATTTAATGAGAGGATGAAAAAAAAATGAACCAAGGATACAAAACCTGAAAAATGAAACCAGACAACTGATTGAGATGATACCGTCTGAGTTAATAAAGGAAGGAAATTAAAAATGCCATCACATAATTTGAAGGTCTTTTATAGCATTCAAGAGCAGGGTTGCACTGCAGATCTTTGCAGAAGTTAAGATCAAACAAATTGTGTTGAAAAAAAATCAGATAAAGAAGTGAAAGGGGGGCTAGGCGGGACATCATGCATGTAATTCAGCCCTTGGGAGGTAGAGAGAGGATCATGAATTCGATGCTGCAAGTCAGTACAAGGCATGCTGGAATGAAGTGAGATCCTGTCTGAAAAGCAGAGGTAAGGAGGAGGGGGAGGGTTGGAACTGAGGAACTCATACCTACAAGACCAGCCATTATGGCTGCACTAACACAAAATATAAACAAATGAAGTAAAAACAAAAGTCTTCAACTCTAAGGAAAATCTGGACACATCTAATCTTCACTCTGGAATTTTTTTAATCAGTAAAGCAAAAGACACACAGTGATATGGGTAAGAAAGGTACCCTGGAGAAGCGCTGCACAAAGCAGTGGCTTCAGTCAATGTTTCTACTGCTGCAGTGAACACCATGACCCAAATAATCTGTGAAGGAAAGGGCTTATTTCATTTTACAGCTTGTAGTTCATCATCCAGGGAAGTCAGGGCAGGAACCCAAGGAGGCAGAAACTTATGCAGCGGCCATGGGAGAATGCCGCTTCTTGCTTGCTCTCCATGGCTTGTTCAACCTGTTTACTTATGGCACCTAGGAACACCTGCCCAGGGGTGGCACTGCCCATAGTGAGCTGGACCTCCCCATGTCAATTAACCAAGAAAATGCCCTACATGCTTTACCACAGGCCAACCCGGTGGGACATGTTTTGAATTGAGGTTTCTTCTTCTGAAATGAGTCTCGCTTGTATCAAGTGGACATAAAACCAGCCAGCACACAGCAGTGTTTGCAACAGACCTTTGACAGAACATAAGAGACCACTAATTTATACAGAAAAGGCAATATTGAACTAGACAAAAGAAGTAAAATTTTAGAAACAAAAATAACCAAAGGCATTTAAGAAATTCATCCAAATGCAACCTGACAATTTCTCAATTAAAATAGGGTTTATTTTTCTCCCATCAAAGTGGTGCAGATTCCCCAACTATACCCATTTTGGCATTTAACTATGTTCAGCTGTGAGGTAGGCAATGCCACAGAAATCTTGCTGTGAAAGTTTGATAATACATATCAAAAAGGCAAGGCTTAATGCAGCTAACAGTCTTACTTCTATGAATTTATTTCAAGGATCGATTAAAGACACATACAGCACCTGATCTGTGAAGGTGACTATCTAAAAATTAGTCAGATGCTCTAACATGAAGGCAAATACTGCAAAACATTGTACAATAGATGACAACACAGCCATTAGCAGACAGAACACTGGTCAGTAAAATGGAAAAAAAAAATGTATATATAGCAATATTAAGAACTTGTCAGTTTTAAGCCAGAACATGAAAGTTATCACATTCATAAACAAAGATACTTGTATACATGTGTACATGTTCATATATGTGTTGTAATTAAGGGATTTATATTGTCTAATTCAATGGTTCTCAACCTTACTTTTATTATGGTTCCTTGTATTGTGGTGACCCCCACCCATAAAATTATTTTGTTGCTATTTAATAATTGTAATTTTACTGTTATAAATCATAGTGTAACTTTCTTATGTCTTTGATTTTTCCAAACATTTTAGATAAAACCATTCCCACAGTTAACACTGGAAAGTCTTGTCTGAGTCTGGTAACTCTGAAAGGAAATAGGAAGTACCCCCTCCAATGCTATCTCCCACCCAAATGCTGCAGTGTGGGTCAGACAGCAGCACCCGTAGACCTTAGCAGCATGAGCTCGCAGGAACCTTGGGGCGGTGCACTTACTGGACACCGTGCTTGGAGCATGAGCTCTGAAGAAAATGGGAGCTGCTATGGAGGGTGCAGAAGGAAAAGCCTCATAGGCTGCAGAAACTAGGGCTCATACAGGACAGAATAAATACGACCACTGTCACTGTGATCTGACAGACTTGTAGGCCTCTCCCCTTGTCAACCTTCTCCCTCCCCTCTAGCCCACCCTCTCTCTTTCCCTTCTAGTCTGCAGCCTAGTCAGCTCCCACAATGGATCAGAAAGCAATAGCCCTGGGACCTTGATGGTGGACTTCTGGCTTCCAAGCTGCTAGGAAATGGATCTCCCAAGCCCTGTGATCTGCCTTCCACTGTGAGAGACCACAGTGAGCAATGCGTGTCATCTACCTATACTACCATGGTCTCTTACTCTCCTCTCTATATTCTCAGAAATCAATCAATCATTTAAAAAGCGGTCTCAAGATTCCTAGAATTAGGTCACTTTGCTTTTTTCTTAAATAGTTTTAAGCCATTTGAAAAACACTTGTCCTAGTAAGTGATGTATTAAGTAAGGCACATACATTTGGGGTGGAGAGAAATCATGAATGGTGGCATGTATCATAGCTGTATAAACATATTTGTACAAAATCTACATTGCTGTCTGCAAGCACCAGTGACTACATCAGCACATCACAATTTTAAATCCAAGTCTTGCAATTTAAAAAATTAAATTACCACTAACAGAGAGAAACAGTTTCTTTTCCTGTGGTGTCTGGAGCTAAATGTGTCTCTATGACGTCTGTGCATTTTGAGTAGTCACAGGAGATACAGGAGAGCAGGCCCATCTAGGCCTTTCTTTCCTTTTGCTTTTTTTGAGGGAGAAAAACATGAAAAGTATATCCCTTGCTAAGCCTCTTGCAGAGCAGTTAATGCTAGAGTGATCAGTGATTAAAAGTCAGAGAGGCCTAGATAGCTTGAAGGAACAAAGCTCCTTCTGAAAGCTCTAAGGCCAGCCAGCCAGTCAGCCCTGCTCTGTAGCCTTCCAGGGGCTCTTGGTCTCCTTTAGAAACCACATTGCTAAGTTATAGGAGAACTTAATACTGCATAAAAATTTACCTCGTTACATAAGCCCTGCTGTGGCCATGGGAGGAAGACTTGCTTGTTTGGGCAAAGTCCAGTCTCCGGAAAATTTCTCTAAATAGAGTATCTGTCCCCTAAAGCAGTGAGCTACAAGGTAGATCAGTTATGCCAATATCCACCAAGAGACATCAGCCTGTCTGACTGCCTTGTTATTCCATATAACATTTTCACATTAGAGTCTCCTTTTACCCTATTATTTTGCACTCTGCAATGTACTATATAATTACTCCCAAACTTAACTCTGTTCTTGTGACTAAATCTTTAGTCTCTCATTATTTGAATAGCCCTGATCCATTCCCATGATTCACTTATAAATATTCTTCACCCAACAGTTTTCTACAAATGCCCACTAACAGTTTAAGTAACCAGGTGACAAGGTAAACTTAATCAGCCTCTGCCTTCAGCAGTTAAAAAAGTATGTGTGTGTGTGTGTGTGTGTGTGTGTGTGTGTGTGTGTGTGTGTGTAAATTATTAAAACACAAAGGCTGCTTGCCTAAGAGCTTACTCATCCTTCAGAAAATTGTATTATTTGATTATACTTGAAATGTAACGGCATCTAAAATTTTTCCAAGAGAAGGAGAAATAGTCCTCTCTGTGGAGGAGCTCTCTAACTCCAAGTGTTCAGCCCTGAAATCATATCCATATAAATAAATCTAAATGGACTCAGAAGGCTTGTGTGTTTTAGACACTAAATATATAAACTAAAAGATTAAAAAAAATCTAAAGGAAAAGAAGCCATGGTTTTGAGAGTGAGTATGGGAGGGGCTGGAGGAAGAAAAGGGAAAGGGGAAGATGAATGTAAATGTATTTTAAATTAAAACAATTTTTACAAATAGATAACATTTATAGTCCACAGAGAGTGGCTGACAAATTTTATGAAGAGCACTTATCAGTGTGTAAAAAGAAAATGGCCTCCCCACCCCTTCCCGACACCCACCACTACCACACACAGCTGGATTTGGGATAGTGTTATATACCAAAACACTGCCTCCCTAAAGGACGTGATGGCAGGAAGTCTTCTCGACATCAGTGCCTGAGATCTAGGGCCCAGCTCTGATTCTAGGAGATTAATTTTCCTAGCACTCTTTTACTTAATGATGGGGAAATAGGCAAACCTCCTCCCCTTTGAATCTCATGCTGCCAAGTCCCCAAACAGAGTTAAGAATTCCAAAGCATCTTTTATTTTTCCAGAAATCCTTGTTTTGGTTAACACTGCTTTTCAGACCCTCAGAGAGAGCTTACATATGCTACCAGCTGCAACTCTGTAGCTGGCAGCCCAAGTGCCACCTGCTTTTCAAATGATCTATTTGCCTACTCCAGTTCCAGCTTTTAATGTGTTTGCAGGTTGCTTTGAATTGTCACATGATTAAAGAGAAATAGGCAACTTCTGAAATTCTTCCTTTTTTCTAGACAGGTGGTTCGGCAAACGATGATTTTATTTACGCCATGTTCCCCAGATGTGTCCAGAATCTCTTTGTCCCTTGAGGAACAAACAGGCTCTCTTGAGGAGGGGCTGATTTGGGCACTGATTCCTGAGACCCACCTCATCACCTGCCTTTAAGGAGGGAGTCACTCTTCCTTTCCATTCTCTCTCTGTGGCTTTTAGTTCTGGAACACCAGATTCTGGTTCAGAGAGTCATTCAGACCCAATCATGAAAATGACTGCATGTGGAGAGCTGGAACTTTCATTTCCCACTGGCCTCTGGATAGTCTCTGGAATGCAGATTTTGGCAAACCACAGCATGTTCCCCTCCTTTCCTGGCCCGTCCATCCCCTTCTTACTCTGGCATGGACCAAACCCAGACTGGCAGGAAGACAATAGCCTGGGAGCTACCTCCCAGCTTCAGCCAGATGGCAGGCACCTCAGTAAGAGACCCCATCTAGAACCCTGCTCTATCCAGGCTCCCCAGTTCCTACAAAGAGGAGACTGGGAAGGGAAGGGCTAGGAAGAAACCTATTGGCAAGAACATCATTCGAAGGTCTTTCAACTTTCCAACTTCCCAACTGTCAGTTTGGATTCCTTAGACTCTTCTCTTTCCTATTTTCCATCTCCATTTCCCTACTGCCTCAGGAAGTCCCCCTATCATGCTAGCCCATTCTTAACTGCATCCTTCCTCATAATTCTACCCCTTTGCAGTATTTCTGTCTTCATCTAGAATATCGACAGGCAACAGGTACAAAACAGGGTTAAGCAAAAACACATCATCTTAACTAAGGGAGATAAATATGTCTCACAAGTGTGATGATAGCACTAATATGAAACAAAACTGTGATATCGCAAAACATACATGCAGATCACAACCAAGGAATCTTTATTACTTTAATGGATGTGAACTCATTAGTGTAATGTGTGGCATTAACAGAAGGGAAAGCAGAAATCCCAGGTCCATCTCAATAGTATCAAAAAATGTCTTGATGCTCAAAAATCAGAAGACAGAATGAAGTAGTCTAAGTCACAAAGGTCATCATAGAAAACCCTGGCAACCATCACTGATGGTGAGAGAACAGAAGCATCCCAAGGATGCGGTGACAGACACACTACTTCCACTTCACATTGCATGGCAAGTCCAGACAACACTATTTCTATTTTCAGATGACTGGCCCTTAATGAATCTTGAAAAAAAAAAAACAAAAAACATTGCAATCTTAGTAAACTACGGGTGGTGTGAGCGGCCTGCGAAGATGTTCAGTGTATGCAAAGTGTTTGCAGTGCAAGCAAGAAGACTTGAGTTTAGACCCACAGCACCAGCGTGAAAGTCTGAGCATGGAGGCCCTGGGGGAGTGGAGATATAGGGCTCTCAGGGGATTGCTGGCTAGTCACTCTAAACAAGATGGCAAGCTCCAGAGTCAGTGAGAGAACCGGTCTCAAAAATAAGGAGTTAAGGAAGACATCCAATGACTCTGACCTCCACATGTGCACACAGGGGTGTGTGTACTCTCACATGCATGTGTACTCACACAAATAAAAAAGTTAAAATTAAGTTAAAAAGCAGCACACATGTGCCATGTGACTGAAAGGATGAATTAATGGAGTTGAAAGGAGGGAGGGGCAGGGAGATGAGGTAGGAGAAGGGGAAGGAGAAGGTGATCAACCAGAGCTAAAGATGTACCAAAAAAAAAATCCCTAAATAAAATTAAATTTTTAAAAATTGTAAATTTGTAGGTGACAAGACCCTGATATATCTATTGGGGAAGTAAAGAACTTTAGAATGAATAATTCAGAACTAATTTAGTCAAGTTGCAAGATACATGATTATTATCTAAAGCTCAACTGCTTTGCTAAATACTAATAGTGAATAATACAAAAGGTTAATTATAAAAAGGAATTAATCTATAGTAGTATCAAAAATAACATTTAAATGCAAACAGATCCTGAAATGACAGGAATTCAGATTAGCAGAAACCATCCCGAAAAGAGTAGAGCTGATGGGGTGACATTCCCTAGCTCAGCCACTAAGTTAATTGTAGCCACATCGGGGTGGTATAAGGTTAGCTATGGGTCAGAGAAATGGAACTGAGAACCCATAACTGTGGCTGATTGATTCTGGAGAACGCCGAGATAAGTCAACATAAGCGATGCTGAGATAACTGAATATCCATATATAAAGAATAAAGCTTCCTTTTACCTAGGGTCATATATAAAACTTGATTCCAAGAGTATGCTCAGACTTACTTACGCTAAAACTGCAAAACTCTTTGGGAAAATAATGTGAGTAAATATCTATGACTGGTACTAGGCTGTCCCATTTGAGATGAGGCACTCAAAGCACATGTGACAAGAAAAAGTAGACAGCCTAACTTACCTAAAATGTTTGCAAAACCTATGCTTCAAGCACATCAAAAACAATGTGCAAAGAGCTGACACAGCCACTATGATGCTTGACCACAACTTCGCCCGTCAGACCTTAAGCAGTTCATCCCATTCTAACACATAGGTCACACTGTCGTTGCTTTTTACTGTTTCCATTTAATTAGTTTATCAAATATCTCCAGTTTTTAGCATTCAGTTCTATGCTGCAACCCCTTTAGCAAAAGACAGAATTCTGATAAATCATTCATAGTCTAAAAAGCAGAGTATACTGTAGATGTCCAAAACAGGCTGCTTGCTTTCAACTGAGACATGAACAAGTCTCACTGTCTGGAGAGTGACGTTAGAGCAAAAGGAAACAGATCTGTCTGTCAACCTTGGTTTTGCTTGTCTCTCTTGAGCACATGGTATATATTCTATGATTTTTCCTTTGCCCTCATCATTCTTGACAATCTAATCTTCATTCAAGAATTCTTCTCTGAAGACAGCCACAGGAAAATGTGCATATATAAAGTTAACCAAGACCCCTGAGAAGTGCTCAAGGAGTGTAATCATGTATTCAGGGTAGACCATTTTTCTTCTCCAAGGGAAGTAGCATCTTCATCCCAACATCACCGGGTGTCATCTGATGCTACAGCACTGAACAGCCCTTCTCCCTCACCTGCTGTGAACTATATTCCTGGGAGAGCTGCCCACTTCTTTTCACCTGCTCTCTGATTTGCTGTTTCATACAAATCACTGAACTTTTGAGGAATGATGAGGTTAAGGCTGTAAATTACAACCATTTTTTTTCCCCAAAAAGATAGTGTTTAGTTGTTGTCAGTGCCTCTCCTCCCCACTGCCATTCTTATAAAACACAGCAACTAAGTAAGGGAGGCCATGGTCACTAGTGCCTTTCTTCTTTACTGAATTCAAGATCCAGCAAAAATTAGAGCCTTGGACACCAGTCCTTTCTCTTGGACTCTATCAAGAGTATATATTGATTTCAAGTCACATTTCATCCAACTCCTAGTGTTGGATGAACTCTCAGGTAAGAGTGAAGTTACACCAAGAAGGGAGGGAATTAACTTTTAATATTCTTGTATTTATTTTGTTAGATGAAAGTGTAACAATAAACCTCCAGCTTTAGTTATTCTCACATGAAATTTCAACATCCACATTCACAAACATCCATTTATTTGCCGTTCTCACTCAGTCCCTGTACATCTCTTACTTGCCAGAATTCCCACAGCCACTGGCCTTAACCTTTTTAGGCTACAGTATGCCTAATAGCATGACCCTAAAAGGATCTTGACCTCAGACAGACACAAACAGACTGCCCAAGCAGGAGGAGACTGGAGTTGTTTTGCATCAAAGGCTATTCTAGATCCAATAACAAAACCAGGTAAAATACTTTTTGAAAATCAGTTACAAAAGTTAAAACAGAACAGATAGTTCATTTTTAAGTATATACACATATATACTTAAAAATATATATACTTTAATATATAGATATATATATATAATCACAAAACTAATTTCACAAGAACAATTTAATGAAGCATCATTGGGTGTACATAAATTAAATTCAAGATGCTAATTTGGTTGCTTAACTATAAAGGTAGAACATAACCATCCCTAACATCCCAATCATTTTAACTTCCCCATCATGATACCCAGAATTGGTTGATCTCAATCAACTTTAGCATATTCATAACACAAAGGTTTTGAAAATGCATTCAAATCTATAGTATTAGCTGCTGATAAGAGCAGACTCAAAGTAATGGCCTCAGCTTCTACTTTAAACATCTCAAAAGTTGGGGGGGGGCACAAAAGTAAATATCAGAGCAGGTACCAACAAAGTAAAAAAGAGAAAAACAGTCAAGATAATCAATGAAAGCAGAACAACAAAACTGATAAACCTCTAGACTGACCAATGAGACAGGAAGACAATATCCATATCCATCTCTACAGCAACACAAGTCTCAGTAGCAAACACTGCCTCACAGTCTACACTTACTAAACTGTCATGGAAAATGTCCTGCCAATCAATTACATGACTTACCATAAGATGAACAAATTGCTTAAAAATAGCCAAAGCTCACTCAAGAATAAAGAAGTAAGCCAGAAGGCAGTGTATTGAAAGATATAATCTTGGTTAAACAGTTTTTCCACAAAGGAAATATCACAGCTATAGAGATTCACCAGGAAACTCTACAAAATATTAAGAAAGGAAGAGAACCATTGTACTCAAATTCTCCAGAAAAAAAGAGAGAGAGAGAGAAGTGGATGCATTTCAAGTCACTGTGATGTAAGCATGTTTTCGATATTCAAACAGATATCACAATAGAACAAAATAAAGAGATGACTTTCTTCATGAGTACAGACTGAGAAAAATTTTTTAACAAGTTTTAGCAGATCAACTCTAACAATGTATGAGAAAGATAATATACAATGACCAAATGAGATTTGTTTCAAGAATCATTGCAATCCAAAATACACATACAGAAGACAAAAGGTGGGAAGGCCTCATAAAAATTGCAATGGCCTCAAAAGGAAATCCAGCATAAATTCCTGGTTTGGAGGGCTGGGGGTGAAAGAAAACACTTTGATGAAAGTAGTAATGGGGGGTGGGAGATGGTTCAGAATCCAAACATGTAAAGAGGGTTATAGGAGTGTGTGTCTGCAACCTCAGCAAGATGAGAGGGAGAGTCAGGAGACTCCTCAGAAACACACATGTGCATCCTACATGCACAGTTTAAAATAATAGCAAAACTGAGAAGCAGAAACAGAAGTAGACATCCTCAATCTGAGGAAATGCAACTACAAAAAGCCTTGGGTCCACATTACACTTTATGGTTGAAGGTTTACTGTTCCCCCCAGATGCCGTAACTCCTTGTGTGTGATGTTAAAGATTGAGAAAAAACATCCAGACTGTAAATTGAAAGAATGAACACAAGATGGATAATGGTTGAACTACATATGAAAGCAGGTGTCAGACCTGCAGCAAGTGGCCCAAGACACCAACCTATGATTCACAATAACCAGTCCAGAAAGGCAAGCGACTGCCTGTAGCAAAAAGCCAAAAATGTCTTGTAGCAATCAGCTTCAAAAAGCCAAAATATGAAGAAATTGATAGATTGTCTAACTATTTCTAGCTGAATGTCAACTAGAAAAAAAAATATATAAACTAATCATTTCTTTACTTCGAGAAAAGCCAACCAAGACCTCTACACACACAGAGAATCCTGAATGAACACACGTAAATTTCTCATTTTTCCCCTACTGGAAACCTCCCACCCCCTCTGCCTGCCATTGGCAGGTGATGGTGGATGCCACCACCCCCCCCCCATTGTAGAAGCTCCAAAGAAATGTTTTGCTTATTCTTTTTCATTAGTAATCTTCAAATTTATAAGTTCAGAAGAAAGCTTATCTCACAAACAACAAACTATATGATAGAAACTACTGGAGAATAGTTTTTAAAGCTTCCATACCTTGATGAGTTAATAATGTCACAGGATACAAGAATAATGTTGTAAAGTTAATTGTGTGGCAACAATCAGAAATTGACTTAAAACAAGCTCATTTTTGATGGCATCAGCAACATGAAAAATGAAGGAGTAACCTGACAAAATGTGCACAAGAGGAATTAAAGAAGATGAAGTAAATGAAAAGGTATGCCATATTAAAGAATTAAAAGGTTCAATATTATTCAGCTGTCAATTCACCTATAAAATACTTACAGATCCAGTGTAATTCTGATTAAAATGCCATCTTTTATTTGCAAAAATAACTAAAAACTAATTTTAAAATGAATGAGTGTGGAAAGTATTTTAGGAAGCCTAAACAACCATAAGCAAAGAACAATGGCATGTTACCCACTTTAAGATTCACTATTGATGTTACAGTAATCAAGAGACTGAAAAATGATATCCATATAGAAAAACAGATAAGTAGAACAGAATGGCCAGAAATGCAGTCACATACATCAGCAATTGATTTTTTGACAAAGATGCAAAAATAATTCAGTAGTAAACAAGCATAGAACTAACTATAAAACCTAGAAAAATATTACCTTTGGAAAAAAAAAACAGGAGAAATAAGGAATGAACTATTGATACACACAACAGTGTTAGCATAGTTTGGATCTATAACATCCCAAAGGAGCTTGTGTTAAAGGCATGATATCCAGGCCAGTGTCATTGGAAGATGATGAAACTTGGTGGAACATGGGTCAGTCTTTAGGCTACTAGATGTGTTTCCTTAAAAACATTATGAACCCCAACCTCTTTACTTTTACATCATCGCCATGAGGGTCCACCACATGTTCTCATGATGATATGCTACCTTTTACAGGCCTAAAGCCAATGATGCCACTCACTTGTGAAATGGAACCTACAAAACCATGATCCAAAATAAACCTTTTCCTCATTATAAATTGATTGCCTCCATATTTTATTTCATTGATGGAAAGCTCTCTCTCTCTCTCTCTCTCACATACACACACACACACACACACACACACACACACACACACACACACACACCACGGCTCTGAAGTCATAGAAGCTGGATACATGGACCACACACTTTGATCATGCCCCTGCAGACTCTATGCTAAGTCATCTATAGTAATGGGAAATGCTACCTGTGGCCCAGGCAATAGAGAGCTGGGGTCAGGAAGACTATAGAGGAATAAATAAGATTGGTTACAAATGAACAAGCTTCCTTTCCTATCAATAGCCATGGTTTCACAGGTAGAGTCAATCAAAGTTGACCAAGGTCAACATTTAAATAAGCAGGCTATTGTATGTCAATATACTTGAATAAAACTATAGGAAAACATTACTCCCATTTTAGTCAAGAAGTAAAATGCCTTTACCAAGTGATTATTAGTAGAACCGGCATGAAAACATACAGCTCCTATAGAACAAATCTCAATTCATGATACCGTATAAAAGATGTGAGGAATAATGAATATATTCAACAAAACCCAATTTCACTACTGTCATATCCCTGAATTCTCAGGTCCAAGTTACTGACCTTCGTGAACTTTCTCCACCAAATCTCTTGTTCCCTGGAGTTTTGTTGGATTCAATCCATGAGACTCATGTGGCAGGCCTGGCTCCACGGTGCAAACACAGAAAGTTTCAGTATAAGAAGTCCAGTATCCGGAAATGGTCACCACTGAAAAGATGGTTCATTACTCCTAATTCCACAGCAACAGGTCATGTCTAACCATGGTGTATGAGAAGCAGCATACACATAACACGCTGGGTTAGTCCCACAGCAAGAGAGGGACATCCTATGTCTAGACTGCTTCTTCAGATTGCCACAGGGGAGAAAGGGCTAATACTTGTCAAGCTGTAGCAATTTCAGTGGGCCCTAAGGCACAGGAGCAGTCCCTGGCCATCAGGAACATGAATCTTGGGTGCTTAGCGTAGCTGGACCAAGCTCACAGCATGAGAGTCCAAAAGAAAAGGACTGGGATGTACACTATGGGTTGCTGATTTGTAATTGAAAAATGGGAGGTGTGGGAGAGGTGGCTAAAGAGAAGGGAGAACAAAACAAAACACCTGGAGTTGTCCAGAAGTGCTGTGTCCTGCACAAGTGCACATGGCAGAGAGTAAAAGCATAAAACCACGTAAGTTAGAAGCAGGGTTGGCAACAACTGTTGTCACACAGCATAGTTAAGTCCTACACATGATTTACTATTCTTCTGTCAATGTATTGGAACTCCTCATTTTTTGGCAAGGCC
Organism: Phodopus roborovskii; assembly: GCF_943737965.1. Taxonomy (NCBI): domain Eukaryota; kingdom Metazoa; phylum Chordata; class Mammalia; order Rodentia; family Cricetidae; genus Phodopus; species Phodopus roborovskii. The sequence goes on along the minus strand of NW_026126409.1, from coordinate 19,589,946 downwards.
CCAAAACTACAAAGCTGATTCTTCCTGGTAGAGCAGGGGTACAACTAAAGGTCTTCATTCCACCCTTCAGCTCATCGTTTAGCAATGTCTTTCTTCACTCATCTGCCAAAAGCCACAGACTCACCAGGTGACCCACTACAGCTGGAACAGGTGTTCCAGGACACCCAGAGCTGCTCTTTCCTGAGAGGAGTTAGTTTCTTGCTGTAAGGGATTAAGAAGGGCCACCCCAGATGGATGGATAAGGATAAGCACCCAGATCTGTGAGGTGAAGCACAGGTTTGGGCCAGAGTCCAATATCACAAGAAAGAAGTCAACAGGTAAGCTATCTGGGAAGTCCCAGGACAACATAACATTCCCAAGAACCTCTGCATTGGCTGCATCCCCAGGATGAGGCAGCAGGAAATGAAGACAGACATGAGACAGTAAGGACCTTGGAGACTGACAACAGTCTGACCTGCTCATTGTTGACCTCCAGAGCCCAGACTGAAGGCCTGGAGATGGAATACGGCTTATGCTAAGAACAGCATTATTTCATCACCCTATGTAGCATATCCCACCGCTCCAAGTCCAAGCCTGAGAATCCCATGGTCTCCTCTGTGTCCTGCAGATCACAAAGCTCTGCTGGTAGGGCTTTCTTGGACAGGTTCCTGAATAGCTCAGTGACCACACCTGGAGTCAAGATAGAACTCTAGTACTGAACACACCCAAGGTGCACCATGACCTCATCTCCTTGGGGATAAGATAGGGTTGGGCTGGGAGTAGGTATGGGGACAAGCAAGTCTAGATAGACCCTGGGACATAAAACAATCTCAAACCAATAACAAACATATTTTTTCTTTCAACTTTCGATTTCTGTACTTTAGCCACAGGCTGGGAGCCTAACTTGTGCTGAACTATGTGAAACTGTTACTCTGTAAGTAACAGTGACCAAATGTTGGCCATTTCAAATGGTTTGGCTTTATATTTCTTTCCTAATCAGAAAAATATACATTTTTCAGATGGGTAGGGAGGTTTCAGGGGGGAGGGTAATCTGGGAAGAGATGAGAGAGAAGATCAGAACACACTATATGAAAGATTTACTGTCAAAAAATTTTTAAAGGATTGTATCTACCTCCAAGATTTAAAAACAGGAAAGATAAATATTTCTATTTTAAAAGGGAACCAGGTTGTAAACATTTATCACTCACAAATCAGTCATTTTTCTTAGTTTCATATTCTACAGGTTTAAAACATGCTATTAGCAGCCACAATAGGTGGGTGTATAAAGTATTAATCAGAAAAAAAAAATGGAAATGAGCTACCAAGCTGTGAGAAGACAAAAGAAGCCTTAAACAGTATGGTAATAATTTGAGTGAATTTCCCCCACATATCATCAGACATTTGAATATGTAGTCCCCAGTTGGTGGCACTTTGGAGGAGCTCAGGAGAAGGTGGCCTTGCTGGATTTCCAGGTTTGAAATGATTTGTCATTTTTAGCTTACTCTCTTTACTTCCTGTTTATGATCCAAGATGTGAGCTAGCAACTGCTACTCTGTCTATAAATGACTACCTCCAGCTCCCATCACAGACTCTAGCAGTCATGAAACATAAACCAAACAAACAAACAAATCCACCAACTTCCCCTTTGGAAAGTTGATGCAGTCACAGTGTTTTGTCAAAGCAGCAGAAAAAAAAAATAACAAAGACAGGAGTTGGTGCCAGGATCCTGGTGCTACTATGACACATCTGACCATGTGGTTCTTGGGAGAAATGGGGGTTTACAAAGGTGGTGACCATAAGCAAAGCTTACAGGGCTCTAGTGGGAGCCTGTAAGACAGAAGGGCTGAGGATGTGGAGGACTGTGGCTCAACCCAGGAGGGTTCAAAGCAACAGTATTAGCAACTAGGCCCTAGGTTAGAGACTGCTGTCATTACATTTAAAAGGAGGGAGGGAGAGAAGCAGAGAGGGAGGAAGGAAAAAAAAAGACATCCACCACCACCACCACCCCCACACCTCTTCCCTAAGAAAGTCTCTGAGGGTAAATTTTAGAATGATGAACTAATTTCTTTGGTGGAAGAGGTTTCAAAACAGCTTACTATGGACTCTGCCATGTAGTTTTTAGAACTCACTCTTATTCAGCTCTACAGTGGAAAAGAGCAAATGAGGCTCAAAGAAATGATGTGTGCAGGTTGAGGAGAGGAGCACAGGGGAATTTAATGTTGGAGCCAAGGCTTGTGCTGAAAGAGGTGATTATGTAGAGCCCCAATCAATACTGGGGGAATTCCAAGGGGGAACCCAGGGGCAAAACCCCACCAGCTAAGCTTCCAACTGTGAAAAGAAAGGTCCTAAGGAAGTTTGCTCCCCAAAACAACTAAAACTAAAGCTGCTGCAAGTGCTACTTAAGAGAGTACCAAGCGGGCAGCCAAACTTGGCAGTGCCACCCACTGACTTTGGAGTCAGGAAGAAAACAAGAGTAAAAGGAGGGGGGGATTTTCCTCTGTGGTGAAGGAGAGCAGAGACCAGAAAATGTGCTGCAGAGCAGTCCCTGCATGGGGTCCTGAGAAGGCAAGGGACCCTGGGAGGCCTTCTGTGAAGCTGTGGAAGTCGATTGTGCTGGACAGTCAAAGATGCTGGCCAGGAGCGCTAGCGCCATGGGGTGCCTACTAGGAGTGCCACACACAGGAAATGGAGGGGAATGAGGAAGGGGGGGGGGTAGTACGTGGGCCCTAAGGGGAAATCAGGGCAGTGAAGCTTCTGATGCTGTAACACCCACAGAATGTACCCTCACACAAATGAGCTCTAGTGTCAACAAGGAAACTTATGTGGCCTCATATATCCAATCAGAAAATGTGCATCACTCATAAAGCAGGATGCTAACACCAGAGAGAAAAGACACATAAGGGAACTCTGCTCTGAAAAATGAGTCCATTGACTTAAAGATACAAAGGAAAGACACAAACCTTGCTCCTCCTTCAGTGCCAAATGACATAGGAGAAAGAACACAAGTCTAGTGCATGTGTCAGGAGGGGGCTGCAGTCTCTGGTTGTCCACTATGAGTTATCTCAAAGAAGCCAAGAACCCCACAGACATAGACATGCTACATCTCCTTTCCAATAGTCTAAAGCTGACTTTTGCCCCAACATGAATGACAGCCTTTCCATGCTTCCCCACAAGTGTGCATCTCCCTCTCAGGAAGTACGAATTTTCCATCTGGGGTGCTTCAAGCTCTGCTAACAGTTCATCTCCCCTCCAAGTCAGGCTGAGAAGTATAACACTGGCAAATATTCCCAAAGGAAATGAGCTTCTCAGGACACAATGTGTCCCCAGCATGCCTAAAGCTACCAGACTTCGAGGACTGGGAGCCTCAGACTTATCTGTCATCTTCCTAGCCCTGGGGCTTCTCAAGGTTAGGCAGCCTTCCCAAGACTTGACATCTATAATTACAATCCACCGAGATGATTTTGTCACCTTATGTACAAGTGTGACAAACTGGTCCCTCCTTTGCTATCTTGGTAGAAACACATATTTGTGTTGTCTGCCCCAGATTCATACATTCCTCAAGGACAACTCTGAGCCACCATCCATGAAAAACAAAATACATTTGTTTCTCCTCTTGCCTTGTATTATTATTCACTATAGCAAAATTGTCTGTTTTCATTGAGGAGTTTTCCTTGGAAAACTGCTAACCAACTTATCAGGAATCAAAAGACTAAAATAAATAAAATCTTTAATGGAAATTTTGAGACTCAAATATAAATATTGTTTAATAAAACCCATCAATCCATCACAGCTAGTTTGTAATTTGGCTCAGCAGTAAGCCAAAGTCTCACTAGTTTGATCTGTAGGCCATGTACAGACCCATGAATGAGACAGCTGGAGTATCCCATGGCATTAGGAGTATTAGGATATGCACCAATTCATGCCTAAAATATTTCAGAAATTCCTTGACTCAATGCACTATAGAGCCAATACACTATACAGCACATTTCTCTACTGAAGCTAACAACTGTAATGTGGGGTATCTAGAAAGAACAAATATACTGTATTTCAGTTTATGGAGTGTTTTTCTAGTTAAAATATTCCAGGTCCCACATGGCAAGCAATTGTGGTGGTTTGAATAGGAATAGCCCCCATAAACTCATATGTGTGGATGCTTGGTCAATAAAGGGTGGCACTATTAGGAGATGTGGCCTTACTGAAGGATGTGTGACACTATGGAGGCAAGCTTTGAGGTTGTTCAAGCTATGCCTAATGTGGTCCCCTGCCGACCAAGACATAGAACTCCTTCTCTAGCACCATGTCTGCTTACATGACAACATGTTTCTCACCATGATGATAATGGACTGAACTTCTGAAACTGTAAGCTGGCCCCAATTAAGTGTTTTCCTTTATAAGAATTTTCAGGGTCATGGTGCCTCTTCACATCAATATAACCTCAAACTAAGACAGAAGTCAAATGTCTATATTGGGCTACTTCCTACACCATTGGTTTGAATATGTTGGGAGAAAGACAACTGAAAAAGTACACAGCCCACCAACAAGTATTTTTTTGGGGGGGGGGAACAGAAATCACATGGTACAGGCCTTAGTTTTCCAATGGTATGACCCACATCTTTGGTATGACATAGTGCCTTTGTTCTTTTCAACTCCATGAAACCTACCAATGGTTTAATAATAGTGTCATTTGTCCTTTCAACTCTGACTTCCTTAATGGACATAGTGGTTCCCAAGCCAGGTATGTCTCTCTTCCTAAATGCAGACTTCTCCTCTATGGGTCTGTATGTGGCTGAACTGGTTCAAGAACAAGAACATCTACCAATGAAGTCTGGACCCTGGCAGACAGCAGCAAAAGGACCCCGTATCCTTCCGGCAGCAGATGTGCCCAGGAGCTAGAGAGGGAGTAACACCAGACACTGAAAAATGCTACCTCTGTTAGAAACTCAAGGCAGCCAGCACTCCTCTCTGGGCACCTTGTCTCCTCAATTATGACTCCAATGCTTTTATTCTATGGCCTGTGAAAAGGATGACTTCCTAGTCCTTGATTAACCACATTTCCTTCTCCACACTTGCCTTGAAAGCCCTGACCCACATTTATGGCCATGTAGCTATCATTCCAGTTGACCTATGGACAGACCTCTGAGTAGTCCCTGAAAATGATTTAAAATGTAGAGACACTTCTACAAAGAGGCATGACTATAAACTAATAGGCAAAAACTGAAGGCTACAAGCTATTCTCATGAAATACCATGGCCAATAACCCATGAGACTGCATTGTAGAGAAATTCTTGGCTGAAATAGTTAACTCTAGAATTTATGGTTACAGAAATTCAATATGGAGTCTAGGCTGTCCCTCGACTGAGATGAGAATTTAATGTCTCACCTGCTTTCTCCCTGTGGACTTTTTACGTGTTTTTGGCTGACTACACTGACATAGCAATTGGGAAAGTGTCCTCATCAGTAGAATACAGCATGAATTTAAAGTTCTAAGACTCAGGATATGAACTTTCTCCTCAGATTTATTTCGTACAATCCACTGCTTTCATGTCGCATATAAAACTTCTCCACACTTTATAATAACACCTGCTGTTCTGCAAATTGCAAAACCAATAACATCTCGAGCACCCAAAATGAGAGTGTGTATTCCAATCCTGATTCCAAGAATTGTAGGGCTCACTCAAGACTCTTGGTGGGTTTGAGCCTCTCCTTATTACAAAATGAAGTTGAAAACTAAAATGAACAATTAAAAATATAAACAACACTTTGAAGTTTTGGGTTTTATTCTTGTTTTAACCCCATTGTTTTACTCTACATCTGCAATAGAAATTGATGTGTGAGGGACTTAAAAGTTTACACTATGGTTCTGCTCCATTGCAATGGCCAACTTCCCCACTTTGACTGGTCATCATGGGCAGCAGTGGCTATAAAGAGACATGGATGCCCCCACTGTTGTCTAACCAGCTCTAAAAGCCACGGCATGGGAAGTCTGCCCCCATCTACAAAGAACAAAAGCAAAGACAACAGGCTCTAAGATATTTGAGAGAAATTACAGATACTAGGCCCCACTGCTGTCCATTGTACAGATACTATCCCCACTTCCACTCAGCCCCTCCTCACCCTCACCCCCACTACCCTCCTTCTAGATAAATGGTCCCTGAAAGATTTACCCAAATCCATGATGGAAAATGAACAAAGAGCTTAGAGATGCCATTTTGAGATGCTTATTTTGGTACCACTTAGCACAAGAGGAGAAAACCACTTGAGGGAGGGAACGGGCAAGTGCTTAAGTCAGCATCTCTCAGAGTGACTCTCAGTTCACCCGACTGTGGAGTTCTATCCAGCCTTTTATCACTGTCTTAGTGGCATTTTTAAAAAAGAGAAAAGGAAAACTTTCAGAACTGCAGACTTAAGTTCTACTTTACAGTGCTAATTAGCCAGGCAGCTCCTTCCCTCCCATCCTGCCAGACACAGCTGTTGCCCAGGCAGGTGAGGTCAAAGGACCTGGATTTGCAAGCCTGCAGCATTTCTCACAGTATTCCCTTTCGTGTCTCCATCATATCTGTTCACATCTGACCTGGAATCCCTTCTACACCCAGAACAGAGCATTTTGTTTCCACCTTTCCATTCAGGTATCAGGGCCTGTGTATTGTATCTCAGCCATGCTTGGGAAACTAACCAAGCCCCAGATGGGATCTGCCTAATGCATATCCCTACTCTGTGCCTTGGAGTTAGTCCAGCTGGGTTCCCAAATTGTCTTTCCCTCTCTGATGCAGTGAATCAGTGCTACAAATTACAATCTGGATTGTCACTGCCAGGCTTCACAGCCATTGCTCAGATAAGGAAACTCCACTCACTCTATAGAACCCCACATCTTATTACTGCCACAACCACTACAAGATATGCCAGTCCATAACTAGGCAGCAAGTGCACCTCTGATCCAGTACTGTGGGTATGCTGGTTTGTGTAGTAAGTGATTTACACATTGGCACTTGCCCTTGAGGAGCCAGAGAGCAGTCATCCAATAGGATCAGCCTCCTTGAATTTCTGAACTATAGGTCAATGTCTAGAGCATTCTGAAAGCACACACACACACACACACACACACACACACACACACACACTAGCCAGTGAATGGAACACCTTGAACTGATCTGAACTATCATCGTCTATTGTTTCTCCTCAAAAAGAAAGTGGGAAGAGGGCTAGTGAAGGGACCAGGGAAGGGACTGCTGAAGAGTCTTCCAAAAGCAGGCTTATATACAGTATAATTTCTGTGTACCCCACTTTACTCAAAGAAAGGTGTAAAACCATGAAGTTCCCTGTTTTCAAGGCTATGAAAGAAAAAAGAAGAAGAAAGAGGGGGTGGGTGGGAGGGAGGGAAGAAGAGAGGGAGGAGAAAGGAAGGAAGGAAGGAAAGAAAGAAAGAAAGAAAGAAAGAAAGAAAGAAAGGAAGAAAGAAAGAAAGAAAGGAGAGATGATGGCCGAGAACAGCTCAGTGGCAGAGCAGATGGGTGAGGCTCTAAGTGTCATCATCAGCACCAGAAACAACAATTTTAACAAATGAGATGATTCATATAAAGCTTGGTGCTAGTGCTCCACAATGGCATTGCAGCCACAGCTAAGAGCTGGGTGAGAATCACAAACAGCAGGAAGCCACTGCACAGAGAAGGTTCTCCCGCTGTGTTTCCATGCCCATACACTCTGCCATTGCTGATACTAGCACTGGAACACAACACCACTGGTCATGGGGAAGGACCCTGAGTTCCAGGCCAAAGAATTCAAAGGGCAGCTAAGAAACAGGTTCAGGTGCCAAGGGTACTGGCAGTTAACAAAGGGGATGAGTCAGAGGCCCATAGCTTTTGGCAAGCTGTTAGGGTCCTGCCTGCTTCCTTAGGCACAGCCCAGCTTAGCAGCAGATGAAGAAAGGGAACAATATGCCCCAATAACCCCCTGCTCCTCCTCTTGGTCTGTGAGCATTTCCAAAAACTTGGAATGTATGCAGATAAGCTCAGAGACTTGATCTGCAACTTAATGACACATGTCAGGAAGAACTTACCGATATCCATGTCCCCTCCCCTGGCAAAGATCTTTCAAACCCCATGGAGGATATATTTTTGCAATATGCATGGCTCTGCTCCAAAGCCCTAATGCTAGGCTGTTAATGTATGACAGGGCTCAGTAAGCAGGCTTATTTCTCAAGCCCTGATCACAAGCCTTATGAAGACAGACACTGACAAGAAGCAGAAAAGGCATTTAGAAACCAATAAACAGCTGTCCCCACCTACTGAGTCTATCCTGAAGGCTTCCCTTGTTCCAAATGTTGCATAAATCCCCTGGCTTTAGAGCCCTAGCCACCCCAGCCTGTACTTCTGATGTTCCCTAACACTTTCAACTCAGGGTGGCTCTGACAGACAAAATCTTCATCGGCAAGTAGGTAATTCTTACACGGCACCCTAAAGCAGCATTGAGCCAAGATTAATTTCTTCTACCTTTTCTGGTACTGATTTCTCTAGCCTCAATACATGTCAACAGGGGGTTTATCATGAAGGAAATAAAGCTCAACTTGTAGGCACTTTCAGGGGCACACAGATCTCCTTCTATTCTCCACACCCACTCTCCAGTCCAGGGCTCTGTACTTTGCTTATGCTCATTCAGAGGACCATTCAAGTCTGCCTTCTCCATGGACTAGGAACAGAAATGTTCACAGATCAAAGGTATCTTTTCATTTATCCATAATTATAGAGACAGATGGATGGACAAATGGGATGGATGGATGGATGGACGGATGACAGATTGATAGAAAGATAGATTTGACAGAGATGATACATAAAGATAAAGATAGATGATAGGTGAGAGGTGAGAGGAGATAAATGGATAGATAACAGGTAGGTTATAGATAATAGGGGATAGCTAGATAGGTGATAAATAGATAGGTGATGATAGATAGATAGATAGATTGATAGATAAGATAGATAGATTGGATAGGATAGGATATTTAAATATCAAGTGCTATCAATATGCAATTCTCCTGATCTGTCTATCCTCTAACATAGACAGAGAGACTGAGACATCAGGAATCAGAAAGATAGACAGGAAGGCATTGTTTTTCTTAATCCCAACTTTCCATATTTCCCCATTCATCAATGAAGCATCTTCCTGGGGGTTCTCAGAGTTCCACAGAGGGTTTAAAATTAAAATATAAACATGAGCATAACTATTCATAAATTAAGAAAAAATATAAGGAGTAGCAAAATGACTCAGAAGGTAAAGATTCTTGCTTTCCAGAAAGACTAGCAATCTGAGTTTGATCCCTGGAACCACTTAGTGAGAGGGGAGAATAGATTCTTATCTAACTGCCACAGAAGTTCTGTGGCACACACATGTCCACACACAAATAGCTACATATGTAATTAATAGATGCAAAAGAAGTTTAAAAAAGACACATTTCCATACACACCCCTCCTGCCATATACATAATCAATAGATGCAGAAAAAATTAAAGAGAAGTAATAAAGACCAGAGTCTCAGATCTATGTGCCATCTGGAAAGACTCTGAAGAAAATACATTTAAAACTTTAATTTTTCTAATTATTTCAATAGTTGGCAGCTTATGAAAATTAGTAATAGCAACTGAGTGCCGAATTGTAGGCACACTCACATAAATAAAAACAAATGACAAGAAGGCACACAAGAGAATTTGGAAACATGCAGATTGAGTGTCATAATGTATTCAGGTTATCCAGGAACATTACCTAGCTTAGAGCTTACATATTTCTAGCTCCAAAGTTTTCAGAAAGTGATATTTCTATTATTTGATGAGAGTAAATATCCAAAAATAGTACAAGAACAAAAGGCACAGAGTCAAATATGTTATATATCAGTTTATCAATAACTTTGCACATTGACCTAAATAAACAAAATAAAAGATTGAGACCGTTGGAATAGATCAAGAAATAAGAGCTATAATGTTTTATTGAAGAAGTCTACCATAAACAGAAAGACATATATAACCTAAAAACAAACTATGGAGAAAGAAATAACAGACTTTAAAAAAAAAAGTGGAGATACTAATTCATAAAGAGCCAACGTGAGACCAAGCAAAGTTACCAGGATACCAGACATTCTCAGCAACACTGGGGATAGTCTCCCAGAACCCTCAGTATGTATTTTCCTAATAACACACACACACACACACACACACACACACACACACGCACGCACGCACGCACGCACGCACGTAATATTAAGCATATGAGAATATGTGCACATCCAGAAAGAGCATTAAAGTAAACAGAACTGTAAGAGGAAACAGAAAATCCACTATTATAGCTGAATACTACAGCATGCCTCTACCAACACCAGACAAATCCAGCAGGCAGAAGATTAGTGAGAACATAGGTGAACAGAGAAGCATCAGTCATTTGGACATAATGGACATCTAGATATAGACTACTCCAGCTACTAGCAGCATAAGATACACTCTTCTCCAACACAGAGTATGTGTTGCAACAAAGTGCAAGAAATTTTGACCATAAAATACAGCTTAACTGGTTTTATATAATTTACAATAAACAATATCTATTCTCAGAACACAATGAGAACTAAATTGCCATGTCATTAAAAAAAAAGAGAGAGTTTTAAAATTTCCCCCCAAATAGTAAGGTGCTGGATAAGCAAGCCCAAATAACATTCTGATCAAAAAAGCCACCTAACCACCATTGGGCTCATAGGCTGCACAGAGTCAAACTTGAAACCCTCTCTGGAGACCCCAGGGCTGTTCCTCTCCCCTACCTACCAACCACTCAGCCATCCCACACACTGCAACAACCTGGAACCACATAGAATCCAAGCCTACAATCTGAAGATGAATTCCAGCTATAAATTCTCAAAGCCAGTCCACACCCAGGGGACTCACGAATTGGATTTCCTGGTTAGGGCCGGGGGGTGGGGGGAGTATAATGAAGGGAGTTGAGTGGATAGAGATGTAGGGGAAGAACAGGAAGGATCTGAGGGGGAATGAATATGACCAAAATACATTTTATGAAATTATCAAATAAAAAATTATAAAATAAACTATAAAAACCATCCATTTTAAACAAACTGAAAATATAAACAACTCAAATGCATAAGATACAGCAAAAAGACAGTTCTTAGAGAAAACTATATGATTTCAAATATATATTTTGAAAAATGAAATCTGTGCCTGTCATGTAATCACTTGGGAAATAGGTTGAAGGATTGTGAGTTCAGAGCCAGCCGAACTGTAAATTTCAAGAGCATATCTGAAGGAGTAACCGATAGAGTATTTGAATAGTCTGTTAAAAAATAAAAAGAAGAAGAAAAGAAAAGAAAAGAAAAAGAAAACCTTAGTTCAAAGAGGGGCAGAAAAGAAAGGGGGAATATCAGAAGTAGTAAAGAAAGTATCACTATGGGCCTATGGATGCTAAAGAGACAGGAAAGGAACAGCGTACATAGTTGCACCCACTTTGATGGCCTACCTGGAACAGAGACATTCTGAAGAACATGATCTAACAAAAAGGGAGAATCATGAGGAGACTTTCTTATATCAGAGAAGTAGTTGGGGCTGAGATCATTGAATTCTCTCACAAAGAGCAAGCTCACATGGATTCACTGACAATTGCTACCCATCATTTAAGAAGGAACTTAGTCAGTTATGAGACATCTTTGAAAGATGCTGGATTCATTTTATGAGGCTAGCAATATCCCAATTCTAAAATGCAACAAAGAAATGATGAGAAAACTCTAGCCAAATGCTTCTCATTAGTGTATGTGTGAAAAGCATGATCAAAGCATAAAAATTAGATCATATAAAGTCTGTCTTAGTTACTTTTCTATCACTGCGATAAGGCACCATGACCAAGGCAACTTACAGAAGGTTGGTTTTATGGCTCTACAGCGATAAGTGTCCATGGCCACCATGGCAGGGAGAATGGCAGAAGGCAGGTAGGCATGGTATTGGGGCAACAGCTCAGAGGTCTTTACTCACAAACGGAAAATGGTGTCAATATTTTGAAATCCTAACCCCAGTGACATACTCCCTTCAGCAATGTCACACCTCCTAATCCTTCCCCAAGCTGCCAATAACTAGGGCCCAAGCACTCAAATGCCCAAACCATAACATTCCACTCCCTGACCCCACACCCCCATGCCTATCATAACATAAAGTGCACTGGGCTCAACTTCAAAAGTTTCCATGGCCTTTCACAGCTACAGCACTGTCTAAACATCCCAAGTCTCTTCTGAGACTCAAGTCAGCCTCTTAATTGTAACATCCTATAAAATCCAAAAGAAATTATATACTTCCAACATAAGCTGGCACAGAATATACATTGCCATCCCAGAAGAGAGGAGTCAGGGCCAATGCAACACTGAAAGCCAGCAGGCAAACTCCAAATCCTGAAACTCCATGCCTAATGTCAAAGGGTTAAATATCTCTGCCATGACAGCTTTGTCACCTGCAAGATGCATCCCTCTTTGGCCGGTTCTATTCCCTGTGTGTGCAGCTCTCTTTGGGAGATATCCCAGAGCCCTAACATCTCTGATGTTTCCAACACAGCTCAGGCTTTCCTTCCTCAGCTTCATGTAGTGCTTCTCAGGGCCTCTTGAATTCTCCAGGTCTCCGTGCAGGAACTGCTCTTCCATGCATTTCCTGATGTAAGTGGCTTTCCTTGACTGAGGAGGAAGGTTCCACATCCCCTTTTCTAGTGTATCTTCATGACTCGAAAGGCAGCGAACAATTCGACCAAGTTTGGTTACCGACTTGGGTCAGAGCCCCCTGAGTAACATTGGCAGCAGTTTGTGTTTGCTGTTACATTTAAGAGCACAATTCCATAGTCATTTTCCTTTCATATATTGTAAGTTTAGCTGGATAGGATCTTGCCCTGAGGGCAACTTTGCATTTATTCCAGCACAGATTTGGCCCCCTCCTTAATGGTGGAAAAATGAGGACACATCAAGACGAGCATGAATTGAGGCAGATAGATGACCACCAACCCAGCACAGCTGAAGCGTTGAAGAAAGGCTATACTCAAAGAAAGAAAAGAAGCATCAATCCAACAGCTCAGGGAAGAAATCAGTTCTTAAGGATAGAAGAACAAAGGAGGAACTCATTGTGTCTCGATGACAGGGAGTTATAGAGTGTTATCAAAACCAATAGAACATAGGGAAAACTGTACACTGCTTAACTCTGGTGAACACAGACACAAAAATTCTCAATGAAGTTCTTGCAAGTTGAACTCAAGAACACAAGAAAATCATACACCACAACCAAACCGGGTTTCATTTCAGGGATGCAAGGATTCACTACAGACAACTCAATGAACATAGGACAGAAAAAAACTTCACAACAATCACATGATCATTTTAACTGATAAGGAAAAGACTGGTGACAAGATTCAACACGGCTTCATAATAAATGTGACACTCAGAACCGAAAAGAAACACATCTCAATATAACAAAACCCAAATATAACAAACCTGGAGACAATAAAACACGTGGAGGAAACTGAAAGCATTTCCACTAACAACATGACAAGGCCCGGGTCTCTGTTCTTTTTCAATACAGTGTTTGTTGATGTATCTACAGCCATTAAGACGAGAGAAAGAAAAGGGCTACAATGGAAAAGGAAGAATTCAGATTATCTCTATTTTCAATGACATGATTCTCTACTTAAGACTCTACAGAGTCCACCAGAAACCTGCCAGGCACTTTTGTAAAATTAGCAGAATACACCAATATATGAAAACCAATAGCTTTTCTACATACCAACAACAGACTTTCCAATAAAGAGATGGGGGAGGTTTTATTCATCATAGCCTCAAAACATGAAACATCCAAGAGTAAACCTAAAGAAGGTGGTAAACAACCTATACAAGGAAAACTTTTAAATAAAAGTAAAGAAGACACTACCCCCCAAAAATATCTCCCATGCTTATTGATTAGCAAAATATTATGAAAATAGCCCTATCACCAATAATTATCTTCAGAGTTGGTGCAATGCCTCCAAAATGCCAACAACATTCTTCACAGAGCTAGTAGGAAAATAAAACAACAAACAAAAAAACAAAAAAACATGCTCCTGTGGGAAGCACAAGAGATGCAAAATGTCTGAGCAGCTTAAGCAGGAAGCACAATTCTAAAGACATCACAAAGCATGATCTGAAGTTGCATAGAGTCGTAGCAACCATAGAGTTGTAGCAACCAAAGCAGGATGGTGCTGCAAAGGACTGAACATGGGAACCAAATGAATACAACAGGGGACCTGCAAGAAGACCCATACAATCCAAGTCACTTAACTTTCCAAGGCATCAAACACGCAATGAACAAAAGCTCTTCAATAAAACTGTGGTGTGAAAATCAGATAATAATGTGTAAGACATGACATCCATACCTCTAACTCCACAGCAAAACCTATTCAAAATTGATCAAAGACCTTAGTGTAAAACATGAAACTCAAACTCCTGGAGTGATGGGAGAAAACTAGGAAAAACACTTGCATGCATAATCACTAGCAATGGCACTCTGAAAATAACTTGAATAGCATAGGAACAGCCTCAAGAATTAAGAAATGGAATCGCAATCAAAGGTCTCTGGTCAGGAAAGAAAACTGTCAGGAAAGTGAGAGCACAGACTAAAAGACGGTGGATATTTTCGCCATCAGAGGGGATTAATATTTAGAAACTATAAAGAACTATAAAAATTAAACAGCAACAAAACACATTATACAACCAATAAATAGCAGAAACACAGATGGCCAACAAACATGAAACATGTTCAACACCCTTTAAGCAGAAGTTCAAGCTGCTTTCAGATTACACCTCACACTGATCAGGGTGACTTTGATCGGGGAAACAATGTTTTCTGGTGAGAATATGGAGAGAGATATCTGGTGCAACTGCTATGGAAATCAGCCCATCAGAAACTAAAAATAGAACTGCTGCACACTCTAGCTCTGCCACTCCTGGATTCATAACAAAAAGCTTCTAAGTCAACATACCACAGCAACACTTACAGGAACATGTTTATGATGGTGCTATTAATAGTAACCAGGAAATGGAACCAGTCTAGATAGCCATCAGCATAGGAATGATACAGAAAATGATGCTATACATGTACAATAGAATTTTATTCAGCTGTCAAGAATGAAATTAGGACATCTGAAAGAAAGTAGAAGAAATGGAAATAGTTACATTAGGTGAAAAAAGCCAGACTCACAAAAAGATGCATGTTTTCTCTTATATGCAACTCCCAGATGTGTGTGTGTGGAAAGGGAGGGAGAGGGAGAGAGAAAGGAGGACTATGAGGGAAGGAAGGGGTCTAAGGAAAGCAGGAAGCAAGACAGGGTTATGAAATATTTGTGACACGACAGTAAAAGACTATTTAGAAGGAAGGAGAACCAGCAAGAGGGGGAGAAGGATTGTGGAGATGGAAAATGAGAACAAATTATTCTCAATATATATGTATATTTTTCATATATATGTATATATATCAAAGTGCCACAATTTTTATGCTAAATAGAAATTTAAAAAACCTAAAACGTCTTAATACCACCGATCAATAAAATGCAAATTTAAACAAAATAATGATACATCATGTCACTCTTATGAGAATGATTACTATTAAAATGAAAAATTAAAACAGGCATGGTGCTGCAAGCCTGTAATCTCAGTACTTATGCTGAAGGAAGAGGCTCTTCACAAGTTCAAGGTCATCCTGGGCTACATAGTGACACCCTGTCTCAAAATACAAAAATAGTGTGTTCACACAAATACATACATATACACACACACAGAAACACATACGCACCAAAGGCTAGTGATGATGCAGAAAAGTAGTAATTCGTACATTATTAGTAAGAATATAAATGAACACAGTCAATATGAAGAAGTAGATGAGTGATGATTAGAAACCAGGATGAGGTGAGGGTCAGGGAATGGAAACAAAGTGCTGACAAGTATGTGCTGTGTGTATGTATAGAAATAGGGTGCTGAACACAGCTGATTTGTAAAATTAACACTTAGTTAAAATAAAACAATTTTAAATAAAAATAAAAATGGAATAACTGGATGGTGCACTTGAATATTCCACAATGCATATTTGTTTGAACCAGTATTTCTTAAAACTAGTAAGAAGAAATCCTCAAGTATTTATGTGAGCAAATTTCTCAAAGATCAAATAACTCCTGTCAAGACAAAATAATTTAATCTCCATTAAAAAAAAAAAAACACCTTTTGACTTTTATCACAAAAAAAATCTTGTAAAAATTCATGTAGTAAGGATTATCTATCATTAATACAAACAAACAAACATTTGGAAGTCTAAAGGAATCTGTACATTTTCCAGATGTCCTCCTAACCAGGTCTGAGACATACCACTGTCTACTTTCTGAACTCCCACTCAGGCATCTAGTGTGCAAATGTGTAAGACTGTGTTGATGCAGACATCACACCTCCCCATCAGAGTTTTGCTTTGCAATAGATGTCAGAAAAGGAGTTCTTCATGATCCTACACATGACATAAATCTCAACATAAAAAGTAAGCTTTCTGAAATTTTAACAGCCCTACGACTTGGATATATGCTGCCTAAGGCTGGTTTTGTTCTATGCAGGGAGCAAGTAATGTCTATAAATTATTAGCTCTGTCATATATACAAATTTGGTCTAATGGAAAGACATGGGCAATTCTTCCCATTATTTTCACATTTGCTTCATAGAGAACAAGTCAACTCTCATCTGCCTTGTAAGCAGGCCAGCTACCCTCTATGACGGATCACAAATCCATGTCCTGCCCTGCCCACCCCATAAGTGGTCCTTTTATTTGTGCAGGTGGGATTTCTACTGAAGTCTCAAATTGTTTGCTTCTACAACTTGAGGGCTTTCTTTCTTTTTAAAATGTATGTGTATATCTGGGTATATGGGTATATGTATTACATACCTCTGTGTATATGAGTATATTATTACATACCTCTGTGTGAATATGAGTGTATATATTGCACACCAGTGTGAATATGAGTGGGTGTATTACACACCTGCATGCAGATGCTCTCAGAGGTCAGATAGGGACATCAGGCCTCTTGGGGTTCTGAGTCACCTTACGTGGGTGCTGGTACCTGAACTCTGCTCCCCTATACGAGTAGCAAACATTCTTCATCACTAAGTCATCTCTCAAGCCCTGAAGTCTTAACTCTTGACCTGAAATGAACACATTACTTTATGTCTTTCATCTAAAAATTCCTATAAAATATGAAAATGGGCTCTATCATAGTGCTTTTACACAATGTAGAAGTTAAGAAAATAATGCATTGGGGGAGTAAATGCAGGCACACATCAGCAGTGCTCATTGCTTGGCTTCTGATTCAGATGGCTAGAAATAGATGTAAGTCACCCCTCTCTTAGGATCTGATACTAGGCTGATGAAATCTGAAAAAAAAAAAAAAAAAAAAAAAAAAAAAAAACAAGAAAACACACACACACACACACATAAACAAAAAAACCTATCACTTTGTCCTATGTGTAAGTCTATCCAAGTGCTAGTCTATGACCTGATTTCATATTCCTCTTCTCAGAAAACATTTTGTGATAAAGTCAAAATGTCATGTGGCTCAGTGACAACAGATTAGCAGAATCAGAATATTGATTGGCATACAAATACCACTACCAGTATTGCTTAGGTGTACTGGGAAGTCCCAGAACATTTGGGGTCTTAAAGAGTTAATGCCTACTGCTAGCACCACGGTGTCTTATGTAGTATGAGATTTTTATAGGCATGTGAACTGGTCTTACCACTATACATCATAGAAAACCAACTTAACTTGTTCACAGTGACACCATCACAATCAAACATCCCTTAAAGCAGTGAAGGCTCCTACTGAGACAGTACACTGTTATGCAGAACTGGTAAACATTGCATGCATCTCTGGACCATCACAATTACCCAGATAAAGAGCAGACAGGAGGCAATAATAGTCAGAAGAGCAGGAGTTAGACATGTCACAAACAATATGAATGCATACACTATAACACTTATAAAAAATACACTCTTCTTAAAAAATACAAAAAAGAAACATTTTTTCACCTTTATTTTTCCCTTTAGACTGAAGGTAACTATATTGGAACACCTGAAAGAACAAAGGTTTCCAAACAGAATACTGAACATGATTGCACTTTGCTTGTAAGATATGCTAATGAAAACACAGCTTATGGGTGAAGCCGAAAAATAAAAGATAACATGTTTTGACTTTTTACTACAAGATAATTTCAGAGAGAGCTTGACAAGAAATGTTAACATCTTCCTAATGGTGGGAAATGTACTTGTCTAAAGCCAGAAGCTCACCTTGGCTCGTATTGACACAGACAGGTTTTAAGTTACATTGCTCACTGCCAGAAAAACTGCAAAGCAAAAATTGTACTCAGTTTCAGTCAATAAGTGGAGGTGGGTGTGCACTTGTTACACAGCCACATCCTTCAGGAAGAGCAAGGCAAGGCAGCACCCAAACCAAGGAAAGCAGAGAAGGGACAGAAATGTGAAGAGACAAAAGGAAAGGAGGCCATAAAAAATAAATAACCTCCAGTAAGATGTCAAATTAAACAGCAATGATAACTCATACTTAGGGAAGCCTTCTCAGCATGGAGACACAGTGAGCAATTCAGTGTTGTTATGATCTGTTGAGAAAAAAGACTTGTATGGAAGGCAACTTATGAAAATCACTACAAAACTTAACAAGTTAAAAGTTATCAAAACCCATCAATGTGCACATAATAGAATGGGCATGGATATTTACAGTATCTAAAGCCAAGAAAAATATATGAAAACAAACTAAGAAAAGGAATGAAAAAAGTAGATCAAGGACATGAGTAGAAATCAGAAAAAAAAAAAAAAAAAAAAGAAAGAAAGAAAACTAAATGGCTTAGAATTATCCAAATGTTACTATTTCTCATTACAGAGTACAATTTAAGACAAGAATATATAAAATGCCAAACAGACTAGGGGAAATGAGAATGCTAAATTATTGACAGGCTTGCAATGATATGAGCACCTTCATTATACTATGGGTTGGATACTAAAGCTTAGTCAAATTGAGAACTAATGTGTCCCCTGGCGGGGGAGGTGTGTAGCTCCGTTGGTAGAGTACTTGCCTAGCATTCAAGGGATCAGATCCCTAGTAATGCATAGGTCAAACAAGGTGGTACACACCTGTATCTCAGTACTCAGGTAAGGTCAAAGTCATTTTCAACTGCTTAGTAAGTTCAAGCAGCTTCCTCTAAGATCCTACCTATCTCAAGACAAAATACTCTGGCCATCCAATATGTCCAGTGATGAAAAAGTCTACATTGAGTTGGACATCCATGCAAGATCAACTCCAGAGAAGTTTCCTAGGAAATCTGTGAGGTATATTACTCAAAGTGGGGTGGGGTGGGGTCGCTATTGGGAACAATGTGAATATCTGAACC
This sequence comes from Phodopus roborovskii, assembly GCF_943737965.1. Lineage (NCBI taxonomy): Eukaryota > Metazoa > Chordata > Mammalia > Rodentia > Cricetidae > Phodopus > Phodopus roborovskii. The sequence goes on along the minus strand of NW_026126409.1, from coordinate 19,570,500 downwards.
TAAAAGAATAAAAAAATACCATAAATTTAACCAATATTCACATGCAATGTTGTGAAATAGTCAGAAGCAAGAGATCATATGCACATGTAAGAGCACAGCTGAACAAAACGGGTGGGGATGAATTCCATATCATAAAGCCATTTGCATGCATTTGCATGCCCCTGCTCTCTGCACTCTCATTGCCATATCCTGCCAGGGACTACACCAGGGAGCAGGAGAGCAACTCTGGAGTGAAGAATTGGGCAAACACGACCAAGAGCTGCATCAACAGAAATCTGCCAACATCTTGCTCACTTTGTCTCTGTGCTCTGCCCTCTACAAACACAGCAGAGGCTTAGCAGGACGTTAACACACCCTTAGTGTCAGCCTACTGAATACACCTGGCTGGTAACCCTCAAACCTGGCAAGGTTTTCGAATATGCCAGAGACCTGAAAAAGTCACAGTGTGAAGATCCATAGGAGACATGAGGCTCAAATGCAAGGGGGATACTGGATGGGGTCCTTTGAAGGAAATGTTCATGAAGGAGAAAGGGAAGTCTGAATCCAGTCCAGTCTGGCTACTTGATAGTGTGTGTTATATAAGCATGATCCATCGGTGTGTCTCCATTGGATGACTAATTTACTATAGTACTGGAAGATGTTAACAGTGGTAGAAACTGGGTCAACTATATAAATATTCCAGAACTGGTTTGCAACTTTTCTTTAGATGTAATGACATTCTAAACTTTTAAAATTATGTAAAATCAACCATCCTTACACACAGAGCTATACAGGTTTTAAAGAACATAATTAAGAGATATTTCAGATGTAATAATAAAATGATTTTAGGGATACAGTTCAGTGGGTAGAACCACATAAACTGGGTGTAGGATACACATTTCTTGGGAAGTGGACAATGGTGGTCAGGAGTTCGAGAACATCCTTTGACCCACAGTAAATTTAGATCAACCTGAGCTTACATTGATACAAAATACAGGGGAGGGAAGGGAGGGGGAGGGGAGGGGGAGAGAATAGGAGGGAGGAGGGGAGGGAAGGGAGAGGGAAGGAAAGAGGAAGGGAAAGGGAAAGGTGAGAGGAGGGGGAAGGGGAGGGAAGAGAAGGGAAAAGGAAGGGGAGGGAAGGGAAAGGAAGGGGAGGGGAGGGAAAGGAAGGGAAAAGGAAGGGGAGGGGAGGGAAAAGGAAGGGGAGGGAGGGGTGGGAAGGGAAAAGGAAGGGGAGGGGAGGGAAAAGGAAGGGGAGGGGAGGGAAGGGAAAAGGAAGGGGAGGGAAGGGAAGGGAAAAGGAAGGGGAGGGAAGGGAAGGGAAAAGGAAGGGGAGGGGAGGGGAAAGGAAGGGAAGGGAAGGGAAAAGGAAGGGGAGGGGAGGGAAAAGGAAGGGGAGGGAAGGGAAGGGAAAAGGAAGGGGAGGGGAGGGAAAAGGAAGGGGAGGGAAGGGAAGGGAAAAGGAAGGGGAGGGGAGGGATGGGAAAAGGAAGGGGAGGGGAGGGAAGGGAAAAGGAAGGAGAGGGGAGGGAAGAGCAGGGAAGGAAAAGGAAGGCAAGGAAAGGAAAGAGATAGGGTTGAAGGCATGAGGACCTGAGTTTAAATTCTAGAACCTTTGTAAAAAGCCAGATGTGGCAGCTCGTGCCTATAATCCTGTTCCTATGGTGATATGGGATGTGAAGTGGAGACAGTGAAATCCCTGGAAACTCATGGGTCAGCTAGCCTTGCCTTTGCAGCATGGAACAAAAGACTGGAAAATGGTAGAAAGGAACCAAAACCAGAGGTTATTCTCTGCCCTACAGACACACATACCTTGGCATGCATCATGAACCTACACTCACACACATGCACGCACACTTACATGCACACATACACACAAACATTTGCACAGAGCCTCACCCTCATTCTCTCTCTCTCTCTCTCTCTCTCTCACACACACACACACACACAGCCTTTCTACCTTGATGCTGGCTATAGCTGCATTTCTGCTCCTTCCTCTCCTCTGTCTTATCACCTAGCACCAGTCTAAAGTGCAAAAGCATGAGCAACATATTGTCAGAATAAATACAACTCGTGGCTAAAATCACAGCTATGCCCAAGCCTCACAACACTGGGAGGAAATATCTGGTTGCCATCCTATTCTCAGGCTCAAACACTAAATCCAAGGGGATGACTTCAATACTAGTAAATACAAAAATATCTGTGACCATTATACTCTGGTTGCCTGAAAATATAGTCACAAGGTTGGCTATGCTATGCAGTGCAATTTTACTTTAAAGTTTGTCTTTGAAACTTTTTCCAATGAAGTGTATTTCAGGTGGCACTGTAAGCCAACAGAAAATCATGCAAATTGGCCACAAAAAAAAAAAAAAAAAAAAAAAAGAGCCAGGTCTATGCAATGGCTCGGTGAGCAAAGACTTGCTACCAAGCTTGGTGAGATGAGTTTTACCCCTGGGAACCACATGGTGAAGACACTAACTCTCTCAAGTTGTCCTGTGTCCTGTGTCCTCCACCCTGGAGTGCACATATGCATATACACACAGAATAAATGACAAAATATTTAAAAGAGCCACTTACAGCACCTATCCCAATAAACCCCTGAACAATCCTGTAGCCCACAGCAAGACAAAGCCACATGTCATTACTGTTGCATAATCAAAGGCAGCCCAGCTAGTCACACAACTGATACACCTCTCTGTCTCCTAGGCAAAGCAGAAACTCTATTACTGACTGAGAACGAGTATCTAAAGCTATAACCACCACTTCAGTAAAGCACTAATACCCTAGTTTAGTTTTTTTTTTTTTTTTTTTTTTTTTTTTTTGGTGGGGGGGGGCTAAGGCAATAAGAGAGGGAAACTTACTCATACATGGCTGTTTACACTGATCTTAACCAAAGGCCAAGAAGTGTTCATATGTGATTTTAAAATAAAATAATGAAACTGATATTATTACTAATTTCTATTGTTAAATGTTTTGGATAAATATATTATAATAAAGCCTTAGTCAAAAGAAAACAAAACAATGATAGTCTGATAAAGTCATTAGCTGAATGGACACTGGAAAGCACAGGCCAGACAAGCGAGGACAGAGAGCCTACATGACCTTCTATGTCACAGGAACCACAATCGAAATGTCAGGGGGCGGGGCCTGTGTCATATCCAGCCTTCTGACTTGAATTAGGGAGTTCCTACCTGAGCACATCCAATAGTGAGTTCAGGGAACGGACAGGGGCTGAAAACTCCCAAGTGAGCTCCCAAGGAACACTTCCCTTCCCAGAAGAAAACAAAGAAAACAAGTGACAGCACCCACACTGGCTATAAAGGGGGGATAAAGAGGGGAAACAAGGCAGAGGCAGTGTTCAGGGAAAATTACAAAGACTTGCTGACAATAAGGTGTAACACCAATGGCTAGGATGAGGGGACACTTGCTTAGTCTAGTAGGGGTCCTGCTACCAAAACAGCCATCTTGCAGAGACTCAGAGGAGGAATGCTGTCCTAGTCAGGTTTCTATTGCTGTGAGGGGAAGGAAAGGGCTTATTTGGCTTAGACTTCCACATGGCTATTCATCAGTGAAGGAAGCCAGGACAGGAGCACAAACAGGGTAGGAACCTGAAGACAGGAGCTGATGCAGAGGCCATGGAGGGTGCTGCTTACTGACTTGCTCAGTCTGCTTTCTTATAGAACCCAGGACCACCAGCCCAGGGATGGCACCACCTTCAATAGACTGGGCACTACCACATCAATCACTAAGAAAATGCCTTATAAGCTTGTTTACAGCCCCATTTTATGGAGGCTGCTTTCTTAATTGAGGTTCCTGCATCTTAGGTGACTTTAGCTTGTGTCAAATTGACACAAAACTATCCAGCACTATTGACTTCTTGTCAACTTGAAACACAAAGTAGTGTTTCTTCTTTATCCTCAAGATCACATACTATCAACATTACAATAAAAAAGTACTTTTAAGTATCTTAAAGCTTTTAAAACCCCAGTCTTAAAAATTCAAACACTTTAAAAATTCAGTCTCTTAAAAAAAAAAATCCAAAGTTTCTTTTAAAATCCTAAGTCTCTATGGGCTTTATAAAAATCGAAAATAAATTCAATGACTTTCTCACTTCAAAGAGAAGAATAGAGACATAGTCCCAATCTGAACAAAGTAAAAACCAACCATCATGGGTGTAAATAACTCAATTTTCCATGTCTGGCATCCACTCACAATCACCTGGGCTCCTCCAAAGTGCTTGGGTCACTTCTCTGGCTCTGCCCTCCTAGGCTCAGGCCAGCTCCACTCCATGGCTGCTGCTATTCTTGGCAATTGTCTCAGGTTACTAGCATCTCCGAAATGCTGGGTCCCCTGCTGAAACGGGGCTGCACTTTCACCAATAGCCTCTCCTGATCTCTTTTTAGGGACTCCAGCCCTGCCACACAGTGCCAAGCTCAGCTGCCCTCTCTGACTCCTTCATGCCTTCAAAATCAGTACCACCTGGGAATTCTTACGCCACCAGGTTCAGGTGCCAGTAGGAGGTACAACCTTGACTGCCTCTGAAACACAGCTTGTGTGTGCTGACCCTGAGGAAACACTTCCCTGAAGATGTCACCTCAGCAACAATGCTGCTCTCGCTTACTATTCACCACTAATTTCTCAGCTCCTGCTGACCAACATCAATTGTCCCAGCAAAGCTTTTACAGCTGTGGTTCTGGTCTCTTGTTAATCAATGGCTGACTATTCAGCTGACCAGACACCACAGATTCTCAAATGAAAATATGCTGTGTAGTCTTTACTTGACTCTCAAACGGTTCACTGGAACTTCACAAGCCAGAACCACATCATCTGCCTTTCTTTCTTTTCTCCCAAGCTACCAAGTAACAGCTCACCAAGCTTTGAACACTCAAGAGATTTTCTAGCCCAAAGTTCCAAAGTCCTTCCACAATATTTCCATAAACAACATGGTCAGGTCTGTCACAGCAACAACTCACTCCTGGTACCAATTTGTTCTAGTCACTATTACGATTGCTGTGATGAAACACCACTACCAAAAACAACTTGGGGAGGAAATGGTTTATTTGGTTTACACTTCCACAGCACTGTTCATAATGAAGGAAGTTAGGACAGGATGCAAATAGGGCAGGAAACTGGAGCCAGGGGCTTATGCAGAGGCCAAAGAATTTTCCTTATGGACTTGCTCTCCATGACTTGCTCAGCCTGTTTTCTTACAGAACCCAGGACCACCAGCCCAGGTCCCACCCACAATGCACTAGACCTTCCTTCATTAATTAAGAAAATGCTCTACAGGCTTGTCTACAGCTAGATCTTACAGAGACATTTTCCTGAGGTTCCCTCTTCTCAGATGACTTTAGTTTCTGTCATGTTGACATACAGCTACACAGTACAAATACTCATAGCAGAGGAGAGGTTCTGATTCATTTTTCTCTTTATTAGTAAAATCTGAACTCTTTCCAAAGGATGGAAGAGCTTTTAGCAGCTGGCATGAAGGGTTAAAAAATAAGACTTTTCTAGCAGGGACCAAAGCAAGCCGAAGGGGGTGAGCAGAGGAGGGCCCTACCAGGCACTTCTTGTCCAAGGACATTCATACATTTAAATGCTACTCAATAGAAATGATTGTGAGAGTGAATATCAACTATTAAATAATCTAGTCACCTAGGAAGCAGGCCTCTGGATATGCCTGTGAGAGATTACCTATATCAGGTTAGCTTATGGACACTCTGCAGAGGGACTGTCTAGATTAGGTTCATCTGAGGTGTGTCAAACCATTTTAACTGTGGGCAGCAGCATCTCATGAACTGGGGGGCCAAGCCTGAATAAAATGTACAAAGCAAGCTGAATGCTAGCATTCATTCTTTTTCCCTGACTGTGGATACAATGTAACCAGAAGCCTCATACACCTGCCCGAATGCCTTTTCCCCACCAAGATGGACCTCCCTCAAACTGCAAGCAACAACACACTCTCCCATACATCAGTCAGTCACTTTGACTGGATATCTAGTTGCAACATCAAAGAAAGTAAGTAATACTTTGATCATATATATCCAAATTACATCATCTTTTAAAAGCTTAAGGAAGATCATTAAATTCTCAAATCAGAGAATGGGGATGCACAGTTTTCAACAACTCAGCACACTGGAATAAAGTGAGACTAACCACATGCAGTAGTTCAACATTCTAGCCCACTTATTGGTTGTTTTATTCTTTTTACTCTTAGCTCTTTTGGGGGGCTCACCACCCAGCTCCCAAATAAATGCACGCACACAGAGTCTTACCATTTCTTACAAATGCCCAACCTTAGCTTGGCTTGTTTCTAGCCAGCTTTTCCTAAATTACCTTATTCCATGGATGGCTGGGTGGCTGCCCCGTGACATCCTTCTCTCCTTGTTCTCTCTTCTCCTTCTAGAGCTCTCATTCTATTTATTCTCTCTGGCTGCCAGCCCCGCCTTGCCCTTTTCCCTGCCTTGCTATTGGCCATTCAGTGCTTGGTTAGCCCATCAGGTGTTTTAGACAGGCAAAGTGACACAGCTTCACATAATTAAACAATTGTAACATAAAGTAAGGCAACACATCTTTACATCACTAAAACAAATGTTCCACAGCATACCCAAATACAACACATGTTAAAATAATATTCTACAACACCCACTGCTGATGTCAAGAGCCTCTGGAATTTCCTAATGGGCTAATCATGCAGAAGAATTAAAAACCCTAGATGCCTTACTACAAAGAGGTCAGGAATGGATCTATCCCCCAGTGAATGTTAAGAAAGGGAATCTGGGAGAAAACTCATCAGTGAACACTGCCAACCTGTACAGGTGGGGATGTGAGAATCAAGTAACATAGACATCATTAACTGGTAATCATTAAGCAGCTCCACCAGATTTTCACCCATGCTGCCAAGGAATTACAAGACAATTCAATGACTGTTTCTCTACAATGATGATATAACCGTGTGTGTTCAACATGGCTTAGTCTGGGAGACTTGAACAACAATGGAATGAAGAAAGGACAGACACATAAATAGAAAAGCTGGGACCAGGTGAGCTATATGTTTCCCAATGTCTGGTACTGACTGTGCCCAGAATCACTTTGTATTTATTTTATACATCTGGATCCAGGAGGTAGACTTATTATACACAGCTGAGTAAGGAGGTGGGCTAGCTAATCTTGGTAGGAAGTGTCTTTAGGGAAGCAGTCTCAGGCTGCTGTTGACCAGAAGCAGGAAGATATGGTTGATAATTTCTATATACACTGTCAATCATTCCTAGATACTTGTACGTGGATCAGAGGAAGGCTTTGCAATCTCTGAGTGTCACCCAGAGAAGGCTTTTCTACTTCCATTGGTCTGAGCCTTTGGGGTCCTTGACATTTCCATGCCCACGTTAAATAATAAAAACTCACTCTGGAATTCATCTGCTCTCTACAACCATATGAAAGAACCGTGTCACAACATAAATAAGAGGAGAGCATTTTTCCATTTGTAATATGTATATGTATATAAGAATTAAACTGTGTTGTTATGCATGAAATATTTCAAAGGAAACTGGGTATGTCTGGGTGACTAAGAAAGAAGAAGTGGAAGAGTGTTTGACTTATATACTACTTCATTTACTGATTTCTAAATTATGAAAATTCAGTGCTTCAAAAATGAATAAAACATTTTCTATTTATATCTCATGATTTTTCTGAAACACAAGTCACATTAAAAATATATATCTAATTCAAATATAAAAGGAAAAATAATTGAGTGATATAGGCACAAAACAAGATAAAAGGAAAGAAAGTTAATTGTCACACCTAATAGTGAACACAGTATGCTCACAGAGAAGATTTCTTTTTTCAGTTTCTGCATGTGGCCATAAATTCGTTGTCAAAGCAAACCAGAAACATCAGTCTCTCTGCCCAGACAGATCACATTCATTTATCTTAGTCTAGGTTATCACTGCTGTGATCAAACACCATGTTTTCCTGGGGGGGGGGGGACAGTTCCATTGGCCTACATCACTGTTCATCATCAAAGAGAGTCAGAACAGGAACACAAGCAGGGAGGAACCTGAAGGCAGGAGCTGAGGCAGAGGCCATGGAGGGTGCTGCTTACGGGCTTGTTCCTCATGGCTTTCTTCTGCTTTCTGATGGAATCCAGGATCACCTGCCCAGGGATGGCCCCACACACAAAGGACTGGGCGCTCCCCCATCAAATCACTTGTTCAGAAAGTGCTCTACAGGCTTGCCTATAGCCTAATTTTATGGAGATAATTTTTTCAAAGTTCCCTCCTCTCGGATGATTCTAGCTGTGTCAAGTTGACATAAAAACTAGTCAGCACCGCATCTTTCTCCAGTGTCAAGCCCACGAGACTGCTGATCCCACACATGCACACACTTTTCTCAACTCTTCATTTTAGCCTAGGTCACACTGAAAACTGGATTACAAGTGAAACTTGTAGCTCAATGTGCCTACATTAAATAATCAGAAAGCACAAAAAATAAATGGCTTAATGATACAACTCAAAAAGTAGGAAAAAGAAAGGACATACCAAGGGCAAACCTAGTTACCAAGAACAGAGCAGAAATTAATGAAATAGAAACAAAGAAAAAATACCAAAAAAAATCAATAAATCTAGGAGTTGTTTCTCTGAGAAGATAAACTTAATTGACACGTACTTGGCCTAACTAACCAAAAGAAAAAACAGAGAGGACCCACATTAACAGAGTCAGCAATGAAATGAGAAACTTAACAGACACTAAGGGAATTCAGAATATTACATGGGAATATATTTTAATCTATTCCATAAAGCTGGAACACCTAAAAGAAATTAGTGAATTTCTATATTCACCCAAACCGGCAAAATTAAATCAAGAAATCAACAACCTAAATAGATCTGTAACAAATGAGAACATTAAATAGTAATAAAAGGCCTTCCAGATTAAAAAACAATGTCCAGGACTAAATGGATTCACAGCATTTCTACCAGACTTTCAAAAATGTCTACAACCACCCTTCTTAAACTATTCAGAAAGAAGAGAAAGAGAGAATATCCCCAAACTCTACAAAGACAATGTCACCCTAATTACCAAAACCAGGTAAAAACAAAACAAAAACAGGAAATTACTCAAAAGTGCTGAATAAAATACTTGCAAAAATATAGACATAAATAAAAAGATTATCTACCATGAACAAATTTGTATTTTCTCTGGAATACAAGCTTGCTTCAAACAGACATAAGTAGACAAATGTAATAAACCACATAAGTGGACATAAAGACAAAAATCACAAGATCATCACAAGAAATGAAAAATATCCTTGATGAAATTCAACATAAATTAATGATTAAAAAGTCTTAGCAAATGCAGTGCTACAAGAAACACACATCATCATAATAAAAGATAAACATGAGAACTCCACAGGCAACGTCATCCAAAATAGAGAAAATCTTGGAAGCAAACCCATTGAAGTCAGGAATGAGACAGGGATGTCAACTTTCCCTATCCCTGTTCAATATTATGTTCAAGTACTGGCTGGAGCAATAAGGCAAGAAAAGAGAATTAAAGGGATATATAGGGAAGAAAAAAGTAAACTTTCCTGTGTGTGTGTGTGTGTGTGTGTGTGTGTGTGTGTGTGTGTGTAGTATATAGTGATACTATACATGGGTGATACCAAAAATTCTATCAGCAATTTTCTAGAAACTATAAATAAATTCAGTAATGTGGCAGAACAGGGAATGAACTCAAGTAAATCTATACACTAACAAAACCATACAGAGAAAGATAATGGAAAGACTCGAATTCACGATAGCCTCAAAGAAAATATCTAGGAAAAAAAAGACTAATGTAGGAAATGAAGGGGTTTTACATAGAAAACTTTAAATTTCTGAAGAAAGAAATATTCAGACACAGACAGATGCCCCATGCTCATGAAATAGTCTCCCAGGGAAGAACACACCAATTATTTTTTGTCTTATACCAAATAGTCGGCCCTGAAAATACATACAATCAAGATTACACAAACTTTACAGGGTATGTATGTGTGCGGGTATCAGCAATTAAAGATAATAGGCCGTGAGTTTGAAAAAGAGTCAATCAGATTATATGGGAGGGTTTAAGGATTTGAAGGGAGGGAAAGAGAAGTGATATAATTGTATTCTAATATCAAAAAAAATAGTTTTTTTACAGCAAAGCAGAAAACACAAGCATAAAGTCAAGTATCTATGATGAGCTCACCAGTCAGAAGAGGATGGTACTTGGTCAGAGGAAGGATTGGAGGACATGGTGTGATTATATTTTCTTTAAAACTTTAAAAGCTTTTTAGAAAGAACACAGGATTGAGTTGTAAGCAGTGGCATCATAAGGGGTAGCTCCTAAAATGTGTTGTGGAGTCACCCACAGGCCTCATCATTTCCACCTGCCTGATGGATGCTGCTATTCCTGGCAGGTAGACAGTGTTATAAGTATGGATGGCAGGAAGAAGAGGAGAAGAGGGTGAAGGGAGAGAAGGGAAAAGGAAGAAAGCATTGATTGTTTCAGATCCAGTAAGATTTCTCAGCTTTACGATCCAGGCTTTTGACAAAAACGAGATTAAGGATATGGCATTGCCGCCTACTAACGTTAATTAAACTCAAGATTTCCAAATTGAACTCAAAGAGGAAATAGGCAAATGGATGGCAGAAAATAAAAGGGACAGCCTTGAGGTTGTCTGCACGGTTGTGACACACATAGCTCTCTGAAAGCAGCTATAACGAAAACCTGCTGAATTGTTGAGAATCACATTACTAAGGAAATTATTCTGACTTTAAGGATTTGAAGAACACTGTAGGAGCCTGAAATCACCCTTGGGAAGCAAGCAACGGGAGGTCAGGACCTGAGATCCGCCTCACACAGGTCCAGGAGGATGTTCAACAGAGAACGGTTCAGGAGGTGAGTGTCACTGTGAAGGATGAAGTCCCTCCTCAGGAGGGCAAAGTCTGTTCTGGGAGTTTCCCTCACTCCCCTAAGGAGAAAGCTGTACCTACTTTCTAGTGACACTAAGCAGACACTAGTGACTGACTGCCTTTGTCTCCAGTCCTTGTATTCCTGGATGGGAAATATTACTGTCCCGGCTACCCCAGAGTGAAGTGGGAGTGGTGGTATTAACATCTGTTTTATTCACAGGTCAATGAAGTAAGAATTGCATATGCCTCTGGTGGTTTTGTCCACTCTTAGAGCCCTGGCCACTGATCGGAAGAATCCAAGGCTATTCCTGTGGAGAGGAGATGAATGTGTTTATTTTAGTTCCCAGCATGAGGAGATACAGTCCATCATAGATGGGATGGCACCATGGTGGGAGAGAAACTGCATTGCCAGTTGCAAAGCAGAAAGCCATTGATGTCCTGGCTTGATTGGTTTTTCCTTTTTATTCAGTTCAGAACCACAGGCTATACCCACATTCAGGTGGCTCTTCCTTAGTTAAATCTTTCTGAAAAGACCCTCCTAGACACATCAAGAAGTATGGGCCATGATAAACCCAGTCAAACTGACAGTCAAGATTAACCATTGCACACAGCCACAGATTTTCAAAGAGCAATTGCTGAGACCTGTCCCACAGTAACATCCAGGCCCAGGGATTCACAGAAAGAGGCAAGAAGTTGGGTTGACATTTGTTACTGACATTTATATGAGATCTACCCAATAATTCTTAATTTCTTTCTAGATCTGAACTATTATTTCCTTTGGATTTACTAAAATATAAATAAATATATTATATACTTATATAATAATTATAATATATATAGCAATACTGAATATATATGAATATATATATTACATATGGTATATTATAGAGAAAGAAAAGGCAAGATTTTTTGTACTTTAGGTTTCATTTCTCATCATCTACTTGGGACAACTCTCCATCCTCCTATACACCAGAGAGCCATGCCCAACACTCATGCATGTAACTCTGCCCTTTGTGGAAAATTATCCTTTAGCCTCTTGAAACTACAGCAGATCATCCCAGTGCTGCACCATCCCCCCTACCCCCTAGGCACCTCATTCTGAAGTGCTCTCTTCTGCATGTGCCCAGTGTGTTGGTCCTGACTATTCAGCCATGGGCAGAGACATCAACTAATTAGATTTTCTACTGCTTAGCAAGTAAAAAGTAAAAGAAAGTAGGAAAGAAAAGAATGTCTGTGTGCCCTTCCAATTCCCCGTTGTTGTGTTTTTGTTGTTGTTGGCTTTTTGTTTGTTTGTTTGTTTGTTTTACATCAGGACTTCATATGCAAAGAGAAAAATGTTTGAGTATAGCCCAGAACAGTCTGGTCAAATAAAAACATGCTAGGCATTTCTTCCCTGTCTGTGAAGGTTCAACGGTTAAATGGGTATGACTGGCCACACCCCTGGGGAGTCAAGCTGGTGAAAGAACAGACAGACACTGTCTCTGTAGAGAACAGATCTGTAGATCTGTGGAGCTAGTGGGGAACTCACAGATCTGGTAGTGAGCATGGTCACCTGGGTGTCTGAGTCACATGGGACTTGGTGACTTTTCCTCCCCACGGAGTTCCTGAGCTTCTTGGGCACAAAGACCATTGTGACTGTTTCATGAACTCCACCGTATCTAACTCTAGTTTGCTAGTCACATAGGAATACACAGTGGACCCTCACTGGCCTGCCCCCAGAGGGAAACACAGCCTCTTACCAGCCAGAACTGGAGAAGCAAGTTGGACTGAAACACTAAAGCAAAGCACCCAAGGAACGACCCATAGAACACCAGTTTTTCAAATAGTCTCAGGTGATCTGAGGCACACTCCAGCATAAGTGTCCCAAACAAAGGGACAGGAAGACAACAAATGGAGGTCAAGAGACTCACATAAGGGATTCTAGGCCCTGCGTCTGTCACTGCACTGCCTCAGCATCTCTGCGGCGAGAACACACAGGCTATTTCTGATCGAAGGAAGACGAGGGGCAGACAAGCAAAAGGCACCACTCAGCAGCAACCATCCACATTCGAAATGCACTTGATGTGTGACACTGCTCGAGGAAGATCTATTGATGCATCCTGCATTCAATTAACACATAGCATCAACAATTAGATTACACCACAGCAAGAGTCCAGTACCTCAACAGGAGAGGCTGAGATCAAAACAAGCACACTCTTAGTTGAGCAGCTAAGGTAGGTTTCTGTTGTTTGTTTATTTAAAAGTTTCACTGTTTGAAATACTCTGCCATCAGCCTTCTGGTTCAGCTAACAGTACAGTACTGGTCAGTACCACCAACATGTTTAGGTATGAGACCCATTCCCACCCCCACTCAAATGCCAAAAATAGAAACACCTATAATGTGCAGTACCGCTCAGGAATTAGGAAACAAACAAACATAACCCTTTCCATCCTCAAGTACTGAGAATAATGACTACAAGTTAAAACCAAAGGCCCAATGTAGAGAGAACGTACTTTCAGAAGAGAAAACATTGCTTGTAGTGATATCTCACTTGTACAAATAAAGCCTGTCTGAGGGTCAGAGAACAGAGCTTGCCACTAACTAACCATAGCTCAGACACAAGGCGGTCCAGTCCTTCAGATGATCCTGGTTCACAGAAATGTCTGATATGCTAGGCCTCAGATAGGCTTTATCTGTACAAACAAGATATCACCAAAAGTGCCTTGCTCTTTAGTGGTATTTTATAGTTACATATATGCTTACAAACAATATCCAGAGAAACTGGAGAGTTTATCATTCCCAAAGCACTGGGTTTATTCCTTGGAAACAAGTTCACTTCCAACGCTCACTCACTTCCCTCTTGACAAAAGAATAATGTCAGCCTCCAGGTCCATGATTCCCCACATAAATCAAGAGCACGGGAGGTGGGCTTGCACAGAGTTACAAAAAGCCAAGTTTAATTCGCCATAAGCTAATGCTGTGCTGAATCTACACAAATGGGCACTGTGTAGTTGTCATAAATGATCTAGAGATTGTTTGAAAGACATGGTAGGATGTACATAGGTTCTCTGTAAATATCACACCACTTCACACAGAGGACGAGGACTTGAGCAGCTGCTAGGGTGAATTATCTGGAACCAATCCCCCACGGAATGGTGGGGTGGGCAACTGCACTGCCTTTCTCCCATAGATGTTGATTTCACAGCTGCTTCAACGAGCCTGTTTGTTTGCCATCATCAAAGCATGGCAACAAAGGAGATAACAGCAATAAAAGAATTTCACATGCTTGACACACTTAGCTTCCAAAACATTTCCACCAGCACAAACCCCTGTGGAGAAGGCAGGCTTAGTGTGCTGTATTTCCGGGTGTGTAGAGGATGTTCTTACTATTTCCGTGGTGCACAGAGAAACCTGGGGCCCAGAACAGTTCAGTGAGTGCGAGTGACAGGGACATTCATGAAACTCATAAGAGAAACAAAAGTTGCTGGCTAACCCTGTAATCCAAGCTTCCTTACAAGTCATTACACATGAAAACCCCTGTCCTGCCCCCACAGCTGTTGGTTCTTTGGAAACTAGAATACACGATGCCTCACTGGGTATCCTGGGATCCCCAGCTCCCTGCCCTCCATTCCCAGGACCTCATTGCTCCCCATCCTCTGCTTTCAATGCAGGGCCAAAGAGCATCTACCAGCCCTACCATGCAAAGGTCACCATGCCCTCCCAGAGCATTGGGGCTAAAACTTAGGTGAGATTGCAGGGACTCCTACCTTCTGATGGTGACAGGGGACTCCTACATTCTAGTGAACATTTTGGTCACTGACAGGTGAGGTTCTCTGAGGAGGAAGTACCTTTATTCCCTCTGAGACCCATGTTTCCCTGTGTGACTAACAAGGGTCTTCGGGCCTATCTTCATTTCACAGGTGGAAGGAAGCAGTGGAACTTGTGTATCTGACATGTATGTCTCACAGGGAGAGCAAAGAAAGGAAGCCCAGTCAGTCTCTAGGGGCTGAAGCACACTTTAAAATATTAATAAACAATATTAAATAAAGTCTGGGAAGTAGCCAGGGCCTCAGAATAATGTCCCCAACCTTTACTCCCTATTCCCAACAAACACATCATGATCTGACTGACACGATACAGACTCACAACTTATAGTTCTGAAAACTCCCCAATACTCCAAAAGTGAGTATCCTCAAGTCCCTCAAGCCACATGATGGCTGAGTGAGCAGGGCTATCCTTACCTCATAATGGGCCACCCGCTGGGATTCGGATATCAGCTGTGCGCTGCACACCTTGCAGTAACTGTCTGTAAACAAATCCTGATCGATATCGGAGGACTTCATCAGGCTAAAGAAAAATCAACAGGAAAGAAAAGGGGAGGGGGGAGTCTGTTACTCTGATAATAATGCAGAATACTAGGCATGTGAAAAGCAGCAAGTCTGTTGATGGTGGTCTGTTGAGGGTGGATGTCTGCAAACCCCCGTGTTACCATACCAACTAATCACAATAATGGATAGTTGATCATTTGCCTATAAAAATCCAACAGGGGTGCTAGAGTCTTAAAAGATAATAATCCATCTTTAGGGTTTTTTTCTTGCTCAAACAAACCAGATTTGTAGCTATTGTTTTTCAGGGAATTTATGTGACAAAATAATTACACATGTGCTATATATTAACAAAGAATTGCAAAGTCCCCAATTCATGCAACAACAGGAAATGGGTCAAAAGCATTCTGATACATCCTCACACTAGAAATAAGATCGGAGTACAAGTCCAAATTCAGAAGTTTACTGGCATGTACGCCCAATAGTGCATGCAACTTGTTTTTAAATATGTAAAGTACACTTTCAGAAATGATAGGTCATTGCTTTATACTTATTTTGTTTTGAAATGCTTCTACAATGAACTTTTTTTTTTTTTTAATCAAGGAACAAATTGTCATAGGAGCCATATACTCAGCATAAAATGCAATTTAAGTTCAATGGCTACACTCTTAAAAATCAGAACAGAAGCTTCCTTCTAACCTCACATCTTGGAACACAAGGAGACCCTGCCCTTTGTGCTGCCTTCCATATTCAGGGATTTCGAGTCCATTAAAAACCTTCTTACCACCCCACACCACAACTGAATAAATGGTAAATAGATATATCCTGTAGTTCCAACCTGCTCTCAGAATGCAGCCCAAGTCCACATGCCAGCTGTGGCTGATAGGCTCTTTACCTATAGTCAGGCACAAACTCTGCTTCATTGTCCCTCCTACCCACTAGGCAACAGATGAAGCCTGACACAGACTGCAGCATACAGAGAGGCAAGAATGTCATCGGCAGGCCCACAGTGCACATTATGGATCCATCCTACTCTAATGCCTTCATCTTACCGACTGGTCTGACCAAAACCCCACTGCTGTTCAGGGGCATGGCCTAAATGATTCCCTTTTCCAAACTTGCCAGCTCCACCTCAGAGTTGATGGTGCCATATGGTTTAGGTGAATCACTCAACTCCTTGTGTCTCAGGTTCTCCCATAACCAAGAAGATTAGAGTAGATTTTACTTGTTAAAACAAAAAACCGCAGTGCAGCAAAGAAAACAATATATTTAAAGTCCTGGATCTAAAACTCTCATCATATTTTCAAATACTTGGAACAACCAATAATTATTCCAGATATCATAGACCTTTGAGTCTTACAGCTGATGTGGACCTGTTATTTCTGGAAATGTTGTTCCTAGTAAATGGCTATTCGGCTTGAAGTCCACCACTTGCCACAGGCCAAGGTTTACTCCCCACCATACACTTTGCAATCTGTCCCAGGGAGGGTGAAAGCATTACTCTATTTCTCTTGGGATAAATAAAAATCTATCCTATTGCAGTGTTCATTCATCAGTTCTGCTATTGGTCCAACACAGAATACTCCTTTATCACAAGATATCTATACTTGAAATTACAAAGAAAACTATTTTTGTCTGTTTCTGAGCCCTGTCCTTCCTCATAACCTTGTGTCTGTTTGAATGCCATCTTCAAGAGCAATGCCAGGGACACAGGAGTCACCAGAAATGGCTCAACAGGGACTGAGGCAGACCCCACCAACAATACAGCATCAGATGTAATCTCTATTCACGCCCCAGGATGAAAATGGAGGAGATGACTTCTGAGTATGGAAAAAGAAAATGTAACAGACATTAGAAATGTCAAATGGTAAATTAAAACTTACATCTTTACACCAAGTTCCTGAAAGTGGTTGCACTTAAGTATTATCATGTTCTCTGCTATTTTTAATAAAGAAGTGCATGAAGATATCTTCGTGGGTGACCTGCTTAATAAGAAACTCCAAATCTCCAGGCACACTCCTCCCTCATCATAGGACCAACTGCAGGCTCCAAACACCATGAAGGGATATTCTGGTACAAGCTGGACTGAGCAGAGCTCGTGGGAGTCTGCCTCAGCGAAGCAGCTGTGCAGCAGAAATAGCCTTAAAGGCAGCACATAAAATGTATATACTACAAAAATATTCCAAAGAAGGGGAAATACCATCCATGGCTTTTCCGGTCATCTTACGTAAGCATATTGATTTGAGCAAGTCTGTGTGCAATGGAACAGGCAATAAAGACCCCTGTGGGTCTGGGACATGAGTGAGATGCTTGAATAGTGCTAGTGGGAGGCAATTAGTGGACAAGTGCCAGTCTGGCTTGTGCAGAGAATTCTTTCTATGCAGGTTGGTTTAGATGGGGAAAAGATCCCATTTGTGACTCAAAGACTGGAATTCTCAAGAAGGAAAGCTGCCATCTGCTCCCCTCCTCTGGCTTATCTGAAAATCTGCTCCCCTCCTCTGGCTTATCTGAAAAGCCCTCAGCTTCACTGTTCTTCAGCACATGAAGGGAGGGAAGAGAGGGTGCAGGGATACACTCCCTTCCTAGCCTTGCCCACCATGCTAACAGGCCCATGTCTCCTGTAGCAGCTGGGAGAGGAACAGAGCCATCAAGTCCTCACTAATCGGTGCCACAGTGTGAGGACCTCCTGTCTGCAACTTGCTCACTGTGTAATGCCATAAGGCCCTTGGGAATTCTGGGTAAAAGACAAGCATAGTGGTATGGAGGAGTCTAACTTCCCCTACTTTATCTGAAAAAAAAAAGTTTCATCTTTGGTGCTCAACCACCAGTACACTTTAAAGACACACCACAAAGCCATCACCATGGACTAGAGTGACGTAAACGTTTTTTCACAGTTCACCAGGGATTGTGCCATCTGCAGGAGAGAAGAATAGCAGGCCATGTCAAATCTGGTCAGATGACTTTGCTCTCCCTGGTGTCTATTCTAAGAGAACCAGGAGATAGCATTATTGGTATAAGAGTCAGATGCACAGCTGGGCAAAATATGGAAAACCTAAAAAGCAAGAGCTCTTTTTGATCTCCTAACATCATACTATGCAGCCCCAGTTGGCCCAGAACAGGCTGCCCTTAAATGCATAGAGACTGACCTTTCTCTACTTCCCAGGTGGTGGAATTAAAGGTGTATATCACTATATAATAGTCACTGCGACACTAGTATGTATGGGGCAGAGCAATGACAGTAGGCACAGTCCTTGGGTCCAAAGCCTCTAGGGCAATGTTACAACAAAACACCACACAGACACACAGACGCACAGACACACACACACACACACACACACACACACACACACACACACACACACACACCAGTCCTTAAGACAAAGAAAGATCTGCTATAAACATTGGTGGATAGGTTAGACAGCTAGAGATGACAAGATAGTATCATGGAACTCTCAAGGAGGTTATATTAGACTTGAAGATGGGAGGATGGATAAGGACAGAGGAAAATGGGTCAAACTCTAAGTCAATCCTTTCCCCTGGCACAAACGAAGCATGATCACCAGCAAGCATAAGAATTTGTGTGTGGGTAAGGGTAGAGGCCAACAGGGAATGACACAAAGTGAAGGGAAAGCAAGTGGTGGTAAGAAATGGATGAAGGAGCCTGAGCAGGTGGAAGGAGAGACTGATGACAACAGCCAGGTCCTAAATGTCCTCCTGGTGCAGAGAGGCCTTTGCCAGGGTCCTCAGAAGTGGCTGTCCTCTGGCCTTAAGAGCAGACTGCAGACAGAGAGGCTAAAACCTTTATGGGCTCCATGCAATGGGGAAGTACTGTTCTCTCCATGACTGACTGTGTGAAAATAAAGTTGACTCAGAGACCTTGAAGGCCCTGTAAGGTGACTCAGAAGAGAAAGTCATTAGCACCCATTCTGGTTTGGCTAATCACCAGTCAGGGTGTCCGGCCAGTTCAATAGTCCCTCTGTGTTCTGGTCTCTTCATCTATGAACTGAGAAGAGGATGGATCTCACCGGGTTATTGTGAAGGTCTGAAGTAAAGTGGATAAAGCATCTGATACAGAGTGGCATATGGCAGACACTTAAGAAGCCAATATTCTGACCATTGCTAGCAATATTACCAAATCTGGTGTGGTGTTTTTGGAGCAATACTGTAAATATTTAAGAAGAGAAGTAAACAGAGCCATGTCAGAGGCTGGGCAGGAAGATGACAGACCCAGGGCACTGAAATCATAGCTCTTGATGCTCATCTAGTCATTCTATGACCTGCACCATCCTCAGATGAGTAAATGCAGCTAACAATCAGGTCTAGGACCCATGAATACCCTCACTGGGGAAACTGATGGGAATCTGCCCCCCCTTTCCCATTCCCACTCTCCTCCCTGTGGTCTGCTCCCCAAGGGCCACAGAAGGAAGCATACACAATCCAAGGTTTGGCAGCAGGCAATACAGCAGTCTTAGCCCACAGCTCCTCGATGTTCCAAGGTGTCTGAGCAACCACGCCCCCTCAAGGGGCCATCTATCCCGTCCCACCTCTGAGGGAAGCAGGCTGGAGTGTGATGCTGTCCACTGTGTGGTCCTCACTGTACCTTCAGCTCTGGTGGCCATCATTCTACAGCTCACCGGGGAGGTTAACAGTCTACCTTCTCTCCTTTACAGTGATCCTTCAAGGATAGGAATTAAGACTTGCACTGTTCCCAACCTGAGAGTTCTACAGGTAGCATAGAATGCTGGTCTGTGTGACACAACCTGCTCTCCAGTTCCATGGCTGTAGCATCACTAAGCAGAGTCCTGACAGCACCTGGCCCTAGTGAAAGTTCCTAATCTGGGAGGAAAGATTTTGCCTAAGGCTTCCCCCTACACTGGCTCTGTAAATGCCTCATTTTCTCTGTGAAGACACTAAGACTCGGGGGTGATTATTTTGCCTGAAGGTCCCTGAGTCTCCAACATGACAGTCAGGTTTCTAAGCCAGGGTTGAATCCCTTGTCTATAGACATGCTCTAGTTGGGCTGCCTTTTCCATTCTGTGTTACTTAGCCTCCATCACAGCTCTGTCTAGGACAATGGAAGGTGCTTGAAAGCCCAGGATAGATGCCTAAGGGCCATTTCTGACTTCAGTGCCTAGACATTCCTTTCGTGGTCTGAACAGAGCAATGACACAATAGCATCTTGTAAATATTTCATGTCCATGTTTATATCCACAAGGTTTCAGGCATGGGTGCCATGGCCACCTTCAGATTAGGTATCCACTACTATTTTCAATTTAGCCTGACACCTTGAGGAGTCAATGTACTTCATGCCCAGTACAACTGGGCCCTTCTGATCCAGCCTGGCACCTTCCTCTCTAGGCCACATGGCCTTCCTGCCCACCATGAAATAGCTACATAGCTCTCAGAATCTCTGGCCTCTGCTCCCCAGTATTCAACATAGGCAGCCTAAGCTTTTTATCTCCTGTGATGGTCACTAATAATGTCCTCAATTCAAGTGCTCCCTCCGCATTTAACGATTATTCATACCCAAAAAGCACTTACAAGTTTTTTTTTTTCTGCTCTCCTTTATTACTGTAAAAACCATACTTAGAAAGAGGAAGGGGGATGTTGAGATCAGGGCTGACCCATCTTCAATACAGAACAAATAAGCCTTGGCTTGCCCCTATGCAGTCCCTTTAAGCTTCTATTCCCCAAGCCCTGATGCTACCTCTAATGCTTTGTACCTACAATCTGCTTTTCACCTCCTTCCCCTTCTAGGTCTCTGTCACTATTCTACTTTACTAGTCTACCTAGCAGCAAAGAGAAAAAGAATTGTGCCAGGGCAGGGGATGAGGCAGACAGGGAGCTTCAGAATTCAAGTCAACAGTGCCCCTCTGTAACCCACACAGGCACTCAAGGGCCTCTGATGATGGGTCTGCCCTGTCTCCATCACATCTCCCTCCAAGCCAAGTGGGTGATGCAGGGCTGGTTGCCGTGGCAGCAGACTAAGCAGGAAAAAAAAAGCCCAAAATTTACTTCAGAAATGAAAGCAGGTTGTGACATCCAGCCAGAGAACAGGGGCAGCAAGCAGAAAACAGTGTAGAGCAGAACAGGTAAGGATGTCTGTACTGGAGTTGTGGTAGCACCCTCCTGCCCACATTTCCCTATAATTTAGCATGCATGTGGGTGACCAGACAAAGAAATCTCCCATAGTGCCTTGTACAGGGTGAAGGTCAAAGACATGGCCATCATGAAGAAACCTTGTGAGTCTGTGTTTCTTAGAATTGCAGCCATCCTTGCAGCCTGAAGACCTGGTGTTGTTCAAACAAAGGGATCTGGTTGTTCACATCTCCCACTATACAGAATCCAGATGTACCCACAAGCTGTTCCCTACCCTAAGCTGGCAGCACCTCCATCCCTACCCCAATGCCCTTTCCTTGCTCCATGTCAGCAAGAGAGGTGATATTGACTCACACCATTTCAGTAATTTCCTTTTAAGGGCAGACTCTCTTCCCTGGTAAGGCCAGGCTCTGTGGTTCCTGACTCACAGGCACGTGCCACTGCTGGGTACACTCCTGACCCTGGCAATGGAATCACTTCTGTCAGCCTCTGTCATTGTGCACAACCTGACCCAGTGGCATCTGAGAGGGAAGGCAGCATCATACAGTATGGATGGCACTCCGGCCAAACCCTGTGGCAAACCACAGTGCTCACAGTGCTGGCAGCAGGCGCCTGGCTCCCAGCCACTTCTCCCTGGTACCTTTTCCTTTGAATGGACACATCTGAACCACAGATCCCACAAGGTACTAGTGAGATTGGTGCTGAGCAATGAGGCCACAACTTCAGCCTATCTAGGTAGTTCTTTGTAAATCCCACAGGAATCGCATGCCGTTTACCAAATGCTACCTACCACAGTCTCGAGCATATCACGGATTCACTTAGATTGCCCCTTGATTCATGACTCAGACTTTTATTGGGCATTGTCTACATTCCTGGCACTACTTTGATCTTGAGGTTTGTAGTCATTAGTGAATCTCTAAGGTTCTGATCTCATAGAGGAGATCCATGTAGTGGGACCAAACATACACCATGCTATCCAAACAGACAGGCTATTGAAGTCTTCCTCCACCTAAAAATAATACTGGGCTGCAAGTGCGAGAGGCAAGCAGATCTAGTAGAGATTTTAAAAAGAAAAGGCATTGTGTCCAGGCTTCCAGAAGATCCTAACATCAGCTCTGAGGACAGCATGTAGTCCAGTAACAAGCCTGTCTATGACCAGGTGATGGGTCTAACGAGCTGATGAACGTCACTGTCAGGGAAAACAATGTTTGCTTCTGTAAGAAGTCCAGCACCTTCACAGCCTCATCAGTTGGATGGGGAGAAGATGGAGAACTTGGATTTTTAGTTCCTTTACCACATCAAGTCAGAGTAAAACCAGAGCCAACATCACATGGGTAAGGACAGACAAAGGCAGGAAACAGAAACAAACCAATAAACAAACAAACAAAACCTCATTAGCCCACGATGATAGCAACAGTAGGGAAGAGAAAAATAGGAGGGACTGAAGCTTTCTCCTGTCTGTCACTTACTCCATCAAACCAATGCCTCTCCCACTTTATCAAATCAAAAGCCACCCAGCCCCATTCAAAAGAAGGCCAGGGCTGAAGAGACAGCTCAGTGGTAAAGAGTGCACACACGCTCCTGAAGATGGTCAGGGCTGGTTTCCCAGCACCCATGTTGGTCAGCTCTCAACCACCTGTAACTCCAGTTCTAGAGAATCTGTCACACTTTTCTGGTGTCCACTGTCACTTATACTCATGTGAGTGCATTCATACACATGCACACGTGTGCGTGAGTGCACACACACACACACACACACACACATGTGTTCATGCACACACACAAACAACACAATGCATGTTTTAAAATTAAAGAATAGTAATAAAACAAGGCAAAAATTCAGTGTGGAGCCCTCAAATTCTAAGTTAAGCAGGTGAATGTTGAAAAACAGTGGTTTCCTTAATTGTTAAAAAAAAAAATCATAGTACTTCTTTTCAACATTGGCTACAAGTCTTCAACTTTACAGTTTATAAAAAAGCAGTCATCCTTTTACTGTAACTTGTTTGCATGATTCCTGAAGACAGGGATGCCCCTACTGAACAGGCAGGCTGAGGGCAGTTTCGATGCAGCACTCATGTGGAGGGTGGCACCTGTATACAAACATGAGCTAAGGCAGCCATGGCCAATCATTACTTGTCTTTGAACCCAGGATGCATGGCTAACACATGGGTAGCCAGTCAGGCAGACATATCCATCTGTCTATCCTTCATAACTAACTTAATGTGACGTCTTCAAGGAATCCAGACTGCTGGATCTTTTTTTTTTTTTTTTCCCTTTTGTCTCTTCATCCTTCTAAAACCAACAAACTGTAGGACATCTAAAAATGCCAAAATGCCACTTGAATTTAAATTTTAATTAACCATTAACTTTTAATTATAAAATAATTTATTCCATCCAGCCACTAAATTATTCCAGTGATAGGGGGAAGGATAGCTACTTATCTGAATGATGGCTTGCAGATCTCACCTTCCACGCCATCCATTAGCTAGAACTTCTGTTCAAATCTGAGATCTAGGGGTTATAGCTCAGTGGTAGAGCATTTGACTGCAAATCTGAGATCTAATTTGAAATCTTATGACAAACCCTGCTTTGGAATGAAGCAAGTAAGGAAAATGCTGATGGCTTAGGGAATTCAGCCACCATGGGAATCCGACATATAAAGGTTACTGTGTATATATTGTGCTCATGAATAGTCAATCAGGAGATTGTTGATAGCAAGAGTGTCAGGCTAGCTACAGTGTTGTGGAAAGTGTGGACACAGGATCTTTCATACAATTTTAACAGGAAAGCTTGCAAGCTTAGCATTATCCTCCAAGCCCAATAGCCCTACTCATACTTTACAGGGGAAAAATTCTTGCTTATGTACAATATAGGGCAGCTAAAGTATGATGATGGCACTTTCTTCAAATAGCCAAATTTGTACACCCCACATATGCATGAATAAACGGATCTATAATCACAGCATAATACAGAATAAAACACAGCAAGACAGGAGATTATGATGGCTGAATCATGGATCCCCAATATTCATGTGAAAGAAAAGTACAAAAAGGATGCATATGAAACTCTTTTAAAGTCTTGTGTCCAGGTAAGATACAACTCTGAAAATGTTTGTAAATAAGTAAGCACAGGATACAAGATGGTGGTACCTTAAGTGGAAGAGATAAGGCAGGACAAGGGAGATCCATACAGCTACTGACAGAATGTTGCCAGTTCTTAGCTTTGCTAAGAAGATATCCTATGGGTGCTCATTCTGCTATAACAGATGGTAAATGATGAAAGTCATAATTTGATGACAGAGATGACAGATAGATAGACATGCTGGTGGATGGATGGATAGATGGCATAAAGATGACAAAAGATAGATGATAAATGACAGCTAGGCACCATGTATATACCAATGATGACAGAACTGTCTAGAAATGGATCGTCTACATTCTATGTCACAGATGTCTTTTTTTCTTGGTTCCATCTCCAGTTTAAAAAATTAGACTAGATTATCCTGCCTCTATTGCATCCAATGAACCATATAGGTAATCTCTGTGTATAAATGATGTACATATTTCTAGGCCTGGAATTAAAAGCCCAGTGCATGCAGCAATCTGGCGTCTTCCTCTCTTACAGGTTGGAAAACTGTGGCCTTGGTCAACCTGGAAGCCTATGTTCAAGAACAGAGGGGAACTGAAGACCATAGTTCTCAAACAGAGTAGAGCCTCTGATCGCCAACCCTTGAAATAAACTCTTGATGTACTTGGCCACTCCAATTCCAGGACTTGCCTAGTATTACTTTAACTAACTCCATTTCAATGACTAGCTTCATGTGGTGGAAAAAACAATGTACAGACATGCACATTTTGCCTAGGTAAGCATCTTCTAAGCCTGGTGTGGAGATGGGGGAAAAAGAAACCCAGAGACGGTTGAAAGTTTCTACTCTAGAAATGAGACTATTACACTTGCCACTGTGCTCAGTGCAATGGACCAGACAGCCTTGACCTCAGTGTGACTGCTCGTTCACACACAGCAGGAACAATGTGGCCCACTAAGTTCTGGAGTTGAAAATAAATTTATAGGGACACAAGGCGTTGTTTAGGGCCAGAAGCCTGTCACTGATGCACTAACCAGAAATGTGGACCAGGTCCTGGAGGCCCTTCAGTAAGGCTGCTCTTTCTGCCTGCCTTTGAACAAATCTGTCTCACTACTTCTGGCAGGACTGTGCTTCTGTCTTCTGAGATCTACTTTGATATCGTATGAGGGGGCAAACCAAGCAGATGGTCATGACCACTGGGATGCCAGGTAATGACCAAGTGCCTCACATCAGAGTATCCAGGTCTTGTCACCTGGCCAGAAATGACAGCTTGGCTGTCTGGCAACAGCCCTGATGTTGGGAAGGAAGCACACACTTCTCCACTCAGTTCTTAATTTATTTATACTTTCTAATCCACCCCCACCCCTACCCTCATCCATTCTCCCCTCCTTTTTGGCCAAGATGAATGGCAACTAGGCAGTTTTCCTGGAAAGGAAACTGGGTTGGTGCATATTCATCACCTGGCTTGCTGAATCCCAGGCTTTGGGACACAGCAGCATGCCCGTACGGGCTAGCAATACCCTCTGCTGCCCCTGCTTACTCACCATTACTCTGACCACAAGCCTGGCAGAGAACTGCCCATGCCTCCTCCCATACTGCCCACCTACCAACAGACAGACCTTCAAGCTAATGCACCTTCTATACTCCTTCTTCCCCATTTCCCTTTGAAAGGGAGGATGGGCCTGCACTGGAAGAGAGCTATCAAGCAAACAGAAGGAAGAGGATATGGCTGGCAGATGAAGGTCAAATGAAAATTTGGCAAGACAAAAGAAGAGGAAGGTGACATTCTTCTTGTATCAGAACAACCTGAAGATAGAATGAGGCCATCCCATGATGCAGACAAATTTTAAAACATCACATCACTACATGGGGCCTGGGGGAATCTTAGATTTTTTTTAATCTAATCTCTTCAGTATAAAAAAGAATATAAAATGATACCCAAACAGGTGGTGGGATGTACTCATGTCCCCTGCTTATAGGTAAAAAGGGAAATGGAGAGAACTACTCCCCCTAAAAGAATACTATTCTTTTTCTACAACTCATTTCCAACTCTTAGCTGCCCCCTTTAAGGACCTATTTGGGTGAGAAAGATCACACCCACCATTTTCAATTCTTGGAAGACAAAACCTATGTGACTGGTCAATAACACCAGTGCAACTAACAAGAACCCTCCTCCAGGCCATGAGCAGGCACCTCAGCTCATGTGCAACATGTGACTTACAAAGATCAAACCCAGGTACCCGTGACATGACCAAGTCTGCAATACCACGAGACAAATCTAAAAAAAGTGAGTACTCGCTTCAGTTATTCCTATCTCTCACCGACCAAAACTAGGATGTCATGACCCCGGGTCAGTAGGCTCTGACTTGCTAACTGAGTGGCCAGGACCAAATGTATAATGAAGACGGGAACATGGGAACACACAATCCAGGTACCACATCAAGGAAGATGCACCCACTTACTAAGAATGTTGGTGGAATGCCTTCAGCTTCAGGAGTCAGTCCTTTAGCACTAAGCTCTGCTGCAGAGAGATGATTATTTACTTATTCACTGTCACTCCTTCCTGGGGGCCATGGCCACCAGCTGGGATCACAAAAGTCAAGACTTCCCCATCCTCACTGCTCACAGTGGGCCAACACAAAGAGGCCACCTCAGTTGCAAACTCCCAGCAGAGCCAACAGAGATTAGGGTGCCTACACTAAAGGCCATCTTCTCCCCTCACTCTGCTGTGCCTTCCACAGGTGTGCCTCTCCACAGGAGCACCAAACTCTTAGGAGCCTGTTTCCTGGCAAGCCCTTGTGGCACACCTTATTGCTGTCCCTTCATTAGCCAGACCTCACACAGTAGGCCCACCACTGAACTCTGCCTCATTGAAGACCAGCAAGGGACTAAATCCTACAGCCAGAGACTGGATCAATTCCCAGAGCACAAGAACTCCAGAAGTTCCTAAACGTATTCACAGAGTTAACATTTATGCGATTGGAGGCAATGAATTGTTTCTGGTGAAGCTGTATCCTGGGATGTGTTCAATACTGCTTAATAATAATATGCTAGCATCGAGTCCCAATTCCCATTCTTTTGATGTCATTCTGTAATGTAGTTACAGATACTATCTGCCATCTGACTGGGACTGATGCGTCTAAGTTCCATAATGTCAAATAAGTCATATTGCAGTAACTCTTCCTACCCACTGCTAAAAATATTTTTTCTTCCCACACAGCTATTCCTAATGAGATATTTCAAGACACCTGGCACCCAAGGGAGTTCCTTGACTAATTTACCCAGGAGTCCCATGAAAGGGAAATTATACACAACAGTGCCCCGCTGGAAGCTAGTGCCAGAGTAAAAGAAGAATGTCAGGCCTACAGGCGTCATTTGACCACAGAGGGGGTCAAACTCTGTACAATTTATGATGTGTTGGTGCAGCAAATAGACCTAAAGAGGAGCCTTCCCCAGCTTGCATGTTGGCTTTGTCCTAGGACCCTGACTACCTACTAGGATTCTTGTGAGCAGCAGCCTGAAGCCTGGACAACTGCTAACACTAATGTAGATATGAGTTCAGATCACCTCCAGCCAGCACCTGCTCTTTCCCTCAGTCACCTCTGTAGCTTGTAAATGATGTACATGCTTCTCATCACTCAGCAGATTCCAACGCCAGGAAGCACTTCCCATGATGCTCTTCTCCATCCTCCCAATGCTTGGTTAAGGCTCCTTTCCAGGTCCCTCTACCACCATACAACACTCTTGTCCAAAAGTCCCAATGCATTCTTGGAAGGGTGTGTTGACTTGCTCAAGTACAATAAACCTCTGAAGAGGTAGGGACTGCTGTTCATCTTTATTATCAGTAGCCAACTGGGAAATAATAAAACTGAGAATACTCTTAATGAAATAATAAAAATAAAATTTACTTGCTATAGTCAACATTGCATGAACAGAATGTTTTGTGTCTGTTTGTTGACAAAGTCTCATCCTGAAAATTATTGCTAACAGCCCAAAGGGTGATCTTTTGGAAACAAACTCAAGAGCACACCAGCTCATCAGTGCCTGCAGCACCCACTGACTTGTCCACCCATGCCCATTCCAGAGACAATACAAAGCACCTGACTGTAACGAGAAGACGATGCCTCTGCAGTTGGGTGCAAGACTGAGAGGCCTTCCCTTCATACTGCAGTGTTCCGGCACATTGAGTCTTTATCTAGTTGGAGATGAGAGTAAGGGAAGAAACAGATGGGCTCCCCAACACTCCCTGTCCTTCTACTGCTCCTCTTCTGACCAGTCTTCCCTCATGGCCTTGGATCAGCTGCATCTCCATTCAGAATGTGCCCATGGAGACCCACAGCCAAACAATAGGAACTTGGGGAATCCACAGAAAAGGGGAAAGGAGAACTTTAGGAGCCACAGGGGTCAAGGACACTACAAGAAAACCCCAGAATCAACTAACCTGGACTCATAGGATACTGTAGCTACAGTCAGGGAGCCTGCATGTGTCTGCACTAGGTCCTCTGCATCCATTAAGATTGTGTAGTTTGGTGTTCTTGTGGGTCTCCTAACAGTGGGAGTGTGGTTGTCTCTGACTCTATCTATGGCTGCTTTGGGGCCCCTTTTCCTCCTACTTGGTGACCCTATCCAGCCTTGACATAAGGGTATGTGCCTGCCTATTCTTACTGTAACTTGTTATGCTATGTTTGGTTGATGTCCCTGGAAGGTCTGCTCCTTTCTGAAGGGAAATAGAAGAGGAGTAGATCTGGAGTAGGGGGGGAGACTAGAAAGAGAAGAGGAAAGGGAAACAGTAGTCTGGATAAAATATAAGAAAAAATATTAATTAAAAAAGAAAGATGTTAATGAGTGTTCATCTCTCTACAGTCATCATTTACTGGCGAGAGTTGTGTGAATTTTATCTCCCAGAACTTGTGACTGAAAACTCCTTTGGAAGTATAATTTTGGTGGTTTGAATGAGAATGGTCCCCAGAAGCCCATATGTTTGAATACTCAGTTCCCAGTTGGTGAAGATGTTTAGAAGGATTAAGGGGCGTGGCCTTTGGAGGAGATGTGTCATTTGAGGTTTGGAAAGACTGATCCAATGCCCAGTGTGAGCTTGGCTTCCGTTTGTGGATAAGGATGTGAGCCCTCTGCGGCTGCTCCAGTGCCATTCCTGATTGCCTTCTGCCTTCTGTTCCCACCATTGCAGTGATGGACTCCTGTCCTGCAGGTAATGGAACCCTAACTAAGAGCTTTCTTTTGTAAGTTGCTTTGGTCATGGTGTTTTATCGCAGTGACTTAGAAGTGACTAAGACAATCCTGGGGAGATAAAGAAGACAAGGTCCTACTGGGACAGGGTAAAGCAGACACTTCACCCTACTAACACATGAAGATGAGAGCCATGTGACAGGGTATAACAGAGGCAGACAGGAAGTTTTGTTGACAACCTAAAGAAGTCCAGAGATTGTTCCTCTAGAACCCTCGGAAAAGGCCTCACCTTAAGACCTTGGTTTTAGACTTCAAAAACTTCCAGAGGTGGTTTTGCTAAGCCACCCTCTGCATGATCCCTTTATCACAACTGTTCTAGGAAAAATATATACTGATCACCCATTTGATGATGTATTCTCAAGTTCCACAAAATGAATATATCTCATCCCCTTTACAATCGTGGAAAGTGTTTGTGGAGGCATGAGATCCAAATAACATGTCCAAGGAAAGTTCAGTATGAACCCACAGAATTATCACCAAGGAGTCAACGATTCAAAACCATCTCTCCTATCTTCAAATCCAAAATGGTTCTTCACCTTCGACATGGAATTGTTATTGGGGTCTTTGTTTTGAGGTTCTCCAAATACTTATTAAAATATTCATATTACCTTTCCTTCTTCCCAGTTACCAAAAAACAAACTTGCAACTCTGACTGCATTCAAATCTCAGGGCCAGGAAAGGTGAAGCCAGCCACAGCTGCAACCACCAGCCTGTCCCACACCCTACCTGGGTTACCACACCTGCTCTGGGGCTTCAACAAAAGCAGTCCTTAAAAACTGCATTTAGCTGCCAGTGTCATAAAGGGGGCCCAGAAGCAACTAGGCATTTTTAATCACTTAATTCCACATTGAATCTTCTCAAGAAGAAAGCAATAATTACAGATCTCTGACTGGTCCTTGGCTGGTCTTCAATCAACTGCATTCCTTCGAGGTATTATAAAACACACACACACACACACACACACACACACACACACACATACACATACACACACACAAACACACATTTAAAACAGTTTTCTCATGAATCTCAAGGCCTTAACACAGAGTCAAAGCCAGGAAGCAACTTGGATTGTCTTCTCCCTTATGACGAAGTTGTACTATCTCAGTGCCACCTGATGCTATGACCTGAATCAAAACTCCAAAGCAGAACCATGAGAGTGACCATGCAGCACCCAGTACCATATCCAAGGTCCCAGACACACAATTCATCAGTAGGTGGGTTAGAGACTCAATCCCTGTCCCCTATGTTCAGCGCAGTACAAAGTGCCATTTGTGTGCTGGGGATAAGATGAAATTGGGAGGAAGGTGAGGAAAAGACATGAAATCTCATTTTCTCTGGGAGCAGAAAGCTGATAAAGAACATCACCCCTCCACCATCTATTGAACGAGTCTCTGCTGTGATTGTCCCAGAACAGCAGCACTAAGTCTCAACTATCCCAGCCCTTTATCTCCATGTGCTTAGCACTCCCCATCCTTCTATAAACACTGTAGTGATTCTATAGGTGGCTGCTGCTAAACACCATTGAATTATATTCCAGGCATCACACCTGAGACTGCCTTCTCCAGAGCCCAAAGGATTTGTGGCCTCAAGTCATCAACGTGTTCTGTCAATACAAATGGCTCGAACAGAATCCATCTCAAGAGCTATCAGTGAAATCAAAGTTGGTTGAATGAGGGTGAAGTTAATTTTGAGTCTGGGCTAGTTGGACAACTGGGAGCATGGGAAAATAAAGCCAGCAAGGTGGTGGAAAAATTAAGCCAGCAGGATGTTGCACACATTTTGGGGGGAACTATTTATAACATCTTTAACCTCTGCTTTACAAGGCAGAAATACAGAACATCCAGAAAATCTGAACTCTACAATCTGAAAATCTGTAATATAACTGAAATGTAGCTATTCAGCAAAAGCCCAGGAAAAAATACTGGGCATTTTTATTAGCTCAGCCCAGGAACAAAAATGATGCTCAACTATTCCACCATTGTCCACAAGTTAGGAGACAGGAAACTGTTTTGTTTGCTTTCTGAAAAGGGCTAAATGAAATGTATTGCTCACCATGCATTACAACCAATGTTATATGTTAACTTGGATAAAGGATGCCAAGGAACCCATAGATGGTGGCTCAAGCCTTTAATCCCAGCACTTGGGAGACAGAACTCTGTGAGTTCCAGGCCAGCCTGGTCTACAGATCTACAGAAGGATGCCAAGAAAGCTGAACAAACAACATTCCTGATGATTCTAGAAGGGGTTAGAATGTGTACTTATAGACTGAGTAAAACTAAACTTTGTCAACCAGTGCAGGTGGGCTTCCTCCGGCCTGTTGAAGATACAACAAGCCAGCAAAGTTGTTTTTCCTCTCCTTGAGCTGAAGCTTTCCTCTTTCCCTGACCTGGGGACTTGCCTGCACACACACATGCATGTATTGAGCGTGGGATCTTTTGTCCTGTTATGTGGGGCAGCTGAAGAAACTGAGGTCTAAAAGTACTGAAGTGACTTCTAGGGCTACAGTTCATCAGTAGGGATTGTGCTTAGCCTGAACAGTGGTTTGACTCAGGGTTCTCAAATAGTCTCAGGCCCCATTTTATACTTGGTTCCTGGTTGGTGGTGATGTTTGGGGAGGCGTAGGAGGTATAGCCTCACTGGAGGAAGTTTATCAGTAGAGAAGGCTTTGAGAGGTCAAAGACCCCCATCATTTCCAGTTCACCCTCTGTTTCCTGCTTGTGGTTGAGGATGCTCCTGCCACCAGTCCTGTCTACTGCCACATTTCCCTGCCATGATCACGCAGACACAAATCTTTCTGCAACTGTGAGCTGAAAATAAACCTGTCCTTCTATAAGTTTCCTTGGCTATGGTGCTTTATCACAGCAGTGCCAAAGCAGTGGCCATAGCCTGCATGAAGCCTGGGTTCACTCTCCAACACTAGGAGAAATGATGTCACGTGGTCTGAGGCAGAGTCGAGGCACGGCACAAGCTCCGGCACCTGTGCATTGGTGTAAGGAGAGGTGACAGGGCTCCTCCAGAAGGGAAGGTCTCCCTCAACCCGCTTTGCTTCACTGACTGTGCATACATCAGTAAGTTAGAGATGTGACACTGACTGAGCTCTCCGACTGTTGGGAGACTCAGTCCCAGGGAACATGATTGCAGGGCTGAGTGGGCCTCCCAACTAAACACCAAGCAGCAATGATTCTTACTCAAGAGCCTTCCAGCCTCACCACCCAATTAGCTCACCCCACACTCCCTCCTATGTGACTTAGATCACTAAGAGAAATGCGTGGATACCTTAGGACTGCCCCCAGATCAATGTAGCCAAACAGTTCCAAAAAGGAAATTCTAACAATCATCATTACTATTTTTCAAAAGCTTTGTTGCCTTCAGAGAGAAACACTCTCCTTTAGAGACTTGACAGTCTGTAGATTACTCAGGAAGAGGACAAAAAGTTAAAAGTTATTAATGGGCATCTCTAAGCAGGCACTTAAGGAAAAAAAAAAAGAAAAGAAAAACATGTCTCCCTCAGGTCCCCAGTCTCTTCAGATGCTGCAGGCCAGTTGATGGCTTTTCTGCTTCTGAAAGATAATATAGCCTTCAGTGCAGTTGCTAAAATGGTCCACAAACCAGTAGGTTGTGTCAGCCTTCTGAAAACATAGCGGTATCCTATAATTTCAGCATAGGCAGGATACTTGCTTATGTTTACACATTAGTCCCCACATAGTAAGATCCCTGTAGTTGATTGTTTTAACTCTTTTGGCTCTTTGGAGTCTTTGGGGGCTCACCACCCAGCTCCCAAATAACTTACACACAGAGGCTTATTATTTAGCAATGCCCAACCTTAGCTTGGCTTGGTTTTTTTTCTGGATTTTCTAACTTAAATTATCCTGACTACCTTTTGCCTCTGGACTTTTTCCTTTTCTTACTTCTGTATATCTTTTATTTTTTAATTTATTTATTTTTATTTTACATGTCGATCCCAGTTCCCTCTCCCTCCCTCCCTCTTACCCTCTCTGCCCCCTCACATGTACCCCAACCACCCTCCCCTCCCACCCCCCCCACCCCAATTCCACATGTAGGGCAATGCCATCCAGGTGGGGTCATGTAAATCTGTCAAGTCATTTGAAGTGGGGACTAGGACTTCTCTCCTGTCTCTAGGTTAAGGCAGTTATCCCTCCATGGGGGATGTGTCCGGACATTTTTTTGTGCACTAGGGATACATCCTGGCTCCACTGTCTGAGGTTCTTTAGACTGCTCAGTCCTTCTGGCTGAGACCCATATTCAGGGGGCCTGAGTCAGTCCCATGCTGGATTCCCAGCTATCAGTCTGGGGGCCATCAGCTCCTCCTCGTTCTGTACGTCTTACTTTCACTATCAGTCGGTGGTTGGGTAGCTGGTCCCTGTTGTCCTCCTCTCCTCGTTCTCTCGTTTCTCCTTCTATTTATCCTCTCTGCCTGCCAGCCTGGCCTATCCTTACACCTGCCTGTTTAGCTCTTTATGAGACCATCCAGCGTTTTAGACGGGAACAGTAACACAGCTTCACAGAGTTAAATAAATACAACATAAGCAAAAGTCATATCTTAAAATAATATTCCCCAACAGATCCCCAAGAGGCAACTGAGGGAACATGGCAAAACCTGTGTTCACTGTCCCAAGAAACTAAAAAGCTTATAATCAGGAAATGGCTCAAACTCACAAGCTAAGTGCATTTACTATTTTAAAAATAAATGAGCAAAGGTTGGAGGAGGTAGTGAGGGTGTTAATATATTTAACAGACAGCGCCAAGCATCAATTAGGACCTTCCCCAAATGATGGCAAGATGTCCAGAGAAGGACCAGCCAGTGGGCAGATGGGCTCTGAGCAGGATGTGAGCCTCTTTGTCTAAGAACCCTCAAATTCCTAGATTTGGACTCCAGCCCTCTGCAACCTCACAAAC
Organism: Phodopus roborovskii; assembly: GCF_943737965.1. Taxonomy (NCBI): domain Eukaryota; kingdom Metazoa; phylum Chordata; class Mammalia; order Rodentia; family Cricetidae; genus Phodopus; species Phodopus roborovskii. Next base: position 19,535,935 of record NW_026126409.1, on the reverse strand, counting down.
CAACTCCACGAGAGCTGTCCCGAGGCCTGAGGAGAGAGAGCAGCCAGACCTGTCAACGCTTCACTAAACAGCCTGCAGAGCAGCCAACCTTGTAGAGCAACTATTTGTGAACCTTGCTCTTAATGGGCTCCCCAATAACACTCATTTTTTTCCCTTGCAGCCTTTACATGTCTCCCTTCTGCCCATCTGCCCCGCCATCATGCCCTGCTTTCCCAGGCAACCTACGTGCATCTCTGGAGGAAGACTGGTGTCATCATTCCCACACTTCCTAATGGATGCCCTAGAGATACTGCCTGGGGACAGTGGAGATGGCTTTTCTAAGGGTGGCACTGCTGACCATGCTGGCTGTGGAGGATGTAATTAACGCTCTGGGTGTTTGATAGCCTGCTCTGTGCAGAGTAATTAAAACCCCTGCACTGTTCTTTTTGCATTTCCTCTGATAAATGCTGAAAACCTATAGCAGGCTGAAGGAGTGAGTTTTCACCTCACTGTCCCCTGGCTTCCTGTGCCTGAGCTGCCTTCCCCTATGGAAAGGTGGAGGTAGGAACAGCACTGCAGGAAGGATAAAGTTGGCAAGCGGGACACACCCACAGACTGGCAAGTGTTGGAGGATGAGCACTATGCAGGGCTCTGGGAGATTCACATCCACTCTTTGGGGCAGAAGGACCAGGGAGGGGGGTTTTATAGGGAAATCCACAAGTGTGAGTTCATGCTATCCTCTGCCCTTAAAGCACATCCCCTCCTATCAAGTCCGATGACAGAAATAGGAACAATTCAGTCAGTCACCTTGGAAAACACAGTTTTACTAAGTTTCAGTATCTCCCTCTGTGAAATGGGTAGAGTCATTAGTACTTCGTCCACTTATCACCCTGAGGCACTAGGAAGATTAAACTGCCTCATGTGTAGGAAAAGGCTCTCCCATATGCAATGGCTTTAGATTCTTGAGTTGTCCATGCCTCCTGGAGACAAGACAGAGAAAGAACAAGTCAGCTTGTTCCCAAAGCAACTTGGCCCTGAACTTAAAGCAAGGGCTCCTGAGGAAAGACAGGAAGGGGAGAGCATGGGAAGACAAAGGTGTTCCAGGGAATTTTCTAGTCATTCTCCAGCCATACACGGTCCTCTGCCAGCCTCAGACTGTCCACAGGCCCAGAATATCAGGCTGCTTTCCCAAGGAGCTCCTCTACTCCATGCAGGCAAAATGTCCTTCCTTAACAATTTGCATCCTTCCTGGAATTCCGTTATGAGGCAACAAAAAGGCCTGCAGAAGTCACCTCTGCCCTGGGATCACCTCCATGTGGCTCCTGAATTGCATCCAGGATGCATGGCTGAACTTGCTTCCATCAAGACAGTGTCCACAGGGCTCTGATGAGGAAACTAAAAGTCAGCCCTATTAGGCCACCCAAAAGTGCTGACCTACCTGTGGGTCATAGGAGATCATTTCCACAATAGAAGAGTGAAACAAAAATGTTCAAAAGGCAAGAGGAACTCAGTGTGAACTCTAGATTCAGTGTGTCTATTTCCTCATGTCCAAGAAAATGATGTTGTGCTAATAGAGGAAAATGAAATCTTTATGACTACAATAACAAGGAAGATAGTTTTCAAATGGCAAAGGGAACTCCTGAAAGTAAATTATTCTGCCCCAAAGAACACAATCTTGAGGTTGTGAGTGTAGCTCCATGGTGCAGAACTATACTAGTGTGCCCAAGTATTTGGGGCTGACAGCCACGCCCAGGAAAGGAGCAGGTTGGAGAAGAAGTACTCTGGCTAGAGTCATCTGAAAGGAGGGAAACCCAATTGAGAAAATGGCTCCATAAGATCCAGTTATAGGTCATTTTCTTAATTAGTGATTTGGGCAGCCCATTGTTGGTGATGCCAACCCTGGGCTGGTGGATCTGGGTTCTATAAGAAAGCAGGTTGAGCAAGCCATGGGGAGCAAGCCAGTAAGCAGCACCCTCCATGGCCTCTACATCAGCTCCTATCTTCAGGTCCATGCCCTGCTTGAGTTCCTGTCCTGGCTTCCTTCAGTGAGGAACTATGATGTGGAAGTATAAGCCAAATAAACCTTTTCCTCCCCCAAATTACTTCTGGCCATGGTGTTTCATCACAGCAATAGTAACCCTAAGATAGGGGGTCCCTCAAAGTAATACACCATCTGCTCTCACATCATATTTCCCACTATGGCCACAGAGTCTATGCCCAAGTATGATGTCACACGTCAGATATCCTGAATATGGCCAGAAAATGTTCATTGTACCTTACCAGCACCACCACAAACAAAAATGATTTTCTCTCTCTCTCTCTCTCTCTCTCTCTCTCTCTCTCTCTCTCTCTCTCTCTCTCTCTGTGTGTGTGTGTGTGTGTGTGTGTGGTGTGTTGTTTGAATCTTCTTTTTAAAATGTGGTAAGCCAGCATGAGAAAGGCTTTGGGGATACACAAGTAGGTGTGGATATTGGCTTTGACCTGCACTAGTTACCTAACTTTAAAAAATCCCTAAACTTCAATCAACTTGTCTATTAAATTGTCCATGAAGACTGGGTGGGAACATTGTTATGAAAATATAAAGTGATTCTCAGTGCTAAGTAAAGCCCCCCCCCCACCAAAAAATGCAGTTATGTCTGTCATCGCCAATGGGTACAGCTATATAATTCTCATCTATTCTATCCTCCATTCAAAAAACCTCTCTGACGTGATCGCTGATCTCATAAACGTGGAGTCAGCACCTACATTCCTCTTGCTGCTCCCAAACAACCTGACTCAGAGACACCTCCAGACTCCAGTGCCAAGAACCTCAGAGGTCTCCTGCAGGTCTCCAAGCTCTGATCTTGGCAGATGGCAAGTCATGCCGGGAGAACAAGCTGTCATCAGGCTGACAGTCCCACCCCACGCTGACATCACACATGACAAGGTCAGCCTGCACAGCTGCCTAAAGAGACCCTAGCCCACAAATCTACATACAGGGAGGAGCTTTAAAAAATGGTGTGAGAGGAGAGAGCACTCCTGGCAACATCTTCCCCCATCTGCAGGGGCTCTGGGCCATCCTGGTGAGTAGCTACCCTGGTTTCATCATCTTTGTTTTTCAGTAATAGAGCTATAACCCAGAACCCCAGACAAGAGCTCCACCAATTAGCCCTAATCCCAGCTCTATTTTCATCATCTTTCAAACCACAAGAACACAGACCTGGGCCAGCACTGCACAAGGAACACTCACCTCTCTGCCTCTCTGAGCACCTCCACTGTTTTCTTGTAATATATTTATAACTAATAACATTTCTCCGCCCACCTCTTTCCCACAGACAGGAGGAGGAGGACTAAGATAAAATGCTATTAGCCTCCCCAGAGAAAGAGATGAAAAACCTGTATCCACATCTCTTGGGCTCCCAAATCTTATAAAATTGTTGCTGAGTCATGCTATCTTGTCCCCTGAAAAGCCCACACATTCATGGATTAGCAGGTGTTTTCCTGGACCACAATCATCCTCAACATTCCCCTCAAAGGGCAGAAAAGAGGATAGCTCACCCAGAAGGAATTACTCACTGTATCTTCTATGTTCCTACAATACGGTGACAGGAGAGAGATAAAGACAGCCTTGTATTGTGTGAGTCACACTGATGACAGTCCCTCTAGCATTCAGTTCAGTATGTTGCACAGAGTGGGTCTTGAACAATGTCTGATCAATTAAGATATAGTTCACCAGGAAGACTGAGACAGGGAAAGAATAGAGGAAAATAAGAGATACCATAATAGAGGGAGCCATTATAGATTCAAGGAGAAATCTGGCACCAGGGAAATGTCCAAAGATCCACAAGGATGAACCCCACTAACACTTTAAGCAACAGTGGAAAGTCTACCTTAAATGCCCTTCCCTGATAATGAGATTGATGACTACCTTCTATGCCATCTTAGAGCCTTCATCTAGTAGCTGGTGGAAGCAAAAGCAGACACCCACAGCTAAATACTAGTGGAACTCCTGGAATCCAGTTGCAGAAAGGGAGGAGTGATGGGCAAAGGGGTCAAGACCAGGCTGGAGAAACCCACATAAACAGCTGACCTGAACAAGAGGGGGCTCATGCTCCCCAGTCGGACAGCTGGGAAAACAGGATATGACCAATCCAGACCCCCTGAATGTGGGTGTTATTAAGAGGACTGGGTAGCTATGGGGCCTCTACTAATGGATCACTATTTATCCCTGGTATAGGAATGGACTTTGGGAGCCCATTCCACATAGACGGATACTCTCTCAGCCTAGACACATAGAAGAGGGCCTAGACCCTGCTCCAAATGATGTGACAGACTTTGAAGATCCCCCATGGAAGGCCTTACCCTCCCTGAGGAGCAGAAAGGGGATGGGATGGAGGTTGGTGGAAGGAACAGGGGGGTAGAGGGGTTGAGGGAACTGGGATTGACATGTAAAACAGCTTTGTTTCAAATTTAAATAAAAAAAGGAAAGAAAAAGATGCTCTAGAAAGAAGCTGAGATTACTTGTGGCCCATTTTGGTCTCTTTTCTTCTCACCCACCACTAATCCATTAGCAGGAGGAAATTGATCTCTTTCTAATATATATCCTGACTATGTCTCAGTAGCTTTAGAAGAAGGCCAGGACCTTGAGCTGCCATAATTTCTCAGGGAAGCTATGAGCTGTAGCCTCGTCCCTACCCCTTCCACCATGCCTTCCTCATCTCACCAGGATGATGTCCACTGTCAATGGGTTCCTGTCATAACCCTGGCAAGACCTACCAGGCAATGAGAAATACAACCGGAATCCCCTCTGGCTCAGAAGCGTATCCCAGCGTACCCTGCCCAGTCTCCAAGTGTAAATTCCTTGACACTCCTCAAGTTCCTTTTCCCCATTTGCACTAGTCCAACCATGACAGGTCCATGCCTGAAATGCTGCATGGCCGAGCCCCACATAACCATTGCCCATCTCTCTGTTGCCCACCTGGCTCTCCAACCTAGTTCCTCTGCCTTGGGGCACTTTCCAATATGCACAGTGACATCATCTTTGTTTGTGTGCTTCCTTAACTTCTCATCCAAAGAACTCAGGCCTTTAAGTGAAGAAATACAGAGATGTTGGGGAACTCATAGTCTGGGGCCACAAATGCCACCAGATATAGCTGACACACAGTAAACATCAGTGGGCTGACTAGGCTAACTGGCTTAATCAAATGCTGTCTCCAATGTCACTGAATTTAGTTCTGCATGCTCATGAATATTTATAGATCTCACTGACTGAGGAGGAGGGGATAAACTCTCCAGGGTCATTATGTAAGCCTTTACCTGACAACCATCTTATGGCTTCCTAGTTCACCAAAACTAATACCTTCCTCTTAGAGAATATTCTTGGTCAGTAGATTCCAAACCTCATATACTCAGGGCACCCTTCACACACTTAAAACTGCTGAGATGTCAAATGAACTTTTGTTCTTGTGTGTCCCATCTATGGGCACTAACTATCTTAAGTTAAAACAAACAAACAAACAAATATGAAGTAGCAATTATTGAAAATAACAAACCCCACATGCTAACACATGTATTTATACAAAATGAAGTACATTTTAGGTACAATGTGAAATATGAGTAACATCCTTCATTCTCTCAGCAGTTGTAATTTAAGCTAATTTCATGCTTTTGAAACTTGTACTGATTGTTGCACCCACTCGAGACTCAGGAGAGCTCTTCTCAATGAAGGTCAGGTTAAAAGTCCTTTATTTGCTGGTAGTCAAGAGCAGGACCATGCCCGGAAGAACTCTTGACCCAGGAGAGAGGCAGGGATGGGTTTTATAAAGTCAAAGTCACAATTACATCATGCCCAGGGCAGGCAGGGTCAAAAGTTTTGAGAGTTTCAGGTCAGTTGATTAAAACAGTTTGTTATGCCATACAAAAGCTAAGCTCTCAAGGCTGCAGGTGTGACTGTGTGACAATGTTCTAAGGGGCAGAATGGGCTTAGCTGGGGTTGGGGAGCCCCTCGGTGAAGACTAGGGTAACTGGAGTGAGTTTGGGAAGTTCAAGGGTGACCTCAGATGCTGACATTAGGGGACAGTTAGGTGTACATAGAAACCTACTGTATTTGCAGTTTTCCCACAAGTGAAATTTTATTTTAAAACAAAGGCTTCTTTTACACCATCTTCTTAAGAAAATTATGAGAATAATTGTTTCTTATTTTTCCATATTTCTTCTGTGAGTGGCTTAGTAAACAATGGTTGTGTTTTCGTAACTATGTCTTCAATCAATCTGTTGTGATATGCTATTTTCTCCACAGAGAAAACTGGCTTGCAAAATGAAAAAAAAAAATCTACAGCACTTTTCTATGCTACTAAACAAAAGTTTGTCAGGGATAACTTCTTTTTTACAAAAGGCTTGTATTTATTTTTGTTTGTATGTATGTGTATGAGAGAGAGAGAGGGAGAAGGAGAGAAAGAGATAGAACACAACATATGCCATGTGTATTGTGTATGCACATGCCCACATAGGTCAGGTCCCCTGGAGCTGGAATTACAGGCAGTTATGTGCCACCCAATGCAGGTATTAGGGGCTGAATTTAGTCTTCTGCAAGAGCAGCACACATTTTAAAACACTGGGCAATCTTTCCAACACAAAGGGTTAGCATCCTCAAGGCCAGTTACAATTCTGTCTGTAGCCACACCAGTCAACTGTGTGCACTGATACAGTTTGGCATCTATTGGCCTATGGGGTACCTCTTTACCTGTCCAAAGTTTGGTGATATTATGCTTTGGTCATTTGAAATTATTTTCACTGAGTTATACAAATCTTCCAAATGCTGACACATTTTATTCTATAAGATTAAAAAAAGAAACAGTAACATTAACCTTCTCATCAGAAATGCCTTTAAGGTATAGGAAGTTGTCAAACCCATCATGATGGATACAAATTTCCCAAAGGTCTAAATTTTTTTGCTTAAATGCTGGAATTCGTCACTGAAAAAATAAACATGTGCCCCCCCTTTTAAATGAGAGGCTCATTTCCATTCAACTTTCTAAATTTCCCATAAATATTTAAATCAGAATAGCAATAGTTTGCCGGTCACTCATTTTTTTTTTCAAGTAAAAGTAAATGGTCCATGAAAAAATTCTATTTCCATTCACAATGTAAATGCACAAATAACTTTTTCTTTTTAAAACCTGCTGTGTGTTGATATGAGACAAAAGTGTTTAAGGCAGGACTCGGAATATTAAAAATGTCAAGGATTGCCATTCAAACAGTGATTTCTACATCAGTCAAGCTTTCTAGAGTGACACTGACAGGTTACCTTTCTGGAGGTTAGCTTTTTATTTCAAACCAATACATTTTAATATGTTAATTTGATTGGGTATGACACCAACAATTTTACCTTTATTTGGGTGTTTGTTTCTTCAATCTATATATCACACAATAGAAAAGGCAAAACCATCTTAATATTATGATGAAAATAATTGTGATCTCATACATGCCCTAAAAGGGTGCTGGGAAACTTCAGTAGTATATGGACCAACGATTGTGAATGACTGCTCTGAATTACTTGCAGTAACAAACTCCAAAATGCAAACATGTGTCCAGTACCAACTCTGTGCATCCACATTTTAAGTTAGTGAAGATGGAAGAGTATAAAACAGAGACCAAGTCCTTTCCCTATGAGTTCATGAAACTAGGCATGCAAATATATAATACATAAGCCTCGGTAACAGAAGAACATCCACAAGGACAGCAAATTGGCCATAATAGGAACTCAAGGTGGCAAGAGGATGCTGAATGAGGCCTCAAACCAGGTGAGCTGGGAAGAGGGAGATTCTGCAAGCCAATCCCTTTTGCATAGTTGGTTCAGATATCTGAATGTTTTCCCCACCCAGCAAGGGTGCTCCTTCCTAGAGAAGACTCTCCATGGACAGCCTGAGCCTTAAGCCTACAGGTGGAGCTGGTGGACAGGGAAGAGGGATCTCAGCAGGTTTCTGAGATTGTCAGGCTCCTTGGGGCGGCCAGGCCAGGCTGCCGTATTGCCGAAGCAATCAGAATACTTCCAGAAGGTAAAGCAGAACAAAGAGGCAGACAGAAGTCTCTGCCCGATACCCACATCAGTGGTTTGGACAAGAGAAAAAACAAAGGGGACAAGCAGTGTGGGATACCCTGGAAGGCTAAAAGTTAGCAAGTAGCCACTTTTAAGGCATTAGTTTTTTAAAGATCTGTTTGTCATTAAAGGTTAATTTTAAAAGGCTAATTTCCTTTCAAAGAGACCTTTTTTAACATACACACACACACACACACACACAACCTATAAATCTATAAAGTCAATCCCATGTAAGAACACAATTCAAGGGCAGGCAGGACACTTGAGAAATGAAGTTTGTAAGGGGACCTGTGCACCGGCACTTTCTGGAACTCCCACAGCTCATTGAAACACATTGGCATTCACGGTTTTCTGCCAGCCCCCGCTGTTTGTGTGCATTTCAAATGACACTAGCCTTCAAAACTTGGCTACCTGCCCACTTAACTTAGATTCCTTGTAAATGGTTTGCCCAGACCAGAAGCCATTACAGCCTGTAATATTTTTCTGACAAGCTGTGTTTTACCCAGCAGAGCCAGGATGCCCGGAATCCTAATGGCGCCCACTGGAGCTCATCAGAGACATTAAGGGCTTCTCTGCTGGCTGCTTTAGCCTTGGTGCCAGCTGACAGAAACCCCCTCAGGCTCCATGGCTATGCTCACATGATTCTAAGCAGAGGGCTCAACTTAACTTTCACAGAGATAAAACCTGCCTCTCAAAAATATCTACAAGTTGGTGGGGCCAGTGCCCTCCAGTACATAACCAGTTGTCAGAAACAGTCCTCATGACTGCTGGTGCAAGCTCCCCAACAGAACTGACTAGTGATACATCCAGGGATAGCCTGACTTTCCTTGCAGGCCTGTCTACCACACCCACAAGCAGGGCCATGCCCATTGTATTCAAGACTGGTATACGGTTTGCCATAACATCGTAAATGGGATTTACCTAGCCATTATCCCCTCACAAAACCCTATGCACACGCTTGTCAGTAAGTCTTTGTCTGCACAGGTAGACAGGTCATGGTGAAGAGACATACGTGGGGCCCAAATCGTGATACTAACCCCTGTGTTTTTATTCCCTTTGACTCTAATGGAATAGTGTGCTCTTTTGCGGTCACTTTAGGGAAGGCTTAAGTGGCAAAGGAATGTGGAAACAGTGTATGTGATTCAGGCAGGAAAGGTTTCATGGAGGAAGGAGAGCCAGGGTCCAATGCAAGTAAGGAAGGACTGAGCAAAGAACAAAGGGCAAAGGGAAGGGAGGCCTCTAAGTGAGAGCAAACGCACCGACAAAGGCTCTAGCATCCTGCAGAAGGACACACTAACACATGGAGACTTAAGTCCCTGTAAGGAAAGTGGGCCAGCCTAGACTACTACAGGACAGTGAACATGATGATGCTGGACACTAAACAAACCAACAATATAACTGCCATCGCCATCCCAGCAGAGGGATAGATACACTGGGAAGGTGATGCGTAGAACAGGGAATGCCAACCATGAAGACCTCAAACAGACACTGCCTGTGTTAGCCCATGGGAAGCCATATTTCCCAGTGACTGGGAAATGGGCAAAGATGACCTTCCCAAGGACAGGGACCAGCATGCATTGAGGCCTAAAGCTTGAAAGAGCACTTTACCTTAAGATTTAAAAAGCAGCAGCACACGCCTTGAATGGAAACAGATTGGAGGGCTAAGTTCCAGATGTAGATGGCCAGATCAGGGAGGGGGGTAATGACTGCCGGCACAGGTTCTGAGAAGAGTGTCACAACCATCTGAGGCTAAACCTGGGAAGTAAAGACAAGCTGGAGGACTGGGTACAGGATCTCCCACACTTCCCCAGCAGCCAGGCTCTGCTCACATGACAGAGCAAATGAAAGATTTACTTAATCACAGACAAAAGTTGGGAGAAATCCTCAGGTTGTGCTGACACAGACACATTGGGCAAGATGGCATTGTGACTACACAACAATAAAATGCATCCTGGGGTGGAACTAAAAGCCATTTCCCTGGGACTTGGTGTCTCACTTTGTGTAAGGAACCACATGAAATTCTGCCACACACCCACCAGAAGTTCAAAAGATTGGCAATACCAAGGGTTGGGGGAGGCAGAGACTCCCCAATTCCAGTGCATGTGGAAGTGAGGGGGAATAGCACATCCACTTGGGAAAACTAATGGTATTTGTTGGTATTCAATGTGCAATTCCTTTTGACTCAGTTATTTCACTCCTAGATATTTACCTAAGTGATATAATCGCATATTCCAAAAAAACTCAAAAGAAACTCAAAAGAATCTGCAAAGTAATATGCATAAAAATCTAGTAATATACAGTATGCTCATAAATAGGGAAATGGACAGAGACATTGTGATACACTCATACAAAAGGACAATCAAAAAGTATAAAAATAAAAAATAAGCCACTAAGATGGGGTAGTCATACACACACACACACACATATATATATATATATATACACACATATATATACATATATATATATATATGCCAGCCATAAAAATTCTATACTATATGACCCACTGATGAAGGAAGGTAAAGATATGCAAGTTGGGGAGGGGCATGAAGGGCAGAAGGGAGTGCAGGCAAGCATTCTGGAGGTGCTGCAGGGGGTGTGCGCTTTCAGCCTAGTGGCATTACCCATTGAAACACAGCAGAGTTCACTGGACCACAGACCCATGCATTTCACTGCAGTTTTCAAACTATATTTCAGGGTTTGTTTGTTTGTTTGTTTTTAACTTGCCTGAGGCAAGGCCAACTCCAGGTAACTCAAGAATATGCCTGGGCATTCAGGAAGTCAATCAATCACTAATAATAGCAAAGGGAATAAACAGTGGGCTGCTCTCTTTTACCTCCTGAAAAACTGATTCTTCATATTTGAGAACACTTGATTTTCTCCTGGGCTTCCTGGTGGACTAGACACCTGTTGAGGTCCCTTGGCTCTGTCCTGAGCAGCAGCTCAGTAATTGGGTGCTGCCTTGGGACCCAGATCAAAGGCAGCATCTCCTCTTCCTTCTGCCTCTTGAGATTGACAGATTAAATAAGCAAGTCTTTGAATATAATTAGTGAAAGAGGGCACATGCCACAGATCCTTTGGCCAAAATTTATGGCCTCCCTTCTGTGGGTCTCAGATGCAGAGTTGTGGTGTGCAGAAAGAAGGCTGGAAGTTGATGTTCACTGGGAGGCCAGCAATACAATGAGGAGAGTTTCTCTCCCATTTCCCTCACTGTCCAGGCCAGCAGTGAAGACTTACCTTTATCATTAGACACTCCTGTTAGAGCTTCCTTATCACTGCCCTTCCCTACTGTCTTCCTCTTCCTGCCCTTGGTCTCTTTGTTAATATAACTGGACATGGGAATTCTACTATATCCACTGTACACAGGTCTCAGGTGTTTGTTGTCCTGGGAAACGAAGGGGGCTGCCTGCAGAACATTCATGCTTAACAATCATTTGTGAGGCTATGCAGTCATCTCTTTAGCATGCTCTTTTCTTGTACCTAACTCAACTGGGAAGACACCAAATGTCCCCAGGAAGCCTTTGCTACAGTCCTGGAGGAAAAATACATGTAAATGTCATTTCCTCCCCAGCGAGGCCATGGCTGCTTTGCCAATCCTGACCTCAACAACTTCAAAAGGATTATGTTTTCCAAGGCAAATTAGATTTATGCAAAATATCTATGAAATCACATGCCTGTCTCCAAGGCCACCCTTACCTCAGAAGCTACCAGGGGGGAGCAGTCCATAAAGCCCTCAAATGTAGCAGGATTCTTCTGCCATCAGAGAATGCCATCAGGGCTTAGTGGGATGACACAAATCCACAGGGGGAACAAAGGCTTTGTACCTTCTCCCATTCTTCCCATGCCTCCTTTCCCTGAGGAGCAGTAGATGCCCAAATCCTCAGTCCTTCAAACTGCCTGCCAGTGGCACTAGCTAGGCCTAGCAGGATACGAGCACACAGGCAAGTGTTCACACCTTAAGGAATTCAGTTTCTGCTATCAAGTCACAGAACATAAACAAAAGGTATGCATGTAGGAGGGATGCACCAATTGTAACTGAATGGGCAAGGAATATAAAATACCCTGAGTATATATAAGCAAGCATCTAGAAGAGCTCTTTATAACCATGAGCCCAGTTAAGTCAAATCAATGGGTAAGTACATCAGGAGGAGGGACCAAAACCAGTCTCTCTTTCTCCAACACCTTCCAGATCCACTTTCCAATCCTGTAACTCAAGCACCTTTAAAATGTAGATGGACTGAGTGTATAGCTCACATGGTAGAACACCTGCTTTAGAATGTGCAAAATCCGTAGCAACTCCTAGAGGCAAAATGTAAGGCAATAAGAAAATAGGAAGAGCAAGGCCAAGGCTATGGCTCCATTTCTACCATTGCTTGTCTAGTGTGCACACAGCCCAAGATTTGATCACCAGTAACACATAAAACTGAAAGGTGGCAAACACCTTCAACCCCAGCACTAGGGAGGAAGAGGAAAAAAATCAGAAATTCAAGGTCATTCTCAGGAGTTCAGAGCTAGCCTGGGATGAATGACACTTGCCCCTAAAAGTAAAACCATAAAAAGAAAGAAAGAAAGAAAGAAAGAAAGAAAGAAAGAAAGAAAGAAAGAAAGGAAGAAAGAAAGAAAGAAACTATTTAAAAGTAACCAACTGTTAACATGGTCTGACTGACACAGAAATGGGCTCCACTAGGCAACAGAGGTGTGCTCTGGGCCAGTTACTATGGCATTGCCATATCATGCCCCAAGAATTTCTTTGTGCAATTAATTTATCAATGAGAGAGATTTTTACTTTGTGAAAATATCTAGTATGATTGTAGGTCCTCAAAGGCCACACAAGCCATTTGTGCCATGCACTGTTACATTGCACAGGGCTAACAAGCCTTACAACTTGCTTCCAGGACCACGGGCGATCTAGAAACTGAGAACACACTGGAGCTCTGGGGTTGCCTCCTGTCCATTTGGACAATGGTTTGCAAACCTTTCCAGTTCACTGGAAATTTGGCAGAGAACACAAATCCCATGCTACATTGTTTCTGCCTTTGTTGGGAAGATCTCCTCACTTTACTACAAACTATCAACAGATACTTAGGCGCAACTACCTATGCACTTAAATACAAGCCTCAAGCCAAGCTCCTGAAGACGAGAGATGGAGGGTAGTTATAATATAATACGATAAATGTTCCAGTAAGAGAAGTATCTGATGCTTGGACAAGCCCTGAAAAGCCATGTGGTCCAGTCAAGAAGTCAATGAGCAGATTCCTAGACACAGCTGTGTGGAAAAGACCCCCAAACAGAGTAGTCTCATATTCAGTATCACTTTTCCAAGTAAGCAAGCCCTTCTGGACCACTTCTGCCTTTGCAAACTGGGCCACTCTGATATTCTCTTGCCCTATTCTTTCCCTGACTTATCATCAGCATCCATACAGTCATGGTTAATTTCCCTGTGGCTAGTTCTAACAGTTTTGATAGGAAGTACATGTCCATTTTTCTTGCTGGTATTTTGTCCAGGACTGGTACATGCAGCATGTTCTGGCAAGTGTGTTGGATGACTCTCACTAAGAAGACCCTCCTAGGTTGAAATAACAGCCTGGGCAAAGGGGGACTGGGCAGCAGCAGACAGTAACATCAATGAACAGAAAGCCAGAAGCTGCCTGGTTCACTGAAGAACAGTGTAAAAGCTGGAGTCTAATAGGGAGATTGAAGGGGCCAAGCAGTGCTGGATGAGCCCCACAAAAGAATGTGGATGTTCTGCCAAGGACAAGATGGGGTCTCTGGACACACATGGAGGTGGATGAAGGGATCAGACTTGTCACACACTACAGTGTAGAAAATGTATGATCCAGACAGGGAATGGGGGGTCTGGGGATATAGCCAAAGCAAATGAAAACAGCGTGCTAGTGTTTATGGTGGCACTGTCCACAATAGCCAAGCTTGGATGTCAGCCAATGGGTGAACATATGAAGAAAATGTGGAATATACCCACAATGATGGAGGACCATCCATCCATAAAAATAATGAAATCTTGTCATCGGAAGGAAAAAAGAATGGAACATGAAGCTACTATGCAGAGTTAAATAAGCCAGACACAGAGGAATGAGTACCATGTGGGTTCCTCTCTCTCTCTCTCTCTCTCTCTCTCTCTCTCTCTCTCTCTCTCTCTCTCTCTCTCTCTCTCTTAAATGTGAAAGCCAAAAAGTCTACTTGAAAGTAAATTAATGGTTACTGGAGACTGGGATGAGTGTGAGGGTTGGATAACTTAGAAAGGGGGTTGAGACTCGATTGGTGCACACTGTGTGTGTATTACCACACTGAACCTGAAATGTGCAACCCATACAAATTCATTGAAGAAGGATTTAGAAAGCAACTGTTAAGGAGAGACCTGGCTAGGAGAGTAGCACAAGACAATGTAAAAGATTATGGTAGCATGTTGTAGAGCTGGGCAAGAATTTGCAGGAAGTGGCGGTACCAAGGAATGTAGTACAAAATAGAAGTTTCATCTTCTGGGCACTCTCTGAAGGAGATGACTACAGAGGAAGAAAGAGTCAAGGCCCACAGCCTGCTGTTTGTCTTTGCTGATAGTACCTTGACACCAAGGAAGAAAGCAAAGCCAAAACTGCAGATGAAACACACAGGCTGGTTTTGATTTATGCCTGTTAAGAGACTGAAGTCCCCATGCAATGCCCCACTATCAATGCCTAGTATAAGTAACTACACACTCCAAAATAAGTAGCTTAGACAAAGATTTGGACTGAATAGAGATTTAAGTATAATTTGTAAGACAGGTATTGATGTACACGATTCCCTCCTGAAATAATCAGAATAGTAAACTTTATAAGATATCTTAGGGTAGATCTTGTAAACACTGGTAATATCCAAAACCAAAGCGAGTTATTGAAAACTCAAATTCATGTCAAGATTACAAAGCCACCCTTACACTTTCATTGAAAGACTCACCTATGTGAAATAATCATTACATTGTTTTGACCTGGCAGCAACTAGATCATCAAACTCCTAAGAAACAGGAATATATCTGTCTGGACCTTATCCATCTTTTTAACATGTACCTTGTATAATTAAAATAGAGAAGACACTTAACCAGTATGTGCATAGTGCTTGAAATTTAATTTATTGATTAAATAGCTCTCTTGGTTCCTTTCACAATTGATGAATATGTTGGGTTTTCCTGCAGATGACAGAAATCAGGGTTCTCTTGTCCTAAGCTCAAGACATCAGCCTGTCCCATTGTTGGAGCAAGAAGTGCTGTGAAGCCATGGGTGGTGGCTCACGCCTTTAACCCCAGCACTCAGGAGTCAGAGGCAGGAGGATCTCTGTGAGTTCAAGGCCAGCCTGGTCTTCAGAGAAAGTTCTAGGACAGCCAGAGCTACACAGCTATCCCCCTCAAAAAAAAAAAACCTATAAATAAAAATATTAAACAATTTAAAAAACACCAAACACCTCAATAAATAAAAAATCCTACATTAGAAAGAAAGAGTTAAAAAATATAAGCCTTGTTGGTCTTGTTTCCCCTTCTCCTTTCAGGGTATGGACACACACCTACAGAGCCAATATGTCACTAAGATCCACAGAAATGGAAGTTGGCATTTCATGAAAAGTTGTAGACAAACAGAGAAATGAAAAACTAATGCCAATGTGTCAGAGGAGGTGGTCCTGAGATGATAGCCATGCTGGCACATCTGGACATATTTATGAGTAGGGGCAGCTCTGCAGACTTCGATACCCTACAAGCAGAAAGAAAGGGAGTTTTCTGTGTCACGTTTAACCAGTTCGTGAGAGCTAGTCAACAGGCATCTCAATCTTGAATTCCTTGTCTCTTGTTGCAGTGGGGCTCAGGACTTATCCAAGTAAATGACACTGTCCGGCTGTGGTCAAAGCTGAATTTTAGCATAAATATAGAAACAGCCTCAACATTGATGAGAAATGTCTGCTGTGAAATGTCTGCCAAGTTATATTCCTTAAAACTGAACTATATGTCATAACATATCGAAAATTTAAATGTACCGAAACTGGTTCGTATGGTAGGAAGCTCCAGCATTTATGAAGCATAGGGCTCCTAAAACGTAAAATCCTGCACACTTTTACTGAAATGCTTCCTGAAATTCCTCCTCTATTTGGGATGTTAATACTTTAAATAAAAGAATGACGTTATAGAAAATGCAAAGTTAGGGTGAATGAATTCTGAGCAGGGTCAGACACAAATGTGAAATTCAAACACAATGAAAAATTTTGACATGATATTTCCTTTAAAAATGTCTTTTGAGCATGGACATCTCATCTTTCAGCAAAAGCAAGGGAGGGCTGCCAAAAACAAACACCAGCAGAAAGGAGGGGGAAGCACACAGATTTTTTTTTGTTGAAATTAAAGTCTCTGAAAGACTCACACTAAGAGTGGCAGATACCACATTCTGTCCCGCTGAGCCTGGTAATGTTTTGAGAATCCAAGTCTATGACAAAGGGAAGCCATGAGTTCAGAACCGAGTGCATACACAGGACCCAGGACTGACATCCCCCTGACTACACTCTTCTTCATCCCAGACTCTCTTTAAAGCACCTGGAGCCTTGTGTGTTAGAGAAATAGACAAGAAGGGTGTGGCCAGGGACAGCAGGGCCTTCAAGGATGCATGTGGATATTACCCTCTGAGAGGCAACTCTGTGAGGCATCCCAGGCCAGTCCCTTGCCAGGTCCTCCCAGGGCGAACAGTGGACATGGTCTGGCATCTTTCTGTGCTATCTGTATGATTGGGAAGCATGGCTATATTCTCCCCAACTACAGCTCTTGCAGGGACTACACCGTTAATGTTTTGTGAGACTCAGAAAGTAAATGGATCTCAGAATGCTGTCACAGACTAGTGAGGAGGCTCAGCAGGTAAAGGTGTCCATGGCCTGAGTTTGATCAACAAGGCCCACACAGTGGAAGGAGAGAACTGCATCCTACATACACACACACACACACACACACACACACACACACACACACACACACACACACACGATGAGAAGAGAGAATAAACAACTGTGATAATAAAATAAATAGAGCATTGTCACCTATAGTCCTCAGTTTAGAAGGCCATTGTGCCAGCTCACTGGCACTGCACTGAATGTGGTTTTTCATGGGACCAGGCGACAGAGCATCTTGTCCCTGGGACACATTTTTCCTTCTTCTACCCAATTCACTAACTGCATCAGATCTTCCCAGCAACTCTGCAAATTTTACAGCACTAAACCACCTAACTGTCCAGCTGTTCTAAAGGAAGAACAGCCAGGGAGCGTGTAATGACAAGAAGAGCTGAGCTCTAGTAACCACCATAGAGTCACCAAGCTCGAGACAGGCTTGCAGCCTCTCCATGCCTCCTGGCTGCAAACACAGTTCATCAACTCCAGAGCATCCCCAAATACCACCCATGCTACTGAGGGCTTCCCAAAAGAAAGACTGTGATTCCCACCAGTTCTCTTAGAGTCAACCCCCTCTGCACAGTGGGATGTATCTTCCCCTGTTGTGCTTCTGCCCTTTGCCTGGTCTTCCTGGCCTTCAAGGACTGGTGGGCACTAGAGCCCAGTTGCAAGGCTCTGCACACAGTTTAGGATCCCACACTGGAAACTTAAGTGATCCTCTGTAAGCAGATCCATTTCTGCTAATGGCTTGTGAATGTGCATTCTGAGCCCGCTGCACCCCAGGCACATTACCAGCCAACAATGTGGCACACATAGGAATTCATCCGAACCCAGCAAAAATCACTTAGCTTAATCATGCCACCCTGATTTAATTTTAACTTTTCATAAAGCGTGAGAGATGAGTGGGGTGTGCTTCGTGTCTTATAGATTACTGATGAGACTGGGCTCACATCTGCCTGTTTCATGGTTTTTTTTTTTTTTTTTTTTAACAAGTTCCAAAATGCAGGGGGTTAGGAAAGGAAGTTGATGAATAATTAAGATGAGGCAACACCTGCAAGATGTGCAACTGAAATGCAGAGGGGGCTTTTTTTTGCTTCTCTTGGGTGTTCAAATAGCCAGCAAGCACCTGGGGAAGCCAAAGACAATAGCTTCATTTAATGTATCTGAGGCTATGGCTGTGGATATCTGACAGGAAAGACCTGTGTGCACACAGGTGCTCATGTATGTACTCACACATGTACAGCATGTATACAGATGGGGGGAAAAGGATGATAGATAGATAGATATATATATAGATAGATAGATAGATAGATAGATAGATAGATATGATATGATATATAGATTATAGATGATAGATATAGATGATGGATGGATAGATAGATAGATAGATAATAGATATGATAGATAACAGGTAGATAGATGATAGATAATAGATATGATACATAGTTAGCAGGTAGATAGATGATAGATAGATAGATAGATAGATAGATAGATAGATAGATAGATATGATATATAGATTATAGATGATAGATATAGATGATGGATGGATAGATAGATAGATAGATAGATAGATAGATAGATAGATAGATAGATAGATAATAGATATGATAGATAACAGGTAGATAGATGATAGATAATAGATATGATACATAGTTAGCAGGTAGATAGATGATAGATAGATAGATAGATAGATAGATAGATAGATAGATAGATAGATATGACAGATAGATAGGACAGATGATAGATGTAGACATACAAATGATTCCCAGATGGGAAAAAGTATTACATTTTGTTCTAGCCTACATGTAGACACAATAAACTCTAGAAGCACCCTCAATATGTGCCACTATAGTTTATAACTGCTGGACAAGTACATGTAGCCCAAAGTCTGATCCTAACTCTTTTCTTCCACCATAACTTCAAATTACCTCCTTGAGTTTGCCCCTCTGTAGCCACCACCATCAGGAGGCATTGTTGACTCTCCTGGCACTATCGTGGTGGTACTTTCGGCTTCCCACATACCATTTCTCCTTCTTCAGCTCAGTCTCAGAAGAATGAAGGTGAGCCTGACAAACATGAATAATGGGAATGAGCCTGCGCTCCTCATTTCTCTCTGAGTAGAAGCCAGAGTCTATACAGAAGTTATAGGGCATTGCACAGTCCACCTCCTTCATCTTCTCTGCCTTGTGGTCTACACTTGATCTTCTCTTCTATCCATCCTCCTGGCCTTTTCCTTCTCAAACATCCCAGGCACTCTGCCACGTGACCTTTGCATTCTCTTTCCTTTGACTGAAAGGCCCTTCCTTGAAGCATCTACATGGTTCTCTCAGTTAATGCCTTCGGATCTAGTAGAAATGCCACCTTAGGCAGGGTCCCAATGCACTAACTGTAGCCCCCTCCCCAGCATTCCCAATTTCTCATCTGGGGTTTTACCTTCCCTCTGCACCTACCAGCCTGTGACATACTACAGGACTTGCCTATTAATTCTCCAAGTTGCTTGTTTCCACATAGATAGCCCTAAACCCTGACAGGGCATGGATTACTACTTCCAGTTACAGACTAGAACAGAGATTAAAACAATGTTTAGCACAAATACATCAACATATTAGCAACCTATTTGTTTAATAAAGACAAAACAAATGACCTGCTCTGATTTGTGAGTACATTTGTATGCAGTAAAACAACTCCAATATTTCCATGTATAAATTGCTTATGTTCAAGATGACAGAATCAAGAGGACTGGGATAAAGGACAGAGACCAGTTGGCAGAACGAATACAGAGTACTGCAACTTAGAAATCCCTGCCATACAAGGGAAGCCATCTCTCTCCTCGGGACCTATAGCCACTATAAGTTCTAGGACTCTGCCTTTGATGGTGGCCAGGCTTTGTTACACCTACAGAATGGAAGCTAAGGCTGCCCCGCCCTGTTTGCCCATGCTTTGTGAGAATTTACTTTAGTTTTTCAGTAGGCTACATCTCCCTGTTCCTGAACCACAGTCAAAAGCCCATTCATCCCAGGTAGCTCTAGGGTGCCACTGAGAGCTCAACAGACTTTAGTTGAGAAGGCAAAATGAAAAGAGTGTGTGAGAATAATTTAGGTAAAATAAAGATTCCAAGATCTTTCTAGCACTTCTCCCATCTTCAAGCCATGAAAATCCCAGGCTCCTCAAGCCGCCCCATGCTCGAAGTCTGAATTCTTACTTTAACAAGATTGCAGTAGGGGTTATTTGCCCAAGATAAGTTCTGTGTGTGTCTCAGCCTCCAGAGACCTGGGTTACAGATGGGCACCAGCATACAGAGTAGCTAACAAGCTTTGGAGAAATGCCTGTCCATTCTCCTCCTGAGATGCAAAGCCTCCCTGCTTTCTGGCTGTGCCACCAAATGGCCACCACATGTCACCCTTCCAGCCTCTTTGTCGGAAAAGCACCATTTTCCCATTATACCAGGCAGAAAGGTAACGTGCAGGTCCCGGAGCCCTACATGCCCAACCCTGCCAACGATCTTCTGCTTTAGGTACCGTTTTCTCAACTCTCCTCTCAGGACAGCAGACACAGCTTCACACCTTTCATGGGAAAGTTTCAGTCATCCCAGTGACTGTGAGCAACTCCCCTTACCACCACCACCCAAAGGCAAATTGTGGCAGTTGGCTTTGCTCTCCTGATAAAACACCTCACTTTTGTTTAACTTAGACATGGAAAGATAGCTCTGTTTCCCAGTGCTCTGCCGCTGACTGGCTGTGTGCCTCAGGACTGAGGCATAACAGGATGTCACCACAGCCCTGGAGGCTGATGGACCAGGTAAATCACTTCAAAGCTGCAGACTGGATGGAGCAGGTAGGGGCAGTCCTCATATCCCAAGGGTATGGCCCCAAGGAACTTTTCCCCCTGATAAACCTCCACCCTTTTTTTAAATTTTTATTTTATTTTTTAGATGATAATATATTTATACAAGTTTTCTCTTCCCTTTCCTCTCCCTAAGCCCTCCCATACACCTCTCTGTGCTCTTTTTCAAATTCGGCACCTTTTAAAATTAATTTCTGACATCCATATATGCATGTGTATAGATATTTATTCCTAAATATAACCTGCTTAGCCTGTATAATGTTACCTGTCCGTCCTTTGTTGTAATGTATGCTTACAGGGCCGATGGTTTGGGATTGGGTTGGTGAGAACTGCTTCTCCTTTTGTTGCCTGTAGAACTTTGGATAGGGTTAAGGGCCCCTGGACTTTCACCCTATTTGCAGTAGAATGTCTATTGCTATTGTCCCAGTTCACCTCATGTTAGGCAGTCGAGTTGGTGAGTTGGTGAGACTTTATGGGTGTAGCTTCTGACATCACTAGGAGACAAGGTCTCACAGCAAACTCTCTAATCTTCTGGCTCTCACAGTCTTCCTGCCCCCTCTTCTAAGTGAGATTCTGCGCCATAGGTAGGAGAGTGTTTTATAGATGTGTCCACTAAGACTGGGCTCCACAACTCTGCACTTTGATTGGTTGTGGTTTTCTGTAATTGCCTCTTCCTGTTGCAAAGACAATTTTTCTTGATGAGGAATGAAGACTAAATTGATCTGTGAATATAAGGACAAATGTTTAGATTGTAGATAGGGATTGTAATGGTTTAGTAAAGTGATGGCTGTGGGTTCTTCTTCAAGATCCATGACTATTCACTGAGTGGTTAGCTAGGCTTCCAACACCAGGTGTAGTTTCCCTCTTGGTGAGTAGGTCATAAGTTCAATTAGAGAGCTGTTGGTTACCACCAAGATGTGTTTTCCACTACTTCATGTTGGAGTTACTGTGTCATGCTGGGCATTGTTGTGATTCATGGATACAAGATGGTTGGTTGTGCCCCTCATTTGGAAACTTGAATGGTGCCTTCTAGTAACATCAAAACTAGTTCTCAGAAAAGGCATTAAGGTCAGTTCCTGCTCAGGAGACTTTGCGCTCCACTTTTAAGCGCATTGTCTTCAGCTATAGGGACTTAACTTCCACCTCTGGAGAGAAACCAAAGACTATCACACTGGGGAGGCTCTTGGGCAACCCTGAACAACTCAAAAGGATTCCTGTGTTTGATTGGAGATTTCATCAGGAGGATTTTGCCTTTAGGGAGGAGCTAGTTAGTCCAGAAGATAAAAGTTCATTTAAACCATATATATTATTATATTTTAGATACTTAATAGTATGGTTCTTCATGACTTGTTCAGACGTCCTTATTATTATTTCCCCTTCCTTCGTATATATCTCCCCAGTCAAAGATACCCCATTTCCCCATGCTACAACCAGATCACTCGTAGCCTGCTATTCCCTCTCTTTGCTCCCTACCCTAGCAATGGTCCTTTTACTGTCCTGGTTCCTGTAGTTACTCAGGATGTGAATCCACATCTGAAGACTTGGAGCCAGGAGCCTGTGAGACAGAACATGCAACATTTGTCTTTCTGGGTCTGGGTTACTTCACTCTGCATGATCTTTTCTATTCTAGTTCTGTCCATTTTACCTGAAAAGTCCACAACTTCATTTTTCTTCACACCTTAATAGTATCCCATAGTATATATGTACCATTTTTTCATTGAAGGACATTTAGCTTGTTTCTTTTTCCTTGCTATTGTAAATAGAGCAGCAAAGAACATGGCTGAGCAAGTATCTGTGGAGTAAGATGGCAAGTCCTTTGGGCATATGCCAAGGAGTGGTATAGCTGGGTCATATGTTAGATTCATTTTTAGCTTTCTGAGAATTCTCCACACTGATTTCCATAGTGGCTGAACCAGTTTGCAATCCCACCAACAGCAAATGAGAGTTACCTCTCCCTACACTCCCTTCATTATTTGTTGTAGGTTGTTATATTGCTATTTGTCATTCTGGCTGGGGTAAGATGAAATCTCAAATTTGCTTTGATTTGCATTTGCCTAATTGCTAGGGATAATTAACGTTTTTTAAAAATATTTCTTAGCCATTTTTTTCTTTATTTGACACCTCTCTCTCTCTCTCTCTCTCTCTCTATCCCTCTCTCTCTCTCTCTCTCTCTCTCTCTCTCTCTCTCTCTCTCTCTCTCTCTCTCTCCAGGGCCAGGGCCCATTTTTCCTTTTGTTTGATAAACATTGTATTTTTTTTTTAGTTTTTTAAATAGCTAGTCCTCTGCAGATCTATAGCTGGCAAAAATTACCACCAATTCTGCAGACTTCATCTTCACCTGGTTGATTGTTTCTTTCACTGTGTAGAAGCTTTTCAGTTTTATGAAGTCCTACTTGTTAATTGTTGACTCTAATTCTTGAACAAACAGGAAGACTTTGTCTACACCTCTATCATATAGGGTATGTTTAGGTTGTTGATCTCTTCCTAGTAGTTTGGCTAAATCTAAAAATCCATGCATTTCTTGTAGTTTTTTGTCAGTGTAATGAAGTACAGGCTTTAAAAATATTCCCTGATAATATTCTGAATTTCTTTGGTGTCTGTTGTAATGTTCCCCATTCACTTCTTATTCTGTTCTCTCTGTTTTTGTTAGTTGGGCCAAGAGTCTGTTGTTCTTGTTTATCTTCTTAATGAACAAGTTCCTAGGGTCACTGGTGTGTGTGCCTGTGTGTGTGTGTGTGTGTGTGTGTGTGTGTGTGTGTGTGTTATTTTCTTTGTTTCTACTTTGCTGACTTCTGCTCTTATTTTTGTTACTTCTTGCCATCAGCAGGGTTTGGATTTAGTTTGTTCTTATTTTTTGAGAATTTTGAGTAGCATTATTAAGCCATTTAGTTGTTCTCTCTTTTTTTTTTTTTTATGTTTTTAATGTATGCACTTGGAGCTATAAATTTCCCTCAAATGATTGCCTTCAATATGTTCCAGGGGTTTTGTGTTCTCATTTTCTCTTAGTTCCAGGAAATATTTTATTCCTTTCTTGATATCTTCTTTGACCCATCCATCATTTACTAATGAGTTGTTTCATCTTCATGAGTTTGTGTATTTATGTTTTTGCTGCCAACTTTAAGTTTTATTGTATTCTTGTCAGATAGGAGTGACTTCAATCTTTCTAAATTTGTAAAGATTTGTTGTGTGTCTCATGATATGTTCTATTTTAGAAAGGCTTCTGTGTGATCCTGGCTAGAATGTGTATTCTTTAGTATTTGTATAGAAAGTTATGTAGATATCTGCTAAGTCCATTTGATGTACTATGGATTAATCTTGATGTTTCTTTGCTTAATTTTTCTCCAAGTGACCTGCCTATTGAAAAAATGGGGTACTGAAATCACCTATTAGTGAGTTGATGTTAACTTGTGTCTTTCTTTCCAGTAGTAGACTTTTTCATATAATTGGGCTTCCTAAAGTTTGGTGCATACATGTTTAAGATAGGATTGTCTTCTTGGCTAACTGTTCCCTTAATTAGAATTTGGTATCTTCTGGTTAGCTTCAGTCGAATATTTTCTCAGATATTAGGATAGCAATGTCTCCCTGCTTCCTGGTCCCATTTGATTGGGGCACTTTTGTCCTCCTTTTTACTCTAAGACAATACCTATCTTTAAAACTAACATGCTTCTTGTAGAAAACAGATAGATGAATTTTGTTTCTTAATCCTTTCAGTCATCCTGAGTGTTTTGGAGAATTGAGGCCATTGATAATTGAGATGTGTGTTAATGGTGGTCATTGTGTTATTAACTTTTTTGCATTGTTGTTTGCACTCTTAGTGGTAGTTTGTATTTTATTAGCTATTGCTCTTCTTTCTTTCTAGAAACTCTCGCTTTGCTCACTCCTCTCTTCAGCCCAAAGTCATGCTCCTTGTATTTGTTCTCTTTAGGTTTAGATTGTTGGATACAATTTTTAGGCTGTTTATGTTGCAGAAAAATTTTTCTTTATCTTTCAATTATGGCAGATAGCTCTGCTTGGTTTATTATTCTATTCTGGCTGTCATGTCTTTCAGGATGGGGAATGCATTGCTCCAGGCTCTTTTGGCTTTCAAAGTTTCCATTGAGAAACCAGCTGTTATTCTGATGGGTTTTCCTTTATATGTAACTTGCACTTTTTTTTCCTCCTGCAGCCTTCAATACACTTTCTCTGTTATGTATATTTAGTGTTTTGAAGATGCTATCTATGTCTTGGGGATTTTCTTTTATGGTCTCCTCTATTTGGTGTTGTTTTCTTTCACCAACTTCTGTCTTCTCCATCTACAGTGGAGCAATAAGCTCTGGGGACAGACTCCAGCTTTCACCCTCACACTGAGCAGGCATTCTTAAGAGATACTACAAGCAATTCAGTGGCTGCAACTACACACACTGGTGACAGAGCATCCAAAAGTTCCCCAATAAGCTCTTTACAAATGACCCAGGTCTGTCCTTCCTCAGTCTAAGGGAATTGAGAGGGTATTCTGTCTGTTTTATTTCATCTGTGAAATACTAGGATTTGCAGTCAAACAGATCTGGACCTAAAACTCTACTTGCCACTTACTGCTGCTGAATTTGACTAAACTCCTTAGTTACTGTCTCAATTTTACTCTGTAAGATAAGAAATGTATAAAATGTGGTAACCACAAAGCTGAGATAGGGCAAGTAATTTTACTTTCCTGACCTTCATGCCCAGGACAAAAATAGATGCACGTTGTCAACAAGAGAAAATGTGAGTCGACTGTGTGTATAAAATTCTTCCTCTGATGTTTACAATGCCTGGTATGTAAAAGGTTGCCAAAAGCCAACTATTACTGTCAGTCTTGTTCTTCATTGGGAGACTGGCGCGAAAGTACCAGGTGAACTGCTTACATGTCTGACTAGCATGGAAGGGCCCTGGCCACCCACTCTGCCCCCACAGCAACCCATCAGCTCTTTCTCCTGGAGTTTATTCCCTGATCTTTCTATCACCATCCTTGAGCATCTCTACAGTTCCTTGTAGGTGGAAGTTTCTATCTTACAAATTGCTCCCAAGTAACCATACAGAGGTTTAATATTAATTATAAATGCTCAGCCCATAGCTCAGGCTTGTTACTATCTAACTCTTACATTCAAATTAACCCGTATTACTTATCTATGCTTTGCCATGTGGCTTGGTATGTTTCTCAGAATGACATGCCACTCTTGCTTTTCTCTGCATCTGCTTGTCACTCCACCCTTCTTCCTCCCAGCATTCTCAGTTTGGCTCTCCCGCCTAGCCTTATCCTGTTCTACTATTGGCTAGTCAGCATCTTTATTAAACTACTCATAGCAACATATATTCACACAATGTAAAGGAATATTCCACAGTTCCTCCATTTATGGTTGTGGGAACACCACTCTAAAATTACTGCAGATCAAATATATTTCTTTGGTATATTTTGAGCTGCTTTCCCTGGGAAATATCGGACAGCAGGAAATCTCTGAAAATCTGGTCTTTTATAAAGCACTGTGCATGTCTAAAGTAAATCTACATTAGTAATTTGTCTGGATTGAGGAAGAGATTGCTCTGGATAATCTTTTTACCTGAGAAACTAGACAGGCATCCCTGTGTTTGTATCCTCTTGGGCTCCTATAGTTTATATGGCTGCTACCCTCAGAAGACTTTTTGTAGCTCTAGATGTTTCTACTAACTCCAATCACATGCCCTTCTTTGTGAGATGCCTGTGAGCATGCATTTGATTAACATGGCTTTCTTCCTCTTATCTGTACCTGTCAATCAAATTCACAACTGACTTAAAGAGCCTGGACAGACCCTTTTTCCCATACCCGTCCATATACTATATAAAAATCAAGAAGTATGATTAATTCTGGGAAGGCAGGCTTGCCCCTGGAAATTATTTATTTATCCCATTTGATATTTCTTGTACTGTGGAAGGTCTCTGTGAAATTCTTTTCCTATATACCATTTGTTCATCCAGATAGAGAATGGATTTCTAGAGCCAAAGTACATATCTGCATTTATTTTTTTCCTCAAACAAGTAGATACCCTAGGTGCTAAGAAAGAAAGAAAAATTAAACAAAGAAATGGCTCAGTCAGTAAAGATGCTTCTTGCCTGACCATTATGATTCAAGCCTGAAGGCAGGGGTTCAAATCCTCAGAACCCACAAAAAGGTAAGAAGTGACTCTGCAAAGTTGTCCTTGGGGACCTACATAAGTACACACACACACACACACACACACACACACACACCATATACACATGTACACAGTAATAATAAATATGACTTTTTAAAAGAATCTAAAATAAAAGTACCTTTAAAGGGGGGCATACTCACAGGCTGGGGAAATGCTTAAATTAAGTAAAGTGTTTGTCTCACAAGCATAAGGGCCTAGGTTCAAATCCTCGACCCCCACATAAAACAGTGGCCATGGCAGCATGCATCTGCAATGGAGAGGGGTGGGGTGGGGGAGAGACTGAGGGTTCCCAGTGCTTGCTGGCCAAATATCACAGCAGAAACAGTAAACTTGAGGTTCACTTGAAAATGCTGTCTCAAAAACAAAGTGGCATACAATTGAGGAAGACAACTGATTCTGACCTCTGTCCTACAGGGTCTCTCTCTCTCTCTCTCTCTCTCTCTCTCTCTCTCTCTCTCTCTCTCTCTCTCTCTCTCTCTGTCTTCCTCTCTCTCACACACATGTATACATGTATATCCAAACTCATGCATGCATGCATACACACATATACATGTACATATGCACCCACACATGGTCTCTCTGGTCATTGTCCATTCTTACTATTTTGTCAGCAACAGCTCCTTTGGTTGTCTGTCACCCCCTCTCACCTGAAATGATCCCATGATGCACTGTAATAACTATGTTCTTCATCAAATATGAATTCATTCAATGGAGACCACAAGGACCAGGGAACCCAAAAGAGACCACATTGAGACTGTGCTGACACTCGGCATCAACAGTTTTCCGTTCAGCACTTCTTGTCTTCAGTTCAAGTCTGCACTGTTTATCCTAAGGCTCTGTCCTCTCGAGCTTTTTCCTCCTCCACAAAATAGATGTTCTTGTGTTCTCAGGAATGGACTTGATAAACTACATCCTGATGTGTCTAAAATGGCAACAAAGACTCCTGAGCTGCCCTTCCCAAGTTTATTGGTTTTGTAGCTCAAATTAAAGCTAAATGCAAAAGAAATTTGTCTCTAAATTGTGACATTCAGTTGGAGCGTTATGTGGCATGCTTTCAAAAGCAGAACAGGCTATTTGATATCAGAGACAACTTTAGCAAATTCAAGAATCCTGGTTGCTACAAGCAGCTGATCCCTGAGGAGAAGCTTCTATGTAGAAGTGGCAAGTCACGCTGATGACAAAGCTGACTCCCATCATGAGCATGTCTCTGCCCAGTCACAAGAGTGTGTATGCATGCACACATACTCACTAAGGAAACTGCTATGCTATGCAATGCTGGAAAAATATCCCACAGGGAGGCATCTGAAATGAGAACCCCATGGAGCACCACCAAAGCTTACCAGCTGGGGCAGAAACCCTCCAGGTGCCAGTGGGAGCATCCTTCCTTCAGACCCAAGTCATACCACAGCAGGATTCGCCTGTTACTAGGCAACAGTGCTCCCCCACCTCCACCCTTGCCTCTCAGTCCCCAGGGCTCCCGCCCTGGAAAAGAAGAGTAAATAACATAGTAGTGTCTTCTTTTGCGCCTCCAAATCTTCACCGCTCAGAAGGCAGACAAGCTCCCCTTTGCCTTGGCCAACTGTGTGAAAGCTGGCTCGGAGAGAAGATGACAGCACAATGGGTCAGAAATAGCAAGGGCAAGGCAGCAGCCCCAAAGCGACCTTCCCTCCCTCCGCGCCTGTGAGATTCAGGGTGAGATTCAGGGTGCTTTAAATGTAAGTCAAATGTCAGAGAGCTTGATTTGAGTCAGAAGAGAGCAGTGAACTTGGGCTTCCTGCTCCTGGTTGAGGAGAGGTGGAAAGGATGAGAGAACTTCACTTGTTTTTAGTTGTAGATGGCTGTTTTAGGATAGATAGGAAGCTTGCTACTCCACACAGCCCTTAATGCAGAGCAACCCGCCAGAGCAGTCAGCCTGCTGAACCCTGTGTAGACCATCACAACAGAAATCCTGGCCTCCAGGATTTTAAATAATCAAGGCTTGTCGGTACCAATGATGCTCAGTCTCTGAAGCCCCATGAGGTTAAAAAAAAAAATGTCCAATGCAAGGTAACAAAGAGATTTACATTCATAACCCTTCAGAGGAACAAAGCAGGCAGCTGTGGCTTTTGGAAATGGGTGGCCTGTGGCCCATCTGAAAAACCTCTTGTCACCTGACTGGCGATCCATGCCCCAAATCAGACTTCTTTGGATACACCAGCACATGTGTGCAGGAAAGATAATGTTAATGTCACTCCTTATTTATTTCCCTGTCTACGAAAATGCCCAGTTATCAGGATTTAATGACTCTCTGAAATAAAGCTATTTTAAAACATTATCCATGATGCAAATGAGTCACTAAAAGCTGTTGCTATGACCTTTCTCTGTTGCTGGGTAGATGTTTCTAAATCAGCACCAGGGACCCCATACTTCACAGATAACATCTGTTGTTCACCTTAGCTCTGGGGAATAACAGACCTCAGAATGGTTCAAAGGTCCTTAAAGGGCAGACTCTCTAGTTACATGGAACTCTAGCATTGCCTTGCAGGCTGAGACTTTCCCTCCTTGGAGACACTGTCTATAGTCTCTAGTTATCTTATGAGGCAGCCCAAGTGGCTTAGTAACAAGGAAACCTATGCCCAGAGAATCTGTCCCTGCTTTGTTTCCACTAAAAGCTCCAGGTACAGGGGACTCCAGCAGACAAGGTCAATCAACAATGAGTCCCCAAGGCTCTTATCATCAATTTAATCAGAACTTAGGAAATGTGTCCTCTAAAAGTCCTGCTTTAGCTTACCTGTCCCTGATTCTATGGAGTCCATTAACCAGATAGAAATTCACCCTCTGTGTTTGTCACTTTACCAAAGTGCAAGAGATAAACAGCACTTGAGAGACTGAGGCAGGAAGATCTACAGCTTGAAGCTTTGTGTGTGACACTAGCTCATGATCAGCTAACCTGTTGCTTTGAGCCTTTGGCAGCACAGTGTGGAGGAAACAGACAGTGAAGGAATCCACCCAGCTCACTGTAGGGAGACAGCAAAAGCTGGCCGACCAATATCTCCTCCAAAAATACACCTCGGTCACCTCACTTCTCACTGGGTCCCATCTCTTAGATCAATACTACAGGCTAGAGCCCCTGTCTTTGACAAATGGCTGTTAGAGTGCTGTGTTCAAACCCACACACCCTTGAATGCCAATGAGCAGAGGCAGGATAGTCTGCCACCAAAATAGTGAGTCTGAGCTGAGCTTTCATGATTGTCTAGAACTCTCAACCCAAACCATAGCTCCCATTCTGAGATTAGGGAAAGTGGGTTATTCAGTATCGGACCTACTTTTTCCTCCAGGAAACATACCAATTTCTAACCCTCTATGACCTCAGTGTCCCATCACCCATTTCTCCTCCATGACACCCAAGGACTCCATCTTGATTTACCTCAGTTTGTTCAACAGCTTGAAAAACTGGTCAAGGGTTTATTGATGAAACTCTCCATGAGGCCTGGGCCTCCATGGAAGAACACACTTCCCCCTGCTCTGCTCCAACTGCCCAACACAGCTGTCTTTCTCATTTCGTCTTCTGCTACGAAGCTGAACTACACTCTCCACTGGAGAGCTCTTGTAGATCCTGCTGGGTGAATGGACCTAACACTGCATATCACTGTTTGACCACCTTATTTTTGTCATGCCTAAGGCAGGAATGGAATATTAGGTACTGTGGATCCCTTACACAGGAACTGACTGGAAAGAGGTGTCCCTTGAACTCCCACAGACTGAAGAGTCTCCTCCTTTGGTGCCACAAAGACAAATCCATTATTAACTCAGCCTCTCACTGGAAAAAAAAAAAAAAACAAAAAAACAAAAACAAAACAGGGATACTTTAACTAAGTTGACCTGACTTCAACCTGAGTATGCTTTTGCTTTTGGCTAAATCTATCCCAACAATTAGCATTCCAACCAAAGACCTCTGAAGTTTAGCATCCTATGAAAAGCCATACAAAACATCCCTCACCCTGATGCTGGTGTTCCCAGAACCCAAAAGGAAGGATCAGTTCCTAACAGAGCTCATACTCTGTTGGCATACTAATTAACACTGATTAATCATCTTCATTAGGTGTGATAATGACTGTGAGAGAAAAGATTAGAAAAAAGGTTTTGCCCTCAGAATGTGCCATGCCCATATCAAGCCTTGCTGTAACTCATGAGATTAACCCTGCCTACACTCAAATCTTTAACACAGAGACTCTACTCTACTGTTGAGCTGTTGCTGAAGCCCTGGATGGTATCAAAAAAGGTAAATGTTACAGCTAAACCCTGTAACCAGATCTAGATAATCATAATGAAATTAGTTGACAGGGGCCCTAGCAGTGAGGCTTTATAACCATTTAGCAGTTGAAATACAATGTATCCCTCTGTGTTAATGATAGAAATACAATGTATCCCTCTGTGGTAATTGCCAGGTCCAAAGAAGGTAGGAAACTCAATCACAGGTGGAAGCTGTTTACAGTCCAGACTCTTGATCAGCCAGATGTCCCAGAGTGTTCTTCCCTGCTCTGGGTTGGTAAGCCCATCCCTCTCCTTGTCCAGTCCCCAACTACAGCGGTCCTTCTCTATTTCCTTCTCCCCATGTTACAATCATAACTCACTGTGTACAGAATCCAGAACCACCTTCTACCTCCACCCTCCAGTTCCTTCCTTGACTAGTCTCCTGTCTCCACCCTACACCATTTCAACATAGCAACAGAGAAATTCTTCTTATGAAACAGCCTCCCACATCACTCTTCTGCTCCAAACCCCACACCATCTTCTTGTGGAAATGGCCTCGGAGACTGTGATTGCCCTCTCTCGTTCCTCCCTTTACTTCACCCTTACCTCCTAAGGTCACCACTACCCCACACCCCCAACCCCAAACCCCCTAACCCGCCACCCCCGCTGCTGGCTTTTTCCTGTTTCTGGGACACTTTGGGGGCACTTCCACCCCAAGACCATTCATGTGTATCATCTTCTCCCTTGGGGTGCCAACCAAAAGACCACCTTTTCCTGTTCTGTGATAGGATTCTCTTACCAAAGCAACTTAAGTAGGCTTAATTCAGCTCAGTTTCACAATAGGGAAGCCACTGCCACAAGAGCTTGGGAGAACCTATAGGCCAACCAAATACACACAGACTTCCACTGAAACTCACTCCCTAGGTGACTCTACAGTGTATCAAGTTGGCAATGAAAACTAACCATCTTCAGCAAATCCTACCAGGTGTGCACCACCACAACTGGCCAATCATAGCTCTATTTAAAATGGCCTCTTTAGCTCTGCATTCCCAAAGCCATTCTCCAGATCTCTTTTCTCCTTTGTCATGGCAATTATCACCTAATGTATTTCTGCAATTTACTCGTATGTTATTTTTATTATTCATAGTCTGGATTTCCCCACACACACACACTAAAAGGTAAGTCCAATGAGATCAAACATCTTTGAATTGTTCATTGCTTACCCAGAGCAGCAGAAATGAAGCCAGGGGCATAGTGGAAGGTAACCTTACTAATATTAGTAAGTTCCAAGAACAGTTAAGAGTTCACAGCTGTCTATGGCATCTGTTAGAAGCAGGGACAGATTAGGTAAGAATGATTGACAAAAAGGCTACACAGAGTATTCAGTGTATAGCGTGAAGAAAGCCTTAACAATATAGGAAACTGCAGAGAGCTGAGGAGGGGTATTCCTGGGGAGGGTAACAGGGTGTCTTGGCTATAGAAGTGCTGTAGAGGACAGTAGGACAGATCTGTGAGACACAAGGCGGGGTGAGTATCAGCAGGAAGGTGACAGAGAAGTTGGGTGCATATATCACCTTAAATCACTGTTCTGCTGCCTGTACTCACTGAAGATGTTACGATGAGCTAGAGGTCTTGGGGTTTATTCAAACACTTCTAGCCTACAAAAATATAAACAGGGACTGTTCAACAAGACAGCATTGACCCTCACAGGCTGCCAGCCTAAAGGGCTTGGCTATCCCCCACACTCAAACCTTCTGGGGGGAGGCTTGGATCAAGTGTGGATCCATGCTCCTTGCCTCACTCTTAAACACTAAACATTAACACTGTGCAGCTCAGTTCTTCCTCTGTACTTAAACACCTTCTACACATCATCCCCATCCCTGGCACCCAGTGGCCCTTCTAGGCTCTCGGGGCATTTGTTTTTGCCCTCCTTAGCAAGGCATTTGATGCCTGTCCATGTGGGGTCATTGACCACCTTGGGCTCTCTCATGACTTCTGCACAGTTTGAGCATCAGGAAGTTCTGAGCCAGATGCTTTTTCAGGGGCAGGGTCAAGAGGACCCACCACAACATCTCTTCCAGTAGCTAAAGCAACACCCCTGGGCACTGTGAAGGTCCATTAGAGTAGGAGGGTGTGTAATAAGTCCTGGAGAAAGTATTTTCAATTGTTTCTATTTTCTAACAAATGGAGAAAATATACACTGGTGTGTCCCTGCAGGAGGGAGCAATCAGCATTAGTCTTCTCTGATTCCCCCCAGGAAGGCTGCTGGAGCCTCTCTCAAGGAGGCAGCTGACTCACCACATCTCCTTCTCATGCTGCCCCTCACTCGCCTCCCAGGCCAAAGTTACAAAGGCCACTTGAAATTTTGAGTACACTCCTTTGCACCATTCCTGGGTAGCTGAGCAGAGCAAGCTAAAACCTAATTTACCAGTGACTGTACTTTTGCAGATGCATGATTTGGCTACCAGAACTAGTTTTTAGTGAGTTTTCCTGTCAGTGGCCTAAGGCCTTTACTTGTAACTCTTGGGCCCAAGTGGCCTGGAAGGCCAGGTGTGACTCCTCTCGGTAAATAACCAGAGAAGGTAGTGTTTATAATAAGAAGGAACCTGCTTCCCCTTGGTGTTGTTTTCCTGACTAGAGATCCCAGCCAGGCATAGAAGAGCGTCAGGGAATGAGAGGAAGCCCCAAAAGATGAGCGCTGTCAGCTTACCTTCTGCGGGCAGCATTTGTCCATGCCTCACTTAGGAACTGGCCATTGCAGCTCTGTCCCCCAGTAAAACCCAAAGAAATACAAGAATACCCATGGATAGAGCTGGAGTTTTACCTTCTTGGCCCTGGCTTTCAGTTGAGTCTCTCCCTAGGGTCCTAGGGTTTCTTCTAAGGAAATACAATTGACCCTTCATGTCCCAGAGTCCCTGAGCAAATCTGTCACCTCTGGTCCACATAAAAGTTCTGGCTCAATTCCAATGTATCCCTTAGTCTAAGCCTGCCCCTGGCCAGCTTCACTGGGTGGGAGGGAGACCAAGAAGCATACAAGCTTGTTCAGGACTGAGAATGTGTTAAAAGAAGGAGCAATTAACAAGTATCCATCTGAAAAAATAAACACAAGTTGAAATATCATTTGCAGTGGTTACTTTTAATGTCACCTTGACACGCTCTAGAGCAGCAGTTCTCAACCTGTGGCAGCAACCCCTTTGGGTGCCAAATGATGCTTCACGGAGGTCACACATCAGATATCTTGCATCAGATATTTATATTATGTTTTTTAACAGTAGCAAAATTCCAGTTGTGAAGTGGCAATGAAAATAATTTTTTGGGTGGGGGTCACCTTGACATGGGCAACTGTATTAAAGGGCCACACACATCATTAGGAAGATTGAGAACTACTGCTCTAGAGTAAACTGGGCAGTAAGCCCCAGAGTGAATCTATATCGGGTTGGCCTATGGCACATCTGTGACATACTGGTTGACTCCTTTAATTGATGCAGGAAGACACAAACTGAAATTGAGTTGCACCGCTCCCTGGTTGGGGAACCTGAAGTGTGTAAGAGCAGAGAAAGGTAGCTGCCCATTCTGGGTTCACACACTCATTGCTCTCTGCTCTTGACTAGGAGTGACTAGTTGCTTCCTTTGCTTCCTGGAAATAATAGAGTACAGCTGGGAATCTACACTAAACCCTTTCTCCCCTAAGTTGCTTTTTGTCACAGTATTTCATCACAGAGACCAAAATGAAACTAGGACATCAGTATTTGCTGCCAACTGGGTAAAGAAAAATAAACGAGGAGTGTGTGTCTGGAGAAGCTGGATTTCAGTGGCAGCCTCTACTGGCAATAACAATACTAGCAATCACAGAGGGAACTTCCAAGGAGGGAAACATAAGAGGAAACTCTATGTGTGTATACGTGTGTGTGTGTGTGTGTGTGTGTGTGTGTGTGTGTGTATTTGTCTACTTACATGCTTCATGGGCCATTTGTAAAGGACGGAGGTCCTGTAGGCAGCTGGGCACAGACTGTGAGTCAAAGGGCAGCTAAGTCCTTTCTTCTGTAGGCACTATAAATTCCGCCCACAGTTCTGGAATAAGTTAAAGCAATAGAGGAGGCCACTGTGCCACTCTCCTGAATATCCCTCAGGCAGGACAGGAGTTCTCTCAAGACTTGCTTCACATGTGTCCACTGTTGATGCGGGATGGACCATAGGGAAGCCAGTCTTCCAGAGGACCCAAGTTCTGTTCCCAGCATCCATGTTGGGCAGCTTCAGAACTGACTAGAACCCCAGCTTCAGGGGATCTGATGCCCTCTTCTGGCTTCTACTGGTATCTGTGCACTTGCAGTATTTATGTGTATGTGCACACACACACAAACACATATACACACAATAAAGGCATGTGTCTGTGTGTATATTTACTTTAAAGACACACAGAGAAGGATGGCTGTCTACAGGCCCTGGAAAGATCACCAGGTCCTGCCCTTGCAGCCTTCAGGAAGAATTGCCCTGCCAACACTTTGTCTTAAGTTTCCAGCCTTTAGAACTACAAGAAGGCAAATTCCTGCATTGAAACAGCTGTTTTGTGACATTCTATTGCTGACATCATTCAAGATCTTGTCCACAACCATAGAACCCCAGGAACTTCCACAAGGTGACTTTGCACAATACCTTTGGATAGCCTGGCACAAGTGATGACTGACATTCTGCCCTCTTGCTAGATGTGAGCTCTGAGGGTAGGAACTAATTAAATTTTGCACTGTGCCTGGACATAGTAGATTCTTAGGATTTTTTTCCTTGTTACCATTAAAAGCTCTTTAGCTGCTTTTGTTCCTAATTCCTAAAACGGAAAGAAACAAAAACACAGATGGGGTTGAGTACATTCAAGATTTTTGCTTATAGTTTAGATATTTAACTATAAAAGTGTGTGTGTGTGTGTGCACGTGCATGTGTGTGTGTGTGTGTGTATGTGTGAGAGAGAGAGAGAGAGAGAGAACCTGGGGATGAGGAAAGCGTGTTTTCTCCTAGTGGGTGGCGAGATAAAAATCAGCATCATGCCAGCATTATAGCTGATGTTAGAGCTATTCATAGACTTGGCCATGGTCATGTCAGAGATTTAAAAGAAGCCAAACATCTGGGTTCATTCCAAAGCAGCGGAAGAGCCAGAGCCCCACCACATCCATCTCTACAAAAGCTACAATTTACCTAAACTAAACACAATCCTGGCCCAGGGACCCCAGGGACCTCATTCTGCAAGTATTGCAAAGACAACATCACACAACAGCCATTGTGTTTTCAAGCCCCCAAGTGAATGAACGAAAGACCAATGGATGGAGGGACAGCTCAGCTTCTGCATGGAGAGCCTCCATTCAGTCTGCAGACAGCTAGTATCAATGGGAAAAGGTGGGAACCAAAGTTAGGGGCCCAAATGGCTTCCCAGCTCATGTTATAAGAATGAATTTAAGTAAATTTAGAGCTCTTGGAACTGAGAAAGAAATATCTGGATTCCTATAATATCATGCAAAACTAAAGTAAGTGTGCTCCACTTTCAGCAGCAAAACCAATATATTTTTTAAGTTCCGATTTTAAATATGCTATACATATATACACACACACACATATATATGTGTGTAAATATATATATATATATATATATCATGCATATATAACAGAACTCTACCCCACAGCCTCAGTTTTATCCAAAGAGAGATGCCTAGTGAGCAGCACTCACCTGGGCTGCAGAAACTCAGAAACACACTGGGTGTGTAGGACTCTGTTGTACAGCCTGTCCCATTGGTACACTTAACCTAGTATGGAATTTACAAATGGCATTCCGGTACCGCCTCCACACAGGCACAGGTGTGCTAGGTGAAACACATCTGTGGTGCCACCCGAGCTGGGGAGGATTGTTTGTTTCCTGGGAGATGCAGCTCTAGTCCATTGTCTTTGCCTGAGTGCTTTCTTACATCACCTTGCATCTCCAGCCCCCGTGTTCTATTAGCATTGTGTAGGCAGGGCTGTTTTTTTTTTTTTTTTTTTTTTTTTTTTTTTTTACAAAATCTCTTCCTAGCTTCCAGTGACAACCTGATGGAAAAGGAACAGTGGTCCCCAGTCTAACATGGCCTTGGTAGTGACTAGCATGCTGATGCTGCAGAGCTATCATGTCTGTGGCTTCTGGAACAGAATGGACGTCTAGGCAGAGAGAAAGTGGGAAGCAGCTGCCCACTGTACCCAGTACTTAGTACTACCTCCACCACTTCTCTCTCCTCATCCCACATGTCTGTTTCTATTGCCAAAACATTCTTTCTTCCACACGGGCCAGGGAGGATTAAGAGGTATGCTGACCCAAAGCCAGGCTTGCAAGGAATCCATGCCAGGACTGATCCACAGACAAGGCAAGAACATAGGCCACTGGATCGCATTCTCTTTCTATCACTGTGTTATCATCAGTAAATAAGGATTAACCACAAAATATTTGTAAACTATAAAAAGGAGAAAAAATATATATCTTCCATAATCTCAGGACCCAGACAGAACTCCCTTTACAGTGGTGTCTGAGCAGCATCCATGACAGCTCAAGGGCCATTTCTCTTACAGCTTCATGAACACAAGCTCACTTCATTAATGTCCTTCCAGGAGCTGGCTAACTGTTGTATGAATGTGACATGATGTGCATAATGGACTAGTTGCCTTCTTCCAGGGTGTGTCCTAGTTTCATTCTGGTACTGTGATAAAACACTTCGAACAAAAAGAAACTTGGGGAAGGAAGGGTTTACTCGGCTGATACTTCCGGGTCACAGACCATCATCCAGGGAATTCAAGGAAGAAGCATAGGGAAGCACTGCTTGTTGTTCACTTGTATGGTCCAGGGTCACCTGCCAGAGGATCGCTGAAACACTCCCAGTCAGCAGGGTCCTCCTGTGCCACTTAGCAACAAAGACATGCTTTGTCTTAGAAATCACAGACTTGCCCACAGGCCAATCTGATCTTGGCAATTCCTCACCTGGGGTTTCTCTTTGGGTGACTCTAGACTGTGTCATGTCCATAGTTAAAGCTACCCAGGACAGGAACCTTGAACAGTTTCCCAAGACATCATGGAAGACTACAGTGAGCAATATCACAGACATATACTTTCCTGATTATTTCCTTAGGGCAGAAACCTAAAAGTAAGTTGAAAAGTACAAAAATCCTCAAAACCCAGACTTTCCAGAAAGTTGCCCCTACCATGTCTCTGAGACATCAAGAAATATATTTCTTAACCCTCAATGATTTTTATAGCTTGCAACATTTCATCCCATTTCCATATTAATTAATATCTTCATCATTGTTATTATTGGAGTTATTACCGGTAATAGTACATGACTTGAATTACCCTCCCTCTCCACCACACCTGTGAAGCAGCCCGTCCCCCATCCTCGCTCCACAGAGGAATGACTACCACTAGAGTGACTTGACAATGTGATTCGAGCCACTTTAGAGCCAGCCCCCAAGCCTGATCTGAGCCACTGCAGCTCTGAGCTGAGTGCTGTGAAGTCAAACATTCCTCTCAACTATGCTTCATCTAGTTTCCCCATGGGGGGTGGGGACCCTCAGTGTTTGGATGCTTTAATGCTACTCTATGAGATTTCCACGTCTCCTGACTCTCCCCGAAACCACTACGCATCTCCTGCAGCCATTAAGAAGCAGTGTCTTCTGTAAACATGGGAAGGATTTTAAACAGACTTGGCTGAT
The DNA here is from genome assembly GCF_943737965.1 of Phodopus roborovskii. Classification (NCBI taxonomy): domain Eukaryota; kingdom Metazoa; phylum Chordata; class Mammalia; order Rodentia; family Cricetidae; genus Phodopus; species Phodopus roborovskii. The sequence continues at coordinate 19,496,996 of NW_026126409.1, read as the reverse complement.
GCCTCCTGCAATGACAAGCACACTGAAGTTTTGACAGCTTCCATGGGAAAATCTCAGTGAGGTCAGATCCTGTGGAGCAGGTCAATGAGGCCAGAAATGCAAGCTCCTTTGGAAACACAGTTCTGGCAGCAAGGAGAACATCTTACAGATATCACAATCCTTTCCAGAAGGAGGTAGAGTGAGAAATCATGTATTCTCCTTACATGGAGATGGGAGCAACACAACATACCAGGGATAGTGTGTGCATCACCATCCAGACACTGTCCATCACTTCCTCCCCTCAGAGGCTTGAGGTAACACCCCATCATTTCCTCAGCCTGAAGGGCAGAAGGATCTTAAGGGGAAGAGACCTGAAAGTCACCCCCTGGCACTGACCACTCAACACAGGCCAGGGCTCAGGGCATGTCACTACTCCTAAGTGGCACACTTGCTTATCAATGTGTGTTGTGGAAGACGTCCACAGCAGCATAGAGCATCCCTAGGCAAGCTTCACAGATCGCTTTGCACCACACAGCCAATCATTTGCTTGGTGCAGCTCAAGCTGGTGAGATGGACGGGATTTTCCCAGAAATCATTTGACCGCTATGAGAAGTCTATGTTCCTGCTGCCCTAAGCATTGCAGTGATTTTGATCACCTTTACTTTCTCTCAGCATTGCGGGCCCTGCAGCTGAAGGACTTCCAGGTTCTCATTTTAAAGGTACTACACTATTTGGCAGTACCACTCTGATCCCATACTGTGCCCTTCTTCCAAAAAAAAAAAAAAATCACAACGGACCAGCAATTGTTGGGAGAATATATCTGAGCTTTGAATTGGAAAAACAAAAACAGGCATTTACGCCTTCTTCACTCATCACTCAAGACGCTGCACAGCAGAGCTATGTGTAATCCATGACCCCAGTCTACTACCCTGCTCCATCCTTAGAGTTACCTACTACCCTTTAGTAGCTTGCCATAGACCCTGAGTGCTTAAGGTTAAGTACTTCACATCTGATACTCCGCCAATCACTACAACAAAACTCTCAGCCCCAAACCGGGCACTTGAAAGCTGATAAAACTGAGTTTGGTGGCTGGAGAGATGACTCAGAAGTTAAACAGTGTAACTCAGCTCGTCTGACTTCCAGGGTCACTGTATGTACATAGTACACATGCATGCATGCAGACCAAACAGTTCCACACATAAAAATTCAATAAAGCCAGGTGTGTGGAGCTACCAAGGATTAAACTGGGGTCTGACCTGTGTTATTCTGAGCTTCAATAAGAAAGGTATTCCTGGAATAGGATCTGGAGGGGGAATGGACAAGCCTTCCACCATGGTCCGTTATAAACTTCAAACTCATTGCCTCTGTCACTCATGCAATGACCTCAATTATAAGCATCTAATGCAGCATGTTCCATCCTTCAGAATCTAAGACACCCTATGCAGAAAAACTTATTCAGGCAGAGCCAGCCTCATGAGCATGCCCAGCTCTGTACATGACCACCCCTTTCCGGGCAGGTTCCCAGAGCTAGCCTTCCATGTAAAAAGAGGCTTATCCTCTCCAGCCTACTCCACTGTAGGGTCTGATCTCAGGCCCCTATATTGCTTTCATCGGCTTAGAAAGGGCCTGTTAGGTTTCCCATTTTGGAAGCAGACATGCTGACTTTGACCTCCACACAGTCCTGCGGTTACTATTTCCTCTCTCTGTACCTCTCGAGGATGACACTCTACCATAGAGTTGTTTATTTTCCCTGAACCCACTCCACCCAAAGGACCCTCATCAAGTAAGATCACCAGCCTCCATGAAGCCGCTGCTTAGCTCTCAATCCTTCTCTTGCAGCAACAATGTCTGACCCTGAGCGGCTCTGCTCCTGAAGGCAGTGTCCCCTCCCCTCCCCACTATCCTCACTACTACTCCTCTCCTTCTTGTTTCGAGGATAACCCTCAATATCTTACATCCAAGGGCAGAGAACTTTGGCCTATAGGTCAGATGGATTTGCAGTGGAGTTCTGCTATAACAAAGCCTAGCTTACTCATTTATAGCTGGCCGCGGCTGTTTTTGTGCTACGGGAGTCAAGTTAAACAGTTGCAGGGAACACAATGCGGCCTGCAAAGCCTTAAGTATTTACTGTCTGGCACTTTAGGAAGTTTGCCAGCTACTCTTCCTGATCTATAAATACTGCCATTCTCAAAACTCCATCTTCACCGCCTCTGTACCCAGGCTCTTCAGAGTGAGCTAATCTGGCCCCATGACCTGAAATGCTACGGGTGACCCCAAAGTCCTTCTCCAGCCTAAATCTTTTCCCTGGATTCCGGACTCACAACCCACCATCGCAGTGGACATTTTGATTGGATGTCTCATACTTCACAAAATGAACTCCTCACCCCCTTTGGTCTTACACTACTGACAAGGCTCCCTCTGTGAGCTTCAGCCACAGTTCAAGCCTGTTTCCTCTCCTGAAAAAGAAGGTGCTGTCAGAAAATGCTTACAAATATAAGGCAAGGGGCCATCCTAGACTCTCCATCTTTCTCCTGTGGAGCGTATCACACCTAAAAGTTTGCAGCTTGCAACTTTAAAAGAGGTCACCCTTAGGACCAGCTGAGATCTCTCAGTCATACCTAAATATGCCTCTGGGGCTTACTTCCTTACTCCCAACCTGGCCCCCAATTCTAAAGTTTGTTTTGTTTTGCTTTCTTATTGGCTAATAAATTTGAAAGCTCTATGTTCCCAACAGAAGGGGGAGAGTCGATAGAGTGGCAACAGTCCCAACTCTTCCTTTCCATCTTCCTGGAACCTTACAGGGCAATTCCTTTTCAACAGGAACAAAATCAAGAACACAGCAGAAGAAAATGAAAGCCCTTAAGATCCAAGCCCACCCCTGCCTCCGTGGTCTCCCTCCCTCTGCACCCCTCATGGCCATTCTGTCCCAGTCTACTGAACACAAAGACTTTCTAAGAGAGCAAGTCCTGTCACAACAGAGTGCCTGCAGCATGTCTTAACATCACCTCAATGCAGCCCACAGCCCCTTGACAATCAGAGATGCTCCTTGCTAGCTCTTGACTCCAGGCATAGAGTCCTTAGAGAATGCCTCTCCCACCATCCAAATTAGTCACATCCTTCACAGCTCAGTGTTCAGGATGTTTTGTCTCTGTGAGCCTCATGAGAGCACTGTTTCTCAGAACCTATACTCAACTTCATACAGTAGGGACTCAGCCTAAGGCTCCCTGGTACCCTTGTGATGTATTCTGCTATTGGCTGCCCCAAGTAGCCACAGGGCTACACAGGGTGCTAATTCATTCACATCCCTCCATTACCAAGCATGTACAGGTCCATGGGAAATCCTTGCTGCTGATAAGCCAGGTGCAATTTGCAGGCAGAATTCAGCAACCCTCACAATTCCATATCCATTCCCTATTGATTTCTTCCCCTGCAAAATGGGAAGAATACCTCGCCCACATCTGAGGCTTCCAAATAAAAAATACCACATAAATTTGGGCTCTTATTAAAATAAATAGAGCAACAAATTATGTACACACAACTCCTCAACCAGCCCTGCTTGCCGCAAGCCTGCCCACTCTTTTCCCAATTAAGCCTGCAGAAGCCCCAAGGTTATGCCCATGAGAGCCACCACAGGCCCTATAGTGAGAGGGTACCCCAGAGCCCTCGTGTGGCCCAACACACATCATGGAGCCAGCCAACTGTGTCTTCCACCCCAGGCAAGCTGATTTGGCTGCCCAGGGTTTATGCAACAGAGGAAATCACAGTGGGAAGTGAATACATTCTAGAAAACAAGAACAAATGAGACTCTCAGGCAGGATGCAGCCAGTGGGGTCGCATCTGACCCAGCACCCACAGCCTCTGCTCAAAGTAGAATGCTGTCAGCACGTTGGTTTGGTCTTAGCTAAGGAGAAGGTAAGGTGGCTCTACAGTGTCCCATGGAAATCGGGAGCATACAGAGCTCAGCACATCAGATATTGTGCGAAAACCATGGCATCAAACACCAGACAGCCTTTGGCTTGTACCTACCAGTGTCACTCAGGAGGTTTTCTACCCACATTAAGTCACAAGCCTCACTGAGCCTCAACTTTTCCACTTGTCATACTACTGGAAATTCAAACACAGGTCTGATTACTGTGACAGACAGGACCCGAACTGTAGTGATAAGGTGGGCAAGAAGTCACAAGCCCAGCCACCTGAAATGCCTTTTGCCTGAGCAGAGGAACAGAGGCTGAGCTCTTTAAGAGAAGTGCCTACTGGATTTCAGGGCTAGATCCACGGATCGCCTTCCCAAATGCACTGAGGACACGTGTGCCAGTTGTACAGAGTAAGCAGTGAGCCTACAATGTTGCTGTATGTTTAGTCACTGCTTGAATGGCTATGGTTGGAGCAACTAAATTAAGAAGAGCATTGATTATCTGAGGAAGAGGAGGCAGAAAGAGTTTAAGAGTCAGAGGGGATGGAGGACACCAAGGGAACAAGGCCTTCTAAACACAGCAGGACCTGTGCACATATGAACTCACCAAGACTGAGGCAGCACGCACAGGACCTGCAAAAATCTGCACCAGATGGGGTCCCAGTGTTGAGAGGAGAAGCAGACACACAGCCCCATCCCTAACTCAGGAGCCATCTCCACTTGATAACTATTTGCAAATGAAAACACTTTTCTCCAAGGGAGTCTCCCTGGGGAAACAAGCCACTCTCAAGGGCAGGCCCTGCGCCCGCAGTGGATGAGCAACACAAAAGGAACTCAATGATATGTTTTATGGATACTTTGCCTCATAATACTTTGGGTGTTTTTTTAAAGTCTTACTTGTGTGTGTGTGTGTGTGTGTGTGTGCATGTATGTATGTATGTATATATATTTGTTTCTGGTTTTGTATTTTTGTGGAATTTCTGAATATGTGAATTGTGTGCCTGTGCATCTTCATGTGTTTCTTGAGGATTTTTTCTCTTTGGCTTTGTTCAGTTTGTTTTTAGTTTTGATTTTGTTTCAATTTTTGGATACCTGGTTGTTTTCTAATGGGGGGGGGAATATTGTGAATGAGTAATTGAGATGAATCTGGAAAGGTTGGAGATGGTGAAGACCCTGATCAGAATATATTATCTGAGAAAAATCTATTTTCAACATGAAGAAAGAACAGCATTTCTAATTTGTATAATAAACTTTTCCTGTAAGGAATTTGGAAAACTCAAAAAGTATATAAGTGTGTGTGTGTGTGTGTGTGTGTGTGTGTGTGTGTGTGTATACATATATATGTATTTATCCACTTCCATGTTTTGATATTCTATTTCACTTTAACTGCAATTATACTCTATTTACTCTTCAGTCTCTACATAATAGATGTATTATTAGCACTTTCCATACCCTTATATATTATTCAATGTAGTTTTAATAGCTTCTTTGATTTCCATTTTATAGATGACCCATATTATATTTAATTAATCCCACACACAATGTTTCATTAGCATGAATAATGCTGAAAGGAATATCCCTGATTAGAACTACTTTGCACATCTCTGTTTATGTCTTTAGGGTTAATTCCTTAGAGAAGACCTGCTCACTGGTTTAAAGGGCAGTTTTTGAGACCTGCCTCATATTTTCAAATTATCTTCCACCAGTGGAGTATATAAATGTCTGTTGTTCTCTACAACACTGAATAGCACACTGATATTTTTCATTTTTTCTGACCTATTAGGTAGCTAGCAATATTTTGTTTTTAATTCTGTCTATTAACTACAAGGCTAGTGCATACTCCAGCCACTTATTTCTTTTCTATATGTTTTTGAAGTAGCTGTCCAGAAGTCTTTGCCAGTGTTTCTATCAACAGAGCAGTTTATCTCTAATATTCTGTGGAAAAATAGTTTCACAGCCTGCTTTGACAATTCTGTACCTATTAAAGCATGAATTCTACACCTCACTTATATCCTTCTCCTGGGGCCTGAAATCATTTCCTGTCTTGAATTTCTGTTTGAGTTATATTTATTTTGAGTGCTTGAGTGGTTTGCCTGTGTATATGTCTGTTCAGTACCCACAGGGGGCCAGTAGAGGGCCTTGGATCCCCTAGAACTGGATTTACAGAGAGTTGTGAACTGCCATGTGGGTGCTGGGATTCAAACCATAATTCTCTGGAAGAGCAGCCAGTGCTCTTAACTGCTGAGCCATCTTTCCAGCCCTTTTAACGCATATCTTCTTACTCTATTTTAGCAGCAATGGCAGGTCTGGTCCCTCTTACCTCACAGTGTGAGCTTTATTACATTTCATCTGGTCCTCATTGGGATGCTGGCTTCCTTTTTCCACTGATCTCATGTGACTCACAAAGCCAGCCTATCTCCTATTAGCAGTGGCAGCAACAGTATTGTTGTGGGGGACACAGGTTATGGCAAGCAAGTAGAAGTCAAACTGTAACTGGTGTATTTGGTGCTTTCCTTCTTTGTGTGGGTTCTAGGGATCAAACTCGATTTCTCCAGCCATATACAGTCTTCTGTGGGCCTCAGGCAGCCCACAGGCCTCACATAGTGGGCTGCTTCCCCAAGGAGCTCCTCAGTACCTTGCAGGAAAAAGTGCCCTTCACTAGCAACTCCCATCCTCGCTGGAATTCAGTTGCAAGGCTTTGAAGTCGAAAAGCAGAAGTCACCTTGGCCCTGGGAGTTTTCCCAGACCTGAGCTGAAACTGTCTTCAATGAACCATCTCACTGGCCCTCCCTGTTGCTGCCATTTTTCTTCAGATCCCCATCACTTTTCAGCAGTCCCGGGCTGGATCTTCCCTTCTTAACCCCTGCCCCAAACCTCACCTTCTCCACTTGGCAGCTACCCAGGCTATTATTCCTATAGCTCCAAATGAGACTGTCATTTCTTCCCTTCTCCCTTTCTTTCACCCAGCCAACTGCACCCTTCCTATCTGACAAGCACCCAGAGCCCTACCTCCTATCCCCCCCCATAAAATAAACACACTTTATATATTCAAATACAATAGCACCCAAGTATTTCAGGCATGTGCTATCCTATGATTTTGAGCTGGGAAAACATGGCTCATCTCTGCCCATCCTTCTCTCATAGACCTGGTGGTAAATCACTTCTTCCTTAGTCTCAAGCATTCATTTCTTCCAGAGACTTCCTATAAACCCCCACCCCAATAAGCTATGATGAGCCTCACATCCAAAACACAGCTATAATCTACTCAACACACCCATTTCAAATACAGTTCTCAGCATCAAAAACAAGGAGGAAAGTATGAATGTAGACAAAGGTCACCATGAAGGACAAAGATGTGATGAACTAGTCTGGAGGCTAATGGATCCCTCAAAGTTCTCCCCCAGGAGGGGTTACTCCACTCCCCCTCTACAAATGGACTCCAATTACACACGCACACACACACACACACACACACACACACACACACACACAAACACCAGTCTCTTCCAGAGCTCTCTGCCTTTGCAGCCCATCTTACATTCTGGGGAAACTGCCTGACCATCCCAGTGTGATGCCTGCAAGGCTATTTCTTTCTTGGGTTCCTTTAAATCTGCCTTCTAAGCCATTCCTTGGGCAGATATCCTGCGCTACTGCCTGTCTGAGTGTGTGAGGACTTCTTTTGTGCTGTTCAGTTCTTGCTCTCTCAAAGACTATGGAGTAAAGACCTTCCCAGCTGCTGCCTCATTAGAAATGTGAGGCTCTTCACCCCACCCCACAGACAGCCCAACATTGGGCTCTGGGGAAGGCCCTGTGGGCCAACCCTCTACCTTCTACTAATGTACATACATGAAGCTGTGGTAACGGGTGAAGTGGTATTCATGGTATGATGTCTGTCTCTAGCCTTTTTATTCCATTATTTACAAGAAGAAGTTGAATGGACAGCCATAATCCACTGCTAAATTCAAATTCAATCTCTCATGATTTCTCCATTCTCTTCTTGATGCTCCCGTCTCTATCTATTCATTTCTTTTTGTTCTGGGTTCTGACAGAAATGCTGCCATGTGGCCCCACAGCAACACTGCAGAGTCCCCAGAGATAGCAAAGCAGCCTCCCCCAACCCATGACTGGAGATGGAGCAGTGTAGTGTGTAAACCACAGCAAGTGTAGTCAGGTACAGTGTGAGCACTGGGTACCATGGGAAAGGGTACATGGTGGAGACAATGGGTGCTGTGGAGAGAGCATAGTGCCAGTGGTTGGTATCAACGAACAGTGCTTAGCTGCAGATGTCAATCTTGGCTGTACAGGTAAAGAGATAGTGGGAGACAAATACATCAGATGGTCTGCTCTGTTTGGGAATGAACAGGAAATGAGCTACCAAGGAAATAACCAAGGAAATTTCTGAAGATGGGGAAGCGTGCTTATTAATTCTGGTCTCAGTTCTGTCACTGACCCCCTAGGTGATGCCACGAAGTGCTTTTACCTCTCTGAGATCATTTTCTAGGCCTGCAACAAAAGATTAGAGCAGACAGAGGATCTCTAGACAATGGGCACAATAGTCCCATCAAGGTGGCAGCCAGCTCAGGACAGAGTGGGAGAGGGTTCTAACCTGGGGTTTCACAGATTCCCTGCATTCCTGACTCACCCCAAGCACTCCAGCTTTCAGCCAGGAAGCCAAGGGTGGAGTTTGGGAGAAATGGTTGTAGGTTTTCTCCAGGAGAGATGGAGCCTGCAGTTCAAGGAACCCTGCCCTTTACCTACTCACAGTCCTCAACTCCGGCTAACACCTTCTGCTTATCCTTTTCTTAAAGATTATCTTGGAGGCTCACAACCTTCCCTTTTTAAAAAAAAAAATTCTTGCTGATGGAAAATTCTTCCTCATACCTAATCTAAGTCCATCTGCTGCAATTTCTGTCTATTTTCTCTCGTTCAATCCTTACTGGAGATGGAGAACAGCTGGTCGCCATCCTCCATATAACATCCCCTCCTAAACCAGAAACAGTTATGACATCACCCCTCAGCCTGTTTTTTCTTCTGCCACACCATCCACTGTGCCTCCCGACGACCTATCTTCATAGATTCTAGCTCTGAAAGTATGACCAGTCACCATGGCAGCATGGGAAGGCTGCAGAGCTGTGGCCTCCACAGCGGGAGGTAGACTCCCTGGCAAGATCAAAAGAGAAGGTCACTGCAGAAAGGGACCTAGAAGAACATGGTCTGCTCTTTTTACACAGGAGGAAACTAAAAGCCAAAAGAGCAAATGAGTGTAATGCCCAAGATCAAATCCCAGGGCTCAAGTGCCAGACCCAATATTCCTTTTTTTCTTTTCTTTCTGTTTCTTTTTTAGTGGTGGTGGGGGTGTAAAGCTCTCCTTATATGGCCTAAGCTTGCCTTAAACCCCAGATCTTCCTGCTCCACTTTCCAAGTACTAGGAACATAGTCATGTGCCACTATAACAGCTACAACTCCCAACTATGGCCACAACTCCCTGAGAAGTCAAGGCAGTGCCTCAACTGATAGCAAGGTGCCACAGCCTCGTCGTTCGCATCTCTCCAGTTCTGTCTTTCTTGTCCTTCCAGAAGATGACAAACTTCTGCTGCAAACACCTTTGGGATTTTTTTTTCTTAAAACGCAACTACTGGGTGTGTGTGTAATTTGATGGTAGTGTGATTCATTCTACAAATACAGGAGAAAGACTTCAATGCCTCTCTAAGTTACACAGTTAACTTAGTGTAAGGGAGTAATTTGATCTTTTCTAATTACTGATAGATGATGATTAGGAGAGAACAAAGAAATAGGGAGAATGGCAGACAAACTGCACTATCCCTTAATGTTCCCAAGGTCAGTCCCCAGCTGGACCATGTGCAGCCTGTGGAAGGGGGTGGGGGAGGGGTCTCGGGACAGAAAAGCAGCAGGATTCCTGTACCTGGTAGGAATCACCTTTTCCCAGAAATGTCTACCCTGTCTGCCTCACAGAACCAGCAGCCCCACAGCCCATGAACTCTACTGAGGTCTAAGCTAGGAGTGAACTGAGTGGAAGGATTACCTCATCGATTCCACAGGGCAGTCTCCCATGGCTAGCCCAGCATTCCTAGGTACTCTGTTTAACTCTTTCTGAAATGATGTGAACAGGGTGTCTATGAGGAAATCTCACATCTCACATAGGGTGCTCTGAGATGGCTTGAAGAACCAGAATGGATGAAGGGAAGTGAAATACACCTACTATCAAATCGAGTAAGGTGCCTGCTTCAGATGAACTAAGTCCCCAGCTGGGATGAAGGATGCAGGGTGAGTGTACAGAAAAGTGCCTCAGATGTACTCATAATTTTCGGCTCTGGGATTTTCCTAAATGAAGACCGGAGGATACTCGAGCAGGAAGGATGCTGATCTTAGATTTCAAAAAAGCCTTTTGCCATTTTTGAATAAACAGTGGCACATTGCAACTTAATTTTGTTGACTTTCAGGGATGTTCCAGACTGCTTCAAACCTGCAGACACACCCTCCCTGAGGATAGCTGGGAAATTCATAGATCCGCAAAGAGAAAGAAGACATCATGACAGTATTTACCAAAATGCCTAACCCAATAAACATGCTTATTTGATTTCCCCAAAACCACAAAATTAAATTTTATAAGACAAAACAAAAAGACACTTCTCTGATAGAAATTGTAATATGTTTCCAATCCTATTTCTGGGCCTGATTTCCTTTAACTGCAAAATCTGCACAAAATGATGAGATCGAAGAAGGTTGGCAAAGAGATTAGTTATTGACATGTTTATCATGGAAAGGGAAGACAAGGAGGATGGTGGGCACTGAGGTCCTGAGGGGTAGAGGAAGTCTCTTATTTGCCAGGGCAATCAATCACACTGGGGTTGGAACAGCAGAGGGATGTAGCCCCTCCACATCGCAGTAGCTCAGAGCAGAAGCCCTAGCTGTCCAACTGAGCAAAAAGAAAAATACTACATGGATGCATGGTGCCCATCCAGGTTTCTAGCCAAAGCTATCATGTTCAATTCGATGAAATGACAACCAACAAATTTAATTTCTTGAGCATTCATCAGTCCCTTCACACACAAGCAAGCAGCCAGCCTCACAGGAGTTAATCAGCCACATACATTCTCAGGGTCCTGGGGTTTGTGCTCAAACTATCCAAGATAAAAAGCTACAATGAGCGTGGTTTGGGTTTTGTCAATTACTCTCTAGCTCCTATATTCAATTCTTTTTTAGCTTAAGTTGTGATTTTAATGATCTCTGTTCCAAATGAGGAAATCCAAGGAAGAGGAATGAGGAGGAGGAGGAGGGAGAAGCCGGTGCTCCAGGGTGTCCCACTTCACTTTCCAAAGCTCCCTTGGCTCCCTCCCCCACCCAGCCTTTTCCTCTGTGCATGAGTCACCACGAGGAGAGGTTTTAAAAGGCCTTGCTTTAATGTTCTCTATCATGATAGACATCAACAGATCTCAGGCTGGCATAATTCGAAGAGGGAACCTAAGTTCTGCTCCTGGTTTCTGGCCCAAGACACCCCGCAAACTCAAAAGCTTGCTCAATTTATTCTTATGTACATTAAAGAACGGAACAAAACAAAACAAAACAGGGTGTCTGCATCCAGGTCACAGTGCCTGGGTACTGACCCCATGGCCTCTTTGGAATCGTGTGCCAGCTTACATTACAGAGAAAAAAGTCCTTAAGAACTGTCCCCAGCCACCTAGAAAGTTTGCTTCCACTCAGGGACCTTGGATAACAAGAGTCATGCTATGCAGAACCTGGGGTTTGTTTTGCTACTTCCAGCCAACACGTGCACAAAAGAGGTCAGGCATCCAGGCCAGCTGTAACCATACAAAGCTAGACAGCTATCTCTTCAAGAATGGGGACTAGAACTTCCTCAGTAACAATTCCCATCCAAAACAGTTGCCTGGAGGAAGTGAAGGCGAACCTGTTGTGTGTGGTAGTGAGTGAAGGACACAAGAACTGAACATGGGAACAGTTGATGGGGCGGAAAAATCAAGGCTATCACACCTCTGAGGCAGTGGGAAAAGTGTCTCAGGGACACAGTCCTACTCAGAACCCTACCCAGAACACCCTTGTCAGGACTCGTCCTTGGCTTCGAGTCTGGGACAGAAATCAAAGGGAAGGGTTTCACCCAGACTGTGTACCCCTGAATCCAGGGGACTTGTAATATCCCCTGGAGACTGGGAGCCTCAGAGAAAGTATGACACACCACTGCATGCCTTGGAGCAAAGAGCACCAGGGACTAACTACCTGTATGTGCACACAGGGAGTTCAAGGCCAAGCACATCACCTTCACTGGCACTGGGGACACCACTTCCTCAAGGTCCACTTCCCTGCAGCAAAAGTTGACAGAAAGGAGCTATCTCCAGCATCAAAAGTGGGTCTTGGTGCAAATGAGGCCCTTGCAATTCCACAGTGTGGGATAGCCAAGAGCCAACCATGGGCCATGGTGAGCATTTCTACTTGAAGAGCAGTTACCAGAAGCAGGAGCAGGGACTCCGGCACCTTCTTCCTGCCACAAGTGCACCTGCGAATCTCCTCAGAACTAGCCCCCAGCAGCTTCCCTTCCCAGCAGCCTCACATTCAGAGCTGTGGGGCCTCAGAATTCTTTTCTCTGATAGGAGTGTAAAGCACCCTGAGATAAAATTTAGCTACAGCCCCACTGTTTTTCAGGGTATATATACCAAATTAGGAAAGTCTTCCAGAATGTTTAAGCAGCTAATCAGTGAAGTCATTTTTTTTTTTTTTTTTTGTCAATGGCAAAGGTTTATTTCTCACCAAGTTGGGTGATGTGCATATAGATGTTCACAGGGTCAAATGGGACAGGTTCCTACACCCTACCGAATACCTCTTTTCACCAAATGAAGACAGATGGAGAGACAGTGGGCAAAAGTAACCCAGGAGAAGATGAGAAAAGTTTGAGGAAGGACTGGAGTTGAAGGTCACTGTAGTTTGGGCAAGGCAGGTCAAAGTACAGCGGACAGGGCAGAACTGATGGTAGAAAATCCAATCAAACCAAGCTTGCTTCTGGAACCAGCTCGAGGATATGGTCACCGCATCATTATGGCCCGGGAAGCTGCCGATCCGGGTCCAGTCTCAGCCACCCAGCAAACCTGAGTCTACACCCTAATCCTGCAGGTCCTCTAGCCCCAAACCAGACCCATTTGAGGGACCTGGGCGCAGTTAATTAAGAGTAGTAAACAAGCCTAGCTGTTGACAGTGCAGAAGTTTTTCCAAATTGTAGGCTTGTCTTCCTCCCAACAAAAGATAATGGTCTCCACGTTTGTCACCTTTCCTCCCCTTAAACTTTTCTCTCTGCAATCCCTCCACCTGTGCTAACTGCAAGCCTGTGCGAAAACACAGCGGAAGCAGCCCCCTCTCCCGGGACACAGATAAAGGTACCTTCTCCGAGAAGCAAAGGGGCTCTTGTCCGGAGGCTCGCTGCCCCGCCGAGCGCAGGAGGTCGCGGCCGGGATGGAGCACGCTGAGGATGCTGCGTTCCTGCCTCTGCGACCAGACCTTTCAGCAGCTCAGACCAACTGTGCTAGCGATGCACTTAGCAATTATCTGCTGGCGCCGACGCCCCGCCTCCTGCTCTTGTGATTGGCTCTCCAGTCCCGGGCAGGACTGCATTGGTCTCGGCCGACCTCACTCATTGCTTTGGCTCCTACTATTATCTAAGCCATCAAAGGAAATAATTCCATGTTTCATTGACAACCTGTAAGGTTCTCCTCCCGCCAGGTGTCGTGGGTAGAACTGGGAAGTCCAGAGAAGGGAGGGGAAGGCAGCCAAATAAAGGTGGGGGTGGTCGAGAAAGGGAGAGGAGTAGGAGAGGTGGAGAGAGAGAGCGCGAGAGAGCGAGAGAGCGAGAGAGAGAGAGAGAGAGAGAGAGAGAGAGAGAGAGAGAGAGAGAGAGAGAGAGAGAGAGAGAGAGAGCGAGAGAGAGAGGTTCTTGCCCCAGAAATTTAACTTCTACAGAACAAAGCCCATCACAACAATTATCTGACTAATTTCCTTATGTCTCTCCCTTGCTGGTAAATATTCCTGAGGCTTGTAGGAATCTTAACGGGTTTATGGTGTATCAAAAGGCACAGGAAAGCAGAGCAAGGTTGAGGACTGAAGAAAGGGGAAGATGCTTTTACACCTTGGAGGTCATCTGAAGGGCATAGTATATGCCTTAACTGTTGTTGCTGTGCCTAGTCTTTTCCCTAAAGATCCACTAACTGCCCCAACCCCATGTTGCCATTTCCTTTTGCACCTTATCTGGAGTCTGGAGAAAGCTGTTCTTAAAGTCCACAAAAGTCTGGGATTTCTCACCACTAGAAGCACAAATGAGCAGGTGGTCTGGGCCTAAGTACCTGCCAGGAAACTGGTTGGTTGGTTGGTTGGTTGGTTGGTTGGTTGGTTGGTCTTTTTTATTGTTATGATTTCTAAACTGCCTTCCTTTCATTGATTGCACAGTCTCAAAAATTATCAGCCAAAGCAAGCAAGAAAAAAGAGAAAACAAAAACAAAACGGAGCAGAGCCTCAACTTATATCTGGTGATAATTCAGCCTCTCATGCAGACCCATAAAAATGGTTTCACTCTTGCAATTCTGCATTTGTTAACCATGTAAAAAGGGCGTGATTTAGAATGTGCTAAGAAAAATGATTAAGAAGGATCTTTGAAAGATAAACTTCTTAGAAAATCTACTTCCAAGGCAGAGAGCAGCTCATCAGCAGAGCAAGTACTTGCCTGCAATGTACAAGGCTTACTTTCTGGGTACAGTTTTTTCATTAATTCAACAGGAAAGGGAAAACAACAAGTTCCAGGTTCATTAGAGGCAGCCCTTCAGGCTTCTCATACTGGAATTCCACCTCTTTGGAAAGACAAATCCAGTCTTACCCTGTCCTGGATTCTGACCAGCTATGACGACCCTGCTGTCCTCCACCTGGAGGGGAAACATCTAGCTCACACATACATGCCTGGCTCCCTAAATATATTCTGAACTCTGGGAGGATGGAGAAGCCAGAGTAGAAGGTGGCTTTAGTGCACCTCCCACTTGGCAGTGTGGTTACTTCACCTGCACACTCTACACATGCACTCCTCTCTAAACAATGCCCCTAACAACCTCCCAGTCCCCTGGCCCCTCCAACTGCTCCAGGCTACATGTATTTTCAGATAGCAATAGTGTTGGTTCTCCGACTCCTGGTAACAATCAAATATGGACAGTTTCTGTTCAAGTGTATTCCCCACATATCTGAGTATGAAGACTAGAAGGGCTTGTCCAACCTGAACTAGTTTGTGTAGATATGAATTAAGGCAAAACAGCATCTTCTTTTAGGGAGAATCCCCCTATTTACCAGCATTATGTCCAAGCATATGCATTAGCCAGGCAGTGGTAGTACAGGCCTTTAATCCTAGTACTCAGAAGGCAAGGGCAGGTGGATCTCTGAATTACAGGCCAGTCAGATTACAGAGCAAGCTCCAGGACAGTCAGGGATACACAGAGAAACCCTATCTCAAAAACCCTTTAAAAATGCATTATGGGAAGGGACATGCTCAATAGGAAAAAAAAAATGACAATACAACCTCAATTTAAGTAGAGAACCACTTTAACTACATCCCCTAGTCACCAACCCCTCTTTCCTTTGACACTATAAAAAGATACCTCAGGCTGCAGCTTAAAGTCTCTGAGAATGTTCACTCATGTGGTTCACTGTCAGTCGTTACTATGCATCCAGCTTTAATCTACCTCATTGCTTGGCTCCAAATAAAAGTATTTTGCTTCTTTTGCAAATCTGCATGATTTTTTATGTTTGTATAGATTTTAAGCAAGAGGATGAAGAAAAGAAGGTGCTTGCAGCTGAGAAAATTGGTGTGGCTTCATCAAGAGAGGCAGCCTCAGTTTATTGTTTTTACAGCAGTATTATATAGGGTCTTGGTGGGTTCTGAAATGTTTATCTTCAAAAAGTTGCTAACGAACTTGTTGTGTTTCGCTTTGTTGCTGTGATAAACACTGCTGTTAAAAGCAACTTGGGGAAGAAAGGTTTTATTTCATGTTACAGGGGTAGTCCACAGTTGATGGGCATCAAGGCAGGTGCTCCAGAAGAGTAGGCACTGAAGCTGAGACTGTGGAGGTATACTGCTTACTGGGTCACTCTCTCTGACTCATGATCAGCCTGATTTTTGTGCAGTGTAGGACTGCCTTCCCAGAGATGATATAGCACATGGTGGACTGCGCCCTCCTACATCAATTAGCAAGAAAAATGCCTATAGACTAGCCAAAAGACCATTATCTAGGCAATTCCTCACTGTGGTTCCTTAAAATAACACTGGTCTGGCAGCTAAAGTTAACTAGGACAATCCACATGTTATCAACTTGATACAAACATGTCATGTTAGGCCATAATGTTTCATTTTTTGTCCCCCAAGTCAGCTTTAAACATTCTACAGTCTTGAAAATATTAACACTTTAAAACTTCAAAATCTCTTTTCTATGGGTTCCTATAAGATGGGAGGGAAAAAAACAAGTTACATACTTTCTCATTCCTAGAGGGAAGAATCAGGACACAATTACAATCATATCAAAGAGAAAACAAAATTGAACAGTGTAAAAAGCTCAACATCCAACATCTTGCACTCAGCCAAGATCTTCTGGGCTCCAAAGGGCTGAGGCAATTCCACATCTCTGGCTTGGCAACCTGTAGCCTACACAGCTTGTTCTGTAGGCTCAAGCTGTCTCCACTCCACTTCAGCCACTGTCTTTGGTGGGTACCACAGTCCTACCTTCTCCAACATCCTGGACTCTCCACTGCAAATGAGGGTTCACTTTTCACCAGTTAACTTCAGGCCTCTCTTGTGAGACACCAGCCCTGCCACTTGGTTCCAAGCTTCAGCTTCAACCTCTCATCATGACCCTTTGACCCTGGCATTTCCACTGCCCCAAGACCTCTTCCCCGATGGCCTCTGCTGGTCTCTCATAATGCCAAGTTTCAGTTTATCCCTATGGCATCTTCAATCTTGAAGCTTTCATGCTACCAATAACAGCACTATACGGCAGAGTCTCTCACACCAAAGTTTGGCTGCCAGCTTGAGATGTAGCTTCGATTGCCTAGACATGATAGTCAAAGCTTCCATTGAAGTATCACAGGCCAGACCTCTATGATGTTTGTATTTTTCTCAACATTCTTATCATCCAAGCTCTCACATGCCAGTCCATTAAGTTCTGAGCACTCAAAGCTTTTCCAACCCAAACACTTCAACATTTCTACCCTAAAACAACATGGTCAGGTCAGTCAAAACAACACCCCACTTCCTATTCCAATTTCTGTCCTTGTTTATTTAATACTGTTTTAATAAACAAACACCATCATGAAGGGGTGTATTTCAGCTTGTTGATTGCAGTCTATCATCACGGGCAATCCGGACTGAAGCTCAACCAGGAACGGAAGGTTCGGCCATGGAGGTAAAGTGTTTATTGGATCACATTTTCTGGCTCATGTCCAACCTGAGTCTTTAAAATTGCAGGACCAGCTGTGCAGGGGTGGTACACACACACACAGTGTACTGTGCCTTCTCACGTCAATTAGTAATCAAAAAATTGTCCTATTTATACACCTACAGGTCAGTCTGGTCGAGGCAATCCTCCAGTTGAAATTCCCTCAGACAGGCAATGCATCAGGTTGACAGCTGAAGTCAACTAGGAAAGACCCTAAATGAAATGACCAACGGGTTCCTCATAGGTTCCTAAGTGGATGACATTTGATAAGGTAGAAGGCTGGGTCACAGGCATGCAAGACGGTAGGGTGTCTTTGCCATAAACCAAATCAACAGTCTTGCTTGGGATTTCCAAATAATGTCTGGGAAAAGGAATGCGTTCATATATCAAGATCACATACATTCAGGCCTTGATCCTGATTCATTGCTATTTTAACATAAAATGTCCATATATCAAAGGAATACTAGTCTGCCACTTTTCACTTCTGATTGTACCAGAATTCTTGTTTCTCAGCTGGAGGGAGGCTTCATCCAGACTCCAGGGTGAGGAATTCTTCCCCTCCTCATAATTTTCTCCATCCTTCTCACACTTCAAGTATCTTTCTTCTCCCTCAAGTACTTGAGGGAGTGAAAGGGTGTGGGATGTGTGGCTTTCTTGCGTGTCATCTTCTCAAAACTATCAATCATTTCCATAGTGACTTTCCCAAAATGGGCATGGCTAGCAGGGGAGACTCCATGTGTTAGGAATCAAAATGTGGGACAAGGGGTGTAGCAAAACACTTGTTTCCATCTTAGTCATTTGACCATGTGAGATTTGTACAAAGGAACATTGACAAAAAGGAACTTCTCTACACCTCTAAGACTGACACTGGCCCTGAAATTTGGCATGTTTGGTTATGGTGTAAAACCATAAATAGCACCTCTATAATTTAAGCACTGTGAATTCTGGGAGAAGCTTTATACCCCCATTTTATCCCTTCCTCCACTGCTGTGTGTGTGTGTCACATGCAGAGAGAAGTGAAATTAAATTATGATTATTATTTTCATGAGTGATGGAGGTAGGACAATTCTGTCAGTAGAATGATGGCCTACTATGCATAAAACCCTAGATTTGATCCCTACCACCTTATGAAACTGGATGTGTAGCTCATACCTATAGCCCTGGAATTCCAGAGGCAGAAACAGGAAGATCAGAAGTTCAAGGTCATGGCCTGGCCAAATGGCTCAGTGAGTTAAACCACTGGCCACCAAGTCTGACAAGCTGTGTTTGATTCCACATGTTAAAAGGAAAGAACCAACTCCCACAAATTGTCCTCTGACTTCTTCCATAAGTGTGCCATGTCATTTACACATACATGCGCGCACGCACACACAATGTTATTTAAGGAAAGAAATTCAAGAAGGTCAAGGTCATGTTTGGCTACATGGCTAGTTCAAGGCCAGGCTGGGCTACATGAGATCCTACACAAAGAAAGAAAGCAAGGAAGAGAGGGGTGGAAGAAGGAAAGAAAAGAAGAGAAGGAAGGGAGAGAAGGGAGGAAGGAAAAGAGGAGGGAACGGAGGAGAGAAGAAGTGGAGGATGCAGCACAAATTTGAAGCCAGCTTGAACTGTATGAGATACTTTACCAAGTAACGGTAATATTTTTTAAAAACCAGAATTCTCTTGAGCACCCATTGAAAGTTCAATTGTCCCCCCAAAGAAAGGCAAAGCATTTCAACTGACTTTCTAAAATGCATTACCTAAAATACCATTATCTCTGTCTCTCTCTGTATCTCTGTCTCTGTCTCTCTCTCTTACACGCACGCACGCACACACACACTCACGCACGTGTGCACGTGCACACACACACACGAAAGCAGGGGCGAATGAGGGTGAGAGACAAAACCAGCAAGAGCATTGACTACAAACGGTTGTTTATGTCAGTGACTTTTAAACCCATTGATCACAAAATAGTGTCTTTGAGAGAAGGATGATCCCTTTGTGTCCCATAGATCAGCAGCTTAATTCTGTGAGCTGGAGAATGCACATAAGATATGCAGATCTCAGTGGTTACATTGTATCAAATATTAGTCCCATACAATTTAAAATCACCCAGGTATGGAGTGTACTAAATCCCATTTTGTGGATAGCAATGACAACTCAACTCAATTTTATTTAACAGGTGCCAGCGTGTTAGTGTCTGAAAGGCTTTGGTGAGAGGGTTCCTATTCCATTTCAATTGCATAATTAGGGAAGGAAATACGGGTTCCTTTATTACAAGACAAATGAAATTGCAGTCAGGAGAACTGCCACCTTCCTGTGGGTAACCACGTGTTGCATGAAATTCCTCTGACCTACACATGATGCCAGAGGAGTTCCATCCCCTTCTGTTTATACCATTTTCAAAGCTATCATTTATTTATGCCAGATTCTGTTCCTAAAAGGGAGGAGAGGAGAATAAATCTGGGCAATGCCAAGAAAGAAGGAAATGTATGAAAACATGAACAAAAAGACTTCCAGCATAGGTCTTTGCTAATTGATGCGAGCCACCCAATACCTTTCAGTGAATGCGTGCTAAGTTGGTACAGGGATTTCTGTCCTTGTCTTTTCTTATATATCTTGTTTAGTACTGGATGAGAAAAAGGTTTTTTTTCCCTCTCCAACACCTCTCCAAGCACCCCTTCCTAAGTAGAGATACACACATCTTTCCTTGCTAGTTAATGGCAGGTGTAGGACCTCAGGCAGTGGCCAGCCCTCCCTCCATCTCCCTGGCTCACCACCCATCAAACCTGTGGAACCAATGACATTTCTACAAAGTTCAGGAAAAGCTTGTGGCTGCCAGGAGGGTGCAGTTCAGTGGGCACAGTTCTTAACCGTATCACGAATTACTAATAACTGAAAGTTTGTGCGACACAGATCTTCAAGCAGTTTCAGGACAGGAAATTTTTATTATTTAAGACAATGATAAATAAGAGCAGGTAATTCTGTTCGTTCTAATCATGGTTGTGTTTATTGTGAGCCAGTGTTGTAAAAGGAGAAGAGAAGAGGAGGAAAAGAGAGAGAGACAGACAGAGACAGAGATAGAGACAGAGAGAGAGACTTGAAAGGCTAAATAAACTGCCCACCTAAATTCTGTTTTGCTTTAGTTAAATTTTTATAAGAAATGTGCAGCTGAACACTGTTGTGAAATATTGTCCAGCAGTGTACCAATGTACAGGAATTGAAGTATGACATTATAAAGCATGGCATATCTTCTATAAGGCTGATACAACACACACAGGGAAATGCCCTCTGGGATGAAGGAATATAGCTATCAGAACTCCTGTCTGCCAGTGCCCAGGCTAAAGGGGGATGCTTGCTCAGAAGAATGCATTGATTATCTTATCGATATGGTCCACACACCAACTTCTCATTCATAACATAGGGGAACTCATACTGTTCCTAGGGCTCCTGGGAGATGACAGCCAACCCTCCTCAGAGGCACTGTGTACCAAGCCCAGTCTCAGTAGCAGCAATGCCTGAGTCTGGACCATCATTACTTGACTGTGCTATATCACTCAGATGAGTTCCTGGGGTGGGACCTGCAGATGTCAAGAGGGGCAAAATGACACTCCCAGAAAAAGGCCACAGCTTGGGACAATGAAGTTTCACACCTTGTTGCCTACAACAGGAGGCAAACTGCTCTGTTCGTGTTCCATCCTAGAGAAGAATGCCTAAGGAGGTGACGATATGATCCAAGTGGTATGCCATAGCCATTATTTCTTCAAACATGTTTATTTTATTTCCCAAGACATGCAAATTTTATATTCTGTTCCAGAATATACCTATGCTTGGAGTAAAAGTTGGTTGATAGAAAACACAAACTGATGTTGAAAAATCTTCTGCAGTTTCTGTGCATTCAACTAGATAAATGTGCTTTCTCGATGGTGATGAGCTACACATGCTCCCTCCCTCTGCCTCTCTCCCATTGCCTCCTCCCCCCTCTTCACTCTCTTCCTTCTCTTCCATTCTATAAGAAGTAGGTGATAGTATAGCAATATACAGAAGTTATTAAGGAAATTAAATCAAGTTTAGGTGCCCTGTCTTGAAAGAGTGTCCAAGATCCAGAGAGGCTGGATCTAGAATAATAGACTCAGGCTTCTGTGCAACAGATGACTTCTCTTTTGTGAGAGAATGCGCCTCGATAATCCCATCCTCTTTTCCTTCTTTAGTAAGCACACTAGGTCTCTTCATGCCATTGTCACACATACACACCACTGTGACTTGTCACACTCCCCCCACCCCCATCACCTTCTCTGGTCCTCAATAGTCCTCTACTTATTTCAAAGCCAAAGGAAAAAAATTAAGATTTGAGCTTTGTGATGGTTACTGTTATTCCCATCATCTTGGCAGGAATCTGGAATTACTGGAGCGATGGCCCTTTAGGTACACCTGTGAGAGATTATCTAGATTAAGGTGAATCCCTGAGAACATCTGGGAGGGATTATTTTAGTTATATTGATATGAGAAGGCTTATCTTGGATGTGAGTAGGACTCTTCTCTGGCAGGAGATCTGAAATTGTGTGTAAGGGAGGACAGAAGCTGAGGGGCTAGTGTGCACCCAGCCATTGCCCTTCTCGTGATCATGGATGCGATGTGATCCAATCTCCACGTCCTCCCCATAGACCATACCCTCACAGAGTCAGAATAAGCCCTTCTTCCCTTAAGTTCCTCTCATCAGGGCATTCGTCACACCAGCAGGAAGGCAGATGAAAACAAGGCCATACAAAAGTAAACAGCATTTCCTTTCCCTCTGGGGAAAGATGGCTGCCCCCTCCCTGCTTAGCTACAATTGGGTATAGTTTCTCAGTTCTTAGACCACTTCTCTGGGTTCACCCCCAGAAGATAAGTGTGGGATCCATGTGGCCCCCAGGACTCCCAGTTTCTCTTGATTTCCCCCAGTAGAGTCAGAACTCTGAGCTTTCTATGCCATAAGGTAGCCAAGGGCTCTGAACTCCAAGAGGGAGCTAATAAGATTGTCCTTAGATGGTCCTTAGCGATTCTCCACACCAGCAAGGTCTTAAGCTCCTCTGTGAGGGGCTTAGGTTAGGTACTTTGTTTATCAAACTGGAGAAATGGTTCAGTGTTTAAAAGCACTGGCTGCTCTTCCAGAGGACCTGGGTTCAATATCCAGAACCATCAAGGCAGCTCACAACAGTTTGTAACTCCAGTTCCAGGGGATCCAACACCCTCACACAGACATACACATAAGCAAAACACCAATGCACGTAAAATTAAAAATAAATTAGTTTTTAAAAAAGAAACTGTGTTTATCAATGAGTCACTGTTCATTTGATGGTATTTTAAGTTCATAAGAAAAAAAACAATTTATTATAAACTAGGTCACTGTGCACATGCGAGGAATGAGAACTGACCAGTGGTTTCTGGCTCACACAGAGAACAGGGTGGAAGCCTGGTGTAACTTTGGCTATGAAGAGGCCTTTGATGGGATGGATGGGGAAAAAGAGTGCCTTCTGAAGGCCTGCCTCCCACACCTCTTCCCCTAAATCTCATTGTCTATTTCTCCAGGCTCACCTTCCTTCCTATCCATCTCTCCATTCTCTTCTTTATGGTCCCCACTGCCCTATTCGATTTTTAAGATCAGTCCTTCATGATCAATGTCCCTGAAAGTCTCTTCTCTCACTGATAAGTCAGCCTGTGCTAATTAGGAAACTGCTGACAGGAAAGGGAACATGAAAATCTAACTCAAGGAATTAAATTCCACTTCTTTGTATGTGTGTGGTGGGGGCAATACTTGGGTTCTTAAAGATTTGAAGCTAAAAGGTGTTTACGAGGGCAGAGTGACATAAAGTCATAGCATAATGGTTTTATTGAGCATTTTATTGATTTTTCTCAGGACTTGGGTTGGGATATTATTCTCAGGTAACCTCAGCAAATGACTATAGCACTGAAATTCATTAGCATCTGGCCTGTTTGTAATCATGCAGTATGGACGGGGTGAGCTGATCTAGGAGATCAAGCAGCAAGGCAGCTGAGGAAGGAAGGATGCTGCCAACATTTTGACTCAAAGCTTCTTAAATGGTAGCTTAATGGAACACCTGAGTGATGGCGCCCAGAATGCAGCTCTGCCTTCTTGCCGTTAAAGGACAAGGGCAGCCTTAGGCTTTCAGGGGAAATCTCTGAAATGACATAAGCTTCCTAAGACAGGACCCCAAACCCATAAGGACAGGTCTACCAGCAAGGGAGAGCCATGCCACTGTTGGCTGCCAACAAGGGTGACCTTTTCAGCAATCTCCAGCTCCCGTGATGTCGGTGATGTAGAGCATCTGAGAACCAGTGTCCAGTCCGTGATGCTTCTTGTCAGCTCCGATAAGAGGAGACTTTGTGTAAAGAAATGTGCTCTCCCTGCCCTTTAAGGAGCACAGTTGAATGTGTCAGATCCACACGGGGGATGTTTTAGTAAACTTTATAATCAGTTGCACAGAAATACTAGCCAGAATTCTCCATCATGACCAGTTGGTTAAGTATTTCCTGAAAGTATAAAGCCACAGCACAGCTTCCGGAAAACTGGACTAAAAATAAATGCCAGATTTTCACCTTGACACTAAAGGGTCTCAAACAGGCAGGGTGGATCATAATCAAACATTTAGTAAAGTCCCTGCCCTAAACAAAATTCTAAAATGCAAGAATATCCACAGAAAGGCTGGCTGTTTAAGTGGTAACAATGATGTAAGTTGGGACCTGGAAGAAGCTCAGGGCCCAGAACATGCCACTAGGGCTCCACAAATATTTGTTCAAAACAGGAAGGGAAGATGCACTGTCAGATAGATTATGTATTTAAACATTTGGCCTATTTAGCATAAACCTTTCTAAGAGGGCATCTTTGTTTGTAATTGTTTTTGTTGTTATTTTGGTTTTGGTTTATTTGTTTGGTTTTTCGAGACAGGGTTTCTCTGTGGCTTTGGAGCCTGTCCTGGAACTAGCTCTATAGACCAGGCTGGCCTTGAACTCAGAGATCTGTCTGCCTCTGCCACCAGAGTGCTGGGATTAAAGGCATGCACTACCAATGCCTGGCTTTGGTTTTGGTTTTTTGAGATGGGGTTTTACTGTACTGTGTGACAGCCCTAGCTGTCCAGAAACTTACTCTGTAGAAAAAGGCTGGCCTCAAACTCACAGAGGTGCTAAGACGGTATCTTGAAAAGAAGGATTTCCTTTCTTAACTTCACAAAGATTAGGGATTTATCCCAAACATCCCCTCTCTCATTCATTCCATCTATCCCTCCCTCTCTCTCTCCCTCCCTCTCTTAATCTCTCTCACTGGCTCCTCCTCCCTCCTCCCTCCTCCTCCCTCCTTCCTCCTCCTCCCTTCTTCCTCCTCCTTTTCCCTCTTCCCTCCTCCTCCCTCCTCCCTCCTCTCCTCCTCCCTTGTCTTCCCTCCTCCCTCCTCCCTTGTCTTCCCTCCTCCCTCCTCCCTCCTCCTTCTCCCTCCTCCTCCCTCCTCCCTCCCCTCTCCTCCTCCCTTGTCTTCCCTCCTCCCTCCTCCCTCCTCCTCCCTCCTCTTCCCTCCTCCTCCCTCCTCTTCCCTCTTCCTCCCTCCTCCCTCCTCTTCCCTCTTCCTCCCTCCTCCCTCCTCCTCCCTCCTCCTGCCTCTTCTCTCCCTCCCTCCTCCCTCCTCCTTCCTTCTCCCTCCTCCCTCCTCCTCCCTCCTCTCTCCCCTCTCCTCCTCCCTTGTCTTCCCTCCTCCCCTCCTCCCTCCTCCCTCCCTCCTCTTCCCTCCTCCTCCCTCCTCTTCCCTCTTCCTCCCTCCTCCCTCCTCCCTCCTCCTGCCTCTTCTCTCCTCCCTCCTCCCTCCTTCTTCCTTCTCCCTCCTCCCTCCTCCCCTTTCCTCTCTACTCCCTCCTCCCCCCTCCTCCCTCCTCTCTTCACCCTTCTCCACCCTCCTCCCTCTCTTCCCTGTCTCCCACTCTCACTCTGCCCCCTTCTCCCTTCTTCTCCTTCCCATTCTGTGTGTATATTATATGCACATGTGTTTAGATGCACCAGAATATAGACACGGAAACCAAAGAAAGCTGTCAGGTGTCCTACTGTCACTCTTCCCCTCGTTCTTTTGAGTCAAGGTGTCTCACTGAAGCTGAAGCTAGGCTAGTGGCTCCTGAACCCCCCAAATCCTCCTTTGTCTGCCACCCAAAGCATTAGGGGTGCAGCTTGTGTGTGACCATGAGCAGCTTTTTACATGGGTTCTGGGGACATGAACTCAGGTTTTCAGGGTAGGGTAGCAAGCACTTTTGACCACCAAGCCACAGTCCCACCCATCTCTGTAAGTTTCAATTCATATATGCAACCATAAACAAAGGTACTGTCAATTTTTCTGATTTACCTCCTTAAACATCTTCAAATACTCAGATTCCCTAAGTATAAGGAATTGCCCCTGGATGATGGGGGTGCATGCTAACCATTTGATGTGAGTTGCTTTGGATGACTCTTTTGCCTCACCACTACCAAAGTCATTGGTCTGTATGAGGGATTATTGGGTAGTTGTAGTTTGGGGAAATTCTGCTAAAATGCAATGTGCTTATACTGGTCAGATGGAGCTGCTTCCAGGGGGGACACAGAGTAAATCTATAGCCTCAGCTCTTGAAACTAGAAGTACCAGACTGATGTCTGCCCAGTCAGGCTCTACAGAGATTGCTAGATGGAGCCTGTCTTCTTGCTGTGACCTCACAGGTGGACAGCAAACTCTTGGTATCACTATAGAAGGACTCTCATGCTTTAGAATCTGGGTGAGTCTTATCATTGTGACATTATCTAACCTTTGCGCACTTGAGCACTATTATCAAATGTATTCACATGGCAGGTTATAGTTGAAGTCTTAATGTTACTTGAATAGTTTGAGGTTAATTCTCCCTACAGGTGAAGAAATAGAATGGGTGCCTGACACCCTAACAGCTCATTCCCGCCGACATAATTGTCCCTAGCTTCTGCAAGCTGCCTGCCTTTCTCTGCCTTTCATTTTGCTCCATGTTGTTGCCAACATGTTGACCAATTTTCCATATTAGAATATTAGCATAAATCATAATACAAAAACCCCCAATAATCTTCACACCACAGTAAAGATACACTGCAGGACTTGTTCCCCGCCTCTGCCTGTGAGCTGTCTGCCTTTCACTACCTCCTCTGCATCTTGGATCTTTGAAGTAATCCCCAACCTCCCATCCCTGTGAGTTTTTCAAATGTCCTCCTCCTGACTCCCAAAGAGCTATGTCATAAGCCTGTCACATGCCTTACAGTCACAGAATCAGACCTGCTTAGTAAGTACTTCTTCCACTGAAAAACAAAAACAAAACAAAAAACAAAAAACAAAAACAAACAAACCACTGGGAAAAGTAGGCTCAGTTGATAGTTACAGAAAGAATGTCTCTACTGTCAGTTGGATATAACTGTCACATTCATAGCAGGCTGGAAGAAAGATATGACCAATGGACAATATGCCCTGTGTATAGTATGTTTTGTTTTTATTGTTGTTTAGATGACTGAGTAGTTGGTTGGTTGGTTGGTTGGTTAGTTGGCTGGCTGGCTAACTGGTTGGTTGGTTGGTTGGTTGGTTGGTTGGTTAGTTGGCTGGCTGGCTAACTGGTTGGTTGGTTGGTTGGCTGGCTGGCTGGCTGGCTAACTGGTTGGTTGGTTGTTTGGTTGGTTGGTTGGTTGGTTGGTTGGTTGGTTGGTTGGTTGGTTGGTTGGTTGGTTTAGGAAGGGCCCCACTGTGTATCCCTGGCTGGCCTGGAATTTGTTATGTAGACCAGGCTGCCTTTGAACTCACAGAGATCTGCCTTCCTCCAACTCTAAGTACTGGGATTAAAGGCTTATACCACTAAGCCTAGCTATGGTGCTTTATTTTTAAATTAACAAAGAACAGGATCAGGAGACAGTGTTCTGGTGTTGTTTCATAGCTCCATCCCTTTGTACTCAGAGCAAACACCTAACTTCTCTGAAGCACAATATCCACAACCATAAAAACATCCATCAGTGTCCATGGCAGATATAGTAAGAAGATCACCACATGAGCTAGGGCAGCTGATCTCATTGGCACATGGCTGGACACACAGCAGCAAGATCATGGCATTGACATTACCACGCATGTATTGGATCAGCATCAATAGCTATGAAACATGAACATGACTTCTGTTGGCTTCTTTCCTTATTCATGTGACCAAACACATAATAAGAAGTAATGTAAGGTTTTCTTTGTGCTCAAATTTTGAGCCAAAAAGAGATGGCATGACAAAGAGTGCATAGAGCAGCTGATGGCAAGGGAGCATGGAGCAGCTGATGGAAAGGGAGCACAGAGAAGCTGATGGAAAGGGAGCACAGAGAAGCTGATGGAAAGGGAGCACGGAGCAGCTGAGGGAAAGGAAGCATGGAGCAGCTGAGGGAAAGGGAGCACGGAGCAGCTGATGGAAAGGGAGCACAGAGCAGCTGATGGAAAGGGAGCACGGAGCAGCTGAGGGAAAGGAAGCATGGAGCAGCTGAGGGAAAGGGAGCACGGAGCAGCTGATGGAAAGGGAGCACAGAGCAGCTGATGGAAAGGGAGCACGGAGCAGCTGATGGAAAGGGAGCACGGAGCAGCTGATAGAAAGGGAGCACAGAGCAGCTGATGGAAAGGGAGCATGGAGCAGCTGATGGAAAGGGAGCACGGAGCAGCTGATGGAAAGGGAGCACAGAGAAGCTGATGGAAAGGGAGCACAGAGCAGCTGATGGCAAGGGAGCATGGAGCAGCAGATGGAAAGGGAGCACAGAGCAGCTGATGGAAAGGGAGCATGGAGCAGCTGATGGAAAGGGAGCACAGAGAAGCTGATGGAAAGGGAGCACGGAGCAGCTGAGGGAAAGGGAGCATGGAGCAGCGGATGGAAAGGGAGCACAGAGCAGCTGATGGAAAGGGAGCACGGAGCAGCTGATGGAAAGGGAGCACAGAGCAGCTGATGGAAAGGGAGCACAGAGCAGCTGATGGAAGGGGAGCACAGAGCAGCTGATGGAAAGGGAGCACAGAGCAGCGGATGGAAAGGGAGCACAGAGCAGCGGATGGAAAGGGAGCATGGAGCAGCTGAGGAAAAGGAAGCATGGAGCAGCTGATGGAAAGGAAGCACAGAGAAGCTGATGGAAAGGGAGCACAGAGCAGCTGAGGGAAAGGAAGCATGGAGCAGCGGATGGAAAGGGAGCACAGAGCAGCTGATGGAAAGGGAGCACAGAGCAGCTGATGGAAAGGGAGCACGGAGCAGCTGATGGAAAGGGAGCATGGAGGAGCTAGACATATCATATGCTGTTATAAAGCAGAGAGATGGATGCTGATGTTCATCAGCCTTTTACTTTCTTCTGATTTTCAGTCAATCTGGACCCACCCACCCATTCCCCCCACCCCACACCCACACCCCCCCCTCACAGCCTAAGAGCTCCCTTCTCCCACTAAATCTCCCTGGAAATTCTCTTAGAAACACATCCAAACAGGTTTCTCCTGGATAATTATAGTTAAGTGGACAGTGAAGATGATGGTTACATCCTCTAACATAAACTACTAGGTATAAGGCAATCAGTGCTTTCAAGATGACTTAAGAATGCACTAAGGGAAAGAATGCTATCTTAGTAATAATAAAACAATGCAAATA
Source organism: Phodopus roborovskii (assembly GCF_943737965.1). NCBI lineage: Eukaryota > Metazoa > Chordata > Mammalia > Rodentia > Cricetidae > Phodopus > Phodopus roborovskii. Next base: position 19,467,984 of record NW_026126409.1, on the reverse strand, counting down.
AATCAATTACACATATTATAAATATGTTAGAAATAAATAATCCATTCCCAAAGTAAACTGAAACATCTAATTGAATTAAAATCAGAAGTAATAAACTAGAAAACTAAAAACAGAACAATTAATTCACAAATTAAATAATTCATTGTCAATTGCAAACACTAAAATTAATAAATTAGAAGTTCACTCAACTAGAAGAGAGAAGTACAATTATTCAAAGTAAGAAACTAGAAAGAAAAGATGCACCCTCAAATACAAAACCAGATACACTGAATCCTATAGAAGAGCAAAGGGGGACTAGCCTTGAACTCATTGACTCAGGGAACTGAAACACTTCTCAATGGCAAAGGACATCATCATTAGGATAAAGAGGAAGCCTACAGAATGGGGAATCTCCACACCTGATAGAGGTCCAAACTATATAAAGAACTCAAGAAACTAGATATCAAGAAAACAAATAATCAAATCTAAAAATGGAATACAGATCTAAACAAAATTCTCAAAAAAAAAAAAAAAAAAAAAAAAAAAAGGAAACTCAAATGGCTGAGAAACAAAGAAATGGTCAAGATCCTTAGTCATCAGGAAAATGTAAATAAAAAATACTTGGAGATTTTCATCTTACACCAATCAGAATGGCTAAGGTCCATGAAACAAATGATAGCTTGTGCTAGTAAGGATGTGGAGTAAGGGGAACATTCATATATTGCTGGTGGGAGTACAAACTTATACAGCCACTGTGGAAGTCAGTGTGGCCATTCCTCAGGAAGCTGGGAATTGATCTACCTCAGGATCCAGCTATACCAAAAGATGATTCACCCGACCACAGAGATACTTACTTAGCCATGTTCATTGTTGCTCTCTTTATCCATAATAGCCAGAAATTGGAAACAACCAAGATATCCCTCAACAGAAGAATAAAGAAAAATGCAGTACATTTATACAGTGGAATATTACTCAGCCATTTAAAAATAAAATCATGAGATTTACAGATAATTGGATGGAACTAGAAAAAAAATTACCCTGAGTGAGGTAACCCAGATCCATGAAGACAAATTGGGTATGTATTTGCTTATATATATTTAGTCAGTGATAACCAAGGACCACAGAGGTTAGAAATAAAGTATTAGCCTGAGGTCAGGGTGGGAGAGAAAATACCACCCTAAGAAGGGAAAATAAAATAGGTAGTTGTGGTTAGATGAAAAGGACTGGAATTGGAAGATCAAAAGGTGGGGGGAGGGGAGGACAAGGGAGAGAATATGAGGAGAGACAGCCAAAATTAAGGGCCATTTGAGGATAATATGGAAACCTAATACAATAGAAGCTCCCTTAAATACATACATATATGAAGGTTATCTAACTGAAATTAGCAAATAATGGGGGAGACACAGCCCCAACTGGATGTCTCTTGTCACCAAATAGAGCTTCCAGCACCAGTATTGCTAATTGAGTTGTTAGCCAAAGGAGTCCCACAAGAACTCCCAAACAAACAAGGTTGTTGCCAAGACTGTAGGTTGCTCTCCACAAAGTGATGGCAAGGCCTCTTGCTGAAGACAACATCTACACAACTCAATGAACATGAGGAAGTTGAACTGGTCTCTACATAGAGCCTTTGGCACTACATACTAGCATCTTTGATACCAGTAGGTCCTCTGCGGGCTACCCAAGGAGAAATGTAAACATCAACACCGCCACAAACCCATTGAGATTAATGGTGTCCTGCCTGCAACATATGCTAATGCAATGGTGACACAGCTGTGGGAGTAACCAACCAACATCTGATTTGACTTAAGTCCCACTCCATGAGGTAGGACCTGTACCCAATACTGTTTGGATGACCAAGAACCTGAGACTAGATAGCCCATGGACCTAATACTACCTAGTAAAACCAAATTCTACTGCTCTAAAAGGGGGGTAGAGTAGCAATAAAATGACTCTAATGACATTCTGCTGTACTCATAGATCAGTGCCTTCCTCAGCCATCATCAGGGATTCTTCCTGTAACAGATAGGAACAAATACAGAAACACACAGCCAGACATTGTGCAGGGAGTAAGATACCTTGTAACACTCAGCCCTAAAAGGATGTCTCCCTTCATAGCTCAGGGAACCTAGTATAAGAGGAGGCAGGAAAGGTGTAAGATCCAGAGGGAATGGAGAACTCCAGGATAAACTCCTTCTAGACACAGCAGGGCTGCCAGAGACTGAGGCAGCATGCACAGGGCCTACATGGGTCTGCACCAGATGGGATCTTAGAGCTGAAAGTAGAAGGGGATGTAGTAACTAGTAAGAAAATGAGCAAAAGAGAATATTTCTCCAAAATCATACATAAGCAGTGGTTGACCCTGACTGAATTCACAGTAAAACTGCAGACACTTTTCATTGCTCACAACTACACCTAGCCTAAAAGTAACAATGCCCAAAGGGGTGTGACCTTGATGATGCTCTGTGCCAGCCACACCTGGGCCACAGCCCTCCGGCTTCTAGCTACCAGTAGAGAGAGCCCCTAGGTCTTTGTAATTTCATTTCTAGGAATTTTGTACTACACTTAGGTCCCCAGGTGACCTAGCACAGCTACTGAGGAAGACAAGCCACACTGGACAGGGCCTGACGTGTCAACAGACCACGGTACAGTGCTTTCTAGTTAAAGCAGGATGAAGAACCCCATGAATGGTGCCAACAGTGTATAAAAGCAGAAAGAAGAGGCACACATTTACAGATGTGCTGTACACGCATACAAAGATGTGGAGGAACATGGTGTGTGGCCCTACCAGGAGGCAGAGATGTCTCACTTATGTCTGGAGCAGGAGACAGGTGGCTCTCAAATGTATAACTATTAAAACACCTGATTTTATATCATGTGTTCATAGTATTTTGGAAATAAAATAAGCCTTAAAGTCTTTGTCTTCTTCTTAACGAGACCTTAGTGTTTATAGCTAAACAAAACACACATTCAAAATTAGGAGAAGGTGTAGGTTGGAAGAAGGATAATAGCAAAGTTAAATGGTCAAAGACCACAGAAATAGTGCCCTCATCTTTTCTGCTGCCCATCTACCAAGCTGTTGAAAGAAGCCATGCTTAAGTGGGTTTGTGCTTAACGAATGGAACTCTGTGAGGGTAGAAGGTTCATCCTCCTGTCCCAGCACACCCCTGCGTTTGTGTGAGAAAATACTGGATTAGATGGTCTCCAAGGCCCCTCTAGATCCAGAATCCTGTAGAGCTGCACTTTGATCTTTCCCTGCAGTCATTTTGTCAGCTTGTTTCCACATTAGCCCACAAATTACAGCTTGCCAGCTACTGACTATTGCTTGAAGCCTCCCCTTCATTTAGATAGTCTTCCCCAGATGCCAGGTTGACGGTCTGAGCAGACTCAGCATCTTTCTCATTACTGAGTCTTGTATTTCTCTTGATCCCAGTATGTAGTAGTTCTGGTTTTCTAAGCATCAGCATCACCTATCCTTTCCATGGAAACTAAAGGTGGGAGGTAGTCTCCTCTTCCAGGAATGCTAAGGCAAGATGGTGCTCAGGAACAGGCAGGAGAGCTTAGCTATAATGGTCTGCAGCTGAAAAGACATCAGGGCTTCAGAGGGAAGAGCCTAGGAAGAGGGCATGCAAAGACCACAGTTTAGTAAGTAAAAGAATGTGATGGATATTCTGTGTTGACAGGGTTTCTAGAATGTAACCCATTCTATTCTTAAAATCTGAGAGTGAGCTGGCTACTGCATTTGGCTTTTAACCCATAGCCACTGTCCCTCTGTCCTTTGCAGATGGCTAGACCTGGTCCAGAAGCCATTTTAGGTTTAGTGGGAGCCACATGGCTAGTTATCACCCATGGAATGTGAGCTGAGGTAGTGAGTCATCCACAGGCTGAGGTATTTGGTGTGCTTTCTCAGTCCCTTCTTCCTTTTCTACTTGAGAGAACCCAGGACTCCAGGAGGTTGAGTCACAATGCAAAAGGGGCCTGGTTGATAGAGGGAAGCTAGAAAACAGGTACGAGGGAAACTCCCAAAAATATACACAGATGACCCCAGATAAAACTCTAAGCAATAGTGGAGAGGGATACTGAACTGGCCTTCCCCTGCAATCAGATTGATGACTACCTTAATTGTCAAACCTTCATCCACTAACAGATGGAAGCAGATGCAGATATAAACTAAGCACTATGTCAAGTTCTCAGAGTCCAGTGGAAGAGAGAGAGGAGTGACAATATGAGCAAAGGGGTCAAGAACGTGATACAGAAACCCACAGAAACAACTGACCTGAACTAGTGAGAGCTCACCAACTCTGGCCTGACAGCTGCAGAAGTTGCATAGGACTGAACTAGACCCCCTAAATGCAGGAGATGGTGGGTGGATTGGGCAGTTTATGAGGCTACTGGCAGTAGGTCCAAGATGAGGAGAGGGAGAGAGAACTGAGATTGATATGTAAAATTAAAAAATAAACTAAATAAATTTAAAAGGGGGAGCTAGTTCTCCAGTGCTTCAGGGAGCAGAATTCCCTTTTCCCAGTGCCAGGCTGGAAATTGAACTAAATCTTTACCTGTAAAGACCACAGCAATTTTTTCAATTGCCTAACTAACAAAATGTCATGATCAGAGAGCTACAGGCCAAAATACAACCTTAGAAAATTTGACAAGCAACAATAGTAATTGAAAGTTAAATGTCCCAAAGTAGAGCATTGCTGGCGTAAATTGTGGTATACAATGCAGCCATTAAAACACACATCTTTAAACTAATGTTTAATGCCATGCAGATATGATATAAAATTAAATGATCTCAACATTTCTTTTGCCCACAGAGTCTAGCAGCCAAAGAATAATTGTGAAATAACTCAACTGTTTCATTTTCAGTCCCTGAAGGGGATATAGGGATCACAGGATTACTTTAAAGGCACTTTTTGCTTTCCATGAACCCTTCTTACAGAGTGGCTCTTCTGGTGCATTTTGGAACTGCCTGTGCAAACACTCATTTGTGTTATCCCTTCTGTTCCCAGTCCTGCTGTCCTAAAATGGGGTGGGGGAGTAGGAGAGGTAAGTCTAGGCTGGCAAGAGGCAAGAATGAGCAGGAGAAAAGTCAGAGGCAATAAGTCCTCCATTACAAACACCAGCACCCAGCAGCCAGCACCCGGTACCCGGAATCCAGCACTGTTCTGTTGTTATTGTTTTCCGTGTTTCTACACCTTCCCACCTCTACAGTCCTGCTCATCTCTGCCCCAGAATCAAAGGAATTTTATCAAGAGAGGAAAAACTGGTCTCCACTCCAGTTAAGTGAGGAAAGATGGCTTCCATATTTCTCCTACAGTTGTGGAGGAGAGAATAACTAATGAGATGAAGGAGTCAAATTCTATTAAAATACAAAGTAAAAATGTTTCATAAGATAAAAGTATTCCTTTAAAACAAAAAATTTTATTTGACATGCATGTCAATCCCATACAGTGCCTGTAGAGGCCAGAGCAGGATGTCAGATCCCCTGAAACAGGAGTTACAGATGGTTATGAGCAGCCATATATGTGCTGGGAACTGAACCTGGGTCCTCTGCAAAGAGCAGCAAGTGCTTTCAATTGCTGAGCCATCTTTCCAGCTTCCAGATTATTACATTGAAGTTGACTTTAATTTTTTTTATATTAGAAAACAGTGGTTTGCAGGGCAGTGGTGGCTCACTCCTTTGATCCCGGCACTTGGAAGGCTCAATGAGTTTGAAGCCAGCCTGGTCTACAAAGTGAGTTCCAGGACAGCCAGAACTACACAAAGAAATTCTGTCTTAAAAAAAACCATAAAAAAAAAGAAAGAAAAAGAAAAACAAAGAAAAGAAACTAGTGGTTCTCAACCTTCCTAATGCTGCAACCCTTTAATACAGCTCATCTGTATTGACAGTGACCCCCCCAATTCTAACATTATTTTTGTTGCTACTTTATAACTTTAATTTTGCTCCTGTTTTGAATCATGATATCATATGTAAATAAATTTGGAAATAGAAGTGTGCTGAAAGGGTCAGGACCCACAGGTTAAGAACCATTACTGCAGAAGAAAACTGTAACTTGGATCAGGATTCCCCCCAGGGTCATAACCCTACTTCATGCAACCTATCTCCCACACCACAACCCTCCAGTGGGGCAATATTTGCCACACAACCAGTGGCAGGTTGTCTGGGTTTGGTTATTCCAACCCCTTGAGAAGTAATAAATGGCAAAGCAACTGTTACATGGCAGATGTCTTAAACTTGTATGGGTACAAGAAAGGACCAGAAGGAATAGCACTGGAAAACAAGCCTGAAGCAGGAAAAAGAGTAAGATCTTCAGAAAGTGAGAATGGGGCAGGATGTCCTTTACCACCAGGGAAGAATACAAGAACCCAGGAAATCCAGCATCCATCTCCTAAAGGAGTGGAATGGCTGGTTTATAGCACAAGATTATGCCGACTACATCAGCTTTTTAATGAAGTCACTTTTGCTTTCCCTGGGTCTTGTGTATTCAGCTTCTAGCACATTCTTTTCGGCCCTCTGTAGTGCCCTCTTGAAGTAGCCCCAGGCAAAGCATGTGCTTACCATATCATATGCAAGAGGTGAGGGAGGAAAAGAGGGAAGAAGGAAGGGAGGGAGGAGGAAGAAAGACTATCTTCTTTGTAATAACTAGTCCTGAAATAACTAGTTCTGAAACTCATCCCTCCTACCCCCTAGAGAGTAGTTAAGGGCACTGTGTATGGATCAGAAAAGGAAATGGCCATGTGTATTGTATATTCTGGTGTGCTGGTGTTTATTTCATTTTCCTAGTTACCTAGCTAGCTAAAGAAACAAACACCGTGTGTGTGTGTGTGTGTGTGTGTGTGTGTGTGTGTGTGTGTGTGTGTACTGAAAACTGTTACCACTAAATGATGGAATTACATGGGAAATATCTTTCATATTTTCAGAATTCACTATGTTGAGAATAAATTAGAAATGAAACAAAATAGACATCACTGGGGGTGGATGGGTGGGTCATCAGTAAAGAGAGCTTGCTCTTCCAAAGGAGCAGAGTTCAACTCCCAGCATCCATGTTGGGTGACTCACTGTTCCAGCTCTAGATATGACTCTCTATGGGCACATCATTCATGTGCACAAACCACACACACACACACACACACACACACACACACACACACACACACACAGAGGGATGCAATTAAAAGTAAGATTTAGATCTTGAATAAACAGCATTTATAGGATATTATTTTGCAGTCCTATTCCCAGCCTCCTGGCCAGATGGCAGTACAGAAAAATTTGTGACAACATGGTAATGGCTGACTACCTGATCCTAAGTCTCCACAGACCCCTGGGAGACCAGGAGTTCAGGGGATTAGAGGATACAAACATCCCTTTGTTTCTTTATTCCCTTGTTTACTTGAAACATGGTTTCCATGTGTAGCTTATCTGCACTGCTAACTATGTAGCCCCCTGGTGCTCAGTCTCCTGGTGCTGGGATAAAGGTGGTTATGGCTACATTGGCTAGTCTGCAAGGGGGGCGGGGGTGAAGAAAGAGATACATTGTATCTACCAGTGAAAGGTTCTGTTCCTAGAGACAACAAGAGACAGCCTGGCAACAGGAAGTGTCATTGTCCATATTACTCACATGTACAGCCCTGCATTGCATCAGCTCACATCTCAAACCTAAATAGAGTACCAAACATCCCCAACCATGGCATGCATGATGCTCTCGACCTCCTCCTGTGTCCCTGGCAAGAAGAGATAGAGGAGGTGGCTCATAGAACTGAGGATCTCTTGCCTTTGTATAGTTGGTGACAGTGGTCATGAGGGAGCCACGTTGGCTATGAGCTATTGCATTTCATTGCACAATATTTATATAAGCCAGAATGTCTTGCAAAAATCTGAGTTCATATTCATATATTGATAAATAATAAAAAGCCTCCCACTGTGGTCCTCTTCCTCTGCAGCCTCCACATTTTCCTAATCGCTTTGGCAAGTGGAAGCACTCCTTCAAAACAAGTTAGACGGGCTGGGCACATGTCACTTTGAAGAGAAAATGCCCTCAAAGATGTACAAGGCAGGCTGCCAGTTCCCTCAGCCTTGCCACCTGTTCTGGGCACTTATTTAGTGCTTCAGGGTGATCTTATTAGTTCCATCTTCTAGGCTACTAGGCGTGAATTAGCTAACTAATAACCCTGAAGCTGTGGGCCAGAGGGGCTAATTCATAGTTCACCAGTCTATCTTTTACTTTTGTCAGGGAAGAGATCCTTTTTAATCTGTGACCCCATCTGGACCCCATTTTCCCATCAAAATGTTTTGGACATGAGTTCCAACCCCAGGAGAAACAGTCATGGGAACAGAGGCAAGTGGGACCCTCAGACACCAAGAAGACGGCTGAAAACATTCCCTCAGAAGGGAAGCAACAGATAACTGGAAGAAAGCATTATGGTAAGGCTTTCAAAATCTCTGAAAGTAACTCTGCCTGCAACAGAGCTTCAGCTTTGAAAAAACAAATACACAGCTGGCATCGTGCCAAACAGTAACCTGAGATGGGCAGCAGTGATACTCGGAAGATCAGGCAAACCCAGATTTCAAACGTGGGTATTCTGAACCAGTGAGAATGGACATGTTGGCCCTGGACACAAACAACTAAGAATTTATCTAACCTGGTAGGGCAGGGGAAGTACTAAATAAAATTCAGTAAAATAGCTTGGGTTCTTCAATTAATAATTTTATTTTCTTGATTGAAACGTGGCATGGAAGGGCCTGGAGAGGTGGGTTAGTGGATAAGCCTGCATGGCCGCTCCTGCCTTCGGGTGCTGGCACTCAGGTGGGGCAGCTCACCACCACCTGTAACTCCAATTCCCTTGGAACTGTGGCTTTGTAAGCCTGGCCTTTCAAAAGCAGGCTGTTCTAAAATTTGTAACCTAGTCCTCATGTTGTCTTCCTTCCCCTCTACCCTGTGACTTCTCACATGCTCCGCCATGTGGAAGATAGCCATGATGTCATATAGGCCTGATAACCTTCACTAGTGGCCAACCAGATAGGGCCACCCAACCTTGGACTCCCAGATTCCAAAGCTGTGAGCTAAATAACTCACTCTCCTTTACAAAACACCCAGGGACTTGTGTTAAAGCCACACATGGACTGAGCCCCAGGGTGACAGCATGAACAGTAATTAGGGGGTGACATCTGGACTAGGCATGTCTTGCTGGAAACCACAGACACCGTCAATTGTACATGGCAGTTTACATGTGAGCAGCATTAGAGTGGCTTCATGTGTCCCATTTCCAGAACAGTCAAATGTAACTCAGAGAGGCGGGATCTACTGCTGTAACCACCAGCGGAGAAAAACAAAAAGGGGAAGCAGTCCCATGACTACATTCCTGCTGGTTTCTTTTTAATAACTTTTTTGCAGTTGCATTGTCAACATTAAAAAAATGAAATACTCCATCTAAAGTCAGTGCCTGGCTTTTTTATTATTTCCCCTCATCATCAAATATTCTTTGAGAAAATCACTTTTAATGAATGAACTGGTTTCTACTCTGTGGTTCTTCAATTATTTATCCAACCTTTCTACTGTGGGACACTTAGACCAGCCACTAATATTTTTTTTCCAATTACACTAATGGCTGAGATGTGTATGCTTGAACATGAATCTCACACATGAGTTTGATTATTGCCATAGGATAAAAAAAAAATCCTAAAGTTAAAATTACTAGCTCAAAACTTATGAAGGTTTATGGCTACTCATATACAAATTGCCAAAACACTCACCAGAAAATGTTCACAAGGTCATGTCGTCACAGGCAGCGGCAGACACAGCATTCTTCCTCAATGTTATGAGCTGCATACTTGTATTTTCTTAAAATCTTCCACCAATATAGTGAAGACGGGAAGTGCCGGTTTACACTGTGCTTTTCCTTGATACTGGGCACAAAGGACATCTTCAAGGTTCAATGGACATACAATTCCATTCTTCTTTGGCTGCTTCTTTGAATACAGCCCCATTCTCCACCATGCTTGTAGAGTTTTTGTTCAGAACTTCAGGAGGTTGGACTAGACCTTTCCACACTAGAAGCCACGTATTCATGGTGAGGCAGACTCCCTCACCCTGAAAGATGATTCTCCTCACTCTTAGCGAATGGAGCTAGAAGAGCCATGTACTTGACCTAACCCAGTGGCAGGTACTGAGAGCTCTTTGCACTTAGAAATGGGGGAGGAGCTGGGACGGGACCTTCAGGAGTAGGTGATGCTGCACTGTGCAGCTTCAGGGAGTCAGCCTTCTTTACTTGGTGACTGAATCTGGCCAAGTAGCCATAGAAGCACAGCTATAAAGGCAACATGCAGCAGACAGCCCTGCAGATGGTAGAGGAAGACTCTGAGGAACCCTGAGGCACAATGTGGAGAACATGGCCATCTTCACACTTCTACATAAAAGGATGTAGCAAAGTCCCACCCCTAACCCCTCTAAAGAAAATCTGTCACCCATGACTATGAATTTGATAGGGGGGGGTGTGACTGGAGAGGCTCTTATGCATTTCAAGGAGGCCATGGGGGCTTGCCTTGTCGTGGTCTTTCTCTACTGATAAGTTCTGGTTTATCATGAGTGGACCAAATGCAGGACATCCAGTGCTTACTATAGGTTGTACCTATTGTAGATGTTATAGGTGAAGAATGAGTGAAAATGTGGACAAAAGAGACCAGATACAGTGTGCACACCTATAATCCCAACAACTGGAGCAGCTGAGGAGCACTTGAATCCAAAATTTAAAAGAAGCTAGTACCAACATACATATACATATGCATTGCATGCATATATACACATGCATTGCATGTACACATGTACATGTACACATACATATACATGTGTGCAAACATGCATGTATATGCATACACATACACACATTCATATGCATGCATACATATACACATGTACACATATACATACATGTACACATAAATGTACACAAAAACATTTCTCTAGTACTCATGCTGCTTTGAAATAATTTATACAGCTGCTTCAGTCATATAAGTGCAGCCGCTTTGAGAATAAATAATTCTTCTTCTTAGAGTCCTGGCACATAGTTGGATAGATGCTTACTGAATGAAAGGATGAGCCAGAAAGAGCAAACAAGCTAGAGAGTGAGTGAACGAGAGAGAGAGACAGAAAGAGAGAAAACACTAAGCATATCTCAAGTTCTTGCCTTTAGTCCTTTAGTTCTTATCTTAGGAATGTACACAGCCCCAGGATTCTCAACTGATCCTTATGGCCACTTGTGCTTGCTGGAGCATCATCATTATGTAGTTCTGTGCTAGCTGTGGGCAGCTGGGGTGATGCCGTGTGACAGCTGACCCCACAGGGCCCTTGAAAGAACAAAACACGTCCTTCTGGCCTGACACAGACAGGAGAATGTGCCGCTACATCTGAGTGTACTTTTATTTATATGTGTAGAAGGTGGCAAGCCCTGGAGTCTCAAATCCAAAGGAATGACAGCATCAGATCCCAATGGCAGCTGAAAAGGATGTTTGCAACAAGCGGAAGCCCCAAGCCAAACCTTAGATGGAATCAGCTTTTGAGTCTATAATAAGAAAGAGACTATTGACAGATTTTAATTCGGAGTTGTGTAGAGTTGGAGGAAGCAAACCAGAACTCAAGTCACAAGAAAAGAAATGGATGGAGTGACATGTTACACTGGCTAGCTCCTGGTGTGTAACACACTGACCTCCAAACACCCTAGAGGTGGGCCTCCTAGGACTCCTTCCTTCCCAAATAAACAGAGAGCCTCCCTTCCTGAATAGCTGAATTCCCATCCAAATGGCTCTGTGCTCTCCCCATAGGAGCCTTAGGTCTTTCACATATTTCAGAATTGCTGGGTTGTGTAGTCATTGGGCTGGCCCTTTGGATACACAAAAGCCAATTTCAACTGTTGTGGGCACAACTCTGATAAAACCACAAGATTAGATGTATACACTTCCTTCTCAGTTCTAGCCAGGCTTCTGTAGTATTCAAGACCCATCCCCATGAGCAGCTATTCTGCAAGCTAAGTTTTGTGGTCTTTGCAAAGAATGGCTGAAGGAGGAGGATGTGGGGAAAGGAGGCTTAGATGTTCTCCCATGCCTTCAATGGCTGCCTACTGCTGCTCCCTGGGATGGTGACCCCAATGACTTGAGCTCCCCAACCACATATCCAACATCCTGCATCCCAAGACCCTTTGAGAATGTCTTCTGCATGGCCCCAGTCAACCATGGGAACTTCATGGACTATCTATCCTCTGCCATCTGCCTGAGAGTCTTCAAGGCAAGCTTTGTAATAACCATCTTTCCTCGAGTTTGACAATATCTTCTGACTCTATCCAGGTCCCCTATGTCAGTTTCATGTTATTTCTACACAGGCATACTCATGTGCACATACACACACACACACACACACACACACACACACACACACACCATGTCTTCTTACTTTCCACAGATGTCTTTTTAAAGAGTTAATTAAGAGACTGATGAGATGGATCAGCATTTAAGAGCACTGGTTGCTCTTCCTTTGAACTAAGGTTTGACTCCCAGTACCCACATGGTGGCTCATAACTGCCTGTATCTCTAGTCCCAGGAAATCGGATATCATTTTCTGACTTCTCTGGGTCCTATATGCACACAGTACACAGACATTCAGGCAAACAAATGCTCATGAACATAAATTAAAATTAATGAAGTTTCAAATTCTCTATTAACTTATTTTAGCATTATTTTATGTGTGTGCATATGTTGGGGGAGCACAGTGCCTCAGTGTGTGCACATGAAGGACAGAGAACAACTTTGTGGGGTTGGTTCTCTCCTTCTACCTTCATGTAGGTTCCAAGAACAAGTTGTCTCAGGTTAAGAGGCTTGAGTGGCAAGTGCCTTTATCAGCTGAGCCGTCTCAATGACTCCTATACTGACTGTCTAAATTGTGTTCAGGATGATACATATGAATTCAATAAACTAGCGACTTAAAAACAACAGAAGGTTCTTGCTCACAGTTCTGGAGGCCAGAAGTCCAAGATAGGTAAAGATTCAAAGTCCTATAAGGACCCTGGTAACCATTTCCCTGCCACCACACATGGCAGAGAGGTTAAGGGATCTCTCTCGGATTGTCTCATAAGGTCACCAAGCCATTCCTGATGACTTACAGAAAGCCCCACCTCCTAACACCGTCATTTTGAAAACTGAGAGGATCAAAAGTTTTAGCTTGCTGCACTCAGCTTTGCCCTTCGTATATGAATGCAGGCTCCCCCACCACCAGGCTCTCCTACCACCAGGCTCTCCTACCACCAGGCTCTCCTACCACCAGGCTCTCCTACCACCAGGCTCTCCTACCACCAGGCTCTCCCACCAGCACCATTAAGTGTGTTATTATCTGTGCCTAGAAGTTCCTAGGTCTCATTTTCTTCCTGTTTCTACTCATACATCACCTTGAAGATGCTTTTCTTGATCAGGCATTCAGACTCTCCACACACACACTCTTGCCTTCATTTGTTACCTGAGAGGTTTCTGACAAAATCTGCAAGGAAAGGGTTCCAGGATTCTCCCATCCCCAAATCCAAGAACATTCAAGTCACTTCTACACATGCTCTCCTACATCCTATGTGCTTTAAATTATCTCTAGATTACTAACAGCTCCTAACAATGTAAATGCTGTGAAATATTGCCCTCTTGTACTGGTTAGAAAGAAAGAAAACAGCCCACAAAGTTCAGTACTCACACAGTAATTTCAAATATTTTCAGTCCATTTGGTTGAATCCACAGATGCATAAAGCATAGGTTTGGAGAGCTTGTTGCATGATTGATGGTGGAGTTTTCATCCTTCAGCAATAGCAAAGACTTATTGAGAGGGGCTCTGTGCCTTGCTCTTTATTTACTCCTACCACATACAGTACGCCTTGACAAGGCCCTAAATATATTCAAGCTCTCTGTTAAATAAGTCGTGAGAGCATCATTGTTTAATTTTACAGGGAGAGGAACGGGAACTCTGGGGGAGCTAATAGCCTGCTAAAGCCTGTGGGTGCCAGAGCTGTACACCAAGCCTCAGTCTACGATGTTCTACACGCAGTGGCTCCATTGCATCCTTCACCTGGGAAGCCAGTGCTGTTGGATCACCCATGCCCATGTTCATATGGGTACTGCATCGCCTTCTCCACCTTCCTGCCCCAGAGGAGCAACCAGACACAAACAGATGCTGTGTAGGAATGTGGTGGCAGGTGCAGCAGGCAGGCTGTCCAGGGTTTACCTCGAGCCTTGCACCCCGCTGCTCTGTCTCATAACCAAGGTCCTGAAATGGCAGCACCTGGCATGAATTCCTGGCACTTACCTGTGAGGCAAGGACCCCAGGAGCCTTGGCTTCCTGTGTGTCCTTGCTGTCACTGCTTGGACCTGCCCTCCACATACACTATTCAGGACTCCTGTAATTGTGAGACACAGAAGGGCAGGAAACCCATCTCCCCTAATTACAACTTAACTGGATTCCTGACGACTTTTGCACCTCAGCAATGAGAACCCTGTTTCATCAGCACCACAGACCATGGAGGCAATAGAGGCCATCACACCTCTTCCCCAAATGCAGACTACTGCAGCTGATTAAGGTCTGCCCCAGACCACTCCACCGAAGACCACCATAGCAGTGGGCAACATTGCCCCATCCAGCTGCCCACCAGGATGGGGACAGGGAGGAACAAGGGCAATCTGTACAGATTCTCTCTGCTTGCTAAAACCTTGAATTATTGCTATGGAATGGTGGTTCTTTTGTCCCTTCTGGGAGTGGGTCTGCACATTCTCAAGCCTTGGGAGCCAGTAGCTGACAGCAGCAGAGATCTCAAACGGTTTTCTGTCCTCTACCGCCCAGCACTTCCCTGAAATGGAGCGGGATGGGAGGGGGTGGGTAACATCAGAACAGCAACCTATTGACTAGCCTGCTCTCACCCAAGCCGCAGCTCCTCTCTTCAGGGTTATTCTGCCTTACCTGCTGCCTTGGAAAGCTGTACTGACTGTAGTCATGTCCGTTAGCTGTGTGACTGAGACAGGGGAGAAAGGAACTCAACTGCTAACTGCTGTTGCACTTGAGATACAGCAAAACATCCCTCAGGCTCTCAGCAGGGGGCCTGGTCACCCTGCTCTTTCTATTTCATTAAAGGAATGACAGAGCTGCAGGTGGCCAGCAGCCTGGGCCCTGTCACCAACCACTAGCTGTTCCTGTAAATGTAGCACTGGCTGTCACAGCCTCCTGATGTCCCCACTCTCCCCACCCAGACACTTGCTGCCTATTGCCCTACTTGTCAGCACACAGGTCCCCAGTGATCCCCAGAGTGTGGAAAGCTGTGTGATGGAAGAAAAGGGTTTGAAGGGTATGTGGGGAGTGGGGAGCAGAATCACAAAATTGAGAAAGCTAGGATGAGGGATTTCTTTATGGAAGGACTCTCTGAGCCCTTTAACATATATGTTTAAATTGCAAATCCTCATAAGGAAAGTAGTAGCTGTGTGTGTGTGTGTGTGTGTGTGTGTGTGTGTGTGTGTGTGTGTGTTGTCAGAAAGGCAAGACCTCCAAGCCTCATGTGTCCTTTCAGCCCAGCCCCACCCTGGAAGGAGCTGCCATGTTATCTAGGTAAGAACAGGGAAGAGGCCATCCTTAGACCCCAGATAAAATTCAATCATAGTACAAAGCACACTGAGTCCCATCTCTCTGGGTATAGCAGAGAGATGATACATGCAAATATAGATCCCCATATCTGCATGGTGCTAATTCAGTGTCCAGCCCTGGCCCTGAGGGTGGAGGCTGGAGTAGGCACAGGCTGAAGGCAGAGGCCCTTAAAGGTTGGTTAATGGGGATGTTCAGGAGCTGTCATGATACCCAAGTAGGAAGCAGGTGGTCGGCCTTGCCTGACCCCTGGAGTTCTCCCATTGCTCTTACTGCTCACTCCAGGTTTGTGACAAGGAGGAGGGGCATTGATCTCCGCTTTGCATGTGGAAGACTGTCCCCCTAGGGGGACGGAGCTCTCCTGGCCTTACTGTTGCTCAGCCTTCACTGTACCACTCCCTAGCACAGATGAAACTGAAGCCCTCAGTAAAAAATATTACAGCTAGACCAAGAAAAGACAGCCAAGTGCATTATCTGTGATCCCCTGCCTAGTAGACTGTATGCTTAATCATTTTGAAGTGCAGAGCTGAACACATTATCACAGGCCTTCCCTGTCTAATTGAGGCACTTGCATTAAAGCAAAAGTCCTGGGGAAGATTGGCACTCTGAAGTATTACTTTCTCAGGCTATGCCTTATCTTTAGTTTCATGCGGTGAGCTTACCAAAGGCCAGGGGCTATCTGAGTCTCTCTTTCACAGGTTAATAAATATTTTGGCTTATTTAAGGTGGCACACATCTGGAATGAATGCACATCATCAAATTCACAGCATCTTCATGGAACCCTAGAGTGGAAGAGGGTTGCCCAGCAGGGCAATTCACTGAGGTCATTGCCCTTGGTTAACAACTAGTGCATACGTTAGCCCAAAAATAAAGATTGTACTCCACAAATACCTTGAAGCTGCACTGTGTACAAGGAACTGTGCCTGGTGTGGGGTAGATACAGTGGTAAGTTATACAGGACATGCCCTCTAGAACCTTCCTTACACATGATACAACGCAGGTAGGGATGTTGCATAAAAGCTGCAGGAAGGCTGCAAAAGAGTCTCAGAGGAAGGAGTACTCCTTCCCGCAGGGAATGTGGGGAGAGGGAAGCAAAGGACCCAGTTTGGGGGATGTTTGAAGGGACTGTGAAGCTTTTGCCCAAGATGGTGGAGGGTGTTACTCCAAGGACAGTGAAAGGTTATACAACAACGAGGAGACTGGAACAAAGTGAGCCATGTGACACAGCAGAGCAGAGGGTGCAAGAAAGGCAAGGGCATCAGACTGTGCCTTGGAGATGCCAAACAAACTCAGCTGAGAGCTCTAAAGGGGCGATCGGTGCAGCAAGGAAAGTGTGACCTTCTCCAGGTGTGGTGCCTACAGCTGTACATACAACTTATTCTGGCCACTTAGAACCGTGCCTTGCAGGTATTTTGAAAACACTTGGCATGCCTTCGTCTCTTCTCTTGGTTCCCCTATCCTGAACCAGTTATTAGAGTTCGCAGATTACAGCAGACCGTGATGAGGACATGTGTTTCTACCCACTACTTTGGGTATCAGTGCCTTCTTCACATTATTCGGCAGCTCACCCTAGGCTTCCGGCTGGGAGCGGAAGACCCTCCATTCTCACCCCTTAGGCAAGGGTCCCTGCTCAGATGGCTGCCCTTCCTACCCTTTGACAGGGTTTAACCTTGCTCCACAGCAGACAGTTGCCTCCATTCTTACAGCCCACCTACTTGAGCCTCCACACACCCGCCAGTTACAGTGGGTGCCTACCACACAGAACCGGAAAAAAGACAAGGTACAGGACATGTCCACTGCACCCGACTTTCTGGAGTTCCAGAAAGGGCTAGAATGTGTGTTTGATGGTACCTGTTATAGACCTATAGACCGGGGGGGGGGGTGGCACATAGTAATGAGTTCCAAGTTCCAAACTCAGAGAGGACCAACTTCAAGTCCCAGCCCTGCCCCTTATTAATGTGAATGAGAACATCTGGGAAGAAGAAACCAGGCATACAAAAGTCAAATGACTGACCGACTTCCCAGTGGCTGTAGCAAGCCTGAATGAAGTGGTTGCAAGATCTCATTACAATCTATCTTGGGCTGTGTTTAGCCTCCTAAACAGTCATTCTTTTCACAGTTCTGTGTCAGCCCTCACATTCTGGAACTAGCAGATAAAGCTAAACCTAAAATCCTGATTAACAGATTAAAAACTTTTTGAAATGTATTAGCAAACCCTAGTTCTACCAATCAAAGGGCCTGGAATACTCGGAGATGGCTATGATTTCTCTGTGAAGCTAAACCCTCTGCTTAACTTTTCTATGATGTAGTTGGAATGCTTTGGTTTATGGCTTTCTTTGTGCTGTTACTATAAAAAAAAATTCATGAAACTGCTACTTCTTTGAAACTCAGAATTTTGGGGTGACCTAAATTTATGTTTCCAGGCTATGGTCACTCATGGCTTACTTGTCTTTAGAATAAGCCATCTTTTATCCCATTTGTGATGAGAGTTCTGTTTTTGCAGTAACTCCAACTATTGGCCTTGTTATTTATTCCAAGCCCTGGCTCCATTGCTTTAAATGAAGATAAAGATTGTGCCCAGAAAAAGCAGAGATAACAGAAGGTTTCACCAGGAAGAAGTAGGACTGGAAAGAAAGTCAAGGACAAATTACCTAGTCGTTCCTTTTCTTTGGTTAAATCTTGCTCATGACTAAACTAAGCGAATGCAAGCATTTGTAATTCTAAGAAAGCAAAAAGGCAGGAACAGAAACACAACCATGGCACACCCACTGGCTCCGCAGTAAACACTGTTTACATAAGCCTACATTATAACAACCATGAACAAGTCTAAGATGCATGCTGTAACCACTCTGAGGAGAGTGAAGGGGAAGTGTACACACAGAGGTGGGAAGAACAAGAATATCGACCCTTAGAGAGCGTTTGCCTCACTGGGACCTGAACCCAGCAGTGGACCTCAGAACATGGCCCTCTCTTGCCTCATCCAGACCTCTGCTTCAATGTTATCTCTTTTGTCCAATGTGCACCTCCAGCCTGTGGTATTGTGTCTGCAACCTGTTCTACTGTATGACATAAGGCTGAGATAAGACAGCAACATAGAATAGCACTTGTCTCGTAGGAGATCATTAACACATATTGGTTGAATAAAGTGATGAACGAATTGCCTCAACAGGAAAACATCAGTGACTCCATCAGGGTCTCCCCAAAAGCCAAGCCCAGTGAATGGAGACAGCCTGTTACAAGGTAGGGTCCTAAGGTGGCCCTCAGGTATTTTCTTCTCCCTCAGTAGCCCCTCTGCGCTGGTTGGGATGAGACCGGGGTTAAAGCAGGTTGACTGGTGCAGTTTCAGGGTTGGGGTAAGGGGCTGGGGACTTTCTAGGGCCTGGGGGAAAGGACAGGAACTTGTTTAGTGAATCCAGGGTGTTAGATGACAAAGGAGGCTGGCAGTTGGAGGTGGGGTTTGAGCAAGTGTGACTGTCCTTTGTGCCACTAAGAGATATACTTGAAAATGGTTTCCACTGTGGATTTTATATTGTGTGGATCTTACCACATAAACGGTATTTTTAAATCCTTCTTTGGGAAGCACAAACACTATCAAAGAGGAGTCTAAAGGTAGCCATGGCTACCTGGAAGAGTACATGATCAATCAGAAACCCCTTAGGGAGGGAAGCTCTAAATCCTTCAAAAGAATGGTTCTCAGTCTTGCTAATGCCACCACCCTTTGATACAGTTCTTCATATCTTGGTGACCCACCGCCAATGAAAAATTATTTTCATTGCTACTTCAAAACTGAGTGACTTTGCTTCTGTTATGAGTCACAGTGTAAAGATCTATGTTTTCCGATAGTCTTAGGTGACCCCTGTGAAAGGGTCATTTGACCCCCAGGGGTGGCGACCTACAGGTTGAGAAAGGACCCCTGGAATGGTGTAGCACCTGCCTGGGATTTAGCTCTCTACTGGAGACTGGAGGAGGGGAAATCTATACACCAATTCCCATCTGTTTGAAGGCATCTCCCAGGGGAATGGCAAGCACTTCTGGCTGTCTCTTGGCTTCTCTGAAGAAAGTCCTAGGCAAAGAGGGGCAGAAATTGATAGCTAGCTGCCAGCCAGCTGCTGGTGAGTGAGGCCTAAGGGACTGGGTGAGCATAGGTAGGTCACATGCAATGCCTGGAGCTCATGCTTCACACCTCTAGAGGTAAAGTGCCAAAAGACACACTGGCAGAGTCCAGGGCATTGTGCCTGTGGTCGAGGGCTCAGAAAAGCATGGCTCTGTTTTCTTGTAGCTTTTTCTGACTTTCTGAAATCTTATTTCTCTTTTAAACTACATCCATGCCTTATTTTGAAAACAACAAGCCAAATTCAAAATGAATATGAATATCGCCAGGAAGTCATCCCACACTGAATGTGAATTCTAATTTTTTTTCCAAGAGAAAATGTCACAAAATGATTAACCAGCCTGTGAGGAAAAATAAGCAGTAGATGTTAAGGGAAGATAACCCAAATCAAACACACTGGAAGCCAGAGAGAGTGGTCTCCAATTCCAAGCATGCTTTGCCAGCTCCTACTATGTGCCACCCCCTGGCTCGGGGTCAAAGGCAAAGAAATAAGACCCTCACATGAGTTCAGCAGTATCCCACAACATCCATGTCTACCAAGAACCTCACTGAGACTCCTTTGGAAATGGAGTCCCTGCAAATGTCATTATCTAAGGTGATAATACAAGAGGATAGCACAGCATTACTCCAGTGGCTGATGTCCCAAGAAATAGCCATATAGAAACACCCAGAGGAGAAATCCACATAGACAGAGGAGACTGCAGGGAGGAAATATAAATCTGTTGGTGACCAGAGCCTGGGAGGAAGGCGTGGAACAGGCTACTCCCTACAAACGTAAAACTCTTATATAGATTCTAGACTCCTACAATGGTGACCACTCTTCTGCATTGAGCTAGAAGCTGTAGAGACTATAACAGCCACAGGAAGATGGCCCTGATCTCACAACAATTCAGTCTCCAACTGGAAAGGTGGCCTCTGGCTGTGCCCATCACCTTTCTATGGCTCGATGGTTGGTTTTCTGTCAACTTGGCACAAGCTAGAGTCACCCAGGAAGACAGAGCCTCACTTGAAGAATTGCCCCCAATCACACTGACATACAGGCAAGTCTATGGAAATTTTTCTTGACTAATGATTGATATGGGAAGGCCCAGCCCACTGTGGGTGATGCCACACCTGGGCAGGTGGTCCTCTATTGTATAAGAAAGCAAGCTGAGTGAGCCATGGGGAGCAAGCCAATAAGTAACATTCCTCTATGATCTGGGCTTCATTTCCTGCCTTGAATTCTTACCCTGGGTCCCCCAGATGGTGGCCTGTAACATATAAGCTTAACAAACTCCTTTCTTCCCCCGGGACACTTTTGGTTGATACAGCAACATAGAAATGAACTGACTCACACTCCGCTGACTGGGGTGTGAGCCCAGCCAGCACACTGAGCTGGGGTGTCCATCTTGAACCTTGGAATGGCAGTTGTAATTCAAAAGAGAGTGATAATGAATAAGGGGGATCCCCCTCCCTCCAATCTCTGAACAGAGCATTTCTTCAGAGCAATGTCACTTATTGCTGAATCCAATCCCATTTCCTCTCTGAAGACATAAATATCTGCAACTCAATGTGTTACTGATATAGTCGCACCAAAGGAATGAGTGATTGGGTTCTCCTGGAGAGGTCAGGCTTGGCATCTCAGAGCATGCACTGACAGCCAGCTTTGAGAGATGAGCCATTTGCCAGAGTGTGTGATGACAGGAAAGCATTTCAAGGAAGGACAGCATTTGGAGACATGGTTGGTGGTGTGACAGAGTGAGCCATTGGAGTCACCTGTGGTTCTGTACTTATGAAGTTTGTGGTACTAGGTGATGGGAGATGTCATTCTGTGAATATGTTTCTCGTACTGATTAATGAATAAAGCACTGTTGGCCAATAGGAAAGCAAGATAGGCGGGACTAGGAGAGAAGGAGGTTTCAGGGAGAGGTAGAAGGAGATTCAACTTGTAGGACCAAGAGAGAACTCGGGATCCTCTCTCCAGTCCTACATTTTCAATCTCCTCCTCTATCTATCCCAGAATAGGCAGGTACCGAAGATAATGAACACCTACAATGCCATCCTGGACACTTAGACTTCTCCATCAAGAGAGGGGCCATGAATAGTGAACAGCATCAACAGGAAGCAAGGTCAAGGTCAAAAGAACACCTTGGTTGTAGGAATGCTTTGGGGAAAGAAGAATCAAAGGATCAAGGTAAATAATAAATAAATGAGTGAATGAATGAATGAATAAATAAAAGGCTGCTTTGTTTTATGATAACAAGTGCCAAACTAGTGCTGAGGAGTGGGAGAGAGGGGCAAAATACAATTTGCCAAGTGGATTATTAGCTCTGCACTGTTACAGGGAGACCCACTCCCTGGATTGGATCAGGACACGGTGCATGCTGAGACAAGCAAGCTGGAGGGTGAGTGGGAGAATTCTCTCTCTGGACTCAGTTCTAATTCTGTTCTTTACATTCTGAAGACTAACAAAAAAATGTTTCGTTTTCAGGGATGCTCCTGTTCTCCCACAAGTGGCCACTGGAGGGAGACAGAGGAACTGGGCTGCCCTGCCAGAGGAGCCTCAGATGGTTCTTTTCCTGAAGTAGCAATGGACCAGGCAAGCAGTGGTTCTCAATCTAACACAGAACCTCCATCTCCTGAAGTGTGGACAACAGGTAGACTGTGTTCTCTTGCCCTGGCCCGAGTCTTGACTCCGACAATCCCTTCGCAAAGCCTCAGGGCCCAACCTTTGCCAACTCCTGCCTGCCTTGGTGGGGTGGCTGTTTCCTACTGTTTCCTGAGTACCCCCTCTTTTTTTGGTATCCTTTAGCCAGTTTTCCATAGTAGAACCACTCCATCACGCACCATGTCCTGACTGGGAGAGTTGGCCCGCTGATGGTCTGAGGAGATAGATTCAACCTACATAAGGGTGTTGAGTTGCTTGGGAACATTGCCAGGCCTTCTGGGAAGTGTCAGTGGAGTTCAGAGGTCCATAGTTCGGAGTTTGGAAGAGAAGTGAGACTATGCTATGAACGTGTATTTGCATTTATCATGGGGGCTATGGTCAGCCCCTTAGGGAGCAGGGGATGAGGAGGGAGAGAAAGGACTGGAGGAAGAGATGCAAGGAATCCAAACAGGGAAGCTGATGTAAAGGCCTACAGCTAGGGCTATAGGTGGACACAATGACCCAAAGCTAAGGGAGAGGGCTAGTAAGGTGAGAAAAACACTTCAAACAGGATGTAGCCCTTCTATCATCACTAAGCTAATAAAAAGCACAGTGTCCCACACCTTTACTCTCAGTAATAAGAAGGCAGAGGCAGAGGCAGACAGATCTCTGTAACTTCAAAGCCAGCCTGGACTGCATAAGTTCCAGGCCAATCAGGGACACCAAGTGAGACCCTGAACTCTCAAAGCACACTGTGGGTTTGGTGAAGGCTTTTCCAGCAGAGGGAGAGGGGCAGAGGCCACAGAAAACAGTCAGTGAGAAACACTGATTAGAACAGTTGCTAGAGGGCTAGAGGACAGTTCCGTTTTCACAGGAGGGACACTTGAGTCCCTTTAGAGGCCAAAGGAAGCAGCCAGTCAGAGTAAAATTGAGTGCAGAGATGTGATGGAGGGTATACCTTCAGCAGCGGTGCCGACTTTCTCTGAGGTTGCTAGTTCACCCAACAAATATGCCATTGCCCAAGAGCTGCCATGCACTGCTCTAGATTCTGGGACAGCAGTCAAGGAAAAAATGAAAGCCAGAGGCTGGAAGCAAGGTGGCCCAGGTAGAAAGTCTCCTGGCAGGTTTCAAGTCAGGCAGGCAGGGTCTCTAGGCAGCTGACTTTGATGCATCTATCTTGTTGATAGATGATTTTTCCGAGTCAGATAAGGCCACTGCCCTTCCCCTGACACTAGATAGTTGCCCTGAAGTCAAGGATGTTTCCTTTATCCTGGGATCAATGCAGAGAGTACCATGTATTCCAGTACCCTTGGTGTGGCCTTGGGTTCTGCAGCCCATACGTATAGTGTTACCCTAAGTATGTGCTGACTTTTCTTTCTTTGGATCTCTAGCTCTGTGTGTGTGTGTGTGTGTGTGTGTGTGTGTGTGTGTGTGTGTGTGTAGGGGGCAGGGGACAGAGAGTCTAGTTGACTTTCCTACTGGGTATCATCAATGTAATTACAATGACCTGCTATAATATCTAAGATGAGACCACCAGACACATCTTAAAGAAGCCAACAAATAAAGCACAGATTCATGACTCTCAGGCCATTGAGAGCATTTCTCAAAGCACTGTCCTATCAGATAAACGAAGCTGTAAGGTGAGAACATCTCTCACTGACCTCACAGCTCTAATCATTCTCCTTTTGATTCACTTACTAAGCACACCATTCCCCATTTAAACACCCTGCAGGGAAGACTTGATCTCCACTCTTCTTCCAGCAGCCTCCCTCATAGGCTCCAGCTAACGCTGTAGCTGGTGGCATCGAATGACCTGTACTGCTCTGAGCATGTCAGGCTCCTTCATGAGTGGGCTTTTCTGTGTCAAGAACAATTCCTTTCACCCTTCTTTGGTCAGCTTCCTAGCTTTTCAGATTATACAGTGGCAGTCTTCCCTAGTAGCATGACACATGGTTAGTGGACCCTCGACTTCAAGTTGGGTGAACCGCTAACATGATCTTCAACTTCAAACACTCTTATTAGAGCAGGAGCAAATGAAATATTGTCACTCTATCTTTTCCTCCTATCACCTTCATTGGAACATCTCATTCCTCTTGCTTAGTCATCATGGCAACTGAGATCATCTAAACCATGAGCTTAAGCCTCAGATAAAACAAATGCCAAGCACCCCAACCAACATCTCAGAAGAAACACGAGAAGATTGGCTACAGCCCTGGCATCAAAGTCCTTTGCACCTGGGTTCAAACACAAGTTCCTGGGCCCCGAGGACATCAACACACTCCGATTAATTTAATTACTGATCTATTATTTGTCAAGGTAGGAATTCTGGAGCAGAGCCGGAGAGGGAGCCAATGCTCCCAGTACAACAAAACAATCATTATTAATTTACAATCAGCACAATCAAACCTTTGATTTTAGCAGGATGAAAAATATCAGTTCCCAGATTTGTATGCAAGAAACAGCAATCTATTTATTCTCTTTTTAAATTCGTTCTTTGAAAATTGGGCACAACATGTTTTGATCATCTTTACTGCCCCACTCCTCCCATATCCACCCACCCCTCCCTACTTATCCAACTTTGTCCCCTTCATTTTACTTTTTTTTTTTACACCTATCAATTCCAGTGTGCACTGTTCACATATTCCTGGATGTGTGACCTTCCACTGGAGTGTGTTTGACTTACTAGGGACAACACTCTTAAAGACAGCTGACCCTCCCTCTCCAGCAGCCATCAGCTGCCAATCACTCCTCTGCCAGGGACAGGACTTCATGCCCAAGTCTCCTCTCCAAGCTGGATTTTGTCTGCCTTGAACTTATATAGGGCGCTTCATGCTTTCATAACGGCTGTGAGTTCATATGTGTGGTGGCCCTGCTGTGTCTGGAAGATACTCTTTCTTCGTGTCATCTCCCACCTATGACTCTGACATTTTAAGCTCTCATAACTCCAGGATGGCAAGAATGTCACCATCTCACCCCTACCACTCACCAGAGTCATTTCAGGGAGCTCATATTCATCACATGCCTGGGAGGTAGTTCGAGAGCATTCTGGTTCCACTGAGTCATGGACAAAGCTGGCATCTACACCTCCCACAGTTGCTGGAGACTGGTGGACTCTTGCAGCTTCCCTTATCCACACTGACCGTGGAAGTGGAAGTCTGCTGAGGCGAGGATTGCCTGAACTGTAAAGATATCTCACCCCCAGGAGCCACCACAGCCCGACCCCAGGTTATCACTGTCCAAATGTCCTTCAGCTAGCTACTGAAAAATACTTCTGCTTTCCCTCCATTGGAGTCTCTCCTTTCTCATCCTCCATCTTCTCTACAAAGTCATCTGCACAATGGGCTTAAACCTTGAATAAAACCAAAGCCCCACACAAAATCTTAGTGGGAATTAGCTAACAGGTAGAACTAATTCCTCTCTCCCTTCTCTGGACACCTGCTGGTCAGAGCCACAGCCATAGGGACTGGAAACAAATTCTTGAAACCACAAAATTTCTGGAGAGAAATATGACAAATGCCTGGGCTAAAGAGGAAAAGAGACAAAAGGAAGGGATCCCAGAACAACACAATAAACTAAGGAATCTGTATTATACAGAGAATGGCAAAGAGCCAAAACAGAAAGCAAAAACTAAGGACACGTCAGACAAGACACAGGAGGCTGCTGGGAGGGGTAAGTGGAGGCACACCATGGTTAAAAACACACCCACCATCACGAACCACAGCAGAGGAATCCAGAGAAAGTAGAGACCGGTTCCTTCTGGTCAGCACTGGGTAATTGTTACAACTGTCTGAAAACAAATTAAAAGAATTGTCACCACAAAGGAAACCTGAAGACTTTACCCAGGCAGACACAGCAGCTGTGCTCTGTTGTGAGCCATCCTCTTCAGGGACTAAGGTCCCTCCCCAGTGTCCAACAAGGCTCTTTCTAAAGTCCCCATCCCCAATAATCCAGTAACTCCATTTATGCATGAGTCCATTGGTGAGATATAACCCTTATGAGCCCATCTTCTCCCAAATGCCCTGCCTCTGACCATACTGGCCACCACACCTTTAGCATGTAAACTTCTGGGGGACATTGCAAATCCACACTGTAACAGGTGCACTCACTACACTCTAGGCATGGTGGTGCCCAGTTGTGATCCCAGCACTCTGGAGGTGGGGACATTAGGATTGCTAGAGTCTGAGAATGGGAAGGAAGAGGAAAGAAACACATTACTTCAGAATGCCCTTGATGCAGTGGGATGCACTGGAAACATCCCATGTTAGCCTTGATGAACACACTTTAAGAGTCCCTCTGCATGGAATTGGAAGAAGATGCCAAACAACACCAGCCTTGAGCAAATACTTGGTGTGAGCTGACTAAGCCACATTGCACAAATGCAGTGTGTGACAGTCTAAGATAAGAATGATCTTTCTCCTCTGGGGAGAACAGGATTGAAACAGAGTTTCACTCTGTAGCCTGTGCTGGCCTGGAATTCACTAGGTAGCCCAGGCTGACACCCAATTCGCCGCAGTCCTCCTATCTCAGTTTCTCCAATTCTGGGATAATAGGCACGAGCCACCAAGCCCAGCTAGGCTCACATTTTGCACATTGGTTATTTCCGGTGTTATTCTGAAAGTTGAGGCAGGGTCTTTGTGCTGTGGAGACTGACTGACGGAAACAGGTCACCAGGAGTGGGCCTGGACCCTGTGTCCTGGTGCACCATCATGAGACACGTCTCCATTGCCACATATTTCCATCACCATGAACTCCGATGTGCCATCCTTACTATGATAGAAAGTGTGGGCCAAAACGAGCCTTCCCTTTCAGCTGTGTGTCAGTGGTTTATCACAGCAACCCAAAAGGAACCATTGTTTCTGTGGAAACAGAAACAGGAAAATCTTCATTATTCAGGAACTCATTTCATCAACATTTACTCAATGAATGGAGTGGATCTTTGACTTTATTTGTTGCTGATGGCAAACACAGTATTTCAAGCAAAAATTAGGATTTGGGGAAACTTCACATGCCCATAAGACTTTTCTGTGGAAATCATTGGTGACACGAAAGGATGCATTCTGTTAGAATAAAAGCATCAGTATTTGTAATGCCTGTGTATCCCAGAGAACTGGTACCCAAATAGACAGCACACGCTGCTGCAAAACCATGCAGGACCAAATGATTTACTCCGAGTGCAGGATAAACCAACAAACGTCATCCTACCAGAGTGAAAGTCGCCCTCATGGCTTCTGATTCCACTTACCATCTAGCCTTTACGAAACTACTATTTGTCCAAAAGACACTGCTATTTGTCAAATTGGTGTGCAATCAAAGAATAATATCCTAGATTATTTGAAAAGACTATCATTTTTTTCCAACTACACACTGAAATAAGGACACATTTTCTTCATTTATTTCAACAAAACAGAAGTTATAATTTTGAAGCAAGGTAGGCACCTACTTTTCTTTCATTGATGAGGTTTTCAAAAGTGTAAAAACGATCATACTCTAATTTTTCATGACTTAGAAAACAGGCATTTTATTGAAAATATTTTATGTCAACAAATGTTTATATATCTAGCAGAATGTTCAAAATATATGAATATTGGAGAATGGCTAAGTAAACTAATATATATTATCTCACATGCATACTGCTTCTTGGAACAAAAATGTTGAAAATCTACTCTTTTGGCAATTTTTCAGAATATGTTACAATGGACTATAGTTACATATTGTACAATAGATTTCCTGAATTTATTACTTGTATCTAAATGAAATTTTGTGTCCTTTGAGCAGCATGAGAGTTGCCATTATTCGTATTCTCTGTGTGTGTGTGTGTGTGTGTGTGTGTGTTGTGTATGTGTGTGTGTGTGTGTGTGTGCGCGTGAACACACATCACACATGCTAGCCAAGTTCTCTACCTAAGCTTCATCCTCCTCCATCTATTCTCTATTTCTATGAGTTCAAGTTGTTTATATTCCACAATTAAGTAAGATTATGTGACATTTGCTTTTCTGTGTCTGGCTTGTTGTCCTCTGGGTCTTTCCCTGTCATCACAATGACCAAAATTTCCTTTTTAAAATGATGACTAGGGTCCTGTTATACATGCAGACAGTCCCCAATTTACAATGGCTAAACTTGTAAAGTTTTTATTTCACAATTGTGCTAAAGTAATACACATTCAGTAGGAACCATACTCTGAATTCTGAAGTTGGATCTTTTCCCAGCCATTGAAAATGAGGTGTGATGCTTTTTTTTTTTTTTTTTTTTTTTTTTTTTTTTTTGGATGCTGGACAGCAGCAGCCAGCAGCCATGGATCCATCTACCACTGTCAGGAAGACAGATACCCTGTTCAGTATCCCATCCCCCCACCCCCTCCTCCCGCTATACTGTATTGATAGGCCATCATATTTGGTAGGTCATGCCTTGTATTATCCATGGTTAGCTGGAGGAATGTATTGCAGAGAATGAGTATCTATACAGTAAAGTGGTGGGGGGGGTCAGTTATAAGGTTGATTTACAGGAAGCAGTTAGAGTTGGCCAGCAATGGCTGCCTCACACAGGAAAGGTTGAGAACTCCATAGCAGGCCAGTCCTTGAGGCTGTGTGCCTCAGTTGTCACCATCTGGTGCAGAAAAGCTGGAGGACACCTAGACAACTGCTAGGCTTCAGCAGTTGCCGCAGTCATGTTGGAAGCTTGAAGAAGCTGCTTCTGGTATCAGTGAAGGCATCAGCAGTAGCAGCAACAGGGCCAAGTTGTCAGCAAGGGTAATGGTCAGATGAGTCAAAAGCAAAAACCTTTGCTTGCTTCTTTTCCTGTCTTTTTATCCATTCAGTTGTCAGAAGGTGCCACCCACATTTAGGGTGTGTCTTACCACATCAATCAAAGCAATCAAAGTGGTCCACTATAGATGGGATAATGAGTCAACCTGATGGAAAAAAAAAAAAATCCCTCACTGAGGCTCTATTCCCAAGTGAATTTAATTTATGATAATCTGACAATTACATCACAAGTATATTGAGTACATTCCTGACTTAGGGTTTTACCAACTTAGATTTGAGATGAAGCTCTGATGGAAGTCTATATAGAGAATGTTTTCTTGATTTACTCATTCACCGCTGAGCGCAAAGTTTGAATCCACGTCTTTGACTGCTGTGAACGGTACCACACTAAATATTTCAATGATGACATCTCTCTGAATCACTGATTTTCTTTCCTTGGAGTTGTACCCAGTAGTGGGTTCCTGGACCAGGCAGCACTGATGTCTTCATGCTTTTCCCATATTGGCTGTATTAATTTACACTCCTGTAACAATGTGCACTATCTTCTTTCACATTCTGCATAATAATAACCACTTTGACAGGTAGGAGTGGCTGTTTATAGGTGCTGACTTTAATTTGCATTCCCCTTATAGTCTGTGATATTAAACATCATTTAACTGTTTGTGTATCTTCTTCTGAGAAACATCCATTCAGATTCTTTGCCTGTTTTTAATCAGATTGCGTCTTTCCTTAATATCAGGTCTTTTCACCCAAGGGGGTGCTTTAGACATTAGCCCTTTAGTAGATATATGTTTTGTATTTTTTTTTTCTATCACATAGGTTTCTCTCTCCACTCTGTTGAATGTTTCTTCCATCGAATAGGTTTCTTTTCAATCTATTGACTGTTTCTTCCATTGCAAAGATTTCTCTTAACTCTGTTTATTGTTTCTTTGGCCATGTAGAAGGTTTTCATTTGCTGTAATTCATTTTATTGCCTATGTTTTACAGGTCAATTCCAAAAATTCATTGCTCAGACAAACATCATGGCATTCTTCCTCTATATTTCCTTCTAGTAATTTTTTTACATATTCAGATTTTGTTTTTACCCATTTTGAGATGGTTTTTACATCTGCTGCAGAGTAAGGATCTAATTTTATTCTTCAGCATATGGATAACCAATTGTCCCAAGATTTTGAATAAATTTAACTTTTATTAAATTTAACTTCTAATACAATAAATAGAAGAAAATATAAAATTAATATATCTTTAAAGTCTTCATTTTTAATTAAAACCTTATGCCATTTTAAAAGCTTTATAAAGAGAAATGCTTGATAAATTTTTAAAAAGGGAAATTCTTCTTCATAAGCAATGTAAGAAATACACAAAATATTTACCACACCATTACTAGTAATTGCCATTCAGATACAGCATGGTAAACTCAGCATGGTATGCTCACATGATGGAATAGCACAGAACAATGGAAACTAATAATCCAGCAACAGAGATTAACATTACTACTATAATTTTAAAGTGGAGAAGAAAGCTAGAGACTATATCCAATATATTGCACTTCCACAAAACTGTTAGACAAAACAAAATATAAAAAATTCAAATGTAAACAATATACATTTAGTTTGGCAAATTATAGTTCACCACCAAGTCCCCCTCTGAAGGAGAACCCAGAAAAATTGGGTCAGAACATATACATTGCATTATATCAGTTGGTAAGTGCTTGGGTAATTGTGTGCTTTATTTTTATTGTACATACCTTTTATGAATATTTTATATTATTCAAGTATAATATAATAAAGTAAATATAATATAATAAAGTAAAAAGCTAGATGGGGGGGAAGCTCATGAAAAACAGTCAACTTCGATACTGAAGATTGAAAAAAAACCTTGTTCTAAATGAACTGTGAAACAATAATAAGCCAGGCCTGTGAGCACATCTGTTATTCTGTTAATTTAGGAGGATGAGGCAAGAAGATCACAAGTTCAAGACCATGCTGGTATACACAGTGAGACCATGTCTCAAAACAAATCAACCTAACTATAACATTAAAGACATTATAGCACATACAAGAACAAAACCATCATAAGAAAGGGAAAAAAGAGCTCTGTGTGTGTGTGTGTGTGTGTGTGTGTGTGTGTGTGTGTGTGTGTGTGTGTATACATGCATACATGCACGCATGTGTGAATGTGGATGTGTGGTATGCTTCCTCACAAATCAAATTGCTGTTAGGGATGTTGACTGATTAGATTAAGAAATAGGACTAGGTCTTAACTCCAAATCTCAAGATGAACTTCAGATGTCTTGATATGGAAATGCAAAAGATAAGCTATGCTATAAATAACAATGAAAAATAGAATGTGAAACTAGAAAATAACCTCTTAACCCAAATCCACAAGGAGAAAATTAATGGATTTGATGACATCAGAGGTTAGGGCTTTTGTGCAATGAAAATTACTTGGCAAATATTGAGATGGGAGATGTTTATAAAATGTAAATTTGACAAGCAATTAATATTGAACATCCTCAATGAACTGCTAAATATCAAAAAGCTATCAAGAAAATGGCAAAAATCCAAACACCCCCCCTCAAAATAGTCAGTGATTTTGAATGTCAGTTTATGGAAGGGAAACCCCCAAAACACAAAAAGATCTGCTCTAGTTGATTGGCACTTAGAAAGAAGCAATTGAGATGCCCACTTGATATCTCTCATCTTAGCAGACAGTTGAAAGCTAGGTTGGGCTGGTTGTATGGGGATTCCTGTGAGTGCTGTGAGGGTGTCCACATGTGAAGGCACGCCTGCCAGCATTCAGACACTCTATGACCAACAATGCCACTCTTCATGCATACCACTGACGACTCTCCAACAGGTACAAAGGGTCCATGTAAGGCTGTCTGTGGTACTGGCTGTGGTGGGAGATGGTTTGCTTCTACAGTAGAGAAATAGAACAACAAAACCACAATATATCAAAATCTATAGGACACAATGAAGGCAGTTCTATGAGGCAAATTTGTAGCACTCAGTGTCTACACCAGAAAACTGTAGAGATCTAATATTTATAATGTAATGTCACACTTGAAAACTCTAAAAAAACAAGAATAACCAAAAAGAAAAAAAAAAAGAAAAAGAAAAAAGAATAGTTGGGAAGAAATAATCAAACTCAGAATTAAAATCAATGAAATAGAAACAAATAAGCATGAAACAATATACAAAGAAGCAATCAAAAGAATAGCTGGTTCTTAGATAAAATCAATAAGATTGACAAACTCTTAACCAAATTACTCAAAGTACAGAGAGAAAAGATTCAAAGTAATAAAATTAGAAATGAAATGAAAAGAGAGACATCATAATAGATAACAAGGAAATGCAGAGAATTATGCCAATACATTTTTAAAATCTGCATTCCACCAAATGAATGAATTTCTTAATATTAATGACCTACCAAATTTAAATCAAGATGAAATAAACAATTTAGACAGACCTATAAGCCCTGGAGAAATAGAAGCATAAATTAAAAATCTCCCCACCAAAATTAGCCCAAGGCCAAATGGATTCAGCCCAGAATTCTACCTTCTAAGAGGAATGAACATCAAATATTCTGCAAATAATTTCAGAAAACAGAAGCTGAAGGAACATTCCTTAACTCTTTTTATGAAGCCAATGTTACCTGACACCAAAACCACAAAGACCTAACAACAGCAAGAGAAATAGAGAGGGGGAGAGAGAGAATTATAGATCAATACCCTTTATTAAAACAGATGACAAAGTTATCAATAAAATACTTACAACCCGAATCCAAGAACACATCAAAAAGATTATCTACCGAATTGAAGTTGGCTTTCTCTCAGAAATCCAGTGATGTTTCAACATACGTAAATAAATAAACATAACCTGCCACATAGATAGACTAAAAGTCAAAAGCAACATAATCTTCTCATTAGGTGTAGAAAGGGCCTCTAACAAACTCCAACATCCCTTCCTGAGAAGATTCCTGGAGAAGCAGGGATACAAGGGACATACCTCAACCCAACAAAAGCTATTTACAGCAAACTCACAGCCAACAACATCCTAAACCAATGGTTCTCAACCTTCCTAATACTGTGACCCATTAATATAGTTCCTTGTGTTGTGGTGACCTCCAAACACAAAATAATGTCTGTTACTACTTCATACTTGTAATTTTGCTACTGTTATGAATCAGAATGTAAATAGAGGTTTGTCAAAGGTGTTACAATCCACAGGTTGAGAACCACTTGTCCTAAACAGAGGAACTCAGAGCATTTGCACTAAAACTAAGAACAAGACATGGTTGTCCACTCTCTCCATATCTGCTCTGTATAGTACTTGAAGTCTTAGCTAGAGCAATAGTACAGTTGAAGGCGATTAAGGAGATATAAACCGAGGCTCATGTCCATGGGAAATGAGGTTTGTTTGAAAAGGGAGCTTTGCAGGAACAGCACTCTTTTCAGACAATGGAGTTTATTATTGTTGTTGTTGTTATCACTATTAATTATTAATTGTTTACTATTATTGTTACTAGTGAAATTGAGCAGGATACCCTGGGGTTTAAGATGCTTAGATTGCCAGGCATTGATGCTCACACCTTTAATCCCAGCACTCAGGAGGCAGAGGCGGATGGATCTCTCTGAGTTCAAGGCCAGCTTGGTCTAAGCTTGGTCTACAGAGTGAATTCCAGGACAGGCTCCAAAGCAATACAGAGATACAAAGAAACCCTGTCTCAAAAAACAAAAACAAAAAAAACAAAAACAAACAAACAAAAAAAAAGATGCTTAGGTCATGTGGCCATGTGGTCATGTGGTAATCTATCTGGGACTTGGCAGTCTAACCATTGCTGGTATAGGCAATGGTGCCTGCTCTCACTGTGGTAGTCACTCCTTCAGTTTCATCTTACTTTAAACTTAAATTGTCATCATGGAGTTCCTACTAGCTAAGATGTGCATGGTGGCTGTACTGGATAGTTCTGCCCAGGACCCAGAGTCGAGGGATGGGGGCAGGCACTACTGTCAGGGAGGAATAGGCAATCTCTCAAAAACACCAGAAACTTCTCTGTGACACTCTGGCTACCAGCCACCAGTGCCATTTGTTGTCCAATTTGAGTGGTCATACATACTTCCCTCTCTCTACCCTGCACTGAACAACAGTGAGCATAGGAGGCCATTACCCTACATTAGCACGCTCCCTGACTGCCTCCTGCCATTGGCCAGCTTGCGTGTTCTCCTTCCTTGTAAGGCTATGAAACCGGGTTGTTCTCTGTCAAATGTTTACATTGCCTTCCCCTATGACTCACTAATAGGGCTCAGAAGAATTACAACAGCCCAAGTCCTCCTTTTAAATTCGATTAGCAGGGAGGCAATGCTGTCTAATCGTTGTACTAATAACACCCCAACAGCCCTGTGCATTTAAAGTGCAATGCCTGTGATTGACACAAGAGAGATGCCATTCCAGTGCAGGGTCAATTATCTTTCTGTGTGCCAAGCTTGTTTTCCCGTGAAAGACATGGAGAGGGTATCCAGTGCACTGAAGGGAAGATGGTGACGCTACGCAACTGGCTTGAAGCATTTGGCTGAGCACAGTGGAGAAACGCTGCTTGGTTTTGCTGGTGTTGAAGACTCTGAGGCTGGAGTGCAGTTTCTGTTTATGCTGTTCAAGATAACCCACTTTTGGGGAGTGACTACTCCAGCCCCGTGTGCCCCTTTCACTAAGGCTTCCATTAAGACCTGAGCCGGACAACACAAGTTTGGTCTTAGGGTCATGGCTGGGACCTGAGTTCTCTTCCCTTCTCAACCACTGAACATCCATGGGAAAGCATGGGAGTCATTCAGCAATCCAGTGCCTTGGGACAGGAAAAGTGGAGGGGGAACAGGGTGAAGGAAAAGGACCTGGCACCTGAAACAACATGTATTGAGTTTCCAAGATCTTCCAGGGTTTGTCTATACAGGACTATACTGGGAGAACTTGTGATGGAGGTGTGTGTGTGTGTGTGTGTGTGTGTGTGTGTGTGTGTGTGTGTAAGCACATGCACCTATGAATGTAGGTATATGTGTACATGTATGTGCATGCAGAGACATCAGAGGGCAACTTCCAGTGTCGTTCCTTGGGTACCATCAACTTGCTTTTATGACAGGGGTCTCTCATTGGTCTGAAACTTACCAAATACACTGGCTTGGCAGGGAACACCAAGAATCTGCCCATCTAGGCTTCCCTGGTACTAGAATTTCAAGTATGTGTCACCACACCCAGCAATTTCTTTCTTTCTTTCTTCCTTCCCCCCTCCCCCCCACAGCGAGTTCTGGGGATTAAGCTAGGGTCCTCATGCTTGCCTTAAGTGCTTTGGTTCTCTGTTTGCATCGTTGTCGCTGTGGAAACAGTGCTGCATACATTTGGAGCCAACACATTGAGAGTGGTCATGTGGACATCAGTTGTTTATGCCACCTGGTGACAGATGGCTAGATGTCAGAGGAGAGGTCTGAACTGAAGCACAGAGGCCTGCTCACAATTCCCGGTCCTGCCAGTCACAATGTGCGTGGTCTGGAAAGAATGCCTTCCTTCTCTTGGCTCCATTTGCCCATCACAAGGCTGTGCTGTCTGGGGCTCAGGGCTGTTCTGTGCTGCCAGCTCTCTTGGCCCCTGGGTCCCTTTGCTATCTGTGCTTCCACGTCCTGCACCTGCTACATGCATCACTGGCGGCCTGCTCACTTCTCAGGCGTGCCATTGGACTGACAGAGCAGTCCTTGAGCTCAGAGAGCAGAAATCCTTCGAGTTTTACAGCTCCTCCTCCTGTAGTCGACCTATAAGTCGGTAACACAGAGGTCCAGCCCCTTCCCATATCAGGACCTGCTGGGGACACTGTAGCATCAAAGCTAAATCAGCCTTACCCTGGCCTCTCCCTTCCCTAGCCAGCTCTCCTTCCTTCCCAACTTGTCCCAGGAGCATTTCCCCCAGCCCATCCATGGTACACAAGCCCTTGATCTGACTACAAATGCACCCTGGTGACACTGAAGAACAGAGCTTCTTCCCTGAGACATTTCACTATTGGAAAGTGGGGCTCTGCAGAGATTTGACAGACGTGAGCTTGCAACCCCTCAGGTCTCTGGAGAGGAGGAGATGTTCTACACTATACCACACTCGGCTTTCTGAGTGTGCCCTGGGCTTGTGAATTCAGCACAGGGGTGTAGGGCTGGGGATGTAGCTCAGTGGTAGAGCATGAACTGACATTTGTAAAGTCCCAGGCTCCATCTCCATCACTATAAAACACAGCACTAGTTAACCAGCAAACGAGGATGAATATTGATCAAGGACAGAGTACAAAAGAACTTACTATGAAAATGGATGGACGCCACCAAGGATTTTGTCCTTGAGAATCAAAATCCCAGGCCCAGAGACTGGCTGAATAAGACAGCCATTTCCCTCTTGAATACTGGTAGAACTGCCCTCTTCACTTGGTTCTGGCTCCTTCATTCTGTCTTGGATAGGCATGAATGTCTGCACGTTGAGTAGTGCACCTGAGGGTCCTGACCTGGGGCCTGCTTTACTAGACAAGACTAGCAAAAATGCACATATGTAAGTTATCTACACTGTTGGGAGAACCAAGAGAAAGGCAAGAGGAAACACTAATGCTTGGATCTAGAGAATTGGTGTATACTCCTATGACAGTGGCTCTCAACCTTCCTAAGGCTAAGTAACCTTTAGCCTAAGGCTAAGACCCTTTAATACAGTTCCTTGTGCTATTCCCCATGCTACTCCATAACTGTACGTTTGCTACTGTTAAGAGTCCTAACGTAAATAGCTGTGTTCTCCGATGGTCTTAGGCCACTCCTATGGAAGGGTTGGTTGACCCACAAGTTGAGAACCACTGTTTTTGGAGCAATGTGAGCTGAGTCTTGGGAGCACCGGGTGGGTACAGAGGAGTGTAAACTTAGAGGAGAGCAAAAGCAGTAACTGGAAAACCAGAAGCCGGTGCGGCACGCACTTCCAGACAGGAAGTCACAGCAGCCACAGCACTCTGTGGAAAAGGAGGTGAGAAGAAAGGCTCCATTGTAATAAGACAGGAGGCTGCCTGAGGCACAGCAGAAACCCTTCCACTCCAGTCTGACCAAGCGCCTCCAGGGTCACTCACAACCCAAGTCCAGGTCTGATCGGTGCCTAGGTGGACTCTCCCGCCTTCCTATTCTGCCTCTCTAAGGTTGCCAGAGGCAAAGCCTGCTACTTCATTTAAAAGGCCTGGTGCAGGGCCTGGCCCCTTTATAAACAGGAGTGCGATAGCCTGCTCTTTGCTGAAGGAAGAATTAGAAACTCATTTACATCCATGGCAGGGTAGAAAGAAACCGGCAATCTCGCTCCAGCCTGATAGTGGAGATACCAACTCCTGCTTTACAAAATCCTAATTAGATCTTCTCCATCGCTTGATTTGATTTCATGTTTGCCTTTTGTAAAAATAAAGGAAGAATAGCCACCATGTCCCTCCATGCAAGCGTGTATTGTATGGACAGAATACTGACGAGGAAACGCTTGCTCTACAGCTGCGTGAGACTGAGCAGGTGGGACCCTCACGTGCAGGAGATGGGTGCTGATAGCCTCCCGGAATGAGCTCTGTGTCTCTAAATTTTGAGTCTAAAAGGTCCACGTGCTTGTTGAGAACCCGCTGTACTTGTCATGCATCTGAACTGCTTCTTGGCCACAGTGTCAATGGGTCAGAAGAGAGTGGGCAGGGCTGGAGCCATGCTGAGTGGGGTCAGAAGAGGGTGGGTGGGGCTGGAGCCAGGGTGAGTGGGATCAGAAGAGGGTGGGTGGGGCTAGAGCCAGGGTGAGTGGGGTCAGAAGAGGGTGGGCGGGGCTGGAGCCATGCTGAGTGGGGTCAGAAGACCGTGGGCTAGAGCCAGGGTGAGTGAAGAAATGGTTCTTTGCCCATGTTTCAGCTTTTCCTCTCAGAGTGAAACTGAAAATGGCTCAGTAAACTCAAGGGCAGACACGTGGGAACCGCG
Source organism: Phodopus roborovskii (assembly GCF_943737965.1). Classification (NCBI taxonomy): domain Eukaryota; kingdom Metazoa; phylum Chordata; class Mammalia; order Rodentia; family Cricetidae; genus Phodopus; species Phodopus roborovskii. The sequence continues at coordinate 19,429,874 of NW_026126409.1, read as the reverse complement.
CTGGTGGGGTAAGCAGGTAGGTGGCCATTTACTTGCCAGCACAACCAATAAGGTTAGATCCAGGTCTCCAATTCCAAAAAGCCTTGGGAGTGTGAAGAAAGAGGACCCCAGAAATCAAGCTTGTGTGCAAGGAGAGGGCTTCCCACAGGGAGTGTGGAGTGTTCTTTCTCTGGGCCTCTCTTCAAGTGACTTCCAGACAAAGTCAAAAGAGACTTCACCTAGATTCTCCAAGACATGGAAGCCAGCCCGCACAGACTCTAAATCTCTCCCGGGAGAAATGGAAGCCCTCTACCTGGCTTGATGGTGGGAAGGCTGTAAGAGGTCTCAGCAGCAGAATTTACCAAAAAGATTAGAATAAACTTCATCCCCCTTCCCCTCCTCCTCCCTTCCCTCACCTCTTCATCCTCCTTCCTCTCCTCCTCCTCTCCCTCCTCCCCCTCCTCCCTTCCCTGCCCTCCTCATCCTCCTTCCTCTCCTCCTCCTCCCTTCGCTCCTCTCCTCCTCCTTCCTCTCCTCCTTCTCTTCCTCCTTCCTCTTCTCCTCCACTTCCTCCTCCCCTTCCTCCCTCCCCTCTCCCTCCTTCTTCTCCTCATCTTCCCCCCTCCTCATCCTCCTCCTTCCTCCCTCCTCCTCCTCTTTCTTCTCAGTCCAGCCTCTGGCCTCTCTCCTACAGTTGGCCCAATCTGTCTTCTCCACTTCATTCTGCATACTTGGAGCTACAGCTGTAGTGCAGCAGAAAACAAGGCCAGTGACTGTGACAGGGTGACCAGAATGGAGTCCCAAACACAGAAGTCATAGGACTCAGCAAACAGAAACAGAGATCAGAAATAGGATGGAAGCAGGTGACACGGCCCAGCAGTAGGGAAGCAGAGTCAGGACGGGAGGTTCTGGGTTGGTGGAAGACTCTCATTAGAACAAAATCGTGTTAACAAGGAGACAGCTCGGTGGATGAAAAGCCTTACCAACCAAGCCTGACAATTTGAATTCTCCAGGTACCATGCAAAACCAGAAGTAGCGGTGTGCACCCTGACCTCAGCTCTCCCACTTCTGCGTGGGTCTGACTCACAGGTCACTGGCACATCCTCCAGGACCTTGTTTTAACTGCATTTATTGCCTCAGACACAGCCCTGAGCCCTTCATTTCTTAAGACAGGATTGTAGACCCATTATCTTGACTGGCCAACAGGGATTTAAGTTGTGGAAATGATATCATTGAGCCACCTGCTTGCTGGATGGTGACGATGCCCTGTACGTGCCAGGTACTCAGCTAAGCACGAGGGATGCAAACTAGGTAGAGACCACACAAGCCTTATCACTCACTGCCTATTGTCTTGCAGCCCTCACTGGCTCAACCTTGGCAAGTGAGGTGATGGCCAGAATCATACAATTGATGTGTAATTTATAATTTCTAAGTAGCCAAGTCCTCAAGGACTTAATGGTAGAAAGAGATTAGAAATGACTCATAAGTTAGATATTATGATAGTTAATATTTGTCAACCTGACTGGATTCGTGGGAAACATACACGTCTGAAGATGACTGAGACGTGTGTCCAGGTGCTGACTGGGAAGACACATTCTGGATGTGGACAGTATCGCCCAATAGGCTGGGAGCTCCGATGGAACAAAGCAAAAAAGGGTGAATTCATTACTTTTCTCATCATCAGGCAAAATACCTGGCAAAAATAACTTACGAGTGTGTGCCGGCTACTTTTATTCCAACTTGACAAGAGCTAGAGTTATCTGAGAGAAGGGAAACTCAATTGAAAAAATGCCTCCATAATATCCAATTGTAAACCATTTTCTTACATAGTTACTGATGGGGGCAGGCCCAGCTCATGGTGGGTGGGGCCATCCCTGGGCTGGTGGTACTGAGTAAGACATTTGGAGAAAGCCAGTAAGCAGCTCCCTCTGTGTCTCTGCATCAGCTCTGCCTCCAGGTCCCTGTCCTACTTGAGTTCCTGTCCTGACTTCCTTCAATGATGAACCCTGATATGGAAGTGTAATCCAAATAAACCCTCTCCTCCACAGCTCTCTCTTTTGGTCATGGTGTTTCATGCATGCAATAGAAACTCTAGCTGAGGCAAGATGAAAGAGTCATTCTTGCTACTGTTTGAGGGGGCTATCACCATGACCAGAAAGGCATGGCCAGCAGGATTATGAGGCTACTAGTCACATTGCACTCTCAGACAAGAATCTCCGAAAGATGAATGCCAGAGCTAACTTACTTTCTCATTTTTGTCCTGGACTCGATGAAGCTGTAAATTCAGGGCACCTTCCAATCTCCACTAAACTTCCCTGAGACTGTCCCCACAGACAAGCCTCTGACTCTGAGTCCAGCCAAGCTGACAATGAGGATTAGCTGTCACAGCGGGATGCCCACCTCTGCTGAGCAGCAGTTTCCCACTGATGTCCTTGCCTGCAGACATGACGCTTCACTTTTTCAATCTTTATATGAGGATTTATACCAGAGACTCTCCAGGAAGCTGCTAGACTTGCAGCCTCACACAGTGACTGGGACTGGATAGCTACTGGATTGATTCCCTGGCTCTCTGACCTGCAGACAGCCATGGTGGGATGAACTCAGCCCGTGGGTCTATCTAATGAGCCCTGGATTACCATTGCATATACATTTTATTGGTTCTATTCCCAAGAACGCTAATGCAAGTAAATACTTATATTGTTCATATAATACTGGTCGATACAGAACGATCACATTTGTCCAATGATAGGGAGTGAAGGGCAACTCAGGCTTTGAAATTCAGAGAGGAGTTTGTGGAGGAGAAGTGACACAGTGAAGGAACCCATGGTATAGGCTGATGGGCCAGACCTGCTGTTGACTAAGAAGGCCCTTGGCTTGCCACACAGGTCTCCCCAGTAGGCAGACCTTTGGCACTGGTAGTATGGGCACCTAAGCAGGGATGGAGCAGAGGGGGCAAAAATGAAGATTGCTGTGTTATGTGGTAGAAAGGCAGGAAGCACTGGGTCAGTGTCTAGGCTGAGCAACATATATGCTGACGAGTTTGCTTCCTAGAAGTAAAACTCTGACGGCAGCCTCTGGCCTGCCCCCGGATAGAGTGGATGTGAAATCCCTGGAGAGAGGTCACAAAGGGGGTGACCACAAGCCCAGGGTGGCATGGGGAAACCTCCTATACCAGGAATTGCTACCATTGTCTCAGGCCTAGTTGCTCCTAATGGGATTTTTCTCTGATAATAATACTTGGCTGAAGTAGTTAACTGTACTCCCAAATCTCTGCCAACACCATCAACGGTCCCTTCCCTTTCCTTTGCCTGCACGGAGGACCTTGAGCCAATGCACACTAGAAGAGGGTCTTTGAAGCGTTACTTTGATCTAGTCAACCAGTATGTGATTACAAGTTTATGTGAAGCCCTGTCCCCTAATATTTGGATTGACTTTGATGCGGTTCTTTTTATGCCAGGGACAAGTCATTATGAACAGAGACCAGTAAAGAATAAACTAACTTAATTTGTCAGTCAAGCCTCTAGCGTGTTCTTTCTGCACCATGGGCTCCTAAGAGAATATGGTAGCACAGACCACTGTGGATGTGTTTCCATTCAGGGCTAGACTTGTCCCTAAGTGACCTGTGTATGCCAGCGCCTCATCCCATACACACAATTATCTCTGCCAAAGGTGCCTGTTGGCCCCCTTCTCACCTTACTTCATCCGGTCCCAGTACTTACCCACTCTTCAGTCACAGATCAAATAGGAGGAGAACCTTCCGCTACATATAGTGACCTCTGGCCACTGTCTATAGTACTGTGTCTACTAGTACCTCATCCTCTGGCCCAGGAATTCTCCCATAGGCCTTCAGTGCTTCCAAGATGGGTGGTATCTTGGCCATGTTCCCCTGGAGGGATATTAACAATCAAAACTATACAACTTGCAAACTGGCTGGTGGCACAGGGCAGAGCGTCCTTGCAAGAGAAGGCCCTGAGTAGCAGGGGCTGAAGGATATGGCACAGGGCGGATACTCCAAGCGGGAGTTCTATCAGACACTCACCTCAGAAGCTGGGGAAGCTGTTGCCCTGAACTGGCTTTTCCTAAACATGTGTTATCTGCTCTCTCTTATTCTCCCCTGACATTCCAGAAGTTTCCTCACCTTCTCTGCCCTCATCCCCAACCACTACAAATATCCCAGCCAGCAAGAGCTCTAACTCACAAATTCGCCAGTTGTTCAAGCTGACATAGCCTTTTGGATGCCTGGCCTATCTCCTCTAGTGTGACACAAAGCCTGAAGCTATGATGGATGAGACTTTAGAATTTTAACTCGAGAATAATAAACACTTAGTTTATGAATCAGAACCAATGCTTGAAAGCTGGTAGTATTCCTATTCTAATTTCACAGGTGAAAAATTGAAGCCTAACTAAGATTAGCCTATGATGAGAAAACCAGGGAGACTGCCCACAGACCCTCTCTCTCTCTCTCTCTCTCTCTCTCTCTCTCTCTCTCTCTCTCTCTCTCTGTTCCGCCAGATCCAATCCTCAAGTCTCGTGCCCAGCCCAGCAATGCAACAGAACACCAGCTGCAGCCTTCCTTCCCTCCTGCCCACATCTCCTGTGGATCTCAGAGTCCATCTAAACTCCCTCCCCCAACTTAGTCACTTTACCCCAGCCCCAACCCCAGCAAGCATCCCCTGCTAACCCACAGGCTATGCCTGGCAGAAAAACCAGGCCGCCTGCCTACAGACCTCTTCTCTCTGTCCCGGATCCAATCCCCCAGTCTCATCCTCAGCTCAGCAACAGAACACCTGTGGCAGCCCCCCCAATCTCCTGTGGGTCCCACAGATCTTTCCTTCCTAACCCCCTCCTCCTGGTTGCTTTCTTCCAGACTCCAACCAGAGCTCGCATGCACGCGTGCACACACACACACACACACACACACACACACACACACACACACACCAATGCAAGCCACTCCTCCTGGGGTAAGACCCACAGCTCTCCTGCTGCTCCTGAGAGCCAGTTCCCCCAGTCTCAACCCCAGCTCTGTAGCAGGAAACCTGCTGTGGTCCCTCTTTTCTGCTCTGACACCATCTGAATGGATCACGAAGGCTTTCTTTCTCCTCCAACTTTTCTTCCCCTAACTCATCCCAGTACCGCAGCCTCAAAATCCAGAAATCAGTACCTAGATATATAATCAATCATCCCAAACCCATAAGTCTAGACTCCAACATAAAACACAGTTAGTAACAAGCCCAGCTTTCCTTTCCTACTATAGCAGGCCCTGAATATTCCAACATAGCTGAAGGAGAAGAAAAAGACCTTAAAACCAACTATATGAGGGTGATAGAGGTCATTAAAGAGGAATGAACAAATCCCTTAAAGTAATCCAGGAAAGCACAACAAACCATTGGAAGAAATGAATAAATCCCTTATAGAAAGCCAAGAAAACAAAAATTGAAGGAAACAAATGAAACTGTTCAAGATATGAAAATGGAAATAGAAGCAACCAAGTAAGCCCAAAGTGAGGGAATTCTGGAAATGAAAAATTTAGGAACTGGAACAGGAAGTAAAGAGACAAGCTTCGAGCAGTGAATACAAGAGATGGAAGAGAATCTGTCAAGCACTGACGATATGTTAGAAGAATGGATGCATCAGTCAAAGGAAATGTTAAATCCAAAAAGGTCCTGACACAAGACATCCAGGAAATCTGCAACAGACGTGTGGACACAAAGCAAGTCTCAACAGATACAAGAAAATTAAAAAACAAAAACAGGATAGGTAAAACAATACTGAACAATAAAAGAACTACTAGAGGTCTCTTCATTAGATATTTCAAGTTGTACTACAGAGCTGTAATAATAAAAACCACATGGTATTGACCTAAAGAGACGTTTTGATCAAATCATAGACCCAGACATAAATCCACACACCTAGTTTTGGTTTGTTTTTTTGTTTGTTTGTTTGTTTGTTTTTGTTTTGTTTTTTTGTTTGTTTGTGTTTTATAAATAAGCTAGAAATACATAATGAGAAAAAGAAAGCCTCCTCAACAAATGGTGCTGGTCAAGCTGGATGTCAGCATGTAAAAGAAGGTAAATAGATCCATATTTTTCACCCTGCACAAAACTCAAGTGAATCAAAAAATCTCAACATAAAGTCAGATATACTGAACCTGATAGAGGAGAAAGTAGGGAACTCGAGTAATGGGAGATGACTTTCTTAACAGAACACTGATAGCATAAACACTAAGATAATTAATGAATGGGACCTCATGAAACTAAAAGGCTTCTGTAGGGCAAGGGACACTGTTAATAGAACAAATGTCAGCCTACAGAATGGAAAAAGATCTTCACCAACCCACATTTCATTGAGGACTAATATCCAAGATATATAAAGAACTCAAGAAACTAGATATCATAAAAAGAAATAATCCAATTTTAAAATGTGGTACAGATCTAAACAGAGAATTCTCCATAGAGGAAACCCAAAGGTCAGAGAAACACTTAAAGAAATGTTCAACATCCTTAGTCGTCAGAGAAATGCAATCAAAACAACTCTGAGATATCATCTTACAGCTGTCAGAATGGCTAAGATCAAAAACACAAGTAACAGATCATGATGGAGAGGATGTGGAGCAAGGGGAACACTCCTCCATTGCTGGTGGGAGTGCAAACTTTACAGCCACTTTGGAAATCAATGTGGTGGTTCCTCAGGAAGCTGAGAATCAATCTACCTCAAAACCCAGCTATACCACCCTTGAACATATACCAAAGTACCACATGGACACTTGCTCAACTATATTCATTACAGCTTTATTCACAATAGCCAGAAACTAGAAACAATCTAATATGTCTCTCAACCAAAGAATGAATTTTTAAGATGTGGTACATTTACATAAAGGAGTATTACTCAGCTGTTAAAATCAATGGTGAATGGCAGGAGGCCCAAGGGCTAGATGTAGAAGTCAGAGTCTGAAGAACTTCCTACCCAGGTTTTTTTTTTTTTTTTTTTTTTTTTTTTTTTTTTTTTTTTTTGTGAAGTGAGTAATAGTTTAGTGATGTGAGAAGTATTTTTGTTTGTTGGTTGGTTGGTTTTTAAAGTATGTAGAAAGCAAGGAAGTTGTTTGCCAGGCAAAGGTCACATGATTGCCAATGTACTAGCCCATTGAAGCTTGGAGGTCATGGTCAAGTGAGGTTGGTCCACAGAGTGTGTGCTTTTCACCTGCCAAAGACCCCTGCCTGGGTAACAGAAGACTGAGACCATCGGACCTGCAACGGCGGACTTGTAGTCAGTAAAAATGGTTGATACAACATGGCACCAGCTTCTACTCTGAAATGTCTAGTACTTGTTCTGCAGGATGAAGCTTTTCCAGCAACAGATATGAACTTGAAGGAACTACATTTGAATATGCAGGCTCACTCAGCATTTTGAGGAAAGGTGGCATTCTTTCGTATTATTCTACAGGAATCATTTTTTGAGGAAAACCTACAGCAAGCAACATTTAGCTGTTTCATTAGTCAGCTGTGAGTGACTGGCCCGACCAGGAGGCTAACTAAGCCAGCAGCCCTGATGGTTTCCTCTGCCAGGCAGGATTTGGGGGCTTCTGCTCCTGCTGTCTGCTGCTGGGTAAGACTGTTCTCCAGCTGTATCTTGCATCTGCCTCCCCTTGGGTACTTGATGGTGAGTCATTTATTGACATCTGCCTCTGCTCTGAGACACCTCTGTGACCTTCTGAGTCACACAGCTCTAAGTTCAGGAATGGAACGGCTCCTGCCAGGCTCCTGCCAGGCTCCTGCAGTGATGGGTCATGACCAGGTGACTGAATGCTAAGGCTGTGGAAATGAATTCGAGGAGCCTGGCATCCACGTAGTATGGAAGGTTGTACGTTGTCTCCAAACTTTCCTTTCTTACAGAGATTTCAAATAAGTGCCAAAAAAAAATGCACTTAGGATTTGAAAAATAAAACATGATGCCTGCCCCATCAAAGCATTGTTTATAACGACGATGGTGATGTTTTTAGATTTGTGTCTCATTTCTTTGCATTATCTAATGCTTTGGGGGCTGAACTTAAAGTCTCAGGAGTAATTACCCACATCTCCTCAACTATTTGTTTCTTTTTCTTTTCAAACACCCTATCTCGTGTGTGTGTGTGTGTGTGTGTGTGTGTGTGTGTGTGTGTGTGTGTTTTCGTTAGATGCCTGTTTAAGAACAGTTATCAGCATCTAGCAGAGGCAGCAACCACAAGACTGGGCAAAGCATACTCAGCTCCTGGAGGAAGTAGGAGCTTGAAAGTGTGAGTAGGGGTGACTCCCTCACACCAGAGGTTACTGAGCAAGTGATTTCCAACGCAAGGGATGGCAGGAGAAAGCAATCCTGACTATCTGAATTACTTGAAACAGACTCTGAAATAGTAGCCATGCCATCATGGAAGAAAGAGCTGCCCTGGAGATTCTTTGCTGTGGTTCTCTACCCCACTGCTCCTCTTAGCTTTGTCCACCCATGCCCCTCTCAGGCGTTATTCTAATTGATCCAATATAAGGATCTATTTAAGTGGTAAAAGCTTTGTTTTGATTTCTTTTTCTAAATAAAAAAAAATGCAGCAAATATGACCCGTATGTATCATGAGCACATACTCCCTCTGATGCATTAACAAAGTCAGTCCACATAAATGGCATTTGTCAAGAAATGCTGTGACTACATTCAGCTGAGATGGCCAGTGACCACAGAAGAGCCCCCTTTCCCTGGGGAAGTGTGCCACCATGTGGAATACGAAGGTATTGCAGTTGTCTGTCCCAAAAGTCTAATTCCATTTGGAGAATTTCACTAAGTGCAAAGGGATTTTCTGAGCCAAAGCTGAGAGGTTAAAACATAGCACGAAGCTCCTCAAAATTATTCTCAGCAAGAAGCCAATCAAATCCCACTCTCAATCATCTTGGAGCAGCAAGGGATGTCTGCAGTTAGCAGTGATTTGGTGTAAAATGCTTGTCCGGAGCCGATTCCCTCAGCCTCAGTGCTAGATAGACTCTCTCCAGGAAAGATCTGTCTATCAGCAGAAGGAGAAGGAAGTTAGGGCTCTCCCTGGGCTTTTCTTTCTTTTTTCATTAAAAGATAGCAAGTAAGGGGCTGACTGGCTGGGTTTTGTTTGTTTGCTTTGTTTTTTGTTTGTTTGTTTGTTTGTTTTTTCTTGCTCTGGATACTTCCATGACTAAATAGACTAAGGTTGTGCTATCTATATCTACTTGGGGCCCCTTTGCCAAGGTACCTGGGGTAGACACGTTTGAGGGGGGAGACTTCCACCACTTCAGCCATCAGCTCAGAGCCTATTAGACCACCAAAAGAGTCCTGTGTACAGAGTCTGTCTGAGTGTTCAAGGACTGGCCAGCATAATGGTGGTGTAGGACCACAGAACCCCCAGGTGGAAATGATTAGGGGGAGCTTAGGTGACATGGGTGTCCTATGAGGTCAGAGGTAGGTCTTCTGGATATACCTGCCTACCTGGTTTATCCATGCCAGGAATAATGGCAGTCTTCCCACACTACAAGGGACCAAGTAAAGCTAAATGAAGGGCACTGGAAATTTCCTTCCCACAGCCCAGGCCACCAGAATGAGGCTTTCCCTCTCTCTGTGCTTGTTTGTCTCCCTAGTTAGAGCCCGGAAAGGCTGAACTGTTCCTTATTATCTGTGTGTGGACAGGACCTAGCACAGGCCTGACAGTGTTAATTCTGCCTTTGCCTGTTAGCTCTGAGAATGACTCACTGTCAATTAAGAGCAATCTTTCTCCTTTTATCACTGTGGAGACAGGTCCCCATTCTGGTCCAGTCAATCTCCTGTTGTGTGGCTATTCACCCTAGATAGGACACCAAGGAGAAACCAAAGAGAATTTCACCCAAGTCTAGCTTACTGAACCAGTGTGTTTGTTTATTGGGGTGATTTACAGGAATGTGGGTGAAGGGCTACTTACAGGGTCAGGATTACAAAAGCAACTTCATCACCAAAAAGATGAGCCAGCATGATGACACTCTGTGACAGAATTGCTCTCTATACACTTGCAGGAAGGTTGAGTGTTCAGAGAATTGTCTCTTCCCAGCAAGTGTTGCTGCCTGTATCCCTTGTAGTGTGTGGGGGTGTGTGCATGCCTGTGTGTGTGTGTGTGTGTGTGTGTGTGTGCGCGCGCGCGTGTGCGCGCGCGCTGAAAGATGATCTTATTAGTCTTGTAAGTGTGAGGAACTTCTTGAAACTTGTGAGTTGCTTACTTCTCAAGTCCTAAGGAGCCTCCCTCCAAGACTGAATACTTCTATTTGGACAAAGTTGTTCCTCAACATCTATGAGTTTTGTTTGTTTACAGTATTTTGCCATGACAAATACCAGTTAGTTACACCATTCATCATCTCTTATTTTAAATCCTTAAGAGAAAATACATTTTTCAGAAAACTCCCAGCAGTGGATTTCTGGTCCAAAGATTACCCGGCTACTATTCTGTGTGTTATATCCAGATGTCCCATCCACAGGCCCCTTCTACTCCGCCACTTGCCAACACTGCACACCAGAGCCCTGTCCCCTCAGCCTTACCACCGTGTTCTGCAAGCTTCTGGGGTTCCACTGGGTCAGTAAGTGGAAATGTTATCAAAACCCCTATTAATTTGCATTCTTCTTCCCATGGGCTGTGCATTCTTTATCAGGCTATTTAGGAGTCAAGAGGATACTTGGTGAACTATGCATTGTTCTGTTCTTTTTTTTTTTTTTTAACTATCAAGTTTCTGATTGTTTATCTCCTTGATTTATAAAACTTCTTGGGGTCATTAGTCCAGATCTGTAAACATACTGTAAATATTTTCATCCAGTTTACCATTCAAGTGTTTTGCCATTAAATGTTTCCAGAAATATATATGCCTTCCAAATTGTTGTTCTCTTGTATTGCATCTGAGATGACTAATACTGTCAATAGAGCATTACATGCGGGTGGAGATGCTTGCCACTCTTCTACTGTTCCAAACCTCCATGGAAAAGCCTGCAGCATTGTTATTTACCATAATAAAACTCTGTATTAGGTCTAGGTTTATTAATGTGTATGCATAAACTATATAAATATATACACATATGCACTGTTAAGCAAATGCCTATTGATCTATAGTGTATGATTTTATAAGGAGCAGCCACTGGGTTCCGTTGAAGACTGTTATGGTTTGGATTTTAAATGTTCTCCAAAGATCCATAGGCTAAAGGTTCAGTTGCTACCCTGCAGTGCTCTTGGGAGGGGGTGAACCTGTGAGGGGTGAGTCCCAGTAGAGGAAGTGAAGTCAGCACAGGTGTGTCCTCAAAAGGAATGTTAGAACTGGTTTCTCTCCCTGTCCCTCCTCACCTCTCTCCCTCCCCCGTTCCCTCTCTATGAAATGTGTAGCTTTGATCCATAATGTATTCCTCGCCAGCAAAAGACCAGCTGAACACTAGCTGGTACCATAGGAACCATGGGCCCAAAGCAATTTACCCTTATTAGTCATTATGGCAGACATCTTGTCCCAGGAACAGAAACTGACTCACACAAAGGTATATATCCAACCATGGACATAAATAAACTACTTCTTGGTATTAATACAATAAATTATATAATTATTTCTTAACATTGAATAATCTTTCATTCTTGAGATAAATGTTATTTAGTGATGATTTATCATTTTCTTAACACTTAATTCTGTTTATTGCCATTTAGGATTGCTGTCTACTTGTTTGTTTTTAAATTAGTATTTACTTTCTTCTTTTGGTAATTCATTAGTATGCTTTGCACTGGTGTTATATATCTCACAGAGATTATTTGAAAGTGCACCTTTGTAGCCCTTGAAATAAATAGCATTAAGAGTGTTCCTCTGGACCTTAAAGGCTTGAACATGATTGCCTTTGAGCATCCAGGCTCTGTGGGCTCTTATGAATGGAATCTGGTTGGTTGGTTGGTTGGTTGGTTGGTTGGTTGGTTGGTTGGTTGGTTGGTTGGTTTTAGTTTTGATTTTGGTTTTGGTTTCTCAAGACAGGGTTTCTCTGTATAACAGTATATAACAGTACTGCCTGTCCTGGAACTTGCTTTGTAGACCAGGCTAGTTTTGGACTCACTGAGATTCCCCTGCCTCTACCTCCCAAGTGGTGGGATTAATGTATTGTGCTACCACCGCCTAGCATGAAATAGTATTTTAAGATCACCTTCTTTGATCATTAAGTCTCTTCTAGCTCTTTATCGCTATTGAAACCAGTCTTGAGAAACCATGCTTTCCTAACTAATGATCCATTTCATGTACGTTTTAGATGCCTTTGAACAGTAGTGGGTTAGTCCCTGGTGATGGCTTCCCCACTTCATGACCCCGCTGTCCCCGCTTGTGTGAGTGCTCCCTGGGGCTGACCAGTGGTTTATGGAACCTGCTGCTTTATGAAAAGCTGTCAAGATTTGCTGCTTTTATGGTTTTCCTCACTTTATATCACATTAATTTGTGTCTATCATACTGTTCTTTTCCTTTTGCTTTTTATTTTGCTATTCCCTAGCTCTTTGAGCTAACCACATGTTCATACTTACTTGCATTTTATTCATACTGATATAAGTATCCCAGGTGATAGACATGCCTCTCTAGTCACTATTTCATAACCCACAAATCCTGATATGTGTGTTTTATGATAATTTTAAGTAGTTTCCCACATTATAACAACCATACCTTGGAGCATGTAGTGTACTGTTCAGTCCATTCCCACGAGGTTTTAACATACATGAGACTGTGTGTCATGTGTGTCCTTTTACATTTTGCTTTCCTCATAGAAGCCAATGAGTAAAAATTCCTTCCACCCTGAAGCATGTATTAGTGCTCAGTTCCTCTTGAATGAATTCGGAATATAATATCCCACTGTGAGGTCATATAATATGCTGAATTTATTACTCATCAGTTCATGAACATTTGTGTTGTTTTCCAGTTGTGGTAATGATGTTGCTATTAGGATCTGTATACACATTCTTGTGTAGATGCATTTGCATCTTTCCTTAGTTTATCCTTGGTGATTATGTCATTTTACAACCCTACCATCAATGCACAAGGATTGCAAGATCTCTGAATTCTGTCATATGTCATGTCAGCTTTCCTAGTGAGTATGAGATGGTAAGTTACTATGGCTTTGGTTTAGGATCACCCTGATAAATAAATAATAACTCTGAGTATCTTTTGTGTACACATTGTGTGTCTCCTTTGAAGGAATGTCTATTTCAATCATTCCTGTTTTTGAAATGTGTTCTCTGACAGTTTTGTACGTGTATATGGTGAATTGTAGTGTTTTTTAAACCTCCTATAGTCTTTCTAACCCCCTCAATCCATGTACTGAAGCTCTCTTCCTCCCAAGAAGCCTGCCTCCTGTTTTATGTCTTTGTGTCTGTGTGACTCACTGAGTTTAACTAGAGTTGCTTGTGTGAGCATGAGTGGCAGGTTATTTACTGGAGCCTGGACTGCTTTTCAATGTACACCAGGGAAGAAAAGTAGGCCCCCAGCCCCAACAACAATTAGCTGCCACTAGTCCCTCAGAGCCTCCTGACAACTACCCACCCACCCACATCCTTGACAACATGCTAAAGAATCCAGTCTCCTGTGGGTCATGTGCAGATTACATTGCAGTTTCATGTCTACAATGGCCATATCCTACCCACTGCACGTGCTGCACACTCCTGTTGTGCACTGCACACGCTGCTCACTGCTGCTGCACACTGCACACACTGCTCACTACTGATGCACACTGCAATGCTGCTCACTGTATGCTGCACATTGCACACACTGCTTACGGCATGCTGCACACTGCACATACTGCTGCACATTGCACATGCTGCTCACAGCATGCTGCACACTGCACACACTGCTCACTGCATGCTGAACATTGCACACGCTGCTCACGGCATGTTGCACATTGTACACACTGCTCATGGCATGCTGCACACTGCACACACTGCTCACAGCATGCTGCACACTGCACACACTGCTCACTGCATGCTGAACATTGCACACGCTGCTCACGGCATGTTGCACATTGCACACACTGCTCATGGCATGCTGCACACTGCACACACTGCTCACTGCATGCTGAACATTGCACACGCTGCTCACGGCATGTTGCACATTGCACACACTGCTCATGGCATGCTGCACACTGCACACACTGCTCACTGCATGCTGCACACTGCACATGCTGTTCACTACTGCTTTTTGTAGCAAGTTCAGGATTTTGGCACTGTAATTCCTGTACCTTTGTTTTTAGCTTTCAAATGCCTCTTTAGAAAAATCTGGTTTCTTTTGAATTCTGTGTGAACTTGAGAGTTACATTGTCAATTTCTATAAAGAAACCAGCTGATATTTTGTTAGATGTTAATGTTATAAATTAGCTTAGGAAACAAGGTAGAGATATTAAGTCTTCCAACCCATTGAACCTTGTGTATATACATGTTTACGTGTGTATATGATACTGTTGCAGGGAGGCTCCACTAATGAATCCTTATCATTGACACATTATTTCTCATTGTGTTATCAGTTTGCCTATAGGAAATATAGAAAGTATTCAGTGAGTGAATGAATTGCGGACCAGACCTGGAGTAGGAAATATCCCCCAGGCTCATGAATTTGAATACTTGATACCCAGTTGGTGGCACTGTTTGGGGGGAGGTGGGTTATGAGGAATTGTAGCCTTGCTAGAGGACATACACCACTGGGGGATAGGCTTTAAGAGTTCACACACTCACTCTACTTCAAATTTACTTTGAATATTCTAAAGACATTCTTGATGGGAGAAGAGGAAACACATATAAGATGCTTTTATTGAGATCCTAAGATGCAGTGAAAAAATAGCTAAATGTGTGACATGCATTAATTTTTAATACAAACTCAGATGGTATGGGCCATGTGCCAACACTGGCAGGTGTCCATTAATCTGATGGTAATGAATTTATTTAATCCTCCCCAAACATTACAGAGAATTTCCTAGATTTGTCCTTATTGCAAGTGAGGACCGGGATGTAGAAATGACATACAGTTAGCTAGTGTGAATGACAAGATTCCCACCAAGCTACCTAAGGCCAGAAGCCAGGTTCTTTTGTAACATTCATCTGCACAGTACAGTTCCTGTGCCCAGCCCATACCTAGACAGTTGAGTTTGATGTACATACTATGTGTTCACACACCCAAGTTCTGCAGGGGCCAGTGTTTAATGCTTTGGACAGCTGTAAGCAACAAGATGATTTCTCAGTGTGGTCCTAAAATACTGCACCCATAGACAACTATCACAAAGACCCTGCCTACTCCACATCCAGACCCAGGAAGACAGGATGGCTAAGATGCTCCCCCTTCTACCACCTTCCATACTACTTGGGAAGTTACACAGCACAAACCACAGGAATTTGAAATTCAGGAGAGAGCTACTCCCCTGGAATGGCCACAAAAGCTTAATGCCCAAAGCAAAACCTGCAACGTGGCCAGAAATTGGAAACAAATAGTAAAGAAGAGTTGTCTGTCCAGTAGGGCTTACTGCAGTGAGGTATCCCATGAGCCCATCAGCCTCTAATACATCTACTCTTGGTGGCTTCTCAAAATAGCCATGAAGACACACAGAAAGATGAAGTCTTACCACCAGAAACTGAGCCCCACAGTTACTCTGCTTCTAGAACCTGGCAGAAATTTCCATTAAACATAAAGCAAACTGAACCAGACTTCAAAATCCCTGGCCATGTTATGCTGATAGTATCCTAAAGGAAGAGAATGTGTATCCTACAGGAAGACAACGTGTATCCTAAAGGAAGATTAGAATCCTTGGTCTTTACTGTACCAATCTCTCTTTGAATCTCCAGGGCTACATGTGGAAATATTGCTGTAGGAAGAAGGGCCTAAAGAGGGGTGTCTTCTGGAGATGTGATCTCTCAGGCCCCAAAGAAGAAGACAAGGCTTAAAGGTCACCGATAGTCACATATCCTGAGGGACTAGGACATAGACAGAGTCACTGCTAGGCAGACAGACAGGGAGAGGAAGCATGACTAAGCAGTAAAGATGGTGAACATCCAAGATGGCTGATGTCTTCCTTACCCTCCAGCCCTGGGAG
Source organism: Phodopus roborovskii (assembly GCF_943737965.1). NCBI lineage: Eukaryota > Metazoa > Chordata > Mammalia > Rodentia > Cricetidae > Phodopus > Phodopus roborovskii. The sequence continues at coordinate 19,413,821 of NW_026126409.1, read as the reverse complement.
CTTTGCTTTTTCCCAGCCAGTAGGGACTGACTCAACAAATCAAGACTGAATCAGAATATGTTTATGCAATAGTTGGGAGCCCATCACCAATCAAATCTCTCTTCAAACTGACCAACCCTAAATTAGGGAAGGAAGACCATTCAGAGACAAGAAAAATCCCCAGCCCTCTGGGAGAAGATAAACTTTGGCTTTGCAAGTTCCCAGTCTGCTTTATGGAAGGTCTCGATCTCTGTGCCCTGCTGTATGTGTGTGTGTCCTCTAATAAAAGCCTTTTTTCAACAAAGAAACAGGGAGAGGACAGACTGAACTATGAGTCTCGGTTTCATGGCAATTTTTTCCCTGTCTTTCCATGTAAACATGGTGAAAGGTGAATATGAAAGTGAAAAGACATATCACAAGAGAAGAAATTATTATCTCCTTTTAATATTCAAAAAGTTCTAGATCTACTTTCTAATGAGTACCTCAAAGATGAACAAAAAACAGTAACTCTTCGGTCTTTTTTACAGAGATTCTGAAGCACAGACCACCTGATTTTTGTAACCTGATCTCGTTCCCCACATGAACCTGAAAGCTATTCCCCCTGCTAGCTCTGCCCCCACTGTCACAGTGGGGACCCACAGACATTACTGCAGCCTGTGATAACCCGTTAGCAACCCTGTAGACCCTCTCCTGGCTCTCCTGGCTCTCCTGGCTCTCCTGGCTCTCCTGGCTCTCCTGGCTCTCCTGGCTCTCCTGGCTCTCCTGGCTCTCCTGGCCACCTGCTGCTGTTGCAACCGTTACCACCACCAGAGTCCATAAGCTCCAAGTTCTCCTTAACTGTGCAAGCCAGGATCTGGCAAAGACTCCCGGATTCTCATATTCTCACCTCCTGTCAGGCATTAGGTTTCAGGATGCCATCCTCGCACACAGAATAGAATCCCGAAGAACAGAATGAAGCCTGAAGTAGTTTATCAAATACCAAATGTCAGTGTTTTTAAAACATGACTAAAATAGAATTAGCAGTTGCATAGGATAAATTTATGACATAAGGAATTGACTTGGAATATTATTCAAAGGGTAACTCATTGTATTATTGCCATTATATGTGATGGATGCCAAATTGATTTTTATTTTCAGTCAAGGATGGTGGAGGACAAAGAAGCATCTAGAAAGCAGCAATCATTTTCCTCTCACATTTTATGCCTCTCTATATAATTTTCACACTGTTGTGTTTGGATTGAGGATGATCTATTGCAGGAATTATCAAACTTCAGAGTTTTGTGTTTACAGATGTGATAGCCCACTCTGAATTATATATATATATATATATATATATATATATATATATATCCTAAGTTTTTTTAAATAATTCATGATCTAAAAGCACTTAAATGACAAAAATGGGCTCCCAATATTCGTAAATGTTTTTGATGTCATAACACAAATCAACCAAATGAAGGCTGAAATATTAGCATTCTGTTTGCCACTATGAAATGTTTCTAATCATTTCCTCTCAAAAGTAACATGACTATCTGTTTTAAAATGATCTAACTTAAATACTCAGAGTACATAGGGCAGTCAATCTATTTCTTCCATTCAAAAGTTTGGAAGTACTTGGTAATTCTTCTATTAAGTTAGCATCTTTTACAAGTAACTTTGGTTAAGGAGGGTTGAGTAGTGACACTGCTCAGTTTTCCTGCTTCTACCACAGTCAAACTGACTATTTCTCCCCAACCCCCAACTCCTCACCCCTCACACCCCCCACAGCATCGCAAGCCAGGCTGGGCAGGCTTTTTTCACTGTGATTAGAAGTGCTCCCTAATTCCAGCAGTTCAAGTACTGAATACTTACTTCCTGATCACCCTAGTTTCTTGTACAGACGCATCATTAAGGCCCCATCTACACGTTAGATGACAGATGTCTTCCTCTTTTTCTACTAAGGGTCACATTTGAGGGGTCTGTGTCATTTATTACCTTTGTCATTTCTATCTCTTGCACCCTCTTGTTTTTCTAATTTACTTGCCAGATAAGAGGCTAACATGGAGGATATGAACCACATCTCCTTTCCCATTGCAATTCCTCCATTACAGAAGTAGGTCCCGGCCTGGCCATCACCTCAGCCTCGGATACATTTCTTACTATGTAGAACAGTGCCCAGGCAACCTCTGCAGCAGCTTGCCTGAAGTTTCCACCCTTGTGCACTAATCTCGAAGACTACAAAATTTCCTCTAAACCTTTCATTGTTTTCAGGGTGTCTCCCTATTCACAGACCCCACCCATAAATCCATCAGTTGGGTACACAACCCCATACCACAAAGGTGAAGACTGCCATCCCAGGACTCCTCCCACAGATACTCATAATCTTCATGTTGCCTTGATCTCACTACCCATGGCAAGAACTATGCAATCCAACTGTTGCAAAAATGCACACTAACACACACTATACAGGAAAGGATCATTGTATCCGAATTTCTGCTATGTGTGCTTCCCCCCTCAGGCTGCCCTTCAGTTGCATGTCTTAATCCCCACAGCCAGGACTATGTATTCACTGCTCCCCAACTCACCTTTGTTTCTGACATGTCTCTGTTTGGGCACCAATTATGTGTGACAAGACTTTTCCTGAAAAGACACCATACAGGCATGCACACATCTACTCACTACAGATAAGGAACCCATAACAGAACAAAGCAAAGGTACCACCAAAATCCAACTTGGAACATCAATGAGTTTTACTGGGATTACCTACAAGAATGTGGGTGAGGGTTTACTTATAGATGCAGAAATGACTCAAAGAGAGCTGCATCGCCAAAGCTCACCTCAGCTTCAATGACAGCTCACAAAAGCTGGGAACATGGAGCACATACCACCTGGCAGACAGCTCAACAGGTTAGAGAGCACCCTTTCCAAGTGACTCCATTGACTTAAACCTGTTCCAGGTAGCTCAGCGGATCTCTGCTTCTTCCAGATAGGCTTGTCTGAGTGACACTCAGCAGTCTCAATATTGTTTACTCTCAAGAAGGAGGAGGCAGTGAATCTGGTCAGTTTCAGGAACTTCCTGAAGCTGTTTGAGTTGTTTAATTCTGTGTTAACCGGCTCCTTAGGGGATAGAGTATTTCAGTCTCAGATTAAACTGCTATACAACACAGGCTATTTCTTACAACACCAGCTGAATCTCAGGAAGTCTTGACACTCTTCTTTGTTCCAACTGGGGTGTTCAGTGAGATTGCTTACTCAGTACCAGAGGTGGGACAGGTGGAGAGAAGTTAGTAAGAAAAGAAACAGTGATGCTCAGGAACATTATAGCTATGAACTTTGTGTGTGTGTGTGTGTTTATTTAAATTTGAAATAAGCTTGTTTTACATATCAATCCCAGTTCCCATACCCTTTCATCCTCCCCTGTTTCCCCCACCAACCCCCATCCCATCCCTTTCTGCTCCCCAGGCAGAGTGAGGCCTTCCATGGGGAGTTTTCAAAGTCTGTCATATCATTTGGAGCAGGGCCTAGGCCCTCCCCCATGTGTCTAGACTAAGGGAATATCCCCTCTATGTGGAATGGGCTCCCAATCCATTCATATACTAGGGATAAATTCTGATCCACTACCAGAGGCCCCATAGATTGCCCAGTCATCCAAACTAATACCATATTCAGGGAATCTGGGTGGATCCTATGCTGTTTCCTACCTATGAGACTGGAGTCCATGAGCTCTCCCTTGTTCAGGTCAGCAATTTCTATGGGTTTCTCCAGCCTTGTCTTTAACCCCTTTGCTCATCACTCCTCTCTGTCTTAAACTAGATTCCAAGAGTTCAGCTCAGTGTTTAGCTGTGGATGTCTGCTTCTGCTTCCATCAGCTACTGGATGAAGGTTCCTGGATGGTATATAAGGTAGTCATCAATCTCATTATCAGGGAAGAGCATTTAAGGTAGCCTCTCCACTATTGCTTAGATTGTTAGTTGGGGATCATCCTTATAGACCTCTAGACATTTCCTTAGTGCCAGATTTCTCTTAAAATCTATAATGACTCCCTCTATTATGGTATCTCTTTTCTTGTTCTCCTCTATTCTTTCCCTGACTCAATCTTCCTGCTCCATCATGCCCACCTCTCCCCTCCTCTTCCCCCTAACTCCCTCTCCCCTTCCCGCATGCTTCCAATATACTTAGGAGATCTCATCCCTTTCCCCTTCTCCATGGGGACCATGTATGTTTCTCTTAGGATCCTCCTTGTTTCCTATATAGCCATGAACTTAATATGTACGCACACACACACTTACACAGACACATACACACACAGTTCATATGTTGGGATGTAGCCCAAAATATAATGGCTTTGGGAGCTGAGGTCCTTGGGGAAAATACTTAGGCCTGAGGAAGGAAAACTTTATAAATAGGACTGTTGTCCTTGTAATAGAAACAGAAGAGAGCTTGCAGTTTCTCTCTGCTTACCCTATCACGTGGAGTTGCAAGAAAACAGATGTCTGCAAAAGAGGAAGCAAGACCTCACGAGACACAAGACCTGACAGCACCCTTATCTTGTACATCCAAAACTTTAGAAATATGGGAACTAATGTATGCTACAAAAAAGTCAGACACAGTAAGTGACTCCCAACTTGTGGAATTCAGATGCCTGGCCAAATCCCCAGCTTTTCCCAGAAGATCTGAGAATCAACTACTATTACCCACACAAGTAAGCAGAATTCTCAAAAGAGAACTAAGGAAGAAATAACTCCTGGCCAGGAGTGGTAGTGCATGTCTTTAATCCTAGCACTCAGGAGGCAGAGGCAGGGGAATCTCTGTGAGTTAAGGCTAGCCTAGTCTACAAAGTGAGATCAGGACAGCCAGGTCTGTTACACAGAGAATCCCTCTCTCAAAAAACAAAACAAAAAAGACTGAAATAACCCTACAATTATATATTAGTCCAATTAGGAAAATGTTCTCACTGTTTATCAGAAATTCATTTACCTTTTCAGTGTTATGATGGCAAGTTCTAGGGTCATCTGGGAAGAAGGAAGCTCAATTGAGAAAATGCCTTCATCAGATTGACTTGTAGACAAGTCTGTAGGGGTATTTTCTTGATTAATGATTTATGTGGGAGGGCCCACATTGCCACTATGGGCAAGGTCATACCCCCAACACAGTTGGCCCTTGGTTGTATAAGAAAGCAAATGAGCAGCCCATGGGTAAAAAGCCAGTAAGCAGTGTTCCCATATGGCCTCTGCCTCATTTCCTGCATCCAGGTTTCTAGCCTTGGATTATCTAGACAATGGACTGAAAAAAGTAACATGAAATCAGCGCTTTCCTTCCCAAGCTGTATTGGCCAGGGCTTTTATCACAGCAATACCAAACATACTAGAATGGGCAGTAGGCTTCTTTCTTTCATCTGAAGTTGTTCACTTCAATCGCTCTGCATGTCCTTGGGCTATGTGTGAGGTGACAGGGAACCCTGTGCTGTGTTCCCATCTGGCAATGGAGGAGATTATTAGCAGTGGGTGCTCTCCAAATGAATCTAAGGTATGTGAGCTCCGAGTGAAGAGGCCCTCCATTTCCACAAGCCCTTTTAATTGAATTCCCTTGCTCTAATTTGTGCACATCTGAAAGAAATGGATGGGGGTGGGTGTTCCTTTGGGTACAATCCAGAAGGTTACTCTAGAAATGGGTTCTGAGGTGCATATGAGATTAGCATACACACTGCTTTTTTACAGCTGGGGCCATCTCCTGTGCAGTGAATGTCTTTCACGGGGGATGTGCAGCCAAATCTAGTTGTACTATTTATCAGGGCCACCAAAGGTAGGTTATCTGCTCTGGGCACCTCTAAATTCTCAGAACCTCTAAGTCCCTTGCAATTTAAAAATCTATTATTCAAAGATAAAACCTAGGGCTATTTCTTTGACTGCCCAAAGAAAATCTAATAACTCCAAGCCACAAAGCCTCTTCATCACTTGCCGCCAACACTGCCGCCACTGCCTTCCCAGATTTCCATTAAGTTTTCAGAAAGTAGCACCATTTAGCTCTGGGCTGCAACTTAATCCATGTGCAAAAGTGATATGAGGATCATGCCATTGAGAAGGTTGGCTCTGAGGAACAAGGCGCGCTTTCTTAGCTCCTTATTAGTTAAGCAGGGAAACCTTAAGCCTTGAAAATGAGCTGTCTGAGGAGTGGACACAGAGGTCATTTTGTTGTAGCAGGCAGACACATACTGGGGACAATGAATGCCTCTGTTCCACCTGAGGAGAAGCTTGGGGTCGCTGTCTCCCTCAGACAGATATTTCGGCAGCACAGGAAGATCCTGTTTTAGAGGAACAGGTTTCTAAGCAAGTTGACTTCAGTTGTTTCTCAAACTTCACATCTTTCCCACCCAAGATCCTGGTCCAATCCCATGGGGATATCAGAGGAACACCACACACACAGGCATGCCCCACTTCCTATGAGGATCTTTGCTGCCACATGCTGTTATGTATAATAGTACCTTTAGGGAAAACTGTGTGTACACAAACACACAAGAGGCTGCTGGCCATTTAACAGTCTGTGGTGTACAGTAAAAGTCTGGGGCTATTAGGGTACAATATCACAAGACAGGGATGGTGCCAGGCCATCGGGGTGAGATGAACCTACAGGTATTGCGGAGTCAACAAAGGATCAGATAAAGGGAAGTGCTGGAGATGTAGCTTTGACAACCACATCCACAGACATAGACTCAGATGCTCCTTGAGCCTCCGTTACCAATGGATAAAATTTAATTTCTGGTATTAGTTTGAGTCTCATTTATACATAAGCAGTAGATTAGGGCATGGGAAGTCAAAATCACTCAAGAGAACAGCATGTGTGATGTTCTGGGCAACCAAAAACCTGTGAACAAGATCAGAAACAGCAGGAGCATAAAAAAATGAGAGGATCTGGTAGTCAGAAAAGCAGGGAAACTGAACAACAGGAAAGGCCACCATGCTCCACTGAAGTACCACCTGCTCTCCGTGAGGCCCCAGTGTAGAGGCTAGAGTCCAGACAAGCCTAAAGCAGGGACAAGCCCTTCTTAGATGCCTGTCACATTCTTGAAATAAGGAACAGGATGTAACCCGTAGACAAAGATGTGGGTAGCAGGCATGCCACTGTGCCAAAGGACTGGGTTCTGAGCCTTGCCTCTCACTGTGTAGCCTTGAGAATGTCGCTCTATCCTATCTTTATTTTATTAATAAGTTTTATTTAAATTAGAAACACCTTATTTTACATATCAATCCCAGCTCCTTCTCCCTCCCATTCTTCCATGCTCCCCCACTGACCTCCTCCTATCCCCCATCCACTCCCCAGGGAGTCATCAAAATCTGTCAAGTCATTTGGGGTAGGGCCTAGCCCTCCCCCATGTCCCAGGCCAAGGGAGTAAGTATCCCTACATGGGAAATGGGCTCCTGAAGTCTGTTCGTGCTCTAGGAATACATCCTGGTTCTACTCCCAGAGGCCCCATAGACTGACTGCCCAGTCCTCCTAGCTGACACCCACATTCAGGGGACCTGGTTTGGTCCTTTGTTGGTTCCTGGGCTGTCAGACTGGGGTCCATGAGCTCCCTCTTGTTCAGGTCAGCAGTTTCTGTGGGTTTCTCCAGCCTGGTCTTGATCCCTCTGCTCATCACTCCTCCGTCTCTACAACTGGATTCCAGGAGTTTGGCTCTGTGCCTAGCTGTAGTTGTCTTCTGCTTCTATTTCCATCAGCTACTAGATGAGGGCTCTATGATGGTATATAAGGTAGTCATCATTCTCATTATAAGGGAAGGGCATTTAAGGTAGCCTTTACTATTGCTTAGATTCATGTTTTATCCTATCACCCAGAAATGGAAGGCATTGGGTGGCATGCTTTCTGCCCTCAACTTAAACCAGCCTCACCTCTGTAAGAGACTAAACAGAGTTAACTATTGCTCCCCAGCCCAGCAGAACCCACAATCACCACTGACCCCTGGCCTTTGCCAATAAACTGTCATTTTTTAATGGAGTGTTTATTTCTCCAATTCATCCAGCCTTAAGTACAGGTCAAATTTACATCTGGCTCCAGTACTAACTGGGCATGCTCTGTTCTTCTGATGAGTTGCACCACTGGAGAATTTCAAAGCCAGCTTAGAACTCCTTTTAGAATCTTGAATGGATGTCTGGGCTATCTCCAAGCTCTTCATAGAAAGTCATAGGCCACAAGAGGAGCATTTTAGCACATAGGATTGTTGATATCCCAAGGGATATACAAGATGCATGCATATGAAGCCCCAGCCATGGATAACTACACTAAGGTCGTTGATGTACACAGTCCAAATTTACCCTATATTCCAAGATAATCTCAGGCAGAGACAGGAGGAAAAACTAACTTTGTGGGAAAGAGATTTTCATCAAAGCCACAAATGTTTCTTAAATGACTGCCACTAGCTCAAGTAACAACTCTGCGTAAAAATCAGTAAATTTAACTTCACATCTACTGGCTACCTTTCATGGTGGTGTTATGCACACTGCCAGAGGAGAGAAGTAAGCATCAATCATACCAAACTGTGAACCCTATGAGCTATAGTAATTACTGGCTTGGCAAGACTGTTAACGCAATAGTGGCATGAGCATTATGAGAATATCCAACTACTTTCTGGTTAGACTTAAGACTCAACTACAAAATAAAACCCTAGCATTATTATTGGGCTGTGAACCTGTGGCTAGATAGGTCATAGATCCTAGTAAAGAACCTACCACTCTTATTTTGCTAAATGGACACAATAGTAAACCAATTCTTGATGAATTATCACACCTATAGATTAAGGAACCCCTCAACCTTCATCAGAGAAGTATCTGTCTGCAGTAAATGATAGTCAAAACAGAATCCTACAAAGACAAGAGGCAAAGAATAAGAAACTACAGAATCTTCAGCCCTCAATAGAATATTATATACCACACCCCTTCCTCCAAAAGGCTTAGGTATCATTGTGGAAGGCAGTAAAAGCCAGATATGGCAAACGATTCCAAAGAAACAGTGTCTTTTAAACACAAGATGGCAGTTGCACAGTATTTCTAATTACCTGTATTAGACCTGTTGAGCCCAAGCCAGACCAAATCCCAGCAGGGAGTAGTTGGGCATCACATCCTGGCATGGCTTGGGTCCCAGTATCCTGACAAAGGAGATGAAAAAGGAATGAAGAAACGACAGGCACATGTACAGAAAAGCTGGGATCATATTGTCTGGGTTCTCAGATGGAGAGGCCACAGCACCCTGGAAAGGCCAGCATGTTTAGAATGTACAACTGAATAGGCAGATGGGTAATTGGATACAGCCTAGCAATGCAGCAGGCTTAGATGACTCTGTAGGAGCAGCCCTCATGCCATTAATGTCCAGTGGAAAAAAGCTCTAGTGGACATTTTCTGCACACACTGTCAGCATTTACACTCAGACTAGAGGAAGTCTAGTCTCACCTAGGAATGGTCTTGCCATTCCTATGGCGCTGAGGTACTGGTCTTTGACATGGCTATGCCCTTGTTAAAAAAAAAAAAAAAAAATACACATTAACTCAGAATTTCACTCACTCCCTACAGTTGGGCATTGAGTTCCATCCTAGCAGAGTAGCTAGTAACAACGGCTAGCTGCTGAGAAAGAAAGGGTCCATTTGCTCTAAGAGTGTAGCCCCCTGATAAGTTAACTATTCTCTGCTGGAAAGCCACACATTTGAGAATATTTAGGTAGCACAAATTGGTCTTGATTGGAAACACACACACACACACACACACACACACAATTGGGTGGAACAGGAAAGAGATTCAGGAAGGGTTGGAGGAAGGAGAGTGAATATGATCAAAATCCATTATACAAAATACATAGGATAACAATATGACTTGGATCTAACAACGTTAGGGAGTTGAATGCTTCTGCTATCACTTTTACATAAGTCCTGATTGCCAGTAAGTGGCAGAATGCTTTAGTATATTGAGCATGTAGACATCAATATCATAGCATTGATATTGCATTTAACTACAAGCATTTAACTCCGAGATATGTCCATTGTTCATTCTGTTGACATAGGCTATTTGTAGTCTAAATGCTCAACAGCAAGAATCACTCTCTCTGGCTACTCATTAGTTTGCATCTAGTGTTCTAGAAAATTCCATTCCCAGCAACCACTGAATGGCTCAGAGGTTTCCATCGCTCTCCCCACCCCATTCAGTACCGGACATCAAATGTAGGCCTTGTGCATGCTGGGCAAGCACTCTTCCAGTTAAGCTATGTCCCCAGATAAGAGGTTCCATCCTTTCTCCTCATCAAACAATGCCATTGAGCAGAAGAAGGAGACCAGGTAGATGACAATAGCCATAAGCTAAGGCTTACCAGTTACTGTGGTATTGTCTTTCTAAATGCTATTGTAGGCAGCAGTGTTCTCTGTTCTCATTGCCCTGAAATGCCCTGCCCTCATTCTCAGGAGCTTGGCCTCACCATAAGTAGACTATAAAACTGAACCTTCTGAGGCCACAGACTCTTCCAGAAATAATAAAAAATGAAGAGGCCTAAATTATCACATCCCTGGGGATGCATCAAATCTCTAACTCCAGGCTCCACTTGTACATTTTTCTAATTCCCAACATAAAAGCCTTTCATTTTTCTCCCTATTGTCACCATAGCCACACTTCTTTCTCTGCAAGCCTATTCCCCACCCAAACCTTTGTATTGCTCATTGAGGGATTTCTTTATTTGGGTTATTTCATTCTGTCAGGATTATGAGCCTTCCTTCCACTCACAAACCTATCTCTAACTTAGCTTCCTTTCTCGAACCCTTGCTGGATGTCTGCATCTGAACAGACACAAACATCACAACTATCGTACACCCCGAAGCAAACCTGCCATCTTTGTCCCCAAATGCATTCTTCCTAGAGTGTCCCAGTCTCTATACATCGTTGTTCAAGTCAACAACCTGAGAGTCGCCCTAGAAAACGTCACTTCGCCCTCTTTCCTACTTCTGTCTACCTTACTCCCAGCATCCCTTTCTGACTACTTCCCCAACCAGCCTTCATCAGCTCTCACCTGGACTTCTTTCCACATGGCCTCTTGATTCATCTCTCTGCATTCACTCTTGCCTGTTTCAATCCATTCCCCAGCCCACAAAGGATCCATTAAAAACCGTGTGTTATGGGTTTTTTATTTTTTACTTTAGGTATGTAAACATTTTGCCTACATGTATGTCTGTATGCCACATGTATGTCTGTTACTCACAGAGGCCTGAAAAGCTGAAAATAGTGTTAGATGTCCTGGAACTAGAGTTTCAGACCACCGTGAGTAGCCGTATAAGTGCTAAGAATTGACTCCAAGTCCCCTAGAAAAGCAGTCAGTGCTCTTAATAACTGAGTTATCTTTTCCTGCCTGAGCTTTTATTCTAAGCAAACAAATAAATTCATTTTTAAGATTAGAACCCACTAAGCACTTTAGTGGCCTTTTGGCTAAGTCCAAACATTTCCTGTGGCCTTGAAAGCTGGAGGCTGCTTCTGTACACTCTCTGCCATCTTCTGCCCACACTTGCCTTCATTCCGTGCTCTAGCAATTCCAACTTTGTTTTGTTTTTCCCAATTCTTTCAGTATCTCTTAAGACTTCAGATTAAACATCACCTCTGTAAGGACATTTCCCATAATTCATTTGAGTGGCGGTAATGGCAATAACTATGATGACAACATATTACATAGAAGTGTCAAAAATTAAAACTAATTAAAAACACAGGCAAACAAACAAATAGCGTTGCTGGGGGCTTCAATGTTTATAAACCACCTAGAAGCCCAAGTATTTGAGAATCACTTAATCACTGAAAATGGTTCTTTCTATCCACCTGGAGATTTTAAAAGCTGAGGTTAATTGAAGGTCTGTGATGGGAAACAGTATTGGCCCTACTCCTACTCCTCTGTAGGAGTGTAGGCAGTGGCTCTTTTCCCAGGACAAGCATACTTTTAACATAGAAAATTCTATGTCTTGGAGGATCCTCTCCAGATGTGAAGAGTCATGGCTTTGCTCTGTGTGTTGAGAAATAGGAAGAAAAGTGTAAGACACATGTACAGCGCTGCGACGCCAATCAAAAGGCAGCTAATGACAGCATTATTTTAAATGTCAAAGGTACATGGCATGCAGATGTCATCTTCCTGAGACAATCTCACTTGACAACCCTGCCCACTGATGTTACTGTCTGTTATTTCTGGTTCATTCTATTACTACATATCTCTGAAAGATATGTCTTTCATGTAATGAGGGTCATAATTTTTACCTTGTACATGAAGTAACTGTTGTGCCTTATGTTAAAATAATTCTAGCTGACTTACGTGAACAACTGCTTCTAAGAGTCCAGATAGTCAAGGCCAGGGTGACTAAAGTGCTGACACTAACATGATCCAGAAATCACAAAATAAGAAGCCAATGTAACTGCGCTGTTTTAATAACAGGTGGTAAAACACATGTGACTGCTTTGGGAAGGCAAATAAGCAAAACAGCATACTACAGAATATGCCAAAAAGCATTTGGGACTGAGCATATTAGGCCAGTGGGTGTGAAACTGTGAACAGATGTTGAGTCACAGAAGTCCTGGGTGAAGCAAGCACTGCTAAACCAATAAAAATATTTTTGTGTCCCCAAATGGTGCCTGTGTTCAGCTGACAGTTGTAACTGCTGAAATTGATTGTATATATGAATTCAAGCACATTCCTCCATCCTTCCTTTGACTGCACTAGAAAACTGACAAACAAATAAAGCTACTTCTCTCAGTTCAGAAGACAGATGCAATGAAGATGTCCAGTGGACAACAAAAGATAAAAATATTGACCAGATCTATATTGGTAGATTACACCATTGAGCTCCTGTCAGTTTTGAACTGACATGGTGCCTTTTACAAGACAGCAATGAAGCCTTGAACAACAACAAAACTCTTCCTTCTCATACTAATTTTAAAAATGGAGTTTCCCAATCATCCTGATCATAAGTTTCCTCTAAACAGAACTAAGTCTTGTTCATCCATTTACCTACTCAGAAAACTGAACAAGCGTAAATCCTGGCAAATTCCATTAAGCCTAGAAAATGAAAACCAATCACCTGTTAAATGTTTGCCAGAGCTTTTGTGGAATACACCAAAAAGAGATGGGGTTTGGTTACAGTTAAGTTTTCATATGGAAATTGATACAGTTTCCATTTATTTAAGATATCCAAAAGGACATAATGTGTTTTAAACGTTAAAACCTAGAAGAAGAGTGTTCTTTTCCTACAAGATGTCTCTTCTTGTTTCTGGCTTTGTAAATATAAAACAAATGTTTGGCCTACCATAAATCATAGGTTTCAAATGAAAGAAGAGAAGAAAGACCTTTGCCTTTGGAAATCCAAGAGGATACAAAAAAATAAATTAATAATCTCAAAATAGTTTATCAAAAGAGAGGGAAAATCTCATACCACAACAACAAAATAAGAGAATTAAAAAAAAAAACTGCTTACTAATAACACTCCATACTAATGGTCTCAAATAATTCAAACCAAAGACACAGACTAACAGACTAAATTAGAAAGTAGGATCCATCTTTCTGCTGTAGCCAAGAAACACATCTCACTATCAAGCAAAGGTAACACCTTAAAGAAAAGGAGTGAAAATGGGTATTCTAAGCAAATGGATCCAAGAAGCAAGCAGATAGCTGTTTTGATATCTGACAAAATAGACTTCAAATAAAACTTATCAGAAGAGATAAGTAAGGACAATACATACTCATTACAGGAAAAACCCACCAAGGGGATATTACAGTTCTAAACACTTATGCACCAAGACTAGGAACCTCAACGTAAATCAAAGAAATACTATTACAGCTAAAATTACATGTATGACCCTGGGTGACTTCAATACCCTACTCTTGCCAACATACAGGTCATCCAGACAAAAACTAAACAGAGAAGTGCCTGAGTTAGATGGCATCATAAATCAAATGAACCTAACAGATATCTATAAAACATACCACCAAAACACTAAAGAGTAAAATTTCACTGGGTGGTGGTGGTACATGCCTTTATTCCCAACACTTGGGAGGCAGAGGCAGGCAGATCTCTGTGAGTTGGAGGCAAGCCCAGGCTACCGAGCAAGTGCCAGGACAGGCTCCAAAGCTACACAGAGAAACCCTGTCTCAAAATAAATAAATAAATAAATAAATAAATAAATAAATAAACAAACATATTCTTCTGATAGGCCCATGGACTTTCTCCAAAGTTGATCACACATTAGGGCAAAAAACAAGCCTTAACAGATAATAAAACAATAGAACTAAGACCCTATATTCTGTCTGACCACAATGGACTAAAACTGGATAGCAACACTAATAGAAACAGAAAAAGACTGCAAACTCCTGGAAGCTGAAAACCAGACTACTGAGTGAAAATTGTACCAAGACAGAAATCAGAGAAATCAAAAAGCTTTTTAGAACTGAATGAAAATAGAAACACAACATATACAAATCCATGGAACACAATGAACACAATTCTATGAGGCAAGTTTATAGCATTAAGTGCCTATGTTTAAAAACAAACAAAAATCTGAAGAGATCTTAAATTAATAACTTAATGACATACTTGAAAACTCTAGAAAAACGAAAAGAAATACTACCCCAAAAGAGTAGATGAGAAGAAATAATCAAACTCAAAGCTGAAATCAATGAATTAGAAACAATCAAGCAAGAAAACAATAGAAAGTCTATGAAAGTAAGAGTTGGTTCTTTGGGAAAATCAACAAGATTGACAAACTCTTAGCCTACTTAACCAGAAGATAGTGAGAGAAGATTCAAATTAATAAAGTTAGAGATGAAAAGGGAGACATTACAACAAACACTACGGACATTCAGAGAATCACAAGGATATTCTTTAAAGGTCCATAATATGCCAAAATTTCTACTGGAAAACAAAAAAGAAATAGATAAGTTTCTTGATCTATACTGTCTACCAGAGTTAAATCACAATGAAATAAACAATTTAAATAGATCCATAGCTCCTAGTGAAATAGAAGAAGTGATTTAAAAATCTCCCAACTAAATAAAAGCACAGAACTGGTGGACTTGTATACAAGCATAGCAGGCCTTCAAAAAGAAGTAATATAAGTGTTTCTCAAATCATCCCATAAGACAGAAACTGAATGGGTATTTCCTAATTCTTTTTGTGAAGTCACTATTACCCTGATATGAAAACCACACAAAGACAAAACAAGTCAAAAGACAAAAGACAAAAGATGAATGTAGCTGCAAACTTTCCTCAATAAAATACTGACAAACCAAATTCAAGAACACATCAAAAAGATTATCCACCATGATAAAATTGGCTTCATCCCAGAGAGGCAGGGATGCTTCAACATACATAGATCAAGAAACATGATCCACCATGCAAACAGGCTGAAAGAAAAAAACCACATGATTGTCTATATGCAGAAAAGGCCTTTCACAAAATCCAACATCTCTTTATGAGAAAAGTCTTGAAGAGCAGAAGTATATAAGAGATATACTTCAACATAATAAAGGCCGTTTGCAGCAAGCCCAAAGCCAACATCATGCTAAAAAGAAACTCAAAGCATTTCCACTAAAACCAGAAACATGACAAAGATGTCTACTCTCTCCATACCTATTCAATATAGTACTTGAATTCTTAGCTAGAGCAATAAGACAACTGAAGGAGATCAATGAAATAAATTAAGAAAGGATGAAGTCAACATATCTTTATTTGCATGATATGATTTTATACATAAAAGATCCTACTAAAGACTCTACCAGGAAATGTCTACAGATGCTAAACACTTTTGGCAAAGTAGCAGAATACAAAGTTAACACACAAAAATCAATACCCTTCCTATATAAAAATGATAGTCTGAGAAATCAGGAAAACATGTATTTTTCACAGTAGCATCAAAAAATGAGATATATAGATAGATAGATAGATATAGATAGATGATAGATGGCTCTATCAAAGAAAATAAAAGAGTTTCATAATAAAAACCTTAGACACTGAAGGGAGATGGAAAAATCTCTCACATTCATGGATCAGTAGGAGTAAAGTAGTGAAAATGGCCATCTTGTCAAAAGCAATCTACAGATTCAACACAATACCCATCAAACTTCCAACACGGTCCTTCACAGAAATTGAAAATGCAATCTTAAACTTCATAGAAACACAAAAAATCAAGGATAGTTAAAACAGACCTGAATAATGAAAGAGGTATCACTCTCCCCCGTAGATCTCAAGTTGTAGAAATAAAGCCAGCATAATGTTGACATAACAATGGAGTAGAACTGAAGATTAGACATAATTACACATACCTATAGGCACCTGATTTTTGACAAAGAAGCCAAAATACATGCTGGGGAAATTCTATTAAAAACATAAATAATAATAATAATAATAATAATAATAATAATAATAATGGTAAGACTGCGTTATTCAAAACACCTCCAGGTGAATTCACTGTGGGAAAGTCAGCATTTCTGGGGTGAAATTCAAAAGCTTGGATAAAATGGGAGGGAAGTCAGCTTTCTGGCATAAAAACTGGTGACCCAAAGTCAGCCTTTTATTTGTTCAAGCACAAATGAGAGGAGACCTCCATCTAGCAGCTTATTTACATTCCATTGCTAAGATTAAAAATAAAAGTTTAAACTTCTATCATCTAGGAAAGGAGGGAAAATTATGGAGAAAGAATACAAATGATTCAAGATGTAGAAGAACTTAGTCTGTACTCTGCCCTTTTTTTTTTTTCTAGAAAGGTCTGGATGGTTTCCAGAAAATAAAAAGAAATGGGGGATAGAAATTCAATAAAATATTATTGAGAAATTAAGAATATAGTGGAAAAAATAAAAATAACTTTAGTGAGAAACCATCTAAGAGGAAAGTTAAAAGGAAATGTGAATTATGGTATAATTTGAAACAATAATAAGATTATTTAATTGATCGTGATCCTCTTCTGAGAATGTTATCTTTTAAATGACAAGAGAAACATGTGTCCTTCCCATCATTGTCCAAGGGATACATACCACTTGGCCTGAATTTAGTAGCATTTACATGCTCATTAAAATATCAGAGCTGTTTATTGATTTTTGAAGGGTCCAAATCAACTTTAATTGTGTCAGCCAGCAAGAAAGGAAATGTTAACAGCAATTGAACTAGGTGGAGGTGGAAAGTGGAAATGATGTCCTCATCACCATCATCACAACTTAGGAGAGGGTGTGTAAAGTTATCAAGGGTTAATAAAGCATAGTATTCAAAGCCATTCTATTGCCAGTAAAATAAAAAATAATTGCACAAATATACAAGGAAGCCGATTGGAGTGTAATCTCCATATTTGTGTGTGTTTGTGTGTCAGACTTTGCAACTCAGTGACAAAATACCTGACACAGTAACAAAGTGAGGGATTCTTAATCTTTGTTCACACTTTCAGAGGTTTATGGTCCTCAGCTCCTGTTCCAGTTTCATTTCCATTGCTATGACTAAATATTCTCACCAAAAGCAACTTGGGAGAGGAAAGGGCATATTTAAGCTTATAAATTTGAATCAAGGTCCATCATTGAGGAAAGTCAAGGAAAGAACTCAAGGCAGGAATTTGAAAGGGGCCTGCTTGCTGTTCCCTGCAGCTGTTCCTTTAACCAGGGAACTCAGCCCACGGCCACAGAAGAACAATAGGAACAATGGAGGATGTCATTTGCTAGTTGGCTCCTAGTGGGGCTCATATGATGGGGGATATCCTTCTGTATATATGTTTCTCTTATTTGTCGATGAATAAAACACTGATTTGTCAGTAGCAGGCCAGGAAGTACAGGCAGGCCTACTAGATGAGAATTCTGGGTGGAAGAAACAGAGAGAAGCAGCTAGAGAGAAATGTCATGTAGCTGTTGGTAAGATAGGACACTGGATGTTCTCTGGTAAGATAAGACCGTGTGGAAATACACAGATTAGTAGTTATGGGTTAATAATTAAGAGAGAGCTAGCCAATAAGAAGCTCTTATCATCGGCCAAACAGTTTATAATTAATGTAAGTGTCAGTGTATTTATTTGGGACTAAACAACTGTGGGACCCGGCAGAACAAAACTTCTGTCTATACTTATATTCAGATAACTTTCTTACACAGTTCAGGAACACAGTGGGCTGAATCCTTTACATCAACTGACAATCTCCCATAAACATGCCCACAGGCCAGTCTGATCTAGGCAGTTCCTCACTGAGTCTTTCCTCTCAGAGGACTCTATCAAGCTAACAATTGTAGCTAACCAGGACAGGCTTTTTTTTTTTCCTTGTTTCTAGATGTAGGGGGAGTCAACATCATGACAGTGGGAGCTTATGCCAGGTGAGTTACTCATGGTAGACTGAAAAGAGACAGGGTGAGGGAAGGAAAAGTACAAAAGCATGTGTAAGTCCTTCATAGCCAGGCCCCCGGTGACCTACCTCCTCCAAAACACTGCCTCCAGCTTGGGTCAGGTATTCAACATATGATCCTGCCAGGGACATTTCATATCCAAACCGACAATATCCTGTAGAGAGAGTCATTACCCACCACAGTGGGTATTAAATTACTTTACACAAAAAGCTCTGGATAATCAATAGCCACTTAAAGAAACATTATCTAGAATTATACTAAGTCCCTGAAAAATGTAACAAGTGATGACTTCTGTGCAAAAGAGTCTGACGATACAGGAATGTAATTAGAATAGGTGACACTTAAATGGAGCTTGAAGGGATGGGGCTGGACTTCTAGGGCAAAGGAAGTGTCATGCACTGTGGAGGTCTGGCAGAGGATGTGCCCAGAAGGATGAGGCTGTCTTGCAGATTAAGTTGCTAAGGTAACAGTCTCTGGTGGTCCCCTCGAACTAAACCAAGTGTCAGACTGTAAGCTGTCCTTCCTGTGGAAATAACTATGGAGGCAGAAAGATGAAATACCTGTGGCTACATTACTAGATGCAGATTTATTTCTTAAAAAAAAAACAAAACAAAACAAAAACTCTCTTAGGGCTCCCCTGTGTGTATAGAAGTCCAAAGTTTTCAGTAAGGCAAGGAAATGCATTTGCGGTGACATGTTTCATTTCCTCACTGTTCAGTCACCAAAGCTGCAGCTGATGTAGCCTTATTCTAGTAGCCATTCTTAGACTCAGGAGGGCACCACACAAGCAGTTTGATGGAGCTAACATAGGCTTTGAGACATGAGTATGTACAAAGCTCTCTTAGAATGCTCCACTTGCCACATCCCAGCTTGCAGGTAACTAAGAGTGGACAGTTGAGACAGATACAACAATGTAAAGATATACTAGATGACTCTCTTACTAGCAGTAGAAACAGGGTATCTCAGATGCAGACTAAACTGAGGCCTCTATGCTCTCAACACAGAAAGTTGTCAGAGATATGAGACAGTGGAGGGGAATGGGGTTTTATCACAGAGCACACACATAACACCCCAACAGTAAGTGTGGACATATTTGGAGACAGGCACACCACTGGGGTTTTAGATAGTTCAACATTTAACGGATGGGAGGATTATTCATAAATTGGGGTGAGTTGGGGAGAGTGGGTCAAGATTGTTCCAGTATATGTTTTACCTGTTTTTCTGTCCTTACATGAAGTTTTCACATAAATCACAATAAGCAGAGGCATGATGGATTCAGGCCATTTTGCAAAGCTAATGATAAGTTGATGACATTAAAATGAATCCAAGGAGAGTTAATGGTCATCCCTGTGGGCCACACTGATCCTGGATGGTTGAGGATGGTCTTAATCTTCAATGGCCAAGTAGTTCCATGATGGCCTGCTGTGTGAGTGTGGCCTTCTGGTAGCTTTTCTGTGTTGCCCAGCCTAGCTCAGCTTAGACATCGATGGTAAAGTCTAATGACGAGTTCTGTATTTGGCTTCCAAACCTCAAGAAGATTTTCACAGTCTAAATTATATATAAAGATTTAAGCAAAGTAAACCTATATAGTCAGTCAGTTTTCTTGCACACTTAGGCCACTTTTAATGAGAGCAGACACCATACAACCTCCCCCTCCCACCCCGAACTCCCTGGGTTGGCCCCTGATCCTGCTGCTCCTATATCCTGTCTGCATCAAGAGCACCCTTGGAGCTCTGATACACCCCCAACCCATCCCCACCGCAAGCCTTCCCCCCCTACCCTGTGCCCTACCCTGCCCACTGTCCCACCGCTCTGGTCCAGCACTGGGACAGAGGGTGGAGCCAACAGTCTACCTTACTTTGGGGACTTCTCGGAGCAACTCTGAACAAAGGAGACCTGCCTATCCACGTGGGACCACCTGTAATTTCCACCTGCTTGATCTCTGACCCCCACCTCCAGTCCTCTGCTGGAGCCCCAGGCCCCTCCCAGGGATCCGCCTATCCCTGCAGGACCACTCTGAGTTTCTGCAGGCATCTTCTACTGGATCCTCATCCCTGACCCCATCCCTGGGTCCCTGTCTGCAGAGAGACCTCCTATAGAGCTTGGACCACCCAGAGCTACAGATATTGAACCTCTGACCCATATAAGCCTGTAAGGAGTACGGTTTTTCTGCCCGCCGCCTGGTCTTGTCCTGCCGCCACGCCACCAGCCCCAAATAATGCACAGAGACTCTGTATTTGATACAATGCTATTGGCCAGGTGCTAGTTTCTAATCCGCTAGCTCTGTCTTAATTATTAACCCATTTCTATGTATTTCCACGTGGTCTTACCGAGAGCAGAGGAATGGCGGTTCTGTTCTCTCCAGGCTCTCCATGCTGACTCTCCTTACTCCTTCCTCTTTCCTCCTTGTCTCCTAGTCCATCCTATCTTGCTTTCCTATTGGCCAACAGTGCTTTATTATTAACCAGTATGAGAAGCATATATACATAATGACATCTCACATCATCAGCCCACCAGGGAAGTACCATAGAGGAGGGGGAGACCCCCACCAACACCTACTGGAAGAAGCTATGGGAAGACGGCAATACAAGAAAACACCTAATAACAGAAAGACAAGCATGACACCACCAGAATCTAGGGAATCTACACCATTTAGAATGGAACACAACAACAAAGCAGAAGAAGCAGAAGGGAACGACTTAAAAATTGCCATCATAAAAATGATAGAGGCCCTCAAAGAAGATGTGAGAAAATCACTTAAAGAAATGGAGGAAAACACAAACAAAAAAGTGGAAGAAATGAACAAATTCCTTAAGGAAAGTAAAGAAAGTACAGAACAATTAAGCAGGTGAAGGAAATGGTTCAAGACTTGAAAACTGAAATAGAGAAAATAAAGGCAACACAAACCGAAGGAATGCTGGAAATAGAAAAACTGGGCAAAAAATCGGGAACTACAGATGCAAGCATAACAAACAGAATTCAAGAGATGGAAGAGAGAATCTCAGGCGCAGAAGATAAGCTAGAAGAAATAGATTCATCGACCAAAGAAAATCATAAATCCAACAAATCCTTAACACAAAACATCCAGGAAATGTGGGTCACTGTGAAACGGCCAAAGCTAAGAATAATAGGCATAGAGGAAGGTGAGGAAGCCCAGGTCAAAGGTGCCAAAAACATATTCAACAAAATCATCAAGGAAAACTTTCCCAATCTGAAGAAGGACATGCCCATGAAAGTACAAGAAGCATACCGAACCCCAAATAGGCTGGACCAAAGAAAAAAGACCCCCTTGACATATGATAATCGAAACACCTAGCATACAGAATAAAGAAAGAATATTAAGAGCAGCAAAGGAAAAAGGACAGGAAACATATAAAGTCAGACCTATCAAAATTACACCTGACTTCTCCATGAAAACCCTCAAGGCCAGAAGGTCCTGGATAGATGTTCTACAAGTATTAAAAGAACACGGATGCCAGACTGGGCTACTATACCCAGCAAAACTCTCAATCACTATAGATGGAGAAAACAAGATATTTAATGACAAAACCAGATTTTCCCAATACATATCTACAAATCCAGCCCTACAGAAAGTATTGGAAGGAAAACTCCAACCCAAAGAAGGTAACTACACAAGAATGTAGGCAACAGATAATCTAACTACACCAGAAACCAAGGGTAAAGCAGAACAAATATATTCACAATACCACTGCCAACAACAAACCTAAAACAAACAAGCATCAACAATCAATGGTCCTTACTCACCCTCAACATTAATGGTCTTAACTCACCTATAAAAAGACACAGGCTAACAAAATGGATACGAAGACAGAATCCATCCTTCTGCTGCATACAAGAAACATGTCTAAGCTTCAACGATAGACATTACCTCAGGGTAAAGGGTTGGGAAAATATTTTCCAGTCAAATGGAACCAAGAAGCAAGCAGGCATGGCTATCCTAATATCTAACAAGTTAGACTTCAAACCAAAATTAATCAAAAGAGATGAAGACGGTCATTTCGTATTCATCGCAGGAGAAATCCATCAACACAAAGTCTCAGTTGTGAACATCTATGCCCCTAATACAAAGGCACCCACATTTGTAAAAGAAACGCTACTAAAACTCAAAGCTCATATAAAACCTCACACACTTATAGTGGGAGACTTTAATACACCACTCTCAACACTAGACAGGAACACAAATCAGAAACTCAACAAAGAAACAAAAGAACTAACAGAAGTTATGTCTCAACTGGGGTTAACAGACATCTATAGAACATTCCATCCAAACACAAAAGAATATACCTTCTTCTCTGCTCCACATGGAACCTTCTCTAAAATCGACCACATACTAGGTGACATAACAAACCTCAACAGATACAAGAGAATAGGAATAGTCCCCTACACCTTATCAGACCACCGTGCTTTAAAATTGGAATTCAACAACAACACAAATAGAAAAGCTGCAAACTCATGGAAACTGAACAATGTGCAATTGTACCACACCTGGGTCAAAGAAGAAATAAAGAAAGAAATTAAGGACTTTCTAATATTCAACGAGAATGAGGACACAACATACCCAAACTTATGGAACACCTTGAAAGCAGTGCTACAAGGGAAGTTCATTGCACTAAGTGCCCATAGGAAGAAAACAGAGGATAGTCACAGAAGAGAATTAACAGTGCAACTGAAAACCTTAGAACAGAGAGAAGCGAACTCACCCCGTAGGAGTAGACGCCAGGAAATAATCAACTTAAGAGCTGAAATCAACAAAATAGAAACCAGGAAAACAATACAAAAAAAATCAATTCAACGAAGAGTTGGTTTTTTGAGAAAATCAACAAGATAGAGAAACCTTTATCCAAATTAATGAAAAAGCAGAGAGAGAACATGCAAATTAACAAAATCAGAAAAGGGGAACATAACAACGGACACAGAGGAAATCCAGACAATTTTCAGGTCATACTTTGAAAACCTGTATTCCACAAAAATTGAAAATTCAAAGGAAATGGACAAATTTCTGGATAACTATCACTTACCAAAATTAAATCAAGAACAACTTAACAAACAACTTAAATAGACCTATAACCCGCAATGAAATAGAAGCAGTCATCAAAAGCCTTCCAACCAAAAAAAGTCCAGGGCCAGATGCATTCAGTGCAGAATTCTACTAGACATTCAAGGAAGAACTAATACCACTACTCAAACTGTTCCACAAAATAGAAACAGAAGGTTCATTGCCGAACTCTTTTTATGAGGCCACAATAACCTTGGTACCCAAGCCTCACAAAGACACAACTAAGAAAGAAAACTACAGACCAATATCCCTGATGAACATCGATGCAAAAATACTCAATAAAATACTGGCAAACCAAATTCAAGAATACATCCGAGAAATCATCCACCAATCCCAGTAGCCTTCATCCCTGATTGCAGGGATGGTTTAACATACGAAAATCTATCAATGTGATCCACCATATAAACAAACTGAAAAAAAAAACCATATGATTATCTCCCTAGATGCTGAAAAAGCTTTCGACAAAATTCAACACCCTTTCATGATAAAGGTCTTGGAGAGATCAGGGATAACAGGAATATAACTAAACATAATAAGAGCAATATACAGCAAACCAACTGCCAACATCAAACTGAATGGAGAGAAACTTAAGCCAATTCCTCTAAAATCAGGAACAAGACAAGGTTGCCCTCTCTCTCCATATCTCTTCAATATCATACTGGAAGTTCTGGCTAAAGCTATAAGACAACAAAAGGAGATCAAGGGGATTCTAATTGGAAAGGAAGACATCAAACTGTCTCTATTTGCAGATGATATGATAGTTTACATAAGCGACCCAATAAACTCTACCAGGGAACTCCTACAGCTAATAAACACCTTCAGCAAACTAGCAGGATACAAGATAAACTCAAAAAAATCAGTAGCCCTACTTTTTTCAGACGACAAAGAGACAGAGAAAGAAATCAGAGAAACATCACCCTTTACAATAGCCACATGCAACATAAAGTATCTTGGTGTAATGCTTACCAAACAAGTAAAAGACCTATATAATAAGAACTTTGTGGCTCTAAAGAAAGAAATTAAAGGAGATACCCCCCCCCAAAAAAATGGAAAGATCTCCCATGCTCTTGGATGGGTAGGATAAACATGGTAAAAATGGCAATCTTGCCAAAAGCAATCTACAGATTCAATGCAATCCCCATTAAAACCCCACCACAATTCTTCACTGACCTTGAAAGGATAATAATCAACTTTATATGAAAAAACAAAAGACCCAGGATAGCCAAAACAACCCTATACAATAAAAGAACTTCAGGAGGCATCACCATTCCTGACGTTAAGCTCTACTACAGAGCTATAGTTCTGAAAACAGCCTGGTATTGGCACAAAAATAGACAGGTAGATCAATGGAATCGAATTGAAAAATCCTGATATTAACCCACACACCTATGAATACCTGATTTTCGACAAAACAGCTAAAATTATACAATGGGGTGAGGATAGCATCTTCAACAAATGGTGCTGGCACAATTGGATGAGGGTGTGTAGAAGACTGCAGATAGACCCATGTCTGCCGTCATGCACAAAACTCAAGTCCAAATGGATCAAAGACCTCAATATCAATCCAGCCACATTGAGCCTCTTTGAAGAGAAAGTAGGAGGTACCCTTGAACAAATTGGTATAGGAGACCACTTCCTGAACGTAACTCCAGGGGCACAGACACTGAGAGAAACAATTAATAAATGGGACCTCTTCAAACTTAGAAGCTTCTGTAAGGCAAAGGACACAGTGGACAAGACCAAACAGCAGCCCACAGACTGGGAAAAGATTTTCACCAATCCTATATCTGGCAAAGGGCTGATCTCCAAAATATACAAAGAACTCAAGAAACTAGTCAACAAAACACCAAATAACCCTATTTAAAAATGGGGTACAGAACTGAAGAAAGAACTCTCAATAGAGGAAATCAAAAAGGCTGAAAGACACTTAAGAAAGTGCTCAACATCCTTAGCTATCAGGGAAATGCAAATCAAAACAACTTTGAGATACCATCTTACTCCTGCCAGAATGGCTAAAATTAGAAACACCAATGAAGACTCATGCTGGAGAGGATGTGGAGAAAGGGGAACACTCCTCCACTGCTGGTGGGAGTGCAAACTCGTACAGCCATTTTGGAGATCAGTATGGCGGTTCCTCAGGAAAATGGGAATTAGTTTACCACAGGACCCGGCAATCCCCCTCTTAGGCATATACCCAAATGATCCACATCCATGCAACAAAGACATCTGTTCAACTATGTTCATAGCAGCACTATTTGTAATAGCAAGAACCTGGAAGCAACCTAGATGCCCCTCAATTGAAGAATGGATAATGAAGATGTGGCACATCTACACAATGGAATACTACTCTGCAGAAAAAAATAATGGTATCTTGAAATTTGCAGGCAAGTGGATGGCACTTGAAGAAACCATCCTGAATGAGGTAACCCAGTCACAAAAAGAGGAACATAGTATGTACTCACTCATATATGGATTTTAGACCTAGAGCAAAGGATCACCAGCCTATAATTCATACCACCAGAGGAACTAGGATACAAGGTGTATTCTAAGAGATTTATATAAAGTCCCTCACAGAACTGGGAAGGGACAAGTCCCCCAGAGCACAGGGGAAGTGGGGGGGGGCAGTGAATGGAGAGAAAAGTAGGAGAAAGAAAGGGGGAGGAAAGGAAAACAGGTGTGATTAGGAAGATTGAGCCCTGTTAGGAATAGAAGACAGGAGAGAGAGAGAACATAAAAGAGGGAGCCAATATTGGTTTGAAGAGAAAACTGAACCCAAAGAAAAGTCTAGAGAACTACAAGACTGCAACCAACTAACAATTTGAGTTTCCGTGGAAAGCATACCATAAATGCCCTTCCCAGACAGCGATATCAACAACTAACTTATCCATGGAGCCCTCATTTAATACCTGTTGGAAACAGGAGCAAACACCCATACATAAACACTGAGTCAAACTAGAACCCAGATGCAGATGGAGAGGACAAGACCAGGCTGCAGAAACCCATAGAGACAGCTTACCTGAACAAGGAGGAGCTAACGGGCCCCCAGACTGATAGCTGGGAAGCCAGCATGGGACTAACTCAGGCTCCCCTGAATATGGGTCTCAGCTAGAAGGACTGAGCAGTCTAAGGGACCTCAGACAGTGGAGCCAGGATGTATCTCTGGTGCACAAAAGGACCTTGCGAACATATCCCCCATGGAGGGATAACTGCCTTAACCTAGAGACAGGAGAGAAGTCCTAGTCCCTACTTCACATGACCTGTCAGATCTACATGACCCCATCTGAATGGCATTGCCCTACATATGGAATTGTGGTTGGGGGATGGGAGGGGAGAGTGGTTAGTGTGCATGTGAGAGGGCAGAGAGGGTAAGAGGGAGAGAGGGAGGGAGGGAGAGAGGGAGGGAAAAAGGGAGAAAGGGAGAGAGGGAGAAAGGGAGGGAGGGAGAAAGGGAGGGAGGGAGAAAGGGAGGGAGAGGGAACTGGGATCGACATGTAAAATGATAAATTAAATTTAAAAAAAAATGAGAGCAGACACCCTGCTTTCATCTCCTCTAACCAGAGAAATGACCAGGCATCACAGAGCACAGTTAGGGTTTGCATACGTTAGATGTGGACTACCATACTGTAGTCCTGCTGGTTATTTCTAAAGTTTCATTATCTCACACAGATTTGGCTGGAGTATGCCATCTCTCATCTCCTTTAAGACCTCATCAAACTCTATTCTCCTAGCATTTCTGGAACCCTGGCTATAAAGCCTGACTCTTACTTTAAACACTCATTCACATTAAGAGAAAAATCAGCCATGAGGTGGTGGCACATGCTTTTGATCCCAGCACTCAGGAGGCAGAGGCAGGTGAGTTTGAGGCCAGCCTGGTCTACAGAGCCAGTTCCAGGACAGTTGGGGCTACATGGATAAGCCCTACGAAGAGAAGCCCAGGCTTTCTCAGATCTACAGCTCCCAAATCACGACACTGAGACTTACTATGAATTATATATGATTATGAATGTTTGGTCTTATACTTGTCCTATTAGCTCTTACAACTTAATTTAACCTGTTTCTCTTCATCTACATTTCGCCTTGGGGCTTTTTACCTTTCTTTTATTCTGTATGTCCTAATTTCCTGCTTCCTCCATGTCTGTCTGGCCCCTGGCTAGCTGACCATTTCTCTCTGCCCACCAGGCCCACCTATTCCCTCCTCTGTCTAGCTATTGTACTTTCAGCTTTTTATTAGACCAATCAGGTGCTTTTGGCAAGCAGGGTTTTAAAAAAACAGCATCTTTACCTAATTAAACAAATGCAGCATAAATAAAATCAACACAACTTTACATAGTTGAACAGATGTAACATCAACAAATGCAACACAACTTTACATAGTTAAACAAATATTCTATTCCACAACAATTCTGTCTAAAACAACTGAGAGAAAGCATAATATTTATAAAAATACAAAGGTGAATTTATTTATGGTTTCTTGTCAAGATTAGGAGGAGATTCTCAGTATCTCCCTGTTTTGTCTCCAGGGGTGTTTTGCTTATAGGAAAGATGAAGCAAAAGCTGGGAAACATGAATGTGGAGATTGAGTTGTGCCCCCTGTCCCCCTATTACCAGAAGTAGCCATTAACTCCTGTTGTTGGGCCAGTGGCCTGCGCTTGGGGAAGTTGGCCATTGCTCTAGTTTCCTGTTTCCCGCACAAAGCTGGAGATGAATATGAACTTGCAAGGGGAGATTTTAGTTTAGACCTCACTGCACCAGCTTCCTCTTGTTTTAGCTAGTCCAAACTATCATTTCCATATGTCCCCCTGTAAATATTCTAAAATGTCTCTTTGTCTTTTTTTGACTCTAGTCATCACGCTGAAGCTGGCAGACTCGATACAAACTTCAGAGGACTCAGATCATGTATAGGACAGCATCACTAAAGACATTCAAATTATAAACTTGAAAGAACCTGCCCTGCCATTTCAAATGCTTTAAACTCAGTGTTAAAAATGTGAACTCAGAAACTGAATTTATAGCTTTCTCTGAGCATTAATCTTTATTCTGGTTTCCTCATTATAGTCCATGTTTGTTCCTCCTGCCCTCTCTTTTCTTCTGACGTCCAACTGGCAGTTGTCTTCTCTCCAGAGGAATTGACCTAATACTTGATTTGTGACATTTCTCCAGTAGTTTCAAATGAGGCTGATGAGAGGCTCAGCAGTCCACCCAAGCAGTATGAAAATGACTTGAAACATCTGAACAACCAGCAGCCATGGGAAGCAACATTGTTTAAACTGAGGGAGAATTTCCAGGTAATACCGCTGCTATTGATAGCTCCTACTAGGGAGGTTCCTGGTAGGAACAACCTGAGCCTCAGCTATGGGATGTGTGAACTCAGCTGTCCATTAGCACTGAAGACCAACTCCTGGAAGAAATCTGAAGCTCCATCCTGAAAAATTCACACTTAGGGAATTGTCTCATATGGATAGTCCTTCAAGATCAGGGCTATGATGGCATGGGACATGGCTGGCTGGTAAGCCAGATTCATCACTCATTCATTTTTATTTTGTTCTAGATCAAGCACTCATATGGCCTCTTTACTTGGCAATAATAGAAGTGGATGTTTTGTACCTAGGAGCCATTAAGAATAAAACAATATGAGATTAAATCAAACACAGAGAAAAAGATGTAATCAAGAGACTTGGTATACATAAGATACATAAGCCTCTGCCAGCAGAGCACATGCTATTTCATAATTTAACAATGTCTTCTTTTTTTATTTAATTGATGTGTGTATGCATGTGTTTGTGTGCATGTGTGTTGCATACATGTGTGTGTGTGTGTGTGTGTGTGTGTGTGTGTGTGTGTAGTTGTAGGCAGTTGTGAATTTCCCAACATGAGAACCAAACCCAATTCTTCTAGAAAAGCAAGAAGCACTCTTAACCTTTGAGCCATCTCTCTAGCCTGACAGTTTCTTTATTAGTAGTAGGGACATACTCTAATGCTCAAAGTAGCATTATAAATACATAAGCTAGGAACATAATCATTTGTTATTATGTAATTATATACTTTGCACAACCCTGTGTGCTATGCTATCATATAGCAAGCTGCATGTTTGTCTATGCCGAGCTCACCATAAACCAGTGAGTGGTGTACTTCATTATGATATTATAGCGGGTACAGTGTCATATGACAGTGGGAATTCCTCCACTCCTCTTAAAGGACCACACTGTATATGCAGGCATGATCATAGGACTTTTGCTTCCCACCAAACACATCCACACCCTACTTTTGTCCCTTTACTGTGAGATCCAGCTGTGTACTGCTTAAGTTACTCTTTATTGGTGCCTTACCCTGGCCAACTTCATTTTACAGGCAGTGTTTGGCTTCATTTTTGAGTGCACATACAGAGACTGAGTATCTCATTGTGCCTGTATATAATGGCACTTGTCTAGCACCACCCACAAGAGCAGACTGATGAATACCAGGCATGGGAGAGGACAGGAAGGGAGGTATCAGGTGGAGGAAGGGATGGAGGGAGAGAGTGCAGGGAGAGACAGCTGGAACTGGAAGGCATCTAAGGGGCAGTACAGAAAGCTAGTGGACTGGAAAATTCCTGAAATCTATGAGTTGACCCTAGTGAGGACTCCTAGTATTGGAGGTACAGAGTCTGAACTGACCATCTTTTTAAATGGGCAAGGCTTCCAGTGGTGGGACTGGGCTACATTTTGTTGAGTTGTTGGCCAAGGAGATCCTGTGGAGATCCCTGAACAACCCAGATTGATGATAGAACTGAAGGTTGTTCTCTGAAAACTGACAGTGGTATCCTACTGCGGAGGACAACTTCTACTCTGTGAAGAGAAAGGTCAAGCTGGTGTGGGCTTGGAGCCTTTACTCTCTGACATGAGACGGTGCTCTGCTGGCTATGGAAAGAGAAACCTAGACACCAACCTGACCACAAAACCCTACATCTACAATCTGTCCTGCCTGAAAGATGTTCTGGGGCAATGGTGGAACAGAACATGCCTGATTTAACTTGAGGCCCATTCCACAAGAGGGAGCCCCTGCCCAACACTGCTTAGATAGCCAGAAAACAGACTGGATAGTCTAGAGACTAGGGTAGAAACAAACACAATTGGTCCAAAAAAGAAAATACTGGATGTGGTGACACACACCTCTAATCCCAGCACTTGGGAGGCAGAGATAGGTGAATCTCAATGAGTTTGAGGCCAGCCTGGTCTGCAAATTGAATTCCAGGATACCCAGAGCTGTTACACAGAGAAACCTGTCTTGAAAAAAATAAAAAACAATGAAATAATTCCTAATGATATTCTGCTATACTCATAGATCAGTGCTTTTTGTCCTGATATCATCAGAGAGGCTTCCTCCAGCAGCAGATGGAAGTGGGTGCAGAGACCCACATCCAGACATTATGTGTAGAGTCTAAACTAGAGGTCTCAATCAGGTCCCTCCCCTTGAAGATGGGGGAACCCTGCAGAAGAAGGGGAGGGAAGACTAGGAGTCAAAGGGGATGGAGGACACCGAATCAACTAAACAGGGCTCACATAGGCTCACAGAGTCTGAAACAGAAAGCACAGGACCTGCATGAGTCTGCACCAGGTCCTCTAAGTATACATTATGGCAGTTAGCTTAGAGTTTTTGTGGGACTCCGAACAATGGGAGCAAACATGGTTCTGACTCTTTTGCCTGCTCTTGAGACTCTTTTCCTCCTATCGGGTTGCCTTGTCCAGCTTCAATATGAGAGGTTTCCCCTTGTTTTTTGTACTGTTTGGCTATTGTCTCTTGGATGACTGTTCTAGTCTTAAAAAAAAAAAAAAAAAAAAAAACTCAAAGTAGGAGTAGACTAGGGGAAGGGGGAGGGGGGACCTAGGAGGAGAAGGAGAAATGAAGAAATGAAACTATGGTTGGGAAAAGAATATTTCTTTTCAGTAAAAAAAAAAAAAAAAAAAAAAAAAAAAAAAATAATTAATTAATTAAAGTCAAGTACTTATTGTGGGGTAATATTTTTTATACACTGGAGCTGTGTCTCTGCCTAAGGCGCTTTCTGACTCATTTAATAAAGAGATAAATGACCAAGAGCTAGGCAGGAGAAAATAGGCAGGGCAGGGCAGTCAGGGAGAGAGAGGAACTCAGGAAGAATCAGAGGCATATGGGATTTGCCAGCCAGATACAGAGAGAGTCAGATGTACAAAATGGAGGAGAGGTAAAGCACAACATAGATTAATATAAATGTGTTGATTTAAGTTATAAAAGCTACTTGTGAACAAACCTAAGCTAAGGACAAGCATTCATAATTAATAAGAAATCTGTTTCAGTATTTGGGAACTGGTAGTTCAAAATGCTACAAGTACCACTCTAAATTAGCAAAGTAGGCTGGACGGACCATATGGACATGTGGGCATATTAGAATTCTATCAGAAGAACCAGGCCCAAGGACTTATCAAACACACCAGACCAAGAAAGGGTGTGATACCTAGACACCATAACGAAGGGAACATCTCACACTGCAATGGTAATAACCTACACTGGCGTGCCATCTCATGGCTCTGTGGGTGAGGGGGACAACAGGCAGAGAACTCTTAACTGTCCCCTGGGCATCAGCTGTACTTGGTCCCCATTGCTAAGCCAATCTGCTCAAATACCCTCACTCCATCCACTTATTGAGGTTTAATAAGGACCAGGAGAAACAAATAGGCCGAATAGATGTTTATTCAGGGAGAAATAACTTACAACATAGACAGGTGAACACCAGCAGGTTCCTGGACCCAAGGATGACTCTGGATGCTCTCCTGTCCCTGTGCTGCAAGCAAAAGCGCTCCTGGGCTCCTGGGCTCCTGCTCAGACCTAGTTCCCCCAGGTAACATCCACCCCTGCCTCCACCCCCAATGGGTGTGGTCTGTTCCACAGGTTAGTGAATATCTCACTGCTCCCACCCATTCACTGTCTGCACCCAGTGTCCCACCTCACTGCCATCGACTCAGCTGCCTTCCACCAGCTTTCCCTTTATCTCTGCAGCTCAACTTGACCTTGAGTTCAACCTGGTATACCCTGTAGCCCGAGTCTTCACCTCTGTCAGCTCTTTAACCATGTTCATTAGTAATTTTAGCTAAACACCACAGTGACTCTGCATCTCTGCTTCGGCCTCCAGCAAGGCTTCTCTGAAGTTCTTGAATTCTAAATTCTGTAACCTACATATTTGCATATCTGTAGATAAAATTACTGGGTAATATATAATAGGAGGGTTACTATCAGTCATTAAGACTGAAATAAAATAATTCATGTTTGCCAATCGTCCAATATCAAAGGATATTGCAACTAGTTGGTAAATAGCAGCCAATGAAACTTGGAATAACCTCTGAATTTGCCACTATTCAATGCATTCAATGGTATTGTCAAAGATAAGTACTGGTTTGTGTTTCTGATACAGGACACTCATAACAATGCGTAGTCAATTCTGCCTTCAGCAGAGGGAAGTTGTCACACACAGCAACCTGAAGAGTTCCTTTCACCCATAGGAAGCCAGGATTTGTGATTGGCTGAAAAAAAGAATCTCAGGATGAGAGGCATGAGGCAAATTTGGGCAAGTCACAGTGGAATCCACCATCTACAAACTTTACTTAGGGTAATATAGATATAGGAGATGCTACCTATGGACAATAGCAAATAGCAAAAAAAAAGAAATGGAGGAAGAGATGCATGCTCTCAGCTCAAGAAAGCAGAGCCCATAGGCAGCTGTTGGAGTAGTTAGAAACACAGTAACTTTCCAAACATCCCTAAGGAATGTTAGGAGGGGAAGGATGCCAGCAGCCCCAATCACAGATTGGGGGTTTGACTTTACTTTTTGTATCCTTTTTTATCTTTTTGCTGCCCTTGTTCTTAGTATGAAGTACATAATAGTGACATATGCTGGAAATTGTTTACTCACTAGCCATTCTTAAAGGTATAACGTCTTTTCTTCTTGGGCTATTTTGTTCTCCTTTTCTCTGTCACAGAGTCACACATTGCCAGTCTGACCCAGGATAGGGATTTGGGATTTGGAGGACATTTTGAAACAAAACATGCTTGAGTCTGAAAATGGAGAGCCAAATCCCTCCCTGCCCTCAAAGCCAACTTTTCTGTGAGCTCTAATGGCATAGGACAATTTGTCAATATGACAATGTGTAATAGGTGTTCTGCTTTGACTGAGAGGTGGCTTATCAGCCAGTTTAGCATCTGAGAAAGAGACTCAACGGAATTGGGTTCAGAATTTGATCTGGTAAAAACCTGAGATGTAGAAATGGAGAAATGAAGGGCAGAACTGGAAATACAAAGGGTTCTAAAGGTGGAAAGTCCCAACCATTTGCCATTCTGCCTTATGAAGCTGTCTGGATCGGTGAGACTTTGAAAGTCAAAAGCATTGTCTGAAATGTATTTGATCCAGCCCACAGTTGACAGGCATACTGATGCCTTGAAGTGTGTTTTAAGACAAACGAAAAGTGTGCAGGAATAGAGATCTTAGACCCCATTTTAGACAAGGTAAGAGAGAGGTTAGTTTTTAGTAAAAAGTCATCACCTAAATCAGGTAGTAACTGGAAATGAGTGACCAGGGGCTGGAATAGTTGCCTCAAATTCCAGTGACCTGGCATACAAAGCCAAAGGACCCCCCCACACATACCCCAATTCAGGTGAGGGTGTCAGTCTAGAATTTCTGTAGACTGAACCAAGACCTCACCTTAGTGTATGGATGTTGGGTGTGCTGCTGTGGTAAATAGTGAAAGGCTTCTGCTCCGGAAGTAAGTGTATAGTTAGAAAGAGGGAGGCACATGAGGGAAAGGACACATTTACATGGCACACTATTCATGTCCCCAGAATGGGGCTTGCCAATGCTGGCAACTCTTTAGATCCACTGAAAGCTCAGCAAGCAGCATGCTCTTTATAAGGTGGGTAACAGAGCAACAGAGGGAGGCAGTTAAGGAGAGAGAGGAAAGGCTGCCCAGAGGGAGGGTTGGGGTACAGGACCCCAAAGCTCCTCCTGGTTTTCAACACCAAATGTTAGACAGGGACTGATCAAGCCTGCATGAAAATGAAGCAGTGACAGACCTCTGTAGAAGCAACTTGTCCTTTAATCAGAGCAATGAAGGCAGCAGTCTCTCCATGAGAGTCAAGATGGTATGTCAAGGCACAGGGGGCTTGGGGTTTACAGAAAAGTGGAACTTGATGGGTGTAATATTCCACCTGAAGATCTGTCCCCTGGTGATGGGAGATGTCATTCTATAAATGTTTCTCTTCTTGGTTAATGAATAAAGCACTGTTCAGCCAATGAGGCAAAATGATAGGTGGAACTAGGAGACAAGGAGGATTCTGGAAAGTGTAGGCAGAGAGCAGTCATCGTGTAATCCCAGGAGGAGAGGACACAAGGCAAGTGTTTCTGGTAAGGTAAGACTGTGCAGAAACACTTAGATTAATAGAAATGGGTTAATAATTAAGACAAAGCTAGCCAATAAGAAGGCCAAGCCAACAGCCAACAGTTTCATAATTAATGTAGTGTTTCTGTGTTCATTTGGGGGCTTAAGGTGGTTGGGACCAGGCTAGCGGGAAAGAATGCTCATAACACCGTGCAGTCTCAAAGTTGTAAATACAAATGGAAGTTGATGTGTTGCTTTTACCAGGAACTTCCCAAAACCTAAATTGCAGCAGAAGATGGTATCTGTGTGTCAGTTTTCTTGTTTGGGGTGTCTCAGTTTTTGAGTTATTTGAAAAGTGGGAAGGACAATGTGACCTTGGTATCATTGAATTCCTCATGAACATGGTATTGGGTGGAATTTATCACCCTTAATAACAAACATGTTGGAATAGTTCATCTTAATTTAAAACCTTAATAGCCTGTGTAGCCTATTTGTCCAGTTAGAGAGGCAGCTGCTTCAGGCTGTGTGTTCTCAGACAATGTCTGTTTAATTCCTTTCCCAAAACATGATCTAAGGATTCCCAGGTTTTCTGAGGGAGCTTGGTACAGAGAGAAAGAAGAGAGAATCACACAGGCATAGAAAGTAGGGAGTTAAACTAAGTTTGGAGGCCTTGAAGTGTGCCCTTAGTCTGGGAAGCAAGGACTATGTTGAATCTGATGGGGAAGCCTCTGGGCCAGCCAGAATAGTTCCTGCCCACCCCTATGTCAGGGATATTCTGTTTCCTTTCTTTACTTTTCTTGGAGTTCAATTTGGCCCGACTACTTCCAGTTCTGTTCATTGATCCCTACATTTTCAATTTTTCTCGTCTCTGGAAAGTCCCTTAGTATCCTTAGGGAAGCAACCCCTCACTCATTCAGCCCCATTCTCCAGAATGTCCTCCCCTCAAGGACATTTTAGCTGTGTAGTTTTCATAGTTGTCACAGTACATTCTTGGTCCCATTTCCTGCATTGCTGACAAACTTTTCTGTACTGGGATTATTACCAATCCAAAAGAATATAGTTAACCCAAGACTCGTGGGAGTCATCACAACACATCAGAATATGTGTCTGTCCTACAGGAAGGGATTTGATCACTCTCCTGAGTGGGTTTTAAGTCCCAGAAAAGAAAAACAAAAACCACCCAACCTGTTAGAAACAAATGATGACTAATCTCGGTGTCACTCAAAGGAATATGTGAACAAAATAAAAATCACTTGGTAAGGCAATTTCATTTTGCAAAAAGAATGTGCCAAGACTCAAATCAG
The DNA here is from genome assembly GCF_943737965.1 of Phodopus roborovskii. Taxonomy (NCBI): domain Eukaryota; kingdom Metazoa; phylum Chordata; class Mammalia; order Rodentia; family Cricetidae; genus Phodopus; species Phodopus roborovskii. Next base: position 19,377,744 of record NW_026126409.1, on the reverse strand, counting down.
GTTGCCAAGCACACTGAGGCCAACACGGCTCCTGTTTTTTAGCCATGACAGAAATGGTGACTGTAACTCATCCCATTGATGAGAGCTCACCTTCACAATCTGACATGGTTATCTAATCAGAGCAAAAGGGGAAGGGAAGGTTCAGGCAATACAAGTCCTTTCTGGGCCAACGACCTTTGGGTTTTTTTTGTTATTGTTGTTGCTTTTGATTCTTTTTCAAAGTTTCTCACACCATGGAGTGTTGGAACTTCTCAGGAATCTCATTCTGGAAGAAAGAAATAAGCTGAAGCCTAGCTTCAGCAGGAGGGAGTGCTTCACACAGTTCTGACTGGGTGGAGAAGAGACTGGAATCTAAACAATGGGTCAGCCATGGGTGGGGCCATGGTGGGTGGAGTCACTGTGGGTGGGGGTCACACCTTGTCACAGTGGGTGGGGCCACACCTTGTCCAGGATTACTAAACCACAACATCTTGCCCTCTATTTAAGCCTTGTCAGGACCCTAGAGTCTTAATTTGTTCTGTTAGTCAACTAAGAACTGCCTACATTTCAGAACTAGGTGTTCCCCATGTCCCACCCCACCTTCAGCACCAAAACCCTGTCATCACTAAAGGCTAATGTGGCACATTCCTACCTATGTCCATGCTCCATACCCCTATACAACCCAAGCATCATCAAGGCCTAGTCCCTCTCTGTCTGTCTGTCTGTCTGTCTGTCTGTCTGTCTGTCTGTCTGTCTCTCTCTCTCTCTCTCTCTCTCTCTCTGTGTGTGTGTGTGTGTGTGTGTGTGTGTGTGTGTGTGTGTCTTTCAGTAAAATCAATGCCAAAAAGACTGCAACAAGACTCCCTGGAGAGGGATTCCTTTCTCCTCCCACACCTCCCACAGCTCTTAATTTCCCGTGCCTTTCTATAGTTGACACAAAATCACAGCTGTCCCTTCAAAGGACGTGAAATAATGTATTCCTTTAAAATGTATTACATTTATTTACTTGTGTGTGGAGCATACTTATGCCATGATTAGACACTGAGGTCAGAGGACAGTTTATGAGAACCAGTTCTGCCTTCCACCATAGTCCCAGGGATCAAACTCAGGTCATCAAGCTTGGTGACAGGTGTCTTTACCCACAGGACTGTCTCATATGCCCTGAGACAACACTGTTGAGTCAAACATGAGTCACCATTGTTATAGAACCCAGTCTCTAAGCACATATGACTAAGCACACACACACACTCCCTGCTGCCCATGGCTCAGAGGCAGCCAGCCTGCTTTCACATTGCACAGCTCACATATTAACCAAGACCTATTCCCTCTACCCTGAACTCTCCAGCCCAGAGGCTGGGCTGCCCTTCCCCTAGAGGCTCTTGCCTATATAGTCCAGACATTTTGGTTACCCTTTCTCTCTAGCACCTTGGGCCTCCTGGCTGCTTCACCTGGTTGCCTTCTCTCCCTTCTCCCCAGCAAGGCCCCGCTCAGCCTGTCCAGATCCACTCTGCACTCTCCCAGATGTCCCTGCTTCTGACTCTGCTCTCCCACGTGAGGACAGTAAACTTCCTCCTCCATCACAGTCATGTCCTTTCCTCTCCTTTTCACTTCTTTCTTATCCATGTCCTACCTTGGTCACATCATCACATATTAACTAAGTCTGCCTCTTTATGTGTGTAACTGTCAGGTTTCAATATGAGTGTGCGTAGATTTCATCAGAGTTACAAGAGGAGCTGGGCCCCTCTCTCCTCTAGCCATCTTTCCAGCCCCATCAGAGGGTTTTAAAAAATTGTTGTCATGCATGAGATCAGCACACTGGCCAATTTTCCCTTTCTCTATCCTGGTGTCCTTTTCTCGGAACTGTAGTAATCACCACTCTGCTTTCACTGGCCTTTTGGATTTGTTATTATCTTATTTCCAATTTGACCTACCCTTCCCCAAGAAACCTAAAAGGATACTTTGCTCTCCCACTAAGGGCCTGAAAGTTACTTTATACTCGCTTAATAAAGATGTTTCCTGACAGGACAGTTCATCTTTGTGTCTCTCCTTTTCCACCCAACCTCTCCCTCCACCACCACCCAAAAATCTAACAACCACAGCCTGGCAATATGTGTTCCTGTTGCCCCAATACATAAATCCTACCATGGTAGTTACTGATTTTCAATCATAAAGATTCTGTTTGGAGTACAGTAGAGACAGAGGCTGAGGTGTATTTCAGGCATACTGGCCATTACAGCAGGGTTCAGTTCTGGTTTCCAACTGAAGTAATAGCCTGGGGGGAGGGGTTCTCTAAAGTAACATGTGGCTATTGCGACAAGCTCACACATGATTTAGGTTGTATGTATGAAAACTCAGGAGATCGATAATAAGAAAGTGATTAAGAAACAGCGCCATGCTTTACCTTGGTCCTGAATGACAGGGGCTGGGTTTGCTCTCCATACCTCTCCTGAGCCAGTGTGCTCTAAGAGTCACAGTCCTTTTGTCCCAAGGAAGAGGCCAGGGAAGTGGATTTGTGGGGGTTGAAACTGCAGCTCTAACAGTGACTTGAGGTTTTCTCAGTTACAAATAAAGTCATAAGTGAAGGCCTTTGCTAAATACATTGGGGGAGTTCAGCAGATACGGGGATTACAGCAGAGTGGAGGGAAACCCCGCTTTAGGTTTTAGATATTATCTAAAGGCGTTCTTAGTTTGGGATTGGTGGATGCACTAAGAATACAGTCTGAAGATTTTGCTAGTCTCAAGGATGTTAGCTCAGACAAAGAGGTGGCAACGAATGACTTTCAAGGGGATTAAAAATAGCCTAGTTGGACTGTGCTCTATAATACTTATTTCTCCATAATAACAAAACTCACTTATTCAGCCTTGTGAAATCTTTAACACGGTTAGGCTCTTTTTTTTTTTTTTTTTTTTTTCTGGGAGCTTCAGTTTACTCCAGCCTGCTGTAGCAGAGGAGTAGAATGGAGACAGAAGCGTCAAGATTAACATATGAAAGAAGCCTGTAGGTGGAAAGGCTGGAGGCTCACTTCCCACCAGACTGCTTGGTAAGGCTAGGGGTACAAAAGCCGGTGCTGCACATGTTCTGCCGGCGGAAAGAGAAAGTGTGAACAAAAGTTCCCGAAGAGTGGCCACACTGTAACAGAGTGGAAGCTAAAGAGAGGTGCATCGGGATTAACATGTGAACAGAGGACAGTTTTCAGAGGAACACCAGAAGCCCTTCCTTAGCCTTCTACCTCCTAACAAACAGAGAGTGTGTACAAGTCCAAGAAATGCAAGTCAGAGGAGGGGGTGGGGGACATAAAGACCATACCCCAGGTGGCCATGTGCTCTGGGCTCTCCTCTGCTCACTAGTCCACTCCCATTCCTGGGAGTCCTTTTCCTTCCCTTAATAAGCTAATTCTACCTCATGACTAACTGACTTTTTCTCCGTCTCTCCTCATTGCAGCTGCCAGGATTTTCACCTTACCTTTCCTGTTTTTCTCTTAAATGCTAATAAAATCATCCTTGGGTTTTCATTTGACTCCATTTCTAAATTCTTCTATTACTGGGACCAATAAACCCCACTGAGCCTTTCCCAACTCAATGGCCCATTTCCAATCAGAAGTGCTTTTCCTCTTTAATAATTTGTCTCCATTTCGACCACTTGCTTTAATCTGTCTTTATTCTGTGACACAAGAACCTGAGAATACCGGAGGGTGCTGTCCAGTCTCCATCCACACCTTTCAAAGGGGAGGATACCCTACGGAGAGACTTCCTCAGTGAGACCTAGAGGGGTGGGAGGGGTTTAAGCAGGTTGTTCATCACTTTGAAGGAACTAATAGAAGAAAATATTCCCAGAGGTTTTTCTTGGGGGAAGTGGAAAAGCTTTTAGAAGGGAGGGGAATGGATATTCAAGTGTGTGTGTGTGTGTGTGTGTGTGTGTGTGTGTGTGTGAGAGAGAGAGAGAGAGAGAGAGAGAGAGAGAGAGAGAGAGACTTTATAAACTTGGCAAAGTTAGGTGATTTCTTGGTGTGCACATTTTAATAAAAAAAGAAAGTAAAAGTGTGAAATGCAGATAAGTCACAGTAGAGTGGGAACGAAGTGTTTATGCCCTGGGGTGTCTCAGTTGGCAGTTTAGACCTCACCATCTACCATCTCTTCAATGAATATTGCATAAAACTCAAGACAAGCCATTTACATCCCGAGAGACTCACATCTGGGCAAGGGTCCCAGTGGAGCGGTGGTGGATGAGGAAATTGATTGAGACTTCAAACTTCAGCCCAAATGTTAAGTGGATATTCAATTGCAAATGTGTCTGCTTTTGCATTCCCAGGGGCCCACAGCTGGTATTCATGTGCTAATCAGAATTCAGCGGAAACAATGTTGTTCATCAGAACCAAAAATCGTACAAATTGTTAATGCAAAGGAACTTTCAGGAAGCCAAAAGGGAACACACTTCAAAGTGAAGCAGCAGCCTCTAGTTTATTATGTAAAATGCAAATCCCCACCTTATGCGAGTATGCCATGCCTTTCTTTGGATTATCAAAGGTTTTGTGTACAAGATGAATCTGTTTGCAAAGATTTACCTTCACACACCAATTTCTCAGGCCTTCATTAGCCTCCAAGACCTTGTAGAACTATAGGCACTGCCCTGATTGACATATATGTGCTCTTTATATTCTCCAAAGAAAATCCTAAAATGGAAGGATTTGCCTCTACAGCACCCACACTTCCTAGGTCCCCATATCTTCAAGCATGGGGTTTTGGAGCATTATAGGACTCCAAAGGAAGTCCTTGCTTTATAGGTAAAATCTAGTGATTTGGCCACTGGGCCATATTTGACTGGGATTTTTCCTCTCTCTCTCTCTCTCTCACATATTCTCCAAGGTTATATGACTTCTTAAAAGAAAATGTAAATGGTTATGTCATAAAAGTGGGACCTCAGAAACACAGGCAGGCATGTTCATGCCTTTCTACTTTGTCATAAAATTCAAAATCTATGTAGGTTTTATTGGCTGAATTTTGCCAGGTGGTACCTTTTTTTTTTTTTTTTTTTGGATAATTGAGACAGCACAGGTTTATGATAGGAGAGCTGGAACTAAAAAATTTAAAGTTCTTCATCCAGATTAACTGTGAAAGAAGCTGTTTTCAGAGGACTGGAGACCCTTCCTTACCCCAGCATCATTTAACTGATAGAGAATGTGTGAAATAAAGAGGAATAGAGGAGATACTGTAAAAGACTGCCTCCCAAGTCCCCAGCTGCTCCGGGCTTTCCCCAACTCACTAGCTCACTTCCATTCTTGGAGTTCTTTTTCTTTTCTTAATAAACTGTCTATTTCTAGCCTATGCTTAATTTAAAAGGCACAGTTTTCTCTCCATGGCCTCCTAATAGTTGCCAGGTTTTTTTGTTTGGTTGGTTGGTTTGGGTTTTTTGGTTTGGTTTTGTTTTTTAAGATAACATATAATAAAACTGTCCTCAAGTTTCATTTTTAATCCATTTCTAAATCCCTTTATTTATGAGACTAAGAACCCCCAAAGGAAGCCTCAGTTTCCCAATAAGATGTGTACCCCAGATAGGAGCTAAGGAAGTGCCCTTAAGGACTACAGGAGCTGTGACTCAGACAGTCCAGGGGCTACTATTTGAATTAGCAGGATGAGTCTTTGTGTCCCGCCCTACCATGCTGCCCCCCAGTTCCTTAGTATAGCTTTCCTGTCACAGGATGGTGGTATTCGCAGGGGTTGTTCTGTGGGATAGGCAAATACCGACTGTCCAGGGAAGATGCCAGCCCACCTGTGGAGAGAATGAAATCAAGAAAGCTTTATTGAGGCTGGCTGATATCTCTCCTGTCAGAATGGGAGGAGAAACCTAGAGGTTCAGTGGGCCTCTAGGTTAGGCATTGCCTAAGATGCCTGGATCCTCCCACCCACCTTACCTTCTCAGCTGGTTTCATGAGAAAGAAGTAGCTCCCTGTGGTGGTCTGAGTGAAAATGGCCCCCATAGACTCATAGGGATGGCACTATTAGGAGGTGAGGCCTTGTTGGAGGAAGTGTGTCACTGGGGGTAGGCTTTGAGGTCTCAAATGCTCAAGCCAGGCCCTTTGTCACTCTCTTCCTGCTACCTATAGATCCAGATGTCCAACTCTCAGCAACTATCCAGCACCTGTCTGCCTGTGTGCAGCCCTGCTTCCCGCCATGACAGTAATGAACTATGGTAGTTGCTGCCATCGCCGCAGCAGCCTGCCCCTGATACCAGAGCAGTTCTGTCATCACCTGCCACCTATTCACTCCTTAAAAGTGCTGCCAGAGCACAGCTTGCTCTCTTGCCCCTTGCTCCTCTCCTCCTGCCTCTCTTGTCCCTCTTGTCTGTCTGTCTGCCTCTCTCGTGTCCCACTCCAACATGGCCTTTCACGCTTTCAGAACCTTGGAAGACAGGGCCCACTGAAGGTACCTCTTTTCTGATGTTTTGTGAGGATGGAAAAATTTATCCCAATTTTCCCTAGACTCTGCCCCCTAGCAGTGAATAGGCAAAAGGTCATTCTTGACTGTTTTACAACAGGGTGGGTTACTGACAGCACCTGTGAGTGAATGAGAACAGGAAATGAGCCGTGCCACACTACCCAGGAGCCCTATCGAAAGCAGACTTCCTGGGCTAAGCGTGGGCTTGTCACACTACCCAGGAGCCCCAGCTAATGCGGACTTCCTGGGCAAAGCGTGGGCTTGGATAGTTCAAATTGATTGGTCCACACTGGATGCTATTGAGATGATTGGTTTGTAATGCACGGGCTTTGTTGTAACCCTATAAAAGCTGTCTGAACCCTGTACCCAGGGTTCCCAGTCCTGTACCCCACTTGGAGTATGGCTGTGGACCCCAGTGCACTGGAATATAAAAGACCTCATGCTTTTGCATGAAGACCGCTTCTCGTGAGTGATTGGGGGGGGGGGCGCCTTTCCTGAGGTGTGAGGATCCACGCCCTCCGCGGGTCTTACAGTTTCAACCTTTGAAATGTGACAAGACTAGTCTAATTGTAATTCATATTAAATGTGTAATTAATAGGACAGTTGCGGTAGATTTTACTTTCATAGAAGCCTTTGTATACTTTATCATAGACGTTAATGAGGTCAGTGACTGATTCCTTTACCACTCTTGTCTACTGCAAGGCATACACCATTGAAATGGCCATCAATCTGGCTCAAACATTGAGTTCTCATTGGCTAGTGCAAGTTCAGAGGTCAGCTGTTGGGCCTATTTTATTACAATCTCCTGGGGAACATTGAGAAATAAGGTCAGAGAAATGGTCTTATTTTGCATCTAAACCGACAAGGTCTTGTCTGACAGATTAAAGTGTAACTGTGCAATTAGCTGTTTGTTACATCAGACTCCTGCATGGGGAAGGGAACGCCTGGAAATGGTACAAGAAATCAACTAAGGCAGCTGCCTGGTTGGCAGGACTTCCCCAGCCACAGATGCCCCAGTCCATGTAGCAGATGTAATCCCTGATGGAGTTGACATTATGGGCCCAAATTCAGTGAAATCTGGATTTCATTTCTTCTGAGGGCACAATCAGACGTCACCATCTGATTAACATTAAGAAAGAAGTATCAGCCCGTTGCTGTAAGAGTCTTACACAGACAGATGGGAAGCTGAGGCTTTCTTCCAGGGAGCAGCATTGATTCGTGCCGGTAAACTCACATCCATAGGCTGAGTCCCCCAAAGCAACAGGATGCAGCCTTGTGTACTCCTCCTTAGTCCTCCTTTAGAGTTGAGCCCATTTGTCTCCCTATGACGGTAACTTGCATTCTGGTGGGTAGTCTCTTCTGTAGACCTGTGACAGTCACTCAAACACACATAGATACCATTGTTCCACATTGCCTTCTCTTGGTTCTGGGAGCGCCCTTTACAAAGTCTCTTGTTGATAATCAGAACACCCATCGGGTCATAGTGCATCACTGTGACTTATGGAGCTATGTTTCCATAATATCATTACTTGTGTAGCCTGTATCCTTTCGACCATGGCCTCAGTGTTGCTGGAGACAGAACTTACAACCATGGGAGCCACACTGGGTACGATCAGACAAGTTAAAAGTAGCATACCTATGAGGATTTTGAATACTCCAAAGTACTACCAGCCAGTCTACCCAAACCGCAGTCGCCCTGCACAGGTGCCCAGGCCAGCCCCATGAGCATCTGCTGCAGGCACTTCCAACCTGAGCCAAGCCTGCCTCTGCTCCCAGAGACTGCTGATGAAGAGACACGTGACCCAGAGACACCAATGAGGGAAGGACAACACAGCTGAGTCAGCCTCCTGAGCCAATGGGACCTTGGGAGAGGGTATAAAGGCAGGACTAACTTCCTTAATAAACGAGTCTGCAGCGTTTATTCTCTGACTCTCAGTGTCTGTGTCGTTGGTACTGTGTCTTCTCACCCCCTCCCACAAGGGGTGTCCGAGCAGGGTTACCTACAACAGAAAACCACCTCCCAAACAGTTCTCCAGTGTTCCTGCCTTTCCAGGTCTGGCCTGGGACATGAGCAATTTTTCTCATTTATCTGTGATTTCTTCTATGACTCTTCACTCATCTGGATCCCAATTTGTGCCTTGTGATTGATGAAATGTTTATGGTGGGCCCACCCAGCCCCTGGCCTTAGGTCTATTACTATTGGTAGTAGTTCTGGGCCAGTCTAGGAGGATATCTTCAGCCCATGCCCTAGGCACCTCAAAGGGAAGCTCAGGTCCTTCTTGTGGCCTGTATGAGACTGTAAAGGTGTGGTCCTTCTCCTCAGGGGTGAACAGCTCAGCTACCTGTGTCTTCCACAGTAGTGTCATATGTGTCCCTGTTAGAAAGGGAAGCTACAGGTTGAGTTACCACGAAATGCTCTGTGCTACAACATTTCAGAACAAAGCTTCCTGAGGGGTGAAGAGGGGCTAACAAAATGAAGCTCATTCATTCCAAATGCTTTGCAAAGTTTCTACGGCAACCAGACCCGCAAAAGCATCTGGGGGGAGGGGGGTTGTCTCATATAGTCACTGCTTTGGTTGCTATCATCCTGGAATGATCTGGCTTCTCCCCTTCTGTCCAAGAGAGAGGTAGTAGTTCTCTGATTTAGGGGGACGCTTATTCTTCCAGTGGCCTTCTTGGGAGTAATGAGCACATTGGTCCCAACCTCACTCATGGGTGTGGCAATCCTTCTTGTCAGTTCCTTCTCTGGCCTTGGTCCTGGTCCTGCAGGGCACTTCTCCCTGTGTGTGTACTGACCTTTCCACCGAGGCAGCAGTGAGCTGAGAACATTTTTACATTTTTGAGTTTGCTTCTGATGGGAGTTCACGTCTGATGTTTTCTTGGTCTCGGCTGACACATGCTTTCATCGCGACCTCTAATAGTTGGCTGGGGTTCATTCCAAGGAAGCCTTCTAACTTCTGTAATTTATATCAGATGTCCCTTTGGGTCTGACCATCTAAGTCATTTGCTGTTTCTCATTCACTACTGGGTCAAAGGGGGAAAGGAGAATGTTTTACATAGCTTGGGCTTTCTTCAAGTCCCTGGAACACTGCTGAGATTTTGGTCATGTTCATGACCTTTGTTCCCCCTTCCTGAAAGTCACTAAAAAGAACCTCTTGTTAGTATTCAATCCATATCATTAGAGTCCCGTTAGGTATGGTCCTTGTAGAACTAATTCTGGGCTTAAGCCTGGTGTCTTAACAGTTTCACAAACTAGGGTCCAAGTATTCAAATAAATGTAGTAGCCTATGGGGCATTCTCATGCCCTGGTATTCATTGTTATTAGTATTCAGGCATCTTTATTGGCCTGTTCTTGGGGATCTGACAGGATACACCCTCAGCTGCAGCCACTAAGAGCACCACCTGTGCACATTCACTATGTTCTATTTTAAATGGCCCTGCCCATCTGCTCTCTCCCCACTCCCCATTTCCTTTCTCCTCTCTCCTGCTGTTCCTGTCTCTGGAGTCCAGTCTCCCCCCTCCCCTTTCCCCTTTTTTTGATCCATTTTCCTAATTTAAAAAAAAAAAAAAAGGAAGAAAAAAATTCTGCTTGAACCCTGTCTCATGGCATCTTCCTCTCAAGTGCTGCTTTTCTTAAATTACAACAATTGTCCCTGCCAGGGTGGGTTCCTCCAACCATTTCAAAGTCACCTAAATAATTCAATAATATTCTTCATTTTAAACAGTCAGGGAAAGCTGGTAGCAATTAATCCAAGTGGGTTTGTTGGTCTGAATGGTGTATTACATTAGCTCAGTCATAGCCTAGATGTATCATGAATGGTGGAGTTTAGATTTTCCAGCTCAGGAGATCAGTTGTGGCCAAAGGCTGATCTATGAAAGTGCATTTCCCCCTTGCATCTGACCATCTCGATCATAGTAATTTCCCTCAATTACATTTGCAGGGTCCCTCCGTACCATTGAGGAGCAGAGCTGCCAGCAGGATCCCCCTCGTTCTTCCCAGCCTGAGTATATAGGGTTAGAACTGGTGTCTTTGGAGTGTCTACTGTCAGGAGTGTCTTGGATGGCTTTGATGGTGTGGTTGGCCTCTGGCAGGGCTCAGGCTGTGGTAGGTATGGGGAATACAGACAGTAGTGGTGGGTGTGCAATAGTAAATAAGGCAAGGAACTTCCTCTGGCTTCCAAGACAGAATGGGCTTCTTAGGCCCTGGTTGGTATTCTGAGAAAGCTATCATCTGGGCCATTAAAACTGTAGTTCTCTTCAGACAGGCTGCTAGCCAAAGCAGTTAAGAGACCACTATGTCTTATAGGCATTCAACATGCAACCTTCTTTAACTCCAGTTCAAGGCTCTTTGATGCCTTCTTCTGGCCTCTGTGGGCACTACATGTACAAGGTGAATATAGCACACATGCTTGGATCCCCCCACATTTGTCAACATTCTACTAATTAGTTCTTTATCTAGAGATCCTTTGGGAGACCAACATAGCCTGAAAAAAGGGTGGTCAATTTGACAAAATATCTGAACTTTTCCAAAGTCAACCCTATAATCTCCTGAATATCTCTTTATTTTTTTTTAAATCGATGCCCTCTACAGGGGCATGTTTACTGTTTTCAACCCATTTCCTTTCAAAAATGGCAGTCACACACAAGAAGAGGGAAGGGGGATTAGCAATCATTTTGTCCATCTCCATCCATTCTCCATTGATGGGGGAATGTCCTTATGTATATATGTTTCTCTTATTGGTTGATGAGTAAAACAGTTTGGCCAATATAGGCAGGAAGATAGGCAGGGCTAGAAGACTAAAGGGATCTTGGAAAAGGTAGGTTGAGAGACACCACAGAGACACTATGTAGCTGAGGAAGAAGTAACAGGTCCAGACCCTTTTCCAGTAAGCCAAGACTACATGGAAATGGGTTAATAAACAGAGCTAGCTAATAAGAAGCCATAGCCATCGGCCAACAGTTTTATAACTAATACAGTGTCCATGTGCTTCTTTGGGGCTGAAGGGCAGCTGGACCTGGTGGGAAAAGAAACTCCAGTCATACCCCATGTAAAGATATTTCAGGTACCTTCTAGCAGCTAATAAATCCCAATGTCAGGATGCATCCAGACAGCTACCATATGAGGATTTCCATGGACCTGCAGATAAAGACTCTACATTAGAGTCTCAGCCCCAACCCTTGGTTGAGTTAAAACTTGTCCTTCTTATTTATTCGCATTCACACACATCTTCAGGATTTAAGTCACAGTTCTGTTTCCTGTGAAGCTAAGTGGGCAACTGAGGGACATAATCAGACTTCCATTGTGCCTCTTGGAAGCAAACATGCCCAAAAAAAAAAAAAAAAAAAACATGTTTTTGCCAGTCTGATGGGTGGTGCTCCTTTGGCTGGTTCCTAGTTCTGACAGATTCCTTTGTGCTCCTAAAGTCTTAGTTCCAGCATGCCAGGAGGGCTAGCCACTGCCAAATCAATCAGTTCACTGGTGCCAGGTGAGGTCACCTCACCTGGCACCCTAGAGTTTGTACCCTAGCATTGAGGGAAGATGAAATCATGGTGTCCAAATCCAGAACAAGTACCCCTGAGAAATGTGGAATTCTCACACAGACACAGAGAGATGGGACAGAGACTATGCCAGGAAGCAGCATCTGTGCATGCCAGTACTGGCTCAGTGCACAGTGATATGTAATCTTATTGTACCCTTCCTTAGTTTTCCTTTACATTTTAGTCCCTTTTGTCTCCATATGGTAACATACATTCTGTTTGTATGGCCTGGATAGTGATTATGCCACGTTGCCTTCGCTTTGTTCTGGGAAGAGGGGCCAGTGCTAACACACAATGAGGTCTTGTCTTAAGATTATCCATTGATGCCCCATGGTATCCTGAATAATTTCTCTGAAACATGTGAGTTTGATAGAGTATCTGATAGCCTCCTTTAAACAAGGAACAAAGGAGGCTAAGCTGCAGAAGCACGACAGCTGTGAGAAGAAACTTTTCAAAGTGTATGTTCTATAGATGGTAAGAAAAGAAAACCCATGCTTAGATTTGGCCCCAGCAGTAAGAGACGAGTTTTGTGTTCTTGGCTGTGGGTAGTCCCTAAAGGGTTTAACTGAGCCAAGCTCATGATGTCCTACACCTGGACAACATTTCCTTATCAAGAAAATAAAATCTCTAAACCTCTTCTTACATACTTTAGATAATTTTATTATATCCTTATAACCTGTTAAAACATTTTAGCTTTCTTTTCAATTTTGGAAGTGTACAGTGTTCTTAATCTTCATACACAAACTTTTTTTTATTAAAAATATTTCTATTTTTACAGTTGCTTAGTTTTTCCTTCTATTTTATGATTTTTTTTTCTAATACCAGTAGATATAGTAACAGTAGAAAAGAAATATACCATCTGATGGGTCTCACTGGGGGGACTAAGCAATGTGTACCTTCTCCTAAGTTCCCAATGGCAAACCAAAGCTCACCCTGGGGAACTAATTTATTGGGTTTTCTTACAGAGCTTGAGTGAGGGGGTTACTAACAGGAGTGTGCATGCTCTGGGAGCAGCCATACTGAAAAGTTTTCATCTAGTATGGATGTTGGCTTTCCTATAGCTGCTCAGGTGGTATTCTCTTTCCCTAGTCTTCCTGATACATACGTGTGTGTGTGTGTGTGTGTGTGTGTGTGTGTGTGTGTGTGCGCCTACAGTAGAATTGCATAAAAGTAGCTTGAAGGAGGGCTTGGATACTCAGCTAAAGTCCACCCCTTTTATAAGGAACACCAACAGTCAACAAAGACAGCTGAGATACTTTTCAGCAAGCAGGTACAGCTGAAGCCATGAAGACAGCAGCTGTTTGGCATAAAGGATAATAATTGTATAAATAATATTATACAGACTGAACAGATTATGTTTAGGGATCTATGCATATGCATATATGCATGTAATAACAATGAAAATTAATTTGAAGGAGAGCAAGGAGGGATGTATGGGAGGCTTAGGAGAGAGAAAGGAGACAGGAGAAATGATGTAGTTATAATCTCAAAGACAAAAGAAAACATTTAAAAAGATAGTACTGCACAGTACCTCCCTAATAAAAGAAATTTGAATGTAAATTACAGACACAGGACAATACAATAAGTTAATATATTGTTAAGCTATGGGATAAGGTAAACCTTATCAAAAACACAAGACAATCTTTTTGCAGTCCATAGATAACCACGAAAGCCACTGTTGTTAACTGGATAATACATTTGTACAGCAGTATTATCCAAACGCTGTTGTTAATCTTGTAGTTAATATTGTACTCAGGAAATCCAGGTTGCCTAGGTTCAAGGATGGACGAATTATTTTCCCAAGTACACACCTTAACCTACCACATCCAAGGGTCCCATTTTAACATTGTAAACACTTAAAGTGAAATAATTTAAATAATTAAAGAAGCCCAAGTAAGGCAATAATTGTAGATATGTAAACACCAACACATTACCATAAGAAATACAAGAAGTAAAGATAATGTAATTCCTCTAAAATTTACTAATCCTATAGAAACAGCATCCAGTGTGAGTTCAATGAAATCCCAGAGAACTCAAAAGGTTGATTATTATAAATACATTCAAATAAAATAAGATTATATCCTAATCAAGAATGTAGCACTGAATTAGATAAAAAATTCAGCACAAAATATGTAAAAAAAAAAAAAAAAAAAAAAAAAAAAGGAATTCAACCAAGATGTAGAAATAGGTGGCTGGGGAGACAGCTCAGCAGTTAAGAGCACTGAGTGCTCTTCCAGAAGAGCACTGTTTGACTCCCCGCACCCACGTAGTGGCTCACAACTGTCTAACTTCAGTTCTAGGGGACCCAACACCCTCACTCAGACATATATGCAGGAAAAACACCAATGCACATAAAATAAAAGTAAATAAATTAGGTAAAAATGTATAGAAATGCTAAAGAAAAATACAAAAAGCCAGAAATGAAAAATATGGTGCATCAAATAAAAAACTAGATAAAGTTTTAGAATTGAAAAGAATCAAACAAATGACAGAATATATGGGCCTAAAGACAAGGGGAAGGAATTAGGATAATTCAACAAAGACAAAAAACTAATTAGTGAGATTCCAAGATACACTCAAGTCTGTGAGAAGACCAGACCTACAGACTGTGGACATGGAAGAACAAGAAGAAATCTTGTTCTAAAGGCATGGGAAACACTTCCAAAGGAATCATAACCAAAATTTCCAAGATTTACAAGAATATATGTCAGCCCAGATATTAAAAAAGATTTATAACAAGCAAGACTAGAAAAGAACCTCCATGGGCTACATTATACTTGAAACATTAAGTATACAGAACAAAGACAGTACATTGAAGTCACATATAAAGGGCAGGCCCGTTAGAATGTCAGTAGATTTGCCAACTGAAACAGCCTAGAGGGTTTTAAGAGATTTATTTCAAAATTTGAATGAACAACAGCCAACCCAGACTCCTCTATCAAGAAAAAAAAAAATATCTAAGTCACAATAGAAGAACCAAAACTTTTCTACTAAGAATAGGCTAAAGGAATTTTTTTACCACTAAGGTAGTACAACAGAACATACTTGAAGGAATTCTTTGGCTGAAGTGAAGAATAAAATTGAACCATGTGGCCAAAGGGAAGAATAAACCATACTACAATAACATTAATGCAAGGAAAGAAAAAAAAAAAGCTCAAAAAAGCTCAACACTCTAAAAGTCAACAAGGAATCCACATACAACTTTCAATAATTACTCTAGATAGTAATGGTTGCACTTCCCCAATCAGCAACACAACTAGTCGATTGAATTTAAAAAAATAAAAAAAAAATTAAAAAAAAAAAAAAACAAGGAGCCATCTCCTTGTTTCTGTAAAGAAATGCAACTCACTGCCAAAGATAGACATTTCTTCAGAATAAAAAGAATGAAAACATGTATTCCAAACAGATGGCTGTAGGTAGATACCACTGTTCTCATGGCTGACAAAACAGACATAAAAAAAAATAAAGATGCTCATACAACTAAGGGAACAAGCCATCAGCAGATGCTATATGCCAGTCATGCCCAATTTCATAAAACAAATATTACTAATGTAAAATTACAGATTAACCTTAACATGGTGTAGCAAGTGGCTTTCATGCTCCACTCTCAATAATTGACGGTGCTTCCAAAAAGAATGCAGAGAAATAGTGAATTCAATGCCACTTCTGTATGGTTTATAAAATATTGTAGTTTGAATAGGAAGTGTCCCACCATCACCCTAGGCATTTGAACATTTGGTTCCCAATTTGGGGGGAAAGGGGCTAAGATTTCACCTTGCTGGAGGGAATATTCCACTGAGAGGGTTTTGAGAGTTAAGGTATTACCCTCCTTCCAGTTAGTCCTCTCTGCTAAATGTTTGCATCTGAAGACATGAGCTCTCAGCTTCCTGCTCTTGCCACTGTGCCTGTGATTTGATGCTATGCCTCCCACCACGATGAAGTCTCATCTCTCTGGAACCATAAGCACCCCCACAACCTCTTCTCTCTATAACTTGTCTTGCTCATGGTGTTTCATCACAGCAACAGAGAAGTAGCCAACACCAAAGTTATTATCAGATAATGGCCTGTTGCAGTGAAGAACCTGACTGTTTTTTGTTTTGATTTTTAGAAGTGTGGAAAGCTTTGGATCTTTGGACTAGAATAAGATGTTGGATCTGCAAGCAATGCTTAATGACTATTCTAGTATGAGCCTGAAAGACTGTAGTGCTGAGAGACAAGCAGACAGTAGCAGCCTGTCTGTTTTAGAAGGAAGTGAGGACTCCAGCTGCCCCTGGGCTAGAGGCCATTCTTGTGAACTTTTGATAAATAATCTGGACATGGCTCAGGAACTCATAGCAGCTATGGTTGCTAGAACAAGACCTGCACAAGATTGAGACAGTCAACATTTCAGGATGGATAGCCAGTGAGGACATAAAGCCCACCACTAGCTGGGAAGCTATTGGTACAGGAAAGGGCTCCTTTTTCTTCAGTAGTGTAGCCTTTGGTTTTTGAGTTGTTGTGGAGTATTTGTACAGTGTGTGAAGATGCATTGCTGTGATTGGTGTAATAAAAAGCTGAATGGCCAATAGCCAGGTAGACGAAAATAGGTGCGAAGCAGATAATTAATCTAGACAATACAGAGTCACCAGCCAGACATGGAGGAAGCAGGATGAGCAGTGTGGAGAAGAAGTAACAAGCCACGGGAATGAATATAGATTTAAAAATATAGGTTAATTTAAGTTTTTAAGAACTAGTTAGAACAAGCCTGAGCTAAGCCCAAGCTTTCATTATTAAGAAGTCTCCATGTAGGTTTTTGTGAGCTGGTGGCCCAAAGAAAAGTGTTACTAAGATTGGCAAATTGCCTATGATCCAGGAGATAATCTTTCATCCATGCCCATACAAACAACTTTAATTAAACTTGGTGAGTTATTGTTTAAGAAACTGTTAAAAAGAAAGTGTCCCAGAGGGAGTGAGAAGAATATTAGAGGGTAATTGGAGATACATATGATCAAAATTTATTTATACTGAATGAGATTGTTAAAGGATAAATAATATTTTAATGACAGAACTGTTATAAAATACTTTTAAAGAAGCATTGGATGCCCCTGAAGAAAGAATATTTCAGATGCATCTCCAGGTTCCATTCCTGTAACTTGTGACTAGAGTCGCTAACACCTTTTTATTGTTATTGGTATTTTGGTACTTCCTAGAATAGATGACCAATTCTTGTGTTTTCTTTTTCCCTCCATGTATGTTTAAATACATTTAGCTTCAACAGTGTACTTAGGGTCAAATAAGAGAAGCTGCAGGCTCATTGCACATGGACTGGCCTAGAATCTACAGAAGAGAAACGCTGTTTGTGATTTTTGCAGCTACAGAGAAGTGTTGACTTTTTCAATCTAGGCCTTTCAAACTAGAATCTATATCATGTGGTTCCTGTTAGATAAGTTAACACATATCTAGTGCTTACAGCTACAAGGCATAGTTAGCATTCCAGATTCCTGTTTCCAATTATCGTTATTAGTGTCATCGCCATCACTGTGACATCCAGTGACTTTCTTGGGCATTCTGTGTAAGGCTCCTGTGTCAGTTTGAAATGACAAATCATGAAGCGTAAACTTAACCTGGATTTGCCTCGTTCTCCTCCCAGGTTAAGAATGTGTGTGTGAGAAAGTTCATTTTCAGTTTTAGGCTACTCCAGAGTTGCCATAGTTATAAAACACCCACTTAAATGAGCATTAAGTGTGAGTTCACCATATGTCTTATTAAAAATAAACTACTGAAAATATTTTTAAAAAATAAATTACTAACTCATAGAACTTTGTTTTAAAAACCTTGGGGTTTTAATCTTTTATTTTAAGAAATATCTATGGGTTAAAACAGAAAAGCCTTAGTGGTTTCTGACTATTTTTTTTTTTCTTCTGTTGTTGAAAATAACTCCAGGTGTGGTGGTGCATTCCCTTAATCTGAACACTCAGAAGGTGAGAGACAGGCAGATCTCTTGAGAGTTCTAGGCCACCCAGGGTTTACATAGTAAGTTCCAGGACAACAAAGTGAGACTCTTGTCTTTTAAAATAAATAAATCCAAATAATATGTGATGGAGGCATAGTAAGGGGGTGGTAGAAAAGTGGGTATTGACCTTTAATGTGGGATCTGCCACTTTTACCCATTCCCTTCCCTGAAAGCACATTTACAGGGCAAAAATGCCTTTCATTCACAGAAGCCACAAGTCTGAGTGGCTGCCTCTTAATGAATCTTCTAGCCAGGGTGGCATTCATGCTCTGGCTCTCAGTGGCTCCCCCTGTGTGGTGGCTGAGTTATGACAAACTTAGTGCCCCACTGTCCTTAAGTCCCTTGGGAGGAAGCCCCCCTTTTCTCTTTGCAGCTCCAAACAATGGTCCCTCGTTCTCTACAGCATCATGGGCTCTCAATTACTACTTTGATGATGAAGTTAAGTATTGAATGGGTGCCCCCCAGAAGCATTGTGCTGGCATGACATTGTGGTGACACAGAGCAGCATGAGCGGGGGTTCCCACTCTGGTTCATACTCTGAAGACACTGAGCAGCTGAAAGGGTAGACTCAAGTTGTATCAAATGCCTCGTATTTAAGGATAACTAAAGGGGAAATGGCTTCTCCAGGAAGGGTGGCCATCCTGCCTACTAGAGTCTGCAATCTAGCACCTTTGCCTCAGGTAGCAGGTGTCCAAACAGTATTCATGGGTTGCATTAATGAAGGTAGTATATGTTTGAACATGCTCTCGGGGCTCATGAAGTTTACTCCCCTAGATTTACAGATGAAAGTTGATTTCAGCAGGATTCTTCTCTGTCCAATCATCCTCTCCATTCCTCATTCCCAAGTGTGGTAATTAATCTTCGTTGTCATCTTGGGGGATCTGGAATTAATTAAGAGATAAGCATGGTCCATTTTAAGTATGAGGTGTGCTTAGAGTTCAACAGAGATATAGATAGGCAAGAGGCACTGAACCCCTCTCCCCTAGAAGGGAGCTGGCGGCTACTTATCTTGGAATTCTAAGACTTGAGAAGTTAAGTAGTCTGCTATATGACTGAGTCTATGATCAGAAAAGGGGGGCAGTCTCAAACCCCAAATTATTCATTAGAAACGGCTTTGCATCCTACCCACTAGAAAGAAGACTTTGAGAAGGGGGGAAATCCCAGACTATGGGGAGGGCATGAATGTCTCATGATGGGGAGACTAAAAGCCCTTGTCTTGTATGCAATTAGCACACTAGCCATTCCTGCCTTTTCATTGTGCTGACGTTCCCTTCTGCAGAACGGCATGTTAAAATCCACTTTCGCTGGTTATAATACAGTGAGGATCTTATTTCCCACATCTACATTAAGATTAGCCTCTGGGAATGTCTGTGAGGAATTTTATTGATTATAGTAATGGAAGTGGGAAGATATTCAAAATGCATAATGCACCTTCTGCTGGGAGCCAGATAGAAAGATGCCAAAAGCAGAACAGCTTTTTCTCCTGGCATGCTTGCCTGTGCACCTTGGTGATGAGTTCTGTTGTCTTACTGCTCCTGCTGAAGCCTTCCTTTGCTGGTATCAGCTTCTGGCTTTCAGCATAGACCAAAGACTAGTGGCTTTCCAGAAGCCCTCTGGGTATTCAATGCTGGGGTATCTAGCATGGACTACTGGGATTTCAGCCTCTCCAGTTGGAAGACGGCCATCGCTTACTACCCAGAATGTGTCATGTAAGCCAATGTAATAATCCTCATTTAAATATGTGTTCATTCTGTCAGGTCTGTTCCTCTAGAAAACCTTAGCTAATAAATCAAGTCATACCTCACCCTTTTGGCTAAATCTTCGGACTCCAGCCAAAGTGACCTTTGGTCCTATGCATTCTTAGTTTTTACTAATGGGTTCCTTCCTCTCCCTCTTTTCCTCCCTCCCTTCCTTCTTTCTTTCCTTCCCCTGCCTTCCTCCCTCCCTCCCTCTTTCTACCTTCTTCCCTCTCACCTTACTCCAAACCCAGGGGTTCACATGGTAGCAAAGCTCTTAGCTGCTCACTTTAGTTTTCCTTTTCGCCTTTCCTTTCTCCCTCCCTGTCCTCTCCCCTCCCCTCCTTTCCTTCTCTCTTTTCGTGTTCAATTTTATTATTACACACTGTGCACAATGTTCACTTTTAATCTTTCAAACAAAAAATTCTAAGAGAAAGTACAGATAAAACAAAGTCAAATATCCACTATCCAGATTAATCAACTAACACATATTAATCTGTTTAGTTAAAAATACGCAGTAGCAACCAAGCAGTGGTGGCGCACACCTTTAATCCCAGCACTTGGGAGGCAGAAGCAGGTGAAATCTCTGCATTCAAGGCCAGCCTGTTCTACAGAGTGAGTTCTAGAACAGCCAGGACTGATACACAGAGAAACCCTGTCTCAACCCCCACTTCATTCTCCAGTCCCAAAATGCAGTAACAATCTAAACATTCCCCCAGGAGAACACATTCCAATTACATCACAGAAGGGAAGCAAGAAAATAGGGTGAAGGCTATGATTTAGCTGTGAATTATTGCATAAGAATTGGTAACAACAAGAACATAGTGGACACTAGCTGCTGTGTCCCTCCTCCTCTCCCCCTGTGGCTTTCTGGCCTTACAATGCTGCCTGCTGTGTTCAGGTCCAGACTGCACGCCTCTGGAGGGCAGCGGCCACTTTTTATAACCATTTTTCTTCCACTCAGCACAGAGGAGCTCCGTAGATGGAGCACACCAGGGGTTTATTTCATTTTATTAAACCACATAGTTCCAGAGAATGTAGTATACGAAGCTCTTTTTTTATTATTTTAATAAGGACTTCTTTCTTGACTTATTAACTTCTTTTAATGTCTTCATTTATCATCCCACTCTAAGTCTGTCTAAGAATGGTGAGAATTTAGCAGGTTAGCTTTACATATGATCCCTGACTTGTTTCTAAGGGATTGCCACTGTAATGAGGATGGAACATGGTAACCCATCTGCACACATGATGCTTTAGGGATTCATTAGACACGTTTTTCTTTGCCTATTCTGAAGATAAACAATGGCAATGTCTCCATAGTGGGGCAAATGTAATCTTCCCTGGCCTGATCCACTACAGATGCTGAGCTGTGAGGTAGAATTAAGTATCTCAAAGGTCAATAACTCTTTCTATCATTTTTCATTAAAGGGCTTGCAGCAGGCAGTTCCTAAATGAGTAAGCCCTTGGAATCTGGCATTCAATTCTTAATTCACCCCTGAGAGTTAACCTTGAGAATTCTACTCCAAAGTCAGCCATTGACAGGTGTTTGTGGGCATTTCACTTCACACCTTGGACCAACTGAAATGTCTTAGGAAAATCAGCATTTCCAAAGCCCAAGTTCCCAGGTTGGGTGCTCAGAAAGATAACAGTCAGCATCCACAAGAGGGTGTTGGTTTGCAAGAGGGGAGGAAGAGACTACAGAGAACAGGAATAGTCACACTGTCCTAAATGGCCCATAACTATATCATACTATTACGAACCCATTGTGATAGTGACAGGCCTCTTTGGCAGAAACATAACATCATGTCTAACTATCCAGGGACACTTTAGCTGATATCTATCACAATACTATGGCTAGTGTATTTCGTGCACTTTCCCACCAGCCTGGTCCCACAGCTGCATCAGCCCCAAATAACACACAGGGCGCTGTATAAATTATGAAACTGTTGGCCATTGGCTATGGTTTCTTGCTGGCTAGCTCTGACTTAACTATTAACATATTTTTTCTATTAATCTAAGTATTTCCAGGTGGTCTTGGCTTACCAGGAGTGCCAGACGGACCTGCACCTCCTTTGCCTGCTTCATCTCTGCAGAGAAGAGAGTGATTTCCTGTTTGTCCCTGCTTATACTCTGATTCTGTCCAGCTACGTCATTTCCTGCCTGTCTGTATAGACCCTAGACCTCTACGGTTAGCTAGTGGCACTATCTACCATGCTACATCACTTCCTGTCTGGGCAATCAGTGTTTTATTCATCAACCAATAAGGCAAACATATACAGAAGAACATTTCCCATCACTAGTGTAACACAAAAGAATGAAAGTAAGTTGGGACAGCTCAAGGAATCTAGAAGGGGAGCCACCCAGACTCAGGGCCTATCCTGTGGAGCAGAGTGAACACTAGTTGGTAGGTAGGGGCGAAGCATCTAGTTAGGCACCAGTCTAGCATCACCATGTTTAATGACACATATAAATGGTGTCTTCAGCAACAGGGTTTTACTATCAGGTTGTGGAGAGTAGCTAATAGCCTTGTTGATATCCTGTGGTATTTGGGATTGTCACAGGACCCCTTTGGTCAATAACTCACCAAGATATAACCCTGTCCCTGGCACTTGAGGTTTTATTTGGGGGGGGGCATTAGATGTCTAGTTAGTTGGGGCTTTGTCTCTAATATTACTTGGGAACTTTGTTTTGAATCCTCTCATGTATGTATAATGAGGCTAGTTGTTGGTTTCATCTTGTGGAGTGGGCCTTAAATTCAAGCAGAAAGAGGTTGGTTACTCCCATAAAGTTCATTGACAGTGTTACATCAGTGGGAATATCTTAGCAGGCCAGTCAGTATTTTAGCTCATATGGTTCACCATTGGGTCAGTTCATCGTTTTTCTCTCCTGTAGTGAGCATAGCACTACATATAAATGCTAGCCAGTAGGAATGTAGCTTCCAGATGAGTATCAGCTGGATTTTTTCATTGTTCTGTGGCTCAAAGTGTTGATATCTTCAACAATAGAATCTTTCTGTTAAGTTCTGGAGCATAGCCAATAGCATTGGCAACAGCCCCTAATATTGGGGGGAGGAGGTCCGTGGAACCTCAGTGGCCATCAACTCCAAAAGATGCTTTTTATTTATTGTACTATGATATCTAGCAGGGACATTCTCTCCACCCACCATTACAGGGTGACTCAATTGTAACTGTCCGTGTGTGTATAAACTACAATAGAGGGTTAGGCTTCCTATGAGACTTTTCAAAAGGTCTTTGGTGCTTTTTATCCTTCTCTACCCAGACCTCCCATTCCCCATCCCATTCATCCCTTCTATTCCATTATTCCCTGTAATTCTTAATACTATTATAGTCTATCTCCCCCTCCCTTGAAAACCCCTACCCACTTCATCTGACCTCTATGGGGTATACCAAATAAAACACACATATTAGAAGTTCCAAAGTCAACATGTCTACAAATGAGAGAAAACATGCATTTGTCTTTTTTTTTTTTTTTTTTTTTTTTTTTTTGGTCTAGGTTGCCTCACTCAGAATGATTGCATCCAGTTTCATTCTTTTTCAGGCAAATTTCATAACTTTATTTTTCTTAACAGTTGAATAACATACCATTATGTAAATGTACCATATTTTCATTATCATTCGTCAGTTGGTGGCCATCTACACTATGTTTATTTCCTGGCTATTGTGAGTAGAGCAGTAAGGACAAGGATGATGAACAGGTGTCTATAGTAGGTTACAAAGTCCTTTGGGTGTAGCTGGATCATGTGATTGGTCTAGTTTTGTCCTCTGATGCCTACAGTGACTACACCAATATACACTATCAGCCAGATAAGTCCTGGAAGTTCCAATCACAGCAATTAGGCATGAAAAAGAACTAAACAGCATTCTAGCAGGAAAGGAAAAAAGATGAAATTTGCTGATGTGACCTTATATACAGATAATGCTAAAGATGTTATAAAATAGCTCCCCCCAAATTAAACAAAATTCCCTCACTCTTTTGAGGGTAAATTTGTGAGATATAATATAAAACTACCAAAGCCAGTAGTGTTCATATAAACCAATAACAAACCATTCAAGAAAGAAAATAAAAACAAAAAATACCAATTAAAGTAGCAAAATAAAAAAGTCTTAAGTGTGAATTTAACAGAGTGGGTAAAACTTCTATATACTAAAAGTTAAAAATCACTAAAGAAATTCAACAAAACACAAATAGGACATCAGCTGGAGACTACACCTATGTATATGCCCTTTTGAAGAGACATATCACATCCGGATCACAATAGGTACCAGGACCACATCATGGGGAGAATAAGCAGCATTAGAAAAACTATATTTTTATACACAGAAAAAATGATAATACCCCCTTATCTTGTATAATCATAAGAAACTATTCAAAATGAGTGATGATGTAAACATAAGTCCTGAAGCCATAGAACAACTAGGAGAAGATGGGGAAAGGCCCAAGGCACCGATCTGGGAAACCAGGACCATACTTGACCCCAAAAGTATCAGACACAAAGCAAAAATAGATGAGATTGCATCAATTGCTTCTATATAGTAACAGAAAAAAAAGAAACAACCATAGAATGGAAGAAAAAATTATAAATCATACATTCAGTAAGGAGTTAATATTCAAATACACACAAACTCAAACTACTCAATACCACAAGAATGAATAACTATCTGAACATAAAGAAGCCAACTGAACATTTTCCAAGAGAAGACAAATGGCCAGCAGGTACACAAAAATGATGCATAGCTCTAATATTTAAGAAATCCAAACTAAAACCACCATGAGCCTTACATTCATATGAATAAAATTTTTAAATTGTGAGAGTTAAGTGTCAGAAAAGAGAATCCTTAAACTTTATTTTCGACAATGAAAATTATTATAGTCATTATGAAAAATATTGTGGATGTTCAATATTTCTAAGTTCAGTTATCTTCAGTATGCTGAAGGAATACCTATACCCAATTACTCATAATAACCAGATATGCAAGTGGCCTCAGATACTAACTTTGACTAAATACACACACACACACACACACACACACACACGCACGCACGCACGCACGCACGCACACACGCACGCGCACACGCACACACACAAAGGCTTTTTAGGGGAAAACCTGTCATTTGAGGTTGCATTGGTAAATCTGGAAGACATTATACTAAGCAAAATTAGCCACAGAGGGAAAGATACTATAGAATTGCTAAGAGAAAGACGTCCTATGAGGGCAGAATGTTGCCTTAGTCTATTATCAGCTGGGAATGAGTCCCTAGATGACTCTAACTGTCACAGCTACTAATTTTGGGGATGATACAAATAAATTTTTCAAAGAAGAGAATTGTGAATACAAAATATTTTTCTTATTTTCCAGAATAAACAAATTCTACACTAGTGGAATGGAATAGTTGGTGTCACCGCCTGCAGGGGCAGAAGAGGCCCAAGCTTTCCCTCTTTCCAGCTACTATGATTCCCATACGGAAATCACATTAACATTGGAACTAAAATAAGCAATCTCAGGCTTGGGGGATCCACTGGGGGAAGTGGAAAGAAATGTCTTTACTTATAAGTCCCATGTTTTAACATCTTTCCTCTGACACAAGAAATTGGCATTTTCTCACAGTACATCCTGAACTTCATGTCCTCTGTAAAGTTGTTCATCTCAAATGGCTCTCTCATCTTTGCCTCTACATCTGAACCTCTCTATTTACTCTAGGGTAGCCTGCTGGAGACAGGAGCATAAAAGTTAAACCAGCCACTTCAGCTAAGTCAGAGGAGAAGATCTTCATTGGATGCTAAGTGGGTTAATTTTGGCAAAGGCAAAAAGGAAAGGCAAAGGCAAAGAGGAAAGGAAAATAAAAGGTGAGCCAAACACAAAGATTGATTGCTCTCTGCTCCCTGATTGGGAATGTAATGTACCATTCTCCTCCTACTCTACCGCCGTGCCTTCCCTGCCATGATAGGCTATATCCCCTAGAACTATAACCCAAAGATGAACCTTTCCAAGTTTGTTTTGTAGGAACTGTAACCCTAAGATAAACCTTTGCAATTTTGTTGCAGCACCAAGATAAACAGCTAATACAAGCAACTAGTGCCTGAAAGTTGGTATCCAATGTCACCCTAACCGTGCTGGTAGACAGCCTTTGGAATAGGTTTTCAGATAGAATGTAAAAGTGTTTGGAGCTTTGGGATAGAGAAGCCTTGAATTCTGTAAGCAAAACTTAATGGGGCATTCTGGCTGACCTCTGGGAGATTGAGATGCACAGGAAAAGCCAGATTTGGGGGGGCAGTGAAGAATTGAGCTGCATCCTATGCATTCTCTGAGAACTTGAGATTGAACTTTAATATGTTTAATGGAAAAATTTTCAAGGCAGGAGAACATTCAGGTCGTGGCACAGTTATGGTTCATCATTTCTATTTATATTTATATTAAGTAAGAGTCAAAAATAGGGCAGGGGAAAAATATGCAGTTGCAGCCAAGTCACATGCTGAAAGAGAGGCTGCAATTCTTGAAGAAAGACCTGTCAAGTTTAGGGGGACAACAGGAATGGTTCCTTTGGAGCAAGATTCTGCTATTAAAAGCTCCACCATATGAAATGCAGATTTACTTGAATAGAGAGGTCCTGAACTAAGACAGCTGAAGAGGTTCCTTGAAGGTACAGTGGCAGGAGCAGGAAAATGCTGGCCACATTGTATCCCTAGTTAGGAAGCAGAAAATAATGAATCATAGGCTCCGCTTTCGCTCATCTTTTAGTTAAGTTTGGGAGCCTAGCTCATGGACTCATACTGCTTATATTAGGATCAGTCTTCTTGCTTTAACTGAATCAAATATTATCTTACAGATATGTTGCCATAGTGATTCTAAATCCCATCAAGTTGACAAAGAGCAACCATCACAACTCTATCCCTTGTCAACTGGACACCAAATCACATCAGTTTCAAAGTATTGCCTTCCACGTTTTGGCTACACAAACTCATGGCTACTGTGTAATTTACAGTGTATTCAGTTTAACTTCAAAAGTCACCTGCCTTCACCAGTTACAGCCCTCTTTTAAAAAGTCCAGAATCTAACCTCCCTGAGTCTCATAGCAATCTTTTTCTTTCCCCTTTGGTTTTTCAAGACAAGGTTTCTCTGTGTAACAGCCTTGGCTGTCCTAGAACTCACTCAGTAGACCAGGCTGGCCTTAAACTCACAGAGCCTCTGTCTCTGCTAGGATTAAAGGTGTGCGCCATCACTGCCTAGCTCAAAGCAATCTCTTAACTACTGGCCCCCATAAGTATGAAAACAAGTTACAATACTTCAATAAACAATGGCTTGGATGATTAGTGCTACTTATCAATGTGACAAGATTCTAGAATATCCTAGGGATGGATCCTTCAGTGATCATCTTGATTATACTAATTAAGGTAGGAAATCCTGCCCACTGTGAGTGAAACCATTTCCTGGCTGGTCCTTGATTGTGTAAGTGGAGAAAGATCTGGGCAGCAGCATGGATTATTGATCTCTGCTTCCTGACTGTGGATGTCATGTGATCAGCATCCACAGGCTTCTACTGCTTCCTTTCCCCAACATAATTATACCTTGAATTGGGAGTTACAATAAAACAGCATCATCAAGTTGCTTTTGTCAGGACATTTTACCTCAGCAGCAGGAAAAAAAGCTATGGCAAATGGCACAGAAGAAGCATTCCCATTTCTGAAAGGAAGAATGGGGTATATCAAAGAAAGATTGGACCAAACCCATTAATTCTAGCTAAGTCTTCATGCATGAAATAATTTGTGAGGTGTCTCTGGGACAGATGCATCCTGCAAGCAAGACATTAATAATCAGAATATTCCAAAGATGACAAAGCAAGCCTTTCCATGTTCATCCCAAGTCTCACCCATGGTACCCTGTGTTCTCACATTGGATCCATAATTTTGCTTCTTGAACTCTGACCCACGCCATGAGGCCTTTCTACACACTGCATCATGTAACTGTATCTCCTTTCTTCTGCTTTCATATCAGTCACAGTTCATGTTCTTGTGGCAACATTTGTCTCTTTTGTGTTGGTCAACATGTACTTTTGTATTTCTTACACCACAAAGACACATACCATTTGTTTTCCTTTATACCTCTCACCCAGAGGAAGGTGGCCTACATATAGTAGAAATGTGAAAATGAAATAATGTTAATCAGAGACCTGTCCAACAGCAGAGAATATTCTAGCAGGAAAAGCAGCAAAGTCATAGGAAAGTGCTATTGTGTTGCAGTAGCCAGCAATAGAAACACCAGGTCAGGCTTTGAGGAAGGCAGGGCCACAAGACATGCTAAGGTTTGACTAGATTGGGTTTATAATAGAATGAAAACCAACATAAATATAGGAAGAAGAAAAATGGGTTGCTAGCTATAATTATATTCTTGGTCTGGGTTATTGTTCCTTGAGACAGCATCCACTTTATAAACCAGGCTGGCCTAGAACTCCAAGTGCTGAGATTACAGAACTGCCACGCCCAGCTCTCTACAGTTCTAATTCTAATCTTGAAAAAAAATTACCTTAAATGTCAATACTTCCTTGTCATGTTGAAACTAAGAAATAAAATGATCTCCTCTCTAAAATGACCTCCTCTTCAAAATAACCAAAAGTAATGCCAAGAAGACAGTGCTTGGCTCCTAGTGCTGAGATGTGTGATCCTTAACCCCCAGAGTCACATGACCCACCAAATACTTGACTTAACTGCCAGATCTAGCTAGTCCTCCCCTTCTCCCCCTACCAATATGTCCAACAGTAGATGGTGTGAGGCAGCTAGGAAAGCCTCTATTGAGATCCAGCACTGAAAGCATGTCGGTGTGCCCACTCCAGAACGGAAAGAAGCTACCTACTCACCAGCATGCAGTCTCCTTTGCCAACCTTCCCCTACCCCACAGAGACACCCAGAGATGTTCACTGCCTGCCACTTGTAGTGATAAGTTTTCAGTGACCCAGCTTTGGTATTTGAACATTCTAAGTCCAGTCTTGTTGCCTCAGGGGAGCCTGGAACTTTAAATTTTTAGCAAAAGAACAAACACCCAAAAGAAAAAAAAAATTTGGAACAATATTTTCCTGAAACATTTTATAAACTCAAAGAAAGTGCCAGAATACTTTTAGATTCAGAGGTTCAAGTGTGGTTTGTGAAAGATGCCCCACTGGCTTATGGAAATTTTAAGCTAGAGTTTTGCATGCCAAGAGCTTGTGGGGAGAGAGCAGCTCAATATCCCTCCCCCAGAAGTCACACTGGATTCTAGAAGACAGGCCACTTCTGCACCCTACACAAAGATTTTCTCCAGGTTGCTGAGACATCACAAGTCCACAGGGAGTGAGAATTCTCCCCTTTGCTGGCTTACTGCATGTCCCCCACAGCATCTTACAGCCCTTACTTGGGGACCAAAAGAAGGGACTGAGAGCCCAAACTATCGCTGCTTGTTGATTAAATACAGGTGCTCTGTATATTTTGACATTAAAAAAAAAAGTTAAAACTTAAGAGACAGGAAACCACCCCCCAGGGTCTCTGTTGTCCACAGCTTGAGGACCAAGACAGGTCTCCCCTCAAAGGGGCTCTGGCTTGTACCAATGGAAAGACCATGTCTACTTGCTTGCCCTGGGCCCATCAGGCTCTGATGGCCATAAATTATGTGTTTCAAGAGCAGATGGTTTCAACTTGATCCCAGCCATACTGTCTCAAAAGAGAATCCTTGTAAACCACCCATTAAAATCCCCCCAAAGACATGTTCTTAACACACAGCAAGGACTAGGGTGGTGCCAGGCAGTCAAAGAGAAAACCTAGGGGGTGGTGGGGGAGAGGGCAGAGCCAGCCTCATTAAATCTGAGATCAGAGGGACCTTGTGGAGGGGCTTCCTGAGCTCTAGATATTAGGGGGCTCCCTCCCCGAAAACATGCTCCTCTCCCCCTTCTCTTCACTCTGCCACTGCTCAGCTCCACTTCAGTATCTAAGGCATTATTTTTAGGAAACAAGATCTTGTTAGATCTGCCCCTCCCCACATCCCTTTTACGTTTTTGTTGATGATACAGGTGAAGTATGCCAGGTTGTCTCCTTCCATAGCCTTCACAACCAAAGTGTGCAGCAAACATTAGCACATCCATGTGCTTGCATGAGCTGTTCTATGCACACTGGGGCACTAGCAACAGGAATCAAGTATTGATGGGTGTAGTGAACATATGTGTAATTTTGTTTTGTTTTGTTTTGTTTCTCTGTATAGACCTAATTGTCCTGAAACTCACTCTATAAACCAGGTTGTCTTTGAGCCTAGAGATTAGACTGCCTCAGCCTCCCAGGTGCTGGGATTAAAGGCATGAGCCACCACCAACACCCAGGCCATATGTGTAATCTTAATAATAGCTGGGTAGAGGCCAGAGGATCATAGAGTTGAGGCCATTCTGGCTACATAAGACATTGTCTAAAGAAACCAAAAGTGAGAGAGGAGAGGAAGGGAGGAGAGGAAATAAAGGAAGGGAGATAAAGGAAAGAAGAAAGGAAAGGGGAATGAAAAAAATCAAGTACTGGGTGAAAACCCAGAATCCCCACAAGAACACCCCTGTTCTCAAGCAAGCTGTAAAGGGCATCGGAAGCACTTACACGTGGTCTTTAGTACCTCAGCTGTGAAAGCAGGACAATGACAGCATGGCCTCTTTCGGTTATCACCCTCTAGAATTCTGGGTACAGGCTGCCTTTGCTCAGTGTGGCTGCATGACTTATGTCTGCACTTTTTTACACTTCAACAAAGGGTGAAAATTATTCCAGTGACAGAAGGAGGAAGCATACAGGCCTCTAGTTACCACAGTACAACCACTGCAGGCCTCTAGTTACCATAATATTTCCATGGCAGGTCTTAGTTATCATGTCACATCCACTGCAGGCCTCTAGACATCATATCACATCCACTGCAGGCCTCTAGACATCATGTCACATCCACTGCAGGCCTCTAGACATCATATCACATCCACTGCAGGCCTCTAGACATCATATCACATCCACTGCAGGCCTCTAGACATCATATCACATCCACTGCAGGCCTCTAGACATCATATCACATCCACTGCAGGCCTCTAAGACATCATATCACATCCACTGCAGGCCTCTAGACATCATATCACATCCACTGCAGGCCTCTAGACATCATGGTACATCCACTGCAGGCCTCTAGAGAGTTACATGGTACATCAACCCTACTGCAGGCTTCTAGTTATTGTGGTACATCCACTGAAGGCCTCTAGTTATCACCATGCATCCACAAAGCTAGCCCCCAGCCACACCTAACAGAGCCTGTAGAGCCTTCCAAAGACTTCCAGAAGATCTGACCTCTATCCACCACACTGTTATTTTAGAGCTGCCATCTTGTTCAGAGCTCTGGGACCCAGGCCTTAAACCTATCTACACAAACACCTTTCAAGACTGAGAGCCACCTCCATGCTCCATCTACATCAGACCTGCTCCTGTCTCTAGTTCATTTCCTCCCATGGCCATCAGATGGCACCACGTTTCCACAGGCTATCCAGGAAGGTCTGCCAGGTGTCTGGGATCTCTTCACATCTACCTTTGCTGCCCCTTCCAAGCCTGTGTGAGGGGTGTCTGTAGCCTAACTACTCTCTCAAGCAAGTTCTGGGCATCTGAGCTAGCTCCTCCATCTGCATGGTGCATGCTTGCAGCACCTGGTACAGAACACAATCCCTGTGGGCCATTAACAACTGCTCTGGGGCTCACTCAATAGGGTCCCTAGGATCACTGTCAGCTAGGGAGGTTCAGGGCTTCTGGCTCTCAAATTAAGGTTGTTTCTGGTCCCCCCAGATCCATTTTCCCTTAACCACACTGTTCACTCTCCTCACCACCTCACTTTTCTGATTAAGCAGGGAAACACAGACACTTGAGTTTCTTCCTAACGCCACTTTGTATTAACTTGCCTTCCTGGCAACTCTCAACAATTTGATCACTTTAAAATGTTATTTTGCCCAGTAAACTTTTTTTGCTCCCTGAAGAACCAATCAGATGATAGTAAAAGCATCTTGATTTCCAAGTGTGTTCCATGCTGTGGTCACATGGCCCAGAGTTTCCTCATGATCTGGTAGGACCACCTTTGACCAGGGGGAGTGTGTGTGTATGTGTGTGAGCATGCACAGATGCTTGTGTGTATACATGACTTGTTGCAAACAAGGCTGTAAACAATCTAGGGCCTCTAAAGACAGAAGAAATGCAAGGAAACAACTTTAGAAAATTCACCAACTGCTTGAAAAGCCACAGGATAAATGCCAGCCATCACACAATGGTGCATACAATACACAATTGATCTGAGAGTCAAGCTTTGGGTCATATAATCCCCTCAAACAGATGTTCAGTTTTAGAATTCCTCCTTTCCCCTCCTGCTCCTCTCTTTCTCTATCTGACATGCTTTTCTTCAAAGTTCCTAAGTTGCAGAGAAAGGGTCAGTGTAGGCAACGGGCCATCAAAACTTCTTCTTCTCAAGCCGATACTTGCAGACAGGGGCTCCAGTTTAGACACCCTCACCTTGATATTTTACAGCCTGTGTCAGTCAGAAGCTACTTTACAAAAGTTGTGTGAAATCTTTCTTCCTTGAGGCGCCACAAACATTCTGCTCCTGACAGCCCTGAGGCTGATGTTTCTACCTGCTTCCACCTTAAGAATGCTAGGGAAAAACCCTGAGCATGTGGTAGTGGATCTTGTCACTTCATGACCTAAGGCAGAGCTAAGTTAGGAAAGCATATCTCTAGTTTCCAAATAATAGAGGGCTCTGATCTCATGAATGGTTTAATCCATTGGCTCTCAACCTAGGGGTCGAAAAGACCCTCTGACGGGGTCTCTAAGACCATTGGAAAGCAGCTATTCACATTATGGCTCATAGAAATAGCAAAATTACAGTTATGAAGTAAAGAAAACAATGTTATGGGTGGAGGTCACCACAACATGAGGAACTGTGTCAAGGGGTCGCAGCATTAGGAAGGTTGAGAACCACCAGTTTAACCCACTGATGAATTCACTGCAGGGAAGCAGCGAAACTGAAAGGTGGGACCTGGCTGGAGGAAGTAGGTCACTGGGCGCTTGCCCTTGGGGACTATCTGTAATGAGTACGGTTTTTCCGCCTGCTGCCTGGTCTGGTCCCACCACCGCACCAGCCCCAGATAACACACAGAGACTCTGTATTTGATATAATGCTGTTGGCCCATTATTTGTTTCTTATCGGCTAGCTCTGCCTTAATTATTAACCCATTTCTGCTGCTCTATGTATTTCTCTTACCAGGGAGCCGGCCGGCATACTGCTTTCTTCAGACTCTCCATCTTGGCTCCTTTCTACTTCCTCTTTCCTCCTTGTCTCCTAGCCCCTCCTATCTTCCTTTCCTATTGGCCAACAGTGCTTTATTCATTAACCAGTATGAGAAACATATATACAGAATGACATCTCCCATCAGCTACTCTTGCTCTAGATCCTTCTTGTAAAGGTCTCACACAGTTGATGAAGAGGTACACAAACCCCTGCACCACTCTCTTATACCACCATAATACTCTGCTCAACTTCATGTCATCAAGTAACATGGACTGAGCCCTCTGCAACCAAGAGCTAAATTAAACCCATCTTGGAGTCGCCTTGCTCATCTGGGTTTTCTGCTCACTGCCACACAGAATAAACACAGTGTCGCCTGGTTTACTGTCTGACTCCAGACAACATCAGGAACTAGGAACTGTCTTTGTTAGGGTCACTATCACTGTGGTAAAACACCATGACCAAAAGCAACTTCACAGTTTTATATAGCAATTCATCATGAAAAGCAGTGAGGTCAGGAACTCAATCATGGCAGGAACCTGAAGGAAGGAGCTCATGCAGAGGCCATGGAGGGGTGTTGCTTACTGGCTTGTTTCCCATTGCTTGCTCAGTCTGCTTTCTTACAAAACCCAGGACCACCAGCCCAGGGTTCTATGTTAAATCTCAGTGAGCTCTTCTGTAGGAAAAGCACCACCCACAATGGGCTGGGCCCTCCCCCCATCAATCTCTAAGAAAATACACTGCAGGCTTGTGTGGCCTACAGCTGGATCTTATAGAAGCATTTTCTTACTGGAGGTTGCCACCTTTCAGATGTCTTTAACTTATGTCAAGTAAAACTATCCAGCACAACTGACACCTTATCAACTTGACATTACAAATACATTGCTGTTTAAGCCACAACCTTCCCTTTCTCCTTCATCCCCAAGATCTCACATTAAAAATATAAATAACTTTAATTAAAAGTCCCATACTCTTTACAAATTCAAACACTTTAGAAGTTCAGTCCTTTAAAATGTCCGTCTCTTTCAAAATCCAAAATGTCTTTTAAAAGTTCAAAATCCCTCAACTGTGGGCTGCTGTAAAAATAATAGCTAAGTTAAATACTTTACTTCAAGAGGAAAAAAACCAGGGTACAGCCACAAACAGATCAAAGCATACAGAAAACTCCAACAGTATGAATAAATCAGTGTCCAGTTGTCTGGGATTCACTCACCGTCTTCTGGCTTGGGTCACTTCTCCAGCTCCGCCCTCTGCCACACACAGCTATCTTCCTGCTGCTGCTGCTCTTGGTGGTCATCTCATGGTACTGGTATTTCCACAATGCTGGGGTCTCTTGTTGTAGGTGGACTGCACTTTCGCCAACAGCCTCTCCTGGGCTCTCTCTCTGCGGACTCCAGGGCTGTCACACAGCGCCAACTCCCATCTGCTCCCTGTGACTCCTCATGCCTTCAAAACTAACACCACCTGGGTAACTCTTACACTACCAAATTTGGCCACTAGTGCCAGGTACAACCTTGGCTGCTTCTGTAACACAGCTTCTGTGTGCTGACCCGGAGGAAACACTTCCCAGAAGATGTCACCTCAACAATGCTGCTCTCTTATTAATCACCACTAATTTCTCAGCCCCAGCTGATCAATATCCATCATCCCAGCAAAGAAAAGCTTTAGCAATTCTGATCTCTTGTTAATCACAGCTGTTTCTGCATCTCCCCTGACCAGACACAAGATTCTTTACACAAATGTTCCAGTAGAGTCTTTCCTTCCCTCAGAAATGTCGCAAGTCAGCCCTCTGTCATCTGCATTGTTCTCAACATTCCTGTCTCCCAGGCTCCTACAGAAGAGCTCACTGAGATTTGACACTCAATGGCTTTCCTAGTTCAAAGTTCCAAAGTCCTTCCACAATCCTCCCCAAAACAAGGTCAGGTCTGTCACAGCAACCCCCCTATCCCTGGTACTAACTTGTCTTAATCAGGGTTACTGATGCGGTGATAAAGCACCAATACCAAAAGCAACTTGGGGAGGAAAGGGTTTATTTCACCCACAGTTCCTAATACAAGTTCATCATCAAAAGCAGTGAGGACAGGAACTCAGACAGGGCAGGAACCTGGAGGCAGGAGCTGATGCAGACACCATGGAGGGTGCTGCTCACTGGCTGGCTCAGCCTGCTCTCTTATAGAACCCAGGACCACCAGCCCAGGGATGGCACCACCCACAATGGGCGGGGCCCCCCAATCAATCTCTAATTAAGAAAATACCCTACAGGCTTGCCCACAGCCTAATCTTATGGAGGCATTTTCTTAATTGAGGTTCCCTCCTCTCAGATGATTCTAGCTTGTGTCAAATTGACAATAAACTATCTAGTACAGAAACCAAGGCCGGTCTCTTCTCCAATCACATGTCATCTTGTCATCACATGTTCTATCTGGAATGAGTGTCTCAAATCTGTCCTGCTTAGGGCTTCCTTCTCAACAAGGCCCTATGCTTGCTTTCTTCTTTCCTTCCTTCCTTCCTTTCTTCCTGCCTGCCTTCCTTCCTTCCCCCCTTCCTTATTTTCCTGCCTGCCTGTCTGCCTTCCTTCCTTCATTCATTCATTCCTTCCTCCCTCCTTCCCTTCCTTTCTTTTTTAATCTATTTCATTTTATTAACGTACAACTAGAGAATTTTAAATAACCTTTAAAGTTTTGTATTGTATTTTTCTTGGATCATCTTGGATAAAACTCATTATTGAGCAACATGGCTGCATACTTATCCAAATAGTTCTATGAGAATTTGCTCAATAAAATATGAATAGTCTTGTAATAAAATCTTAAATAATGGAATTAAAAGGCAGACATAATCGTGTTTCATTTTGTATTTTTAATAACAAGGTTGGCATTTTTTCTGAAAAGACACTGAAAATAATTATTTTGCCTCTTAAGACAAAGGGTCTGTCTCAAATACTCAAGACAAAGGCTGGTCCAAATATAAGTATAGTTGTATCTCAGGAAGCTTTGTTAAGACCCACAGCTGAATGTGTACTGCAAAAGGTAGTCTGTCAACCCTCACTACTACACAAAGTACCACGAATTCACATATCAAAATCCCAGATAAAGTGAAATTTAAACTTATCAGGCTTTGTTTCACATGAGAACATTTAAAAATAATTAAAAAAATAAAGTTCAAATCACCCTGGGCACAGGTAATGTTGCCTCATTTGAAATGGGATGGGAGACAGAGATGATGAGGGGAAAATTGCTTTTTGTCTCTGGAAACAAATTCCTTTAAAAGTTATGAACAAAATTCAACTTATATTTAACTTTATTATTCATAATCATGCTCCAAAAAGACAAACAGAAAGTCCTCCAGATATCAGACACACTTTCCTTTAACCTTCTGCTATGAGTTGCAGGAGCCGAATCCCATGGGATTGCACATGCCGTTTTTTTTCAGCTGGAGCTGACCATGGTTTTCTGAAACAGTGCCCAGAAAGGGGATGTCAGGTAGAGAGGGAAATGAAGGATGATTGGGGAACAGAAGAGATTGCCCAAAATCCACAGAGCTTGGACTAGAATTCAGCCTTGCACCTAGAACCACGTGTCACTATTGCTGTGGCATATTTTTGTTTTTTAATTATCTAACTTTTCCAACCTGGTTTATTGTAACAGCATGCTGCTGTAACAGGAGACAGATGATTTCTGAGGGGAACAATATGCTATTATTAGATACATATCTTCTTCATTTGTGTTTTGTTTCCTCCACTATAGCCCTGAGAAAAGAAGTTGTCTGGGGACTGAACTCAGAAAACAGACGGTAGAGGGGAAATGAGGCATCTGTTGAGAGGAGGGTTTGTGGGGCGGGGTGGGGGGCATGGGGGGAATAGTGAGCAATTTATGCAACACCAAGTGGGCTCTACCTTGCTGGGGAACCTTAGATTTGCT
Source organism: Phodopus roborovskii (assembly GCF_943737965.1). NCBI lineage: Eukaryota > Metazoa > Chordata > Mammalia > Rodentia > Cricetidae > Phodopus > Phodopus roborovskii. The sequence continues at coordinate 19,340,837 of NW_026126409.1, read as the reverse complement.
CCTTGCAGCAGCCATTGACCTAGCTACCCACCAACTCCCACACCCCAACAATCTGCAAGGACACCTCCTTCGCACAACTTTGCCTCAGCTGTGTGAAATCCAAGGCTGAAGACAGCATCGTGCCTGACTTTGAGTTCCTCTAGTGGGAGATACCTTGGCAATCATGTAAAGCAGCTGTCATGAGAAGGTTATTGGAGTTACAGTGTGGTCTCTTTGTCCTTTACAGAAGCAGTGTAATAGGCAAACAAACAGCTGATCCCGGCTGTGCTCCACCAAACTATAACACATGAATTTTTATTAAAGAGTCATATAGACTGAAGCTTAGATTAATGATGAAGAAGCTTCAGTCCCTATAGCCCAGCTAGTATTATTTAATGGGTTTTTCTTCTTATTTTACATATCAATCCCAGTTCCCTCTCTCTCCCATCCTCCCATACCTCCCACCGGCCCCCCATCCACTCCCCAGGGAGGATAAGGCCTTCCATGAGGGATCATCAAAATCTGTCAAGTCATTCGGGGTAGGGCATAGGCCCTCCTTCCATGTCTCTAGGCTAAGGGAGTAGCCCTCCATGGGGAATGGGCTCCCAAAGTCCGTTTGTGCACTAAGGATACATCTTGTTTCCACTGCCAGAGGTCACATAGACTGCCCAGGCCTCCTAGCTGAAACCCACGTTCAAGGGGCCTGGTTTGGTCCTGTTGGTTCTCCAGCTGTCAGACTGGGGTACCGGGGCCATCTTTTAGCCATGCTATTTTATTGCAGCATGGAAGAAACTGAGACCCACAGGGACAGAGCAGACATCTGCTCGTGGCCACAGTTAGGGACCTTACAGTGGAAGTGGCATTAGAGCTAAAGAGGGTCAAATACAAGTTCCCTTTCCAGCCTGGAGCACTGCACTACCCAGGTCCTTTGCGGTAGCGGATGGATACCCCACCCTGTGTGATACCCTCATGAGCAGGAGAAGGCAACAGATGTCATTGTTGATTTCTAGGGCTCTGTGTCTTGCACATGTTTCAATCACAAGATTTAAGCAGAATTTTCCATCCTGTTGGTCAGAACCCTGAGGGAGTAAGAGCTTCAGAGGGCAGTCCCTAACCTGAGCCCTGCCTGTCTCTGTGGGTAAGGATGAGCTAAGCACGCAGGCCTGGGAAGTCAGTCACCTGCCGGAATCAACTTGCAAGGGAATCTGCCTGCGGAGATGTCTCCACAAGAACAATTTCATGTGTGACCAAACACATGCTGTGCTAAACAAACAACAGCAACAAAACAACTGGTTTTCCCTCCAGATACAATGTATACCTTTGCTTTGCTCTAAGCCCTGGAGACTGGACCATATGAGCTACAAACGCAAATCCTCCTGGCCCCTGGCTTCCTGGTTTGGTGATGGAAGATGTTTTCTTAGATCCCTCCCAAAGGAATAAGTGCAAATTGGCTGCTTGTTACCACTAAAAGACCTGCAGGTCACTTCTGACCCTGTTCTTTCAGGTTTGGGTTGCAGAAGACAACCCCATTCCAGCCCCGGGCTCTCCAATCCCTTCCATGTATATATCACTCAATTACCCAATCACAGTTACCAATTACTCATTTAATAGACTGTTACTATATAACATATACTATTGTATAAACATATCAATTGAATGCCAAGGCCTATATGTACCCAGGGAAGGGTTGACAGGAGAGTTGTGGCTTGAACAGCGGTGCTGACCCTGTTTGGATATGTGCACTGAAGAGGCGGCAAGAAACAGAGGGAGAGAGGACACAAGTAAAAGCAGAAGTTGGTGGCTTCTGTGTGGGTGTGTCAGGTTACATCCTTTACCCCAAACTTAGCATAGAGGAGGTGGCCCAGGAAATGTCATCCAGATTCCAGGCTAGGGGAACCTGCTGTCCAAATGGTGTAGACTGTCCAAGTTTGCTGGTGGATGCTGTTGTCACACAAGAAAACAAGGCAGGGCTGCCTCTCAGAGAGGGAGAGAGAGAGGAACAAGCCAGGCAGGGTTGTGCACATCATGGGCCCCTGTTGAGAGACAGACAAGGCATCCATTTTCCCCAGGTATCCCTGGTACTCTGGCTAAGACCTGCTTGGCCTACAGTTGACCCAAGCACTGAGCAAGAGGATGAAAAGCATGGAAGACACAGCAGCCATAGCTGACAAAACAGTGAAAACCCAGAAATGTAAAGAAGGCAGCACACCCAGATGCCCAGGCACCTTCAGAAGCCAGACACAGGCTTCCAGGTAGACTATGAAGCCCGCTTAACTGTCATCACTGCCCATGATACAGACATTACTGGGTTCCAGGCTCTGTAAATCAGATGTGAAATACATGAAGGATTCCTTCAATTCCCCCAAACAGAAAAACAGCCAGAATGCAGCATAGATAATGAGGAATGAGATGGGAACTGACTTAAGTTTACACCAATTTGGGTCCCTAGAGGAAGCCATCTGCCCTGTTCCCATACCCCATGAGAACTCAAGGGATGGTCTGAATGACGAGCAGGCTTCAAAGGCTGGAGATGTCCTGGTCACTGTTTCCAAATTCACCACACAGGTGATTCCCCACCCCACCCCCATGGAAATTTGTAATTTTCATCCATGTTGATATTGAGCTCTTGAAAACTTACTCTTTGAAACAGCAATACTTTCTTCTTTCTGTTCTGAATGATACTTGTGTAATATTTTTAGGTTTACTTATTTCATGTGTATTAGAGTTTTACCTGCATGTATGTATGTGCACCATACACATGGTTGGTGCCTGTGTAGGTGAGAAAAGGATGTCAGACCCCCAGAACTGGATTTACTGTATTTGTGAGCTGCCGCCATGTGGGTGCTGGGAACCCAACCCAGGTCCTCTGGGAAAGAAAGCATCACAGCTCTTAACCACTGAGCCATGTCTTTGCCACATAAATTGAACCTCCAGTGTCCAGAAGCATCTGTAATTGGGCAGTGGGTACTCTCCCCATCCATCCAGGCCATGTATACTTCCTATGAGCCCAGGACCATATCTCTCAACCTCTGTTCACTCATTTTTTTAAAAAAAAACTATTGTTTTGGTTGCTCTTTCCTCCTTGAGCCATCTAAATAGAGTGGATGACTTCAAAAGTGGAGCCTGGTGCTGTAAGAGGACAGAGATGCTGACACATTTCATTCTAGGAAGTGGGACAAGGCTGCAGTATCACAGGATGAAGACCAGCATTGGACAAACTATGAATTCACATGGGGAAGGCCTGGAAGAAGGAAAGAATTAGAGAAAGGACGCTGTCTTCCACAGAGTGCATTCATTGAACTCTTTTCCACTATACATTGTAAAATCTATGCCTGTGTAGCTTTCTATACTGTATGATAGATGACAAACTCAGTGACTTAAAACAACAACTCTATTATCCTGTGGTTCCTGTGGGTCAGAAGTTCTGACAAAGCCTAGCTGGATCTTTGGCTTACAATCTCCCAAAGCCACAGCCAAAATGTTGACAGGACTTGGTCTTTCTCAGATGGCTCGACTGTGGAAAGAACTATTCCTTTAGAATTGCTGACAAAATCCATCTCTCTGCAGCAGTAGAACAGGGTTGTTGTTTCCTCCTGGACGATGGCTGGTGGCTGTTTTCATCTCTTAGAGGTGAACCACAATTTACCAATACCTGACAAAGTTGTTGACTTCCTGAAAGCCAATTGAGAGGGCCAGATGAAGCCAACCCCTATAATCAAAAGAAGGGGATTAAAAAACATGGGCCAGTGATCTAAACAGAGCATTCTCAAACACCTGAAAAAGTGCCTATCAACCTTAAAAAGCAAAGAAATTCTAACAACTGAGATTTCATCTTACCCCAGGTCAGAAAGGCACAAGCCCACAAAACAACCAATGCTGTAGAGGCTGTGGAGGAAGAACCCTCATTTGCTGGTGGTGGGAATGCAAATTGGTGCAGCCACTCTGGAAATCAGTGTGAAGAATTCTCAAAAAACTAAAAGTAAATATACCATATGACCCAGCTATGTCATTCCTTGGCATATGCTTAAAGGACTTGAAATGCCTGTCATTCTGGTCATGGTGCTTCTTCATGGCAATAGTAATCCTAACTAAGACAGGTATTTTTCCTCCAGTGCTACTCTCTAGTCATTTTATCAAGAAGACATGTTGGGTTTTGTCAAAGCTCTTTTCTACATCTATTGAGAGTATGTCTTCTATTTATATGATTTACTCCATATATTGACTTGCATATGTTTTAACCATCCCTGCACCTCCAGAATGAAGTCTAATTGGTCATGATAGGTGATCTTTTAGATGTGTGCCTATATTTGGTTTTCAAGTATTGTGTTGAGAATTTTTGTGTTTATTTTTGCCAGAGATTTGGTTTATAGTTCTTTTTCAGTATGTCTTTACCTGGTTTGGGTATTAGAGTAAAACTGATCGTGGAAATGCTCCTTATGTTTCTATCTTTTTGGAATAATATGTGAAGAAATAGTTCTTGAAAGTCATGTAGAATTCTATGAATCCATCTAAATCAAGGATTGTTTTACTTGGAAGATTTTTATTATTGTTCCAATCTCTTTATTTGTCATGAGCTTATGTTGCTGGTTTCTTCTTGATCTAACTTTGGTGGTTTGGATATATCTATACCCATCCACTTCTTTTAGGTTTTCCTCTTAATAGACTATAAATTTAAAATATTCCTTTAGGGGGCTGGAGAGATGGCCCAGCCATTAAAGGCTAGGCTCACAACCAAAATATTCCCTTAGGATTCTTGAAAACATTTCTTGTCTGTTGAAATGTTTTCCTGTTCATCTTTAATTTTATTAATTTGAGCTTCTTTCTTTCACTTGGTTAATTTAGTTAAAAGTTTGTCAGTCTTGTTCATCTTTTCAAAATATTGGCCCATAGTTTGATTACTTGTATTTTTGTTTGTTTCTATTTCATTAATTTCTGTTAGCACTTTTTATTACTTCTTCTGCCTACTGACGTAGAGTTTGCCTTGTTATAGCTTTTATAAACTCTTGAGTTCATCTTTAAGCTATTTATTTGCCCTTTTTAAAAAACTTTCAGTGGAGGCATGCCATTCCATAAATCTTAAGACAGTTTTCATTATATCTCAGAGGCTTTAGTATGTTCTGTTTTAATTTTCATTTAGTTCTAAGAATTTTTTTAAACTTATTTGTTTGTTTATTTATTTAGAGACAGGGTTTCTCTGTGGCTTCAGGGCCTGTCCTGAATCTTGCACTGTAGATCAGGTAGGCCTCAAACTCACAGAGATCCACCTGCCTCTGCCTCCAGAGTGCTGGGATTAAAGGAATGCATTACCACCACCTCCCTGCAGTTCTAGGAATTTTTAAATTTCTTTCCTCATGACAGGCAGTGGTGGCACACCTCTTTAATCCCAGCATTCCAAAGCAGAGACAGACAGATCTCTGTGAGTTTGAGGTCAGCCTGGTCTACAGAGTGAGTTCCAGGACTGTCAAGGCTACACAGAGAAACCCTGTCTCAAAAAACAAACAAAAAAACAAGAAAATTTCCTTCTTCATTTCTTCTTTGACACATTCATCAATCAGTAGTGGACCATTTAATCTCCACAAGTTTGTCTAATCAATAAGATTATTTTGCTATTGATTTTTAGCTTTGTTGCATTGTGGTCATATATAATGCATGCAATAATATCACCTTTGAGATTTACTTATGACCCAATATATGGTCTGTTTTAGAGAAACTTCCATGGCCTGCTGAAAAGAATGTATATACTGTGATGTTGAAGTAAACTATTCTGTAGATACCTGTTGGTCCATTTTTTCTAGGATGTCAGTTAATCTCAGTGTTTCTATTTGTTTGGGGTATGTTAAAATAACCTACTATTGTTATGTTGGGGTCAATCTATGGTTTAAAGTCCAGTAGTATCCTGCTTTATAAAATTGGGTATGCCTGCATTTGGTACATAGATGTTTAAGTCATAATATCTTTTTGGTTGATTGAGTTTTCCCTTGGTCACAATGGAGTGTTCTTTTCTATCTCTCCTGATTAATTTTGTTTCTTGCATTCTTTCTAAGGCTGTTTGGTGACTAAACCAGAGACTGAAGCTCTACGCCACATGACTTAGAGATGACTCCTTTCCCCAAAGTTTGTCCTTTGTCTATTCATGCATCCCAGCATATTTGTGCTGATTCCTTTGGGTCTTCAAGGTTTCCCTGTCCTCCAGAACTTTCTCACTTGTTAATCCTTGTATTTTGCACATCCCCAGAAAATATGGGAACATGGCACCTACCATCACAGCCTCCTGGTAGCCTTCACTCACTGCCAGTGTATTTAGCCCAACCTTGCAGCAGATACCCCTGTTTTCACATTCTCCAACAGCAGTAAAAAGAGTTTCAGAAGGCCAGATTTGCAATTGTGTTGATCCACCCAGCTTTGCTGGGTCTCTCCCTCTCACTAAGGATGTGACTAATCTAGCATTCATCCTACATATTTTAGACATTCTAAACTCTGAATCACCCCAAACTTAGGAAGCCATTGTATTGCTCAAGGTTCTCCAGAAAAACAGAACCTTTAAGATTTATGCAGAAAGAATGAAAGCAATTTTAGTATACGGAATTAACTCATGGAATACAGAAATCTCCACTTGGCAAGGTGGAGACTCAAGAGAGTGGATGATGATGCTCTGTTACCAAAGCAAGCTCAACAGTTAGACAGAGGCCATAGTCTCCCACCCAGGCCCAGCCAGGAATCCTATTTGGGGGCTTTACTGGTGAGTCTGTTTAATTACTTGCCTCATGCTGCCCTACCCTGCTCAGGACCAGCAAGGAGTCATGCTCTCAAGCTCTCTAAGTGAGCCCTTTTAGCCTCCTACCTTGAGTTGCTTTTCCTGGACAGCAGCCAGCAGTTTGGCTCTTTGGTAATCATTGGGCATATTGTCTGCCCTCTTCCACCAGCCAGAGAACCTTGTCTAAGCACTGTCCCTCACAACCTTCAGTGTTTTAACACCACATATCCCCCTAGTCAGACCTCACCCAAGCAATCACATATACCACAACTAAGACCCCAGTGACACCCTGGTATCCAAGCATAAATCTCTGATTGATGTTCAAGAAAAGCAAGCAGTTGAATGAAATAACGATGACAACTCAGGGTTTGAAAAGTGAGCTCGAAAAAGGGATAATTAAAAAGATACTAAAGAAAATACAAGGTGAAATGAAAATGAAAAATGTAATAGCCCAGTGGGAGCACAGTGGAAAACCATAGCAGCAGAATGAATCACGTACAGGACAGACTATCAGGATTGGAAGACAAAGTAGAAAATTTGGGCCAATCAAAGAAATGATAAGTATGAGCAAATACACAAAAACAGTATGCAAGAACTCCGAGATACCAGAGAAAGATAAAATATATGAACTATAGACATAGAAGAAAGAATCCCAGGCAAATGTTAAAGCAGGTCTTCAATAGAATCATGAAAGAAAACTCCCACAAATTGAGGAAAGGCACACCTCTACTAAGCGGCACACAGAACACCAAATAGACAGGACCAGAAAAGAAACTCTTTGTGGCATATTATACTTAACACACCAAATATGCAGAACAAAGAAACAGTATTGAACACTGCAAGAGAAATGCCACAAGTTACATATCAAAGCAGGCCAACCTGAATAATAGCTGACCTCTCAAAGCAGAAGAACTTAGAGCAATGTACAAGTCCCAAAAGAACACATATCCTCCCCCCACCCACATACACACTACTATACCCAGCAAAACTATACACCTGGCTGCAGCAGAAAGGAAAGCTATCCATGATGGGGGGGGAAGCTAAAAGAATTCATGTCCCCTGGGGGGTGTGGCTGGCCCTGAACCACTGAGTAGCACACTCAGTTTTACATGTTAACTCAGTGTCCTGACCTTATTAAAATTGTGCTTTTGTTCTGTAGAAGAAAGGCTCTCTCAGAAGCTGTTGTCATGAGAAAAGGTTAAATTCTCTGTATCCTGGAATCGTGATTTACTTGAGCTTTAGACTAAACATGACAATTCAGATTCCTAAATCCATCTAAAATCAAACTCAGTGTTTTCTCAGCTTTCACTCCACTTTCTGTTATTCCCAGGGTGGATTTTCTTTTCAGTAGTGGAAGATGAGTTAACTGGAGCTTGACTGGGTGAGCTGTGGAATCAAATGGTGGGATAGAAAGAGTTCCCTTAGCTCTCACACCCAGGCTCCAGGCAAACCTTGAAGTCATGATGGTTTATTAGATGAGAACTTGTAACAAGGGTGCCCCAAAACATAACAGCTTAAATAATTCCAAGTTTATGAGTTTATCATAAAACCTAAGGGTTATAGGTCAGCTCTACTCAGGAACAACTCAGGGAGCAAAGCTAAGTGTTAGCATGCAGCTCTAGATTCCAGACCGAGAAATGGGCCGAAGAAGAGCCAAGTTTTTGCCCTTAAAGAGAGTTACAATATTACCTAGGATCACATACCTTATTTCCTCAAGCCCCACAGGCCCATAACATAGCTATGTTGTCATTGAAGTGCAAAAGTAATAATAAAATGAAACTGAGAAATCTGGCTTGTAATCGGGCGTCCATATATCCAGCTGTGACTAGGCATGGGGTAAGAGAATGCTGATAGTAAACAAGAAAAGAGAAGGGGCAAGTGGTGACATTCTAATTACCAACAAGATGATCCCAGAAGTCTCTGTGGTTTAGGTGGAGGCTAGTTTCTTCATCCGTTACACAATCTTTCCTAAGTGCTGGCTTCAACTTCTTGTCATCGCTCTATTCCAACTGGTCCATTTTGTTGTTTTGCACATTTCACAATCCACAGCTGACTGTCATCCTGCCTCTCTGACACCCTTCAGAGGTTGGCCTGTTCTTGCTTTGTGTTTCATAGACTGTGTCTTCAAACCTGAGCTCATGAGTAAGTCATATAGGCAAGTACTCCATTCAGAGCTGCTGTCTTTCATGTACTGCAGAATCTCCTACGTATGTGTTGTTCTTCTTTGCTAATAACTCTGGTTATTAGCAAATGTCCGACACATCTTTCTTAATTCTCTCCCAGGTTTTTTATACCATGCAGAGCTTAACCTGGTGGACAGAATCAAGGACAAGCCATCAGGTCCCATGTCATTTTGCAAAGATAAAAGCAATGAAGGCAAACCAACAGGAAACATGTCCGGTATTTGCCTCGTGGCTTTGTTGTATCTAGAGTGGAATTTTCAATACTTCAATACTTGACCGTGCTGAGCTCTGCTTTCTCCAGCTTTTGCCAGGTGTTTCTATTTGCTAATCTTGGAGTTCTCTGAACTGTTCAGCAATGGACTGTCCTGCCTCACTTGGCAAACACAGCAAGCTCAGCACCAATAAGGCTCCAGATGGCAGTTCTGCCTTATGCTTCCCTTGACCCTTAAGCCACTTTCTCTTCATTTTTTCCCTCTGGGATTACGTTGTTCCTGAGGACACTACATGTCCAGAGAAGAGGAAGCTTGCCTAGATGAAAGAAGAGAGGGAACAAAATGTGCAGAGCTGGGGTTGAGAGGGAAGTAGCCAAGAAGTAAACTAAAAAGAGAGAGAGCAGAGTCTTGGCTGGAGTTGAAGATCCTGGGGCCATGGTTAAGAAATTTCTGGAACCCACAAATGATGATGGTAAAGAAAGGGCACAGCCAGCAGCTGACTAAGTGTCTAGGAAGCACAGTAAGGGGTCCTCAACAGTGTCCCCTGGGTGCAGGACAGAGAAAGGATCCCATCACCCAGACTGGGCGAGAAAGCAGCAGTCCCTGAAGAGCACAGAGGGGAAAGGTAAGGTCTGATGAGTAGACACCAGCGTCCAGAATACCCCAGAGGACACAGCCAGTTCTACAGCACCAAGGTCAGGAATCATAGCCTATGTGCACAGATCAGGAGTGCTGCTTCTATGGACAGGAGACCAAAGAGGCCCAGGAAGCCTCACCCAACTTCACAGAGGCAGAGGACATCCATCTTTGCCCTGAGAAGTTTGCTGCAGACCATTTCCAAGTGAGACAAGAAAAAGAGAAATGGTTGTTAAAATACAAGAGGCTAGAAGAGACCCTTCTGGGATTTTTGTTTGTGTGTTTTGATTTGTTGTTGGTGTTGGTGTTGTTTTTGGTGGTGGTGGTGATGGTTTTGTTTTATATCACAGGTTCAGAATAAGTAAAAACAAAGGTTGGATGAAGCCTGATGTTGCCTTAGTTTGAGTTTTGCTCAGACCCATAACACATGTTTGAAACAATTCACATGAGAACACAGAACTGGAAGGAAACATTTCTTACTACTTTGATTTTTAAGAAACCACCCACAGAATCAGTTCCAGGTTTTTCAGGGGAAGGGCAGGGTCAGGACAGTAATAATTCAGATCAAATGCAGCCTTGACCTCTTCAGGGACAATAATCTCCTCCCTGGCAATGTCATCTATTTAAGATGGCCTCTGAGGTCAGATGGGAACCAAAGCCACATTTCAGCCTCCTATTGAACTCTCTGTTCTTCCTCAGCTGAGATGGCAAACTAGGGGAGCCCAGGAAGCTTGCTCAGTGACATGAGGGACTGTAGATGAGGGCATTGGGACAAGACAAGCATGCCTCTTTCTCAGAGAGGTTGTCCTGTGTTTCTAACTCTGCAGACTTTCTAAAGCCCATCAAGTTTAGCTCTCAGGTATTCTAGCATCCCTCAAATTTTCAGAGACCTACACACAAACTGTCCTAGGTAGTCAGGGAATACCAGCTCTGCCCAGACTTTCCTGGTAGTTAGGGATTACTAGCTATGCCCAGGAGTCAAGATGGATTTAAAGAAAAACAATGAAACCCTCTGTCAATTCTCATAATCCACTACAAGCATTTTATAAGTAAAATCAGATTCCATTTTTTTAAAATTGGCTGTAGTAAAATGTATCTTCCAATGGGACAATCTCATGCTGTGTTTTAAGAACTGTGGGTAAGGTCAGACACTATCCTACATAGGAATCCAGGTCATGATAGTCAGGGGTAAAGATCGGGGTGGAAGTTAAGGGATGAGTGAATGTGAACTTGAAGCCTTTCTTGGTGCTTATAAACAGTATAAATTTATTTCACAAATCTTTGGCATAAAAATCCAACCATTTCTTTATTGTTCCAATGAACTTAAGCTTGGCTCAGCCTCTATATCAGTTTCTGTTCTTTGGAGACATTAAAAGAAAATCAGGAATTTACACAATAAGAAAATTAGGGTAACAGCTTTCTGTCTTCATAACCTCTTGTGGTCAGCACTTGGATGGTCAATGTAGGGGCTCTGCTGGCTCAGGTATCCCCTCTCTAAACCAAAGAGGAAGAAGGTGTTTCCTATGTACCCCACAGACCTGTCCACACTCCATCCACAGTCCCACTACTATCCCACTGCATGGAGACAGATAAAATCCAGGCCCAACTCCCAAGGAGCCCAGGCCCCATCCATTCCTTTTTTAAGGCATCTACTTGCAGCAATAAAAGCACTCTGCTTTGGGACATAGAGTTCCTCTCCTGATGACCCTGTTCTTGTTTCTTCCTAGGGTAGGGGAAGCCTAGCTTTCCTGCATAGAGCCTTGCTGTCTTCGAAAGGAGGTGATAGATACTGTTCATTCTCTGGGAATTCTTAGAGAACAGAGAGAGTGGGTTCCTCACTCAGGTTGGTTATGTGGAAGAACCCTTTCCTTCTTCCCATGAGCAATTTGTCCAATTCTTTACAAAATGATGGGATCCATGTTGTGGTCTCTGATGGCCTTCACACTAGAGCACCTGAACATGTAGAATATAGCCAGGACACCTCCCTCCGGTTGTGTGATATGCTCCTACATCATATGCCTGAAGGAGGAGCCATTGGCTAATCCACATGAAGGTGCAGTATGCGTGTGGGCAGTCTTGCACCAGAAATTTGTATGCCCCTGGGGGTTTCATGTCACCACGGGAGTATTGTCCCCCAAGACATAAGCAAGAACATGGGAATGGTTAACTGTTGTCCAGCAAGAGGGAAGATATCCCAGGCTGCTGAAGGATGTGGCCCAACTGTTCTGGTCCCTAAGGTAGGTCAACTAAGCCAAAGCTGGAATCTTCTCCCTCTAACACAGCCTTTTCCTAGAATTCCTCTCATCCAGCTGGGACAGCCTGTTGAACTTACTGGAAAGAACACTGCAGTCAAAGCTGGGAACAGCCTGCTAGCTGTTCCAACAACTTGGGGAAGTAACTTAGCTGTTTGGCCTTTGGTTTCTTCAGCACTACAGTGCTAAGGCCTGCTTCGGTGGATAGAGGACCACACTGAATGAAGGGGGCAAAGTGGACAGGCGAAGCTAGAACTGTTCACATGTGGCTGAGGAGGGGAGGTGTTCTTCTGTTTGTGGTCCTGTCCTTTCCGGATTCAAGATAGGAAGCCATCTGGATGCATCCTGTTTCAACTGGACAGGAGAAGGCGAAGGCTCCCCCATCTCTCAGTGACTGTGGGTTAAAGACACTGTAAAACATTTTCTACGTGGGTTATGGTCTTGTGATAGATAGCCCCATCCTCACTCCTCTGGAACCACCAGGAGGTGCCATCTACACCCCAGGTGGCCTTCATGAGGACTTCACTTCTCTCTGGTCATGCCAGCCATGAAGTCAGCTCTGGGAAGAAGAGGAGAGGGCAAGGAGCACATGGGATCTGGAGTAATAGGCAGAAGGGAAAAGGCAGCGGCGGTATCCCTAGTCCCCTGAAGCAGACTTGGCCTCTAAAAATAGTTCCATGATATAATCCCCAGAACAAAGGATTCTTTGGCTCCAGGAGTCAAAACTCTCAGTTTGGAATTCAAGGAAAAGCTTTGTTACAAATATTTTACATGACAGAACTCATTAATATCTCCAGATAATTGCGCCTGTTTTGTAATCCGTGTGTCAAAAACTCCAGCCAGGTCAGTTGAGGGGAGAGGCTTGGATTTATCAGGAGCCTCCCAAGTTCCTGCAAACGAAGTCACACTTGGCATTTAATCCAGCTCAGAGCCATGTCACCAAGATTTGCTCTAGTTTTCTGTTCCATGGACAGACCCTATTGGGTTCTCCAGGCTGCTCCCCTAAGAGGAGACGAGAAGAGAACCCCAATAGGAAACAAAGAAATGGGCTTTATCAGGCCTTAAAGTGAGGGCTAATCAATCCAATCTCAGGCAGCAAGAGGAGGGGGAGTTTGCTTTTGATTGGATGCAAGTTATGTCTCAGACTACCTCTGCTGCCACTTTGTAGCTACTAATCATCAAATTCTTCTCTCTGCCTTTTGCTTGTGAAGCTCAGATCCTACAGGGACAGTCAGGTTGTCTGTTCTGCCAAAGGAGACTAGAGACCACTACAGACAAATTATGGGAATTGACAATTCAGAAAATGGTGGCCTGGACCTCTGACCAGATAGTCTTCTGACTATCAAGAAAAACAAAACAGAACAACTACAACAGCAACAAAAACAGCTTCACAGTTGTGTTTGTAAGTTCCTTCCAAATGTAATAAAAAGTAAGATGCACTCTAGAAGGCTCTCTGGAGTGGTCCACCACAGGAGACATGTGTGAGGATACAGTACCTATGAGAGGGGGTCCTTGACACGCAGTGAGCCTGATGACTTCTCAGCCTGCAGAGAAAGAGATCCAGTCGTTTGTATGCCACCTATTGAGGGTATGTTTTCACTGCAGCCTAAATGACATAAGAAGGAAGGTGGGGATGAAGTGAAGCTTGAATGCGTTCCAGGACCCACCATGTTGGTTCACAGTAGCTCATTTGCTTTCATTTGCCTTTTTCTTTGTTCTGGAGAATTGACATCTGAACACGGGGACTGGGGGGCAGAGTTCTCCATAATGTCATTCTTACATGTTTTGTTCTGAATAAACCACACCCTGGACTTTAAGATCCTTTGGGCTCTCATGAACTTCCCTGACTTGTTTGGAAGTTTTAGGAAAACGATGAGTGCACAAGCTGCTGTCACCAGCTCAGGGAAGAGCTGGAGAGTGACCACCAGGTGGTCTCTGTAGCTGTGCCTCCTCCAGTCTCTGAGCTGTCTGCATTGCAGGTTCTACTGTGGTCGAACGTGCATATGCTCTTGGACAATGGCCAGAGAGAGATGTGTCCTGTAGATGATGAAAGCTTCCTGGGGCTAGAACTGTATCCTGGCACTGCACACCCAGACTTCAGATCTAAAATGAGAGCCACTTAGAGAAGAGAACGAGCATCTGAATGGCTGGAGTTACTTAAGAACAGCAAGGCCTATTGGAAGGCGTGGTGGTAACTACAGTCCACTAGAACATTTGTACCCAGAGACAAGCTTAGAAACAGAAGCTTCCTAGGTGGCCCTGCTGGAACATATTCCACAGCAATGGACAAGGAGCTGGTCATAGCTTGATATCCCAAGTGTCCTTGCTCTAGGTACCTGGCATCTTCCATTCACCTACCATAACCTTCCTTGGATACATCTTATTATGTATTCCTTTTGGGTCTAGGATCCCAACTTCATACTGAGGTACTGAGCCTGGATGGTGACTGCCTTAAGGAAATACAAGGTGGGGACCACTGGTGGCTAAAGAAAATCCCTAGGTACCAGCCAATGGTGCCACCTACTCTCCCATCTCTAGGTCTCCTGTGAAAAATCAGTTCCAAACATATTTAGCTCAGTCCTTGAGCCTTAAAAGCCTTTCCTTTTGATAAACCTGTCTCCTTTCCCCTACCAAAGGCAAGCGGGCATCTTTCACATCCTTTTCTCCTTCCATTATCTCTTCTTCCTTCTTGACTCCCTGGCCTCCCAGTAGGGGGCGTGTGGGGGCCACATGGCTGTCCACTTTCATTATGTTCAGGAATTATCCTCAAGGCAACGATTTCACCAGCACCAATGTAATTATGAAGTATCACCCAAACACACTAGGTATTATTAAATGTGCCATTCCTGGATCCTGGCCAAGGACTTTGGCAGAAAGAGAACTTCCAGGGAGAAAAAATTAAGAACATACTTTCCAGCTCTACCACCCCCCAGCCCAGTGCTGCTGTGGAATTAAGAAACATGTAGAGTTTTCTGGAAGAGGAAGGCTCTGGAGTACATGGCAGAGTGATGGTCCTGCTTGGGGCAGGGCATGGGGGGACACTTTGAAAATTAGCAGTTGAAACAATCTTGTATGGAGTGAAGGACCATGTGGAAGTGATTAAGTACAGTAGGGTTATTACTGAGCACCTTCATGTTGGCTTGGAGACACGATTTGGGTAAACAGAACTGTGTCTGATAGTTAAACGAGGGCTGGTGAGAATACTTTGTCAGGGGAACATTTATCCTTGGAAAAGAGCTGGGGTTGATGGCATGACACATTCCTTAGCAGAGCAAAGCCCTTGGGAGAGGAGGGGTGCAGAAACTTCATCTGTAAGGCTGCAATTATCTATGTCCAAGCTAAGAAAAGCCACTGGCTCTTCCTCCTGCCTTCCCTTGTGCATCACAAAAGACACACCCCCACAGCTGGCTTGTTTTTGATAAGTTACAGTCATTCATTTGTTTGTTTGTTCATTCGCAAACTTATTTGCAAACATATGTGTATTCTTTTATTTTCCTGTGGATGTGTTAAATATCCGGACAAAAGGGTTGGCTCAGCTTACAGTGCAAGCATACAGTTTGTGGTGGTGGGGAACTCAGTATAAGCAGGAGCTTGAAGTAATCTGGTCACATTTGCAAACATAATCAAGAACAGTAGCAGGAAACACATGCTACTGTCAGCCCCACAGAAGTGAGGAGAAAGACCAGTGACACAAACCATTATTGTCAAATTAAAGCAAGCTTTTTCATTCATGAACACCAGCTTTCCCTTCCTAAAGGAGGGGTTCAAGAGATCAACCTTTGACATTGGCAAGATTGGGGTTTTTATAGTTCAGGAGTAGGGGATTTCCAAACAGGAAATTTGGCAGGTAAATAGGCAGGGTTACTGAAGCAGAAATATAAGCATAACACGGTCACAACAACCTACTGAAACAAAGACATAATTTCAAGGTGGTCATAACAAGGTAGTCATAGGTGGTCATTAACAACTTTCTGAAATGAAGGCATGGTTGCCATCTCCTGGAACAGGCAGTACAGAACCATTTGTAGTTAAGGTTACAGGTAGGGCATAGCCCAATCCTTGAGAAACAGGCTGAATCATAAACAGGAATGAACCTAGTTTGCTTTCAAGCCTAACACAGAGGCAGGTTGGTTTTCTGTTACTGCTAACTTCTTTTTCTCCCTTTATACAGTCCTCCTTGTTTAGGGAAATGGTACAACCTACAGTGGGTAGGACTTCTCACCTCAATGAATGTAATCACAGATAATCCACCAGAGGTCCATCTCCCACATCATTCTAGATTCTGACAAGGTGACAATTAAGACTAACCATCACAGCTCTACCCCGTCAACTTAACATTGAAACACTTCACTTTCAAAACATATCATTCTACCCCTTATCACTACAAGCTCATGACCACCTTACAATGTAAAATGCATCAGTTTAACTTCAAAAGGCTCCATGGTGGTCAACAAGTCTAACACTTTACAAGTCTTCAAAGTCTCTGAAACAAACTTGAGCTCCTATAAAACCAAAACCAAGTTACATACTTCCAAAATATAATGGCAAGATTAAACATTCCTATTCCAAAATGAAAGAGTTGAGGCATAGCAAGAAACAAGCACACAAAAAGCAAAGTAAAGCCCAGCAGGGCAAACACCAGATTTGTGTCCCGCATCTGGAACTTATAATGTAATTAATTGGTGTAGTTGGACATTCTTTGGACTGCCAGTTCTCAAATAATGACAAGGAGACTTATTTATTAAGTATGAAAGCTTGGCCTTAGCTTAGGCTTGTTCCCAACTAGCTCTCATAACTTAATTTATATTAATCTATGTTCTGCCACGAGGCTCATTACCTCTCCTCCATACTGTATGTCTGATTCCCTCAGCATCTTGCTGGCGAATCCCTGCACCTCAGATTCCTCCTAGAGCTCCTCTCTCTCTCCAGAAGCCCCACCCATCTTCTTCTGCCTTGTTATTTGCCAGTCAGCTCTTTATCAGAAGGTACCTGGACAAAGATACATCTTCACAGTGTACAAAAAGATTGCCCCACAACAAATTGGGCCCCTAAAGGCTGCAGATCATTAGGGATGGATCTACCCCATGCTCATGCCTTCTTCAGGGTATACATCATAGTCATGGCATCTTCAAGACTTTAGGATCTCCACTGCAACCTTGGCCTCACCTTCCCATCTTCACAAAATGCAGACCCTGTCACTCATTGCTTTGCCTCAGCGGCACTTTTGAAACTGTGGAACAAGACTTCATGATCCCCAGGCCTAGAAAGATTATTCAGCATGTAAAGATGCTTGACCTCAAGCCTGGTAACCCAAGATCAGTCTTGACCCACATGGTAGAAGGTGAGAACCAACTCCTACAACTTCTCTTCTGACCTCCACACCTGGTGTTCAGCATGAGTGCTCTCTCTGTCTCTCTCTGTCTCTCTCTCATACACACACACACACACAATAATAAAATAGATTGCATGACTCATTAGTTATACCTCTTTCCTAGCTCCCAAATCAGCACCATGTGGACAGTGCTATTAAATTCTGCTGCCAGCACAGGATGAACCCTCATTAGAGTTTTCAACACAGAGAATGAAAGCAGATTTGTGGCCCCATCATTACGAGTGTCTCAGTTCGCAATGGAGTCCTCATTTGGCTTTGAAACCTGATGTGCCATGCCTCCGCTGTAAGTATTTTTCTTGGTATTTTTGCATTCCACACTTCTATGAGAATGACTATAAGCTGTGCTTATAGTATGCAATGGCTTTTATGACCCAGGCTTCCAAACTCTTCCACATCCCTCCTGTCAACAGTTCCAAGAGCCTTTGGACTACATGGGCAGGTTTACCACAGCAATGGTCCCACTTCTCAGTACCAGTCTCTTATTTTCTTTCCCTATTTCTGTGATAAAAAGATCCTGACAAACATAACATTAAAATGTTCCTTTTGTCTACAAGGTGCAAGTCCACCATGGTAGGCAAGTCAAGCCAAGAGAAGCTAGATGCAGCTGGTCATGTTGCATCCACAGTCAAGAAACAGAGAGCAATAAATGGATGCTACCACTACTTTGCTGCCTTTCTTACAGTCAAGAATCCCAGCTAGGGATGGTTCCCTTCACAGTGAACAGGTTTTTCCACCTCAAATAACACAGCCAAGAGAGTCTCCTACAGGTGTGCCCAGGGTTCCATCACCCACCCAGGTGAGTCTAGATTTTGTCAAATTAACAACTAACACTAACCATTATAATATTCAAGTCATATTTACTGGATAACTTCATGAATATGTACTGTGGACAGTTTAGAGATAAGAAGGGTTTGAGAAAAGCTGAAACATGAAAAAACAAAAAAAGTCTACAGTGGTAAGTTAAATTTGCAACACAAACTGTAAATACAGAAAGGGTGACACTCAAATAAGACATTTTTAGGAGCAAGGCAAGAAGCTCCTTTCCCAGGAACACAAGTTAGCTGGGCTAAAGTAAGTGGCAGGGGAAAGTGAGTCATATAGATGAGGGAGGAGGTTGTGTCTTAGCAGTAGGGACATCTTCCCCTATTGTCTTTCACTTACAGAGGAGCCAGGGAAGAAACCCTATCATCAGGGCTGATTACATGAGCTTGGTGTTGATGACAATTGCCAGGAAGGAGGACCAAACCCAGTATTCTTCGCTGTGGTCAGAAAACAAATACAGGGTTAAAGAGGTTGCTCAGCAGTTAGGAGTATTTGTTACTCTTGCAGGGGACCTGGGTTTGGTTCCCAGCACCTATGTGGTAGCTCACAACCACCCATAATTCAGTTCCAGTTCTGACCTCTACAGGCACCAAGCATAGACTACTACACATACATATAGCAAACAATACATTCATATTCATAAAGTGAAATAAACAAATGTAAAAAATAAACAAAAACAAGTACAGAACTGGCCAAGACAAGGTTCAGCAACTGGAGATGTTCTTGTTGAATTACTCAAAAGAAAACATCTTGAGATCTTGACTCACACAATCAGGAATCTATTTTGAATGTTTCTTAATGATGTTTTCTGAAGCAAGTTTATTCTCATTTTTACCACCAAAGTAAGCATTGTAGGAACCATAACTTTAAAGACAATGGTTGCTTCTGATAAAATTAGGTCCAAGTTACCAAAATGTAAACTTTAGAATCTTAAAAATCAGTTCACACAGCCATAGTAAAGCTACCTTGGAGCATGTGAGTACTCATTATCCATTACCTACTTTAGACCATTCATCTTTGAACCACATATCCCTATAGGGTGGCATCTTCATCCTCATTTTTACAGATAAAGAAGTGAACTAAGAAATACCTTTCCCATTGTCACCCAGCAAGAAAGGAAATAACTTCAATTCTAATCCAGATCTGTCTTCCAACAAGACATATTTCACCAAGAAGACACCATGGTTCAAAATGGAAGTCACCTTCCTTGTCTTCTAAGAAAACTGTTCACTCCAGCCCAATTCCAACTATAAATCCACAAACCTAGTTTCAGACCCCCCCACCCTCAAATCCTTCATCTTTTGTTGGATACGTTGCTTCTTCCCTTTCCCATCCCTCCTCCATCTCCCATCACTCCTTGCTTCTTGCCATCTTCACACCCATAGGTGTAGGACCAAATCAGCAGGCTTTGAAGCTGTCTTTACCCCATGAGACACTAGACACTCCTTTCCTCATCTACCCTTCCCTCCACCCATTGCCATCTCTGTACCCATAGGCCTCCCACCAAACTCAAGGTTTGGGAGCCAGTTTTTCCTCATCAAGTCAAACAGCTTACCCACAAATTTTACCTAGCCAGTCTCCACTCACACAGCTGCTGCACTGGCCGAGTCTAAGGCAGACCAGATTATCACATCAGACACACAACCAAAGACAGACTTCCACCAGTTCAAGTCAAATTGCAAAAACAAAAACACCATGAATGGCCAATATAGCAGGTCTCTCATCAAACCCATTGGTCCTATAGAAGTGATATCTAATGAGAACTACCTAGATGAACCCCAAGAGGCAGAATCTAAGAGAACATCCATAAAATGTTTCAAAAAATTCAAGGAATTTAAAGAAAACATGAACAGACAAAGAATCTAGATTAAATAAGAATAAAAAAATTAATCTCAGGGAAATTCAGAATACCATCCAAAGACCAACTCTTCAAATTATAGTTGTAAATCCAGGAAAAGAATCTAGGTCAATGGTAGAGAACAGATCTTTAACAAGATCATAGAAGAAAACTCCCCCAAGCTAAGGAAAGACACACCCATGCAGATACAAAAAAAAAACACACAGAACCCAACTAGACAAGACCACAATAGACACCCCATAGTATATCATAATTAAAACATAATTATACAGAAAAAATGAGAGCTGTAATAGAAAAAAAACACAAGTAATCAAAAACATATAATCAAAAACCCTCAAAATAACAGCTGATTGCTCTGAAAGCCAGAAGAGCCTGGACGAATGCATTCCAAATTCTAAATGACCAAGACTGCCAACTGAGACTACTGTACCCAGTAAAACTATCCACCACAGATGAAGGAAAGGAAAACCTTTCCAGGATACAAACAGCCTGAAAAATCCACATCGAACCAACAAAGAAACAAAACTAAACAGAATGCTGGAAATACTGTCTTTTCTTTACTTCTTTACTTATTTATTTATTACTATGTATATCCTGACTGAATTTTTTTCCTCTCCTTTCCTCCCAGTCCTTTCTCCCCACCTCCCCTCTGCCTACTCCCATCTACTCTTCCATTTCTATCCAGAAAAGGACAGGCCTCCCATGGATGTCAATCAAATATGGCATATCAAGTTGCAGTAAGACTAAGCACCATCCCTCATACTAAGGTTGAACAAGGCAACCCAGTATGAGGAGTACGATCCCAAAAGCTGGCAAAAAAGAGTCAGACAGTCCCACAAGAAGACAAAACTACACAACTGTGTCATATTCAGAGAGCCTAGGTCAGACCCAAGCAAGCTTTCTGGTTGGTTCAGTCTCCATGAACACCTATGAGCCCAAGTTAGTTGATTCTGTGGGTTCTCTTGTGTCCTTGACCTCTCTGGCTCCTACAATCCTTCCTCCCTCTCTTCCTCAGGATTCCCCAGGCTCCGCCTCATGTTTGGCTGTAGGTCTCTGCATCTGTTCCCATCAATCACTGGATGAAGCCTTTCTGATGTCAATCTATGAGTATAGCACCAATCTATAAATATAGCAAAGTTAATAGGGGATACACAGCCTGAACTGGCTATCTCCTGTAACCAGGCACAACTTCCAGTGGAGGAACTGGGACACCAACCTAGTCATATAACTTTTGGCCTACAATTTGCCCTGTCTACAAGATGTGCTTGGGGCAAAAATGGCGCAGAAATTGTGGGAGTTACCAACTAATGACTGATCCAGCCTGAGATCCATGCCACCAGAGCTCCACCTGGAGCTCCAGGACCCAGAGGAGTCCTAGGATAGAACCAAACACAACTGGCAGAAAAGAAAAAGCAGCATTTTTTAAAAAGGAAATTACCTCCCTAGTCCTCTAAGAGAACTGTTCACCCAACCCACGGAAGGAAGTCAGAACAGGAACTCAAACAGGACAGGAACCTGCAGGCAGGAGCTGATGGAGGGCTGCTGCTCACTGGCTTGCTCCTCATGGGTTGCTCAGTCTGCTTTCTTAATAGATCTCAGGATCACCAGCCCACAATGGGCTGGGCCTCCCCAGTCAATCACCGATTAAGAAAGTGCCCTACAGGTGTACCTCCAGTAAGATCTTAAGGAAGCATTTTCTTAATTGAGATCCCCTGTTCTCAAATGACTTCAGCTTCTGGCACATTAACAAAATGATTCGGCGCAATTAACCCCTTGTCAACTTGAGTTGCAAACATATCACTGTTAAACCATAACCTATACTTTCTTGTTCATCCCCAAGATCACACATTAACATCAACACCACAATATAAAACATTTCACGAACTTAAACAGTCCCACAGTCTTTATAAATTCAAAACTTAAAAATTCAATCTCTTAAAATCCAATCTCTTTTAAAACCTAAAATCTCTTTGAAATTTCAGTCTCTCATCTCTGGGCTCTTGTAAATGAAAAATAATTAAATACATCCTTACTTCAAGAGGGAAGAATCAGGGCACAGACACAATCAGGTCATAGAAAAACAGAACTCAGTATCTAATGCCTGGGAGCCACTATCTTTGGCCTTCTCCACAGGGCTCGGAGTGCATCTCCAGCTCTGCCCTCTGCAGTACACATAGCTTGTCTTCTAAGCTCTGGGAGGATCCAGTCCATCACTACTCCATTGCTGCTCTTGGTGGTTGTCCTGTAGTATGAGCATCTCCAAAGTTCTGCGATGCCAGTAGGAGACAGAACCTTGGCCACCTCTGGAACACAGCTTCTGTGTGCTGAAATCTTCTGGGAAGATTTCAATGATGCTGATTTCTTATTAATCACAGCTGATTCTTCAGCCCCAGCTGACCAGCACCACAGAAAATTCAAAATATGCAATGGTGGAAATGGATGTCTTTACCTGACTCTCAGACTTCCCTCTGCACCTTCACAAGCCAGGCCTCTGTCAACTCCTTCCTCTCAACATTCTTATTGTCCAACCTCCCATACAACAGCTTACCAAGCTTTGAACACTTCCTGGCTTTTCTAGCCTGTGCCACCAGTGAACCTCCTCTATTGTACCCATCACATCTTTTTATTAATTTATTTTTTACATTCCAATCTCATTTCCCCTCCCTCCCTACTCCCTTCTTCTCCCCCCACTTCTCCCCACCCCACCTCCCCTAGGAAGTCTACTAAGTCTGTCCCTTCATTTTGTTGAGGCAGGACCAAGGCACCTCTCCACCCCCACACCCCTGTGTCTAGGCTGGGCATGGTATCTCTCTCTATAGAATGGGCTCCACTAAGTCAGTTTGTGCATTAGTGTTAGATCTTGGACCCACTGCCAGTGGCTTCGTATATTGTCCCAGTCACACCACTGTTGCCTATATTAAGGGAGTCTAGTTCAGTCTTAGGCATGTTACCCATTTGTCAGACCTGAGTCAGTGATCTCTCACTAGCTCAGGTCAGCTGATTCTGTGAGTTTCCCCATCATGGTCTTCACTCATTTGTTCATATTATTACTCTTCCCTCACTTGGATTGTCCTACGGGAGCTTGGCCCATTGGTTAGTTGTGGATTTCTGCATCTGATTCTGGAAAAGGTTTCTAGCTTCTCTGGGGTTAGGAACTGTAGGCTGGGTATCTTTTGTTTTATGTCTGCTATCCACTTATGAGTGAATACATATTATATTTGTCTTTCTGGGTTTGGGTTACCTCACTCAGGATGGTTTTTTCTAGTTCTATGCATTTGCCTATAAATTTAAGGATGTCATCATTTCTGAGTAGTACCCCATTGTGTAAATATACCACATTTTCTTTATCCATTCTTCGGTTGAGGGGCATCTAGGTGTTCTGGCTATTATGAATAATGTTGCTATGCACATAGTTAAGCAAATGTCCTTGTGGTGTGAATGTGCCTCCTTTACATATATGCCCAAAAGTATACCTATCACATTTTAGAGCACTCTCATTTAGTTACCTAATCATACGATTCTTTCCCAGACTTAAGCTTCTTTGACGGACAATGTCTCTCATTCTTCTCTCCTATGGAGCCGGCCATCTTGCTAAGTGTGAAGTATGCCATACAGTGGTGTGTTTCCATTCATGCACACCCTCATATGAATCATCCAGAGAACTACTTTTGATTTGTCCCTTACCCACTACTCCTGAATCTTTGCTTCTGGTTTTTCTCCTAGCCTACAAATCCTGCAGGCTCTTTTCAGTTTAGCCTTTTATTTCTTTGAATATTTTCTGTAATCAATAATCAGAATGTACCAAATCCTTACAATAGTTCTATCCTGTATTGTTTCTCTTGTTTAATTGATTTGTTTCCTTGCATAGTTTGTGTTAAGAAATTGTTAATGTTTTTGTCAAGTGTCCTAACATAGGGCAAGAATGAGTTTACATTAATTTTATGGCTATAATTTCCTGTTTGCTATTGTACTATAAATTCAAACTCCACCTTCACAAAGGAGGATGTTTGGGCTCTATGCCCAGGAGCGTGGATAATTTAAAGATGCAGCTATATGCTGTTTCACCGTTCTGGAGACTGGGAAGTTCAACACCAAAGCACCTGTGTGCTTATTCTCCTATTGCTTAAGGAGGAGATTATTCTGTTGCAAAAATCACCAGAATATTAAGCATTTTAAACAGCCCAGATAGCTGAGAATGTTGTGGGAAGTTGCAACAAAATATTCAGGCTTTGCTTTCGACAAAACTGGATTCAAACCCTAGTGCTATTGATCCCTTAGAGAAACTATTCAACCCTTCCAAGACAGAAAATATTCTGTTTAACTTAGACGATAGAGAGACAGAGAGATTATTTGCACAAATAGGTAGTCAGGCCATGATGATGGCCTGTGGAAACAACTTTGTTCACTGATAATCTCAAAAAACATTTGAAGATGTCTTGTGCATTATGTATCTAAATGGGAATCTGATCCACATTTGTATCCCAGTGTGTGAATTGTGGACAAGAAGCACCAACAATAACAGAAATGAGGAGTTGAGAAAGATGTATTCCTAGACCTTACACAAAAGCAGACCTCCATCCAATCAGCAACAACCACAAATTTTGAGTGAGCTCTCACTATATCAGCAACTGATGTCAGTTGACTGTTCCTTAGTGCTTTCGGTTTGCTTTTGCCTAGTTCTTTTTCTTCAGGTGAAGGCAAATTTGTTTCTTTTCCCTCTCTCTTGGTGTTTGTAAAAGGAATGGAGCCTCGGGCAGAAAGAAAGCGATGGGGTGACTTGAAGTTGTGCCAGATTCTTCTGGGCCGACTTATAGCTACATCTGCATCATCCACCCGGTGGGTCTGCTAGCCTCTGCACCTGGAGCTGCAGCCCGAGAAGCAAGCCAGCCTAGGGACAGGAAGCAAAGAGAGCATGCGTTTATTTATAGCTCAAGCCCTAGAGGAGGCAAAGAGTGTTTGCTAGTGGGCAGCTGGTTCTTCTGGGAATGGAGCCTTAGATCCTTTGGGAGCTGTAGACATATCCTTGCTGGCTCAACATCTTTAAGGCCTTGACTTATAGCCTTTAGACCCTCACCTCCACCCCAGCTCTGTAGTGCCTCTGTTCACTAGGGCTCCTGGACACTGTAGTTTCATGGTACCTAACTCCTTTGTCATTTCCTTCTATATAGTCAAAGGGTTTCTACCCTGTGCTCACTCTGCCTATCCACACCCTCTCTGCTCCATCATTTTATACTCCTGCCACTTCTGACTCAACCAATTATGGATCAGATGGTCTTGGTTCAGAAAAGGAATGGACAGGTAGTCACAGCAGTTCAAGGAGAACTTCTCAAACAATGAGAAGCTTGCTGGGCTGAAGCCCGGGAGCTGCACAGTTCTCTGCCGTGGGTCCTTTGACCCACACACGCGCCAGATTGTCAGATGACACGCTAGTAAGGTTGTTGTCCTCAGTCTGTTAGGGCTTTTCCTACTATGGGATCCAGGTGAGGGTGCCACCCCTTTGGTTGGTCTATTATATTCAATAAGATTTTTAACTCTTTTTCTGATGCAGTTTTTATACATACACCCATGCACCTGTGTATTCTCAGTCTGATCTGATAAATTTTATAGGTGGTACCTTCTTACTTTTATGGGTTAGCATTTATCTTGGTGCAACTTCCGGATGGTGCTAGACACGTGGTAGTATCACTGTGCACAAAGAACAGAGCCATTCTGCCTCTGCATTTATATTCAAAATTGGGCCAAATACTTGTAAAATTGAGCCAGCCTGGGCAAGGCATGTTTGTCTTGTGCAACTTAGAGCAGGAAAAAGCCTGGTCACAATTTGGATGCATGAGAAGAGCTCGGGGCAAGTGGAGAACCGGGAATATTGACAGCAGAAAACTGGGTGTCAATGAGCCCCCTCAAAAGACCTGGGGTGGACTTGCCAGGTGACTCAGAAAGTAAGGATTCATGCTGCCCAATCTGATGACAGGAGTTTGATCCCTGGGATCCAAATATAGGAAAAAGAGAACCAGCTCCTAAGCTTTGGAGAAGACCAAAGGATGCCTGTGTTATGGCTACTACTGTTTGCACGGCTCTGTAGGATTTATGGGACTATTTCTTATGAATTGTCACTTGACCTTCACAATGACACTTAACTCAAAAATATTTAGATTTAAAACAAACAAACACTTAGGTTCAGAGAGTTTGAAGTAACACCCAAGGTCACTGCTGGCAGCAGCTAGTTTCCAGTTAGGGAACTACAAAGCACTTTGCATGAGCATAGGTGTTCACCGTGTTTGGTCGCCTGGGGCTAATTTTAAAACTTTGTTCTTACATAGTTTGAACATTCCCCTAGAGTAAAAGATTTCCCAATATTAATTTAAACTGCAGGCCACTTCTTTGGTTTAAATATCTTCTGTTAAATGCTAGCTTGACCTTCATCCATGGCATAGGTAGTGACCCAGCCTCTGAATTGGGGAAATGAGCACCTTTTTTTTTTTTTTTTTTTTTTTTTTTTTTTTTTTTCAAGACAGGCTTTCTCTGTGGCTTTGAAAGCTGTTCTGGAACTCACTCTGTAGACCAGGCTGGCCTCAAACTCACAGAGATCAGCCTGCCTCTGCCTCCTGAGTGCTGGGATTAAAGGCATGCACCACCAACTCCCAGCAATGAGCACACTTCTAAAGTCCAGTTCTTTATGTCCAGTCTCCTGGACATACATAACTGAGATAACTGAACTAGATTGATAGCAAATAGTGACCCCTTCGTTTTTTGCTTCTGCTTCCCTCCTTGTTTGTGAGGAGTGTGTTTTGTTTTATTTTGTTTTGCTTTGTTTGGGGCCAGGGTGAGTTACCAAATACTTTGTTACGAAAGAGAAAGTCCTTGAAGTCTTCCAGCTCAAGAACTCCCACCCCATGTTGGACATCTTCCCTTCCAGGCAAAAAGAGTCTCTCCCACCACCGGGAGAAGGGCTGCCAGCCATCACCAGGCTTGGGAGATGGAGCAGATTGGATCCCAGGCTCTTCTGGCTCCCTGGGCTATTAAACTGTAGGGCCAGAATGTCAGCATTGTCTCTGGCAAAACAATAAGCACCATAGGGTCCTCCATGTCAGGGTACCTAGCCTTTGACCATGATGTCCTCCAGGCCTTAGGTTTTAAAGTCCTTGTCTTGGTATACAAAGTCTCTGTGTCATAAATGGTGAGTTAAAACAGCAGAAGTCCTATGCATTCTGTGTCACAGTCTCTGACTTCATATGTACAGCTGTCCTGTTGTATCCAGAAAATGTCATTTGCTTATAATTGTCCACCACCTATGCTCTTACAATCCTTCTGCCCCTCTTCTGCATAGACCCCTGAGTCTCAGGGTAGGAGTAAAATAACAACATCCTAATCAGGGCTGAGAGATCCAAGTCTCTCACTCTCTGTACATTGTCCAGTTGTGGGTTTCTGTGTTAATCTCCACCCACTAAAAGAAGCTTCTCTTCTGAGGGTTGAGTGATGCAATGATCTACAGGTATAGCAATATGTAATTAGAGTCATTTTTATTACTAAGTTCTTTCAGCAGAATAGTGGTAGATTTTCCCCCTTGGCCCATTTAGTCTCAGCTTCTTAGCTTCATTAACAGTGTCAGAAATGGGTCCCACCTCATGGAGTGGACCTTAAATCCCATTTTTAGAAGTGGTTGGTGGCTCCCGTAGCCTTAGTGTCTCAAAGGTATTTGTTATTACAGTTCTCAGGCTTTGTAGCAGAATGAGGCTGGTGATTATTTTTCTCCTCTGACAGCATGTGAGCACCTTCTAGCGCTGTGAATACTGACCAGTAGGGGGCATGACACTACCCATTGAGTGCCATCTAGAGTGCCTCACGTTCTCTGCTGTAAGTTTATGGTGTCTTCAGTGATAGTGTCTCACTGTCAGGCTGCAGACAGTAACCAATAGCCTTGGCGATTGCCTGTAGTGTTTGTGGGTGAGGAGGTCTGTGGGATCCCTTTAGCCAGCAACTTAAAAAGATATAGCCCATCCACAGTACTGGGGATTATATTTGGTGGCACATGATATCTAGTGAAAGCATTGTCTTTCTCATTAAATGGTGATTTCCTTACAATTTCACACACACACACACACTCTACAGTAGGTTTCCATGTGGCTTTTCAAAAGTCCTTTAGTGTTAGTTGTACCTCCCGTATTCCCTTTCCTACCTCAACTTCCCCTTCCTTGGAAGACCCCCTCCTTACCCCTTGGGTCCCTTACTAGGTACCTGACCTCTGTGGGTTTTCTAAATGAAAGACACATGTCTAAAGCTTAAAAGCTAACATCCACATATAAGAGAAAGCATGATCTCAGTAAGAAAGAGGGGAAGCAGGCGCAAGGTCCCATCCCTAGACAAGAAGCTAATCACAAATAACAGGTGCTGGGAGAAAGAAAAGTTGGTTATCAACCACATAGCAGGGCAATTGACTAACACAAATCGGATTCCTTCGATGGAGTAATAGAGTAACCACACTGCAGGGCAGGCCTCATGCTGACTAACACAGATCAGATTCTATATTTTTAGTGGCTGATTTCTCCTCCTCCTCCTCTCCCTCCTCCTCCCCATTTTGAGACAGATTTTCTCTGTGTAGCTTTGGAGACTGTCCTGGCACTTGCTCTGTAGACCAGGCTGGCCTCGAACTCACAGAGATCCACCTGCCTCTGCCTCCTGAGTGCTGGGATTAAAGGCGTGTACCACCACCCTCCGGCCTTTCATTCTTCTTTAAGAAAGATAAAGAACATAAAGTTGGGTGGGTATGGAGGTGGGCATGGACATGGGGAGGGTCTGAGAGGAGTTAGGGGATGGGAAAAAATACTGTAAGAAGTTCTCAAATATGAAATAAAAATACATTTTAAACAATAATAGCAAAATAGCATAATTTTGTTCTCTTAGTTCTGGAGGTAGCAAGTCTAAAATCAAACTGTCAGCAGGGCTCCGCTCTCTTTGTAAGTCCAGGGCAGAGGTGTTTCTTGCCCTCCAACTTCTGGTAGCTTCTGACAATTCTAGACTTACAGAGGAATCATCCCTGGGTCCTCTATATGCATCTCTGTGTGCCCCCATTTTTTCTCTGTTAATATTCAGATGTCTGCCCTGGCCTGTCCTTGGGGTTCTGAGAGGATATGTCCTCAGCTGCAGCCACTAAGAGCACCGCCTGCGCATATTCACAATGTTCCCTTTTAAAAGGGCCCTGCCCACCTCCCACCTCCCATTTTTCTTGCTTTCTTTCTCCCCACCCGGCGCTTCTCTGCCTGTCCCTCTGTCTCTGTCTCTCCTTCTCTCTCCCCTCTCTCCCTGCCTCTCTCTTCTTTTCTGCCACTGCTGTCCCCAGAGGCTGGTCTCCCCTCTCCCCTCCCCCATTTTTCCCATTCACTCTACCCCAATAAAAATCCCCTCCACCAGGCTCTATTGAATGGCATCTCTCTCTCATGCACTGCTTTTTTTTTTTAAGTTACAACACACTCCCTCTCTCACTTTTCTTCCCTCCTATTGTTGAAACGGGATCTCAACTCTCTAGCCCAGGCTGACATGAAACTAACTACATAGCTCTCGGTGAACTCAAAATCAAGCAAACCTGCCTCAGCCTCCCCAGGCCTGAGACTGCCAGCATCTTCTTTTCCTTAAAAGGATACTAGTCCTTGGGTTTCAAACATATACTTAACTTAGTACAGTGTGTCCTCACCTTAACTGATGTGACTACAAAGTTCTGTTTCCAAATGAGGTGACAGTCAGAGGTTCCAAGTGATATGAATTTGGGGGAGATAATTTTTGACCCAGTCTGTGCCCCGTCACGATAGTCTCTGACCAGAACTCTAAGTTGCCCTGAAAGTTTCCATTATTGTGTTGCCCTACCCCAGTTTTAGGCTTCCTTTGATCCTATATCCTTTCTGGGGTATAAATCAGTAGCGGTAAATGAAAAGGAGAGCAAAGCAAACGCCAGCCACTGTAAACCTCTAAAAATATTTCACCTTGAAACTTTACACAAATAGGCACCATCTCATTAGCAATAATCTTGAGTTTTCCTTGACCCAGGGGCAAATTCCAAGGGATACCAATGGTCTGAGCCTTAGAATTGCATCCAGAATGAAACAGGTTAGATATTAATGACCCCCTCCTTTTGCCACACCACTTCCCATGGAATCAAGAGAGCAAGCGTTGAAGGCATGCCTTTGTGACACAGAATAGCTATCAGTCCGATCTCTACACCAGAATTGTAACCCTTGCACCAAAGCGAGTCACTCTGGTACACTTAGGGCCCATGTACAGAGAGTACAGGGTGCCCACCAGCTAAACTCCTTGATAGGAACACAATAGTTACCGCATGATTAAACCCACAGCCCTGTATATTAATAACCAAATAACGCTTACTCCCTAAGCTGTTTGAGATAACATCTTTCTCTTCCCATTATTCCACTCCACTTCTTGGACTGCAGGTAGACATGTGAACCAACCCTGGCCAATGAGAGCACTGAATTCACCCTAGCATTAGAGTTAGATGAGAAATAGTTGCTGGAAACAGTGAGGACGAATGAGAAGCAATGGGACTGTGTTGGCCACCATATTGCCATCACGGAATTAGGCGGAAATAAAGCCTAGAAAGAGAACACCAGGGCTGAGAGAATTATCCAGACTGAGTCTTGATGACATCAGTTGAGCTCTGGTTTGAGCCAGCTGGAGATGGAACAAGAAGCTCCCGGACTTTGAGTTACCTGAAAAAGTCAGTTCTCTGCTCTGCTTGTCTGAACTGGACCTTCTGTCACTCACCACAGAGAACCCTGAAATAGCATGGTACAAACAACCCTCAAGGACATACGCAATGACTCACCTAGGAGGAGGCTTTGCAACAGGCACCCTTTTCTCTTCCTAAGAACAGAGTAAGTCACTCTGAACCAGCGTTACCACCACAGTCCCACAGTTACCTGGACACATCTCTCCCCCTGGAGCTCAAATTGTTCTTGTCCCTCTTGGCCTGATCTTCCTTTGCTCTCAGTCTTTGTTTATACATCTAGTCTGTATATTCAACATCCATCAACCTCTGGAACAGTGGTTTTCAACTTATGAGTCACGACCCCTTTGGGGGACAAATGATGCTTTCACAGAGATCATATATCAGATATCCTGATATTACAATGATAAAAATTACAGTTACATAGTAGCAATGAAATAATTCTTTGGTTCGGGGTCACCACAACATGAGGAACTGTATTAAAAGCTCGCAGCATTAGGAAGGTCGAGAACCACTGCCTTAGATGGAAAAAGAAAATATATGTTTTAGGTAGTGTGTAACTATATCAATCTTATCTCTCTTGAGTCCCTGTCATCTGATTAGCAATATTAATGTAACCCTGTTTAAACTTACTCTCATCCAATCATGTAAACAACTTTTTAAGGGAATACATTGACTCACTTAGATGAAAATCTCAGTTGCTCAGACTTCCCTCTCCTGGTTTTTGCATAAAAATGGTTTATGTATTTATAGGAGGAAAACTGCTTGCTGGTCCTGGGCAGATGAAATCTAGGTGCCTTGGGTTTGGTGTTTTCTGTCTTTTCCCAACTGTATATAATCTCTGTGCATCAGAGAAATGCTTGGATTTTTATCAACAGCAGCTAGGCTGAAGTATGCACCTCTTCCAGGATGGCCCTACTTATCTATGTTGACTGCATCTTAGTAACACTGCATCCTTGCCAACCCCCTGGCTTTGTTCTGACTAGGGAGTTCAACACCAACACTGGTTGGTCACCTCCACCTGCTATGGTGGTAAGCCTCCAGCTACCAACTCAGCATCTACCCACATAGTAACAAAAGAAAAGCCCTTAAGACCTTCCAGGGACACTGTGTGCAACAGACATGGCTGTCCCTTGAGTGATGTGTGCCAAACTTTTTGATGTGATGCTTACCTTCCAGCTGCATTTATTGTCAATCTGACTGTACCACTGAGGGGATAAGTGAGCACACCTCTGAGCATGTCCGTGGGAGTGTTTCCAGGAACAGGTAGATTATAAGAAGTCTGACCTAATCAATGAATGGCATTATTGAAAGTGGTTATAGGTAGGAGGTAGACTATTTGGAGGAAGTGGAGCCCTGGAGGGATGTCTTGGGGGAGGGGTTATCATATCCTGTTCTCTTCCTGCTTTCCAGTCAGCCATGGCGTGACTGGCTATCCTCCTTCTCCAGGCATTGTCATAATGTTTTGTCCCAGGAATAATGGACTGAGCCCTCTAAGACCATGAGCCAAAACAAATCTTTTTAAAAGTTGCCTCTATCAGGTATTTTGTCATGACATCACACAAGTAACTAATACACTAGCTGTGGCCTAGAAACAACAAGCCGGCTGCTTACCAGCCCATGTCCTTACCTCCTTTCTGCCTCCATTCTGAAGGTCAGAAAAGGGTCTACTTGGAGCCAAGGAGATGGCTCAGTGGTTAAGAGTACTGGCTTCTCTTCCAGAGGTCCTCACTCTGATTCTCAGCAACCACAGGATGGTTTACAACCATCTATAGTGAGATATGGTATCTTCTTCCAGCCTGCAGGCATACATGCAGGCAAAACACTATACATATTTAAAAAAATTTTTTAAAGGGGCCTGCTTGTGTTTTGCTTCCTCTACCTCACAAGTTCTTTCGCACTGACATCATCCAAGCAAATCTTTTTCCTATGCTGTGGTAGATATCTTTGAGATAGGCCATTCAGGCTCAGTTGCTGACATATGGAAGTTTATTTTCAAGACACTAGTCGGACTACACAGCTATCTTCTCATTGAAAGATCATATCTGCCTAGCAAGGACCAAATATCAAGTTGTGTTTCCTCTGCATTTCAAAAATAACTTTCACATTCCCTTCCATGTCCGAATAGAAAAAACACTTGAGACAGATCCATTGAGAGCTGTCTAGAAGGATTTAATGCCAGGATGCACACACTGTGTATCTGTGTTCTTCCATGCAGTAGCCACTGGCCATATCTGACCACTGAACATCTGAAATATGTGCTGGGGATCGACTCCCAGTGACATAATGACAACCCAGTAGGCCTCACTTCTTCAACTTCTCACTCCCTCCTATTAAGCCTTTATTAACCCTTGGAGAGTAAGCCTTTAACACTTGAGCTTTTGGGAGATGTTTCACACCAAACTTTAGGAGACAGATCGAGCATGACACAAAGAAGGGGCCACAATGCCAATATCAGGCTTGTTTTGAAGATTATCCAGAACATGATGAAGAATGATGATTGTACAGTGTGATGATTAATCTCTATTGTCAACCTGACTGGATGTAGGATCACCTAGGACTCACACTCCTGGGTACATCCAATGGCATTTAACTGGGGTGGGAAGACTTACCCCGAATGTGGGCAACAACATCCCCATGAGCTGGAATCCAGACCAAATAAAGAGAAAGTTAATGGTGTATCAACATAAATCTCTGCTTCCTAACCGTGGATGCCATGTGACCTGATATTCCAGCGGCCACACCTTCCATGTCATGACCATCTGTCCTCAATCTGTGAACCAAAATAAAACCTGTGCTCTATTAAGTTGCCTTTGTCAGATATTTTTTGTCATATCCAGGGAAAAGTAACTAATACACCTAGTTTTTTAGCACTTTCTTACCTAGCTTGCATCCCAAAGCACAGGGAGCCTTGGTAACATCCTCTGGGTGTCACAAGAATTTCAGTGTTTTATTTGAAGTCATATGCCAGGAACTGTCTATGATCTAGGTTGGCATAGAATTAGGAATAGGCACGAAGAAGAAGGTTCCAGGAATAATATACTAGAGTGAGAAAAGGAGTGATAATTTCAGAAAAATGTTGACAGAGAGTGTAGTTCAGCCTAGCCCAAGACAGCACCAAGTTACTCAAAGAACTGAGGCTCTAAGCCTTCGTGTCGCTCTCCTCCAACCCCTAGGTAGCAGAAGCACTTACAGTCTCACACTTACCATCTTCATGCTCAGACACCTTTCAGCTTGCCAAAC
Organism: Phodopus roborovskii; assembly: GCF_943737965.1. Taxonomy (NCBI): domain Eukaryota; kingdom Metazoa; phylum Chordata; class Mammalia; order Rodentia; family Cricetidae; genus Phodopus; species Phodopus roborovskii. Next base: position 19,306,774 of record NW_026126409.1, on the reverse strand, counting down.
TATTTGTATGTACACAATCTCATTGGGCCCCTGCAATCCTGTAGCAACAGCCAAGGACTCAGAGATCAGTCTCAAGTGAAAGGTGTCCCAGTCCATGGCATTTTTCTTTCCAGTCAAGGGTTGAATGCTTGCCCCAAAGATCGGAATCGGTCACTCTGTTGCCTAAGTTGCCTTCTCTCTGGCCATTGTAGTACCAGAAACAAAATCTGGGGTATCCTTTAATTGGTTACATCATGTATGATCAGCCTCACCTTGCAAATGAGTTAAAAAGAGTCCCAGAGTGCCCACCAAAGAGGAATCTATGTCCCTTTGCAGCAGGGGTGGAGCCAGCTGTGAACCTGTGGTATAAACCTGCATCCTGTTAATAGGAAGCCCAGCCTAGGCCAGGCATGCCAGCCCATCTGCCAGAACATGTCTCTATTAGTCATCACATTTCCTCCCTCAGGACGGCTCTGCAGAGCTCACACAGGCAGACTGCTGACTCTGACAGCTCTGTGGCTGACGATTCTCCAGTGCTTCTGCATGAGTATTTGTGGGGACATGCTCTGTGTACAATCCCTTTTCTGTACCCCAAAGACACTTACCTTCTGGTATGCTTCCTCCTTACTCTGCCCTGTGACCTAGAGTCCTGAAATGGTAGGCAGCTTATCCTTCCTCAGCTGCACTGACACCAGATCTTACAGGCCCAGGTGGCTCCCACTTCCTTTCTGATATACTCCTTCAAGAAGTACTCTGGGAAGAGGCTCTGGGTTCCTTAGAACAGTATTGGCTTCCATGTGCAGAAATAGCAAGGCCTAGATACTCTAGACCCACCCATAGGGAGGCTAATTCTTCCTACAGCCAATGTCCCAGGCCTACTCTTCATACAGGAGGCCTAAAAGGAGGGGAAGCAATGGGGCCTGTGACTGGAAGAATGGCCCATTCTGTCCTGGATGTGTGATTGCAAGCAAGTCACTCCGGTCCTCTCCTCTGGTCACTCTCTGGCTGTTTTTCATCAGTACGAGGAAAGCGGGCATGCTGGCATCACAGCTTGCATTCATTCACTCATATCCTGGATGCCAGGTGCTCTGCCAGGAAGTGGGAGCTGCTAGAGCACATGGGCAGGCCCTGCTATCTGTGAGTTTCCAGTGCAGTTCTCAGGGGAAAGTTGTCCCCCAATTGGACATGGCACCACCTGAAGCATGAAGCCACTTCTCATTAATGCCTGTGGACTCAACTTGCTCCCCTGCTCCAGGCTGCTATGAGAGGTTACTAGGAAGGACAAAATACGCATTTTGTAGAGAATACTGGGGGATCATAGAAATGTCAGGGGCTGGGGTATTTGATTGTGGCCTGGATAGAGACTAAACTCTGCTAGGTAGTTCCCAAGTAGAAGTGCAGAGTATTCCTAGCCTCAAGGCCGCTGAGGTGTGACAGTGCGAAGGTGCTTCCTGAGGAGAGCCCAGAAGCAGGGTGAGACCATTCAGGGCACTCAAGCTTAAGGAGTCCTTGGCTTGAGGTAGATTGACCAGGCTAACTGCAGTGGTGTACCAAGGGGGTATTCTCCGCCCCTGCACAGGACATGTAGGCCTATCATAGAGAAACCAGGGGCCGTGAGATGCCTTGGTAGGGAGAAGTGTTTGCATTGCATACCTGACAGCCTCTGTTGGGTAACTCGCTCCCATGGTGAAAGGAGAGAATCAGCTCCCAACTTTCCTCTGACCTCCACAAATGCACCTTGATGCATGTGTGCACATGCTACAGCTAGAATAAAACGAAATTTTTGAGAAGGAAACAAAGCTAATGAGACCCCCAAGGAACGACACACCCCAAAGCAGTAACCTTCTTGCCCACGCATTTGATTTTCTACTACAGATATAGGGGTCATCTGGAATGTAGTTTCCATTTCTTGGAACCCAGAGCCTGTCAGCTTTCCATCCATGTCCCCAAGGACACAAGCGTTCCTCATTTTCTGAAAGGTCAATGTTTCTAAACTTGGCTATTGTGCAAGAACTGTAACTCTACTGCCCTCTCCTTGGAGCCCCTCCACTGAGGGACTTGCACTCTTTCATGGTGAATTCCTTCTGTTCTGGAGAGTCTCCTAGAATTTAAGTCATTTGCTATCATTTTTATGTTCCACTTGAACCTCCGTGACAGATCATGGATGGCTGGATGGCTGGATGCTGAAAGACCATTGGATTGAAGAGGGGTCACTTAGAGTCCTTTGCTCCCAATAGTAAGAACACTGCTGTGAAAGTACTAAGCAGCTCTGAACAGCCAAGAACAGGAATGCGGGCCTTAGTGAAGGGGTCAGGGCTACCTAAAAAAGCACTTAGAGGCATGCACATGGGCAGAGCTGGTTCTGATGGGAAGTAGAGGTGGACATGCCAATTGTTCTAGAAATGTGCAGAGAACAGTTGCTGAAGTGGCAAGAATCCTGGGCAGGATCTCCACAAGCAGTTCCTACCATGTCCATCTGGTCTTTGTGAGCCTTGAATATATCGCTGGCCTCCTTGTTCTCATCATTCAGGTATAAATCCGGGTGGCAAAGCACAAAGAAACTCAAGAATCATTTCCATTCTATTTGAAAGTGCATGGTTCAGATGCAAACGACTCAGGCCTCTCAAGTGGAAAGAATTGCTGACTGCCCCGTGATCTGGTTGAAAGCTCTGAAGGGAGAATTAAAATTCCATTCTCCCAGGCATATATATACACAGGTTAAAGGTCTCCTAACCCAAGTCTCTTTCCTAGCACCTCTCACATACAGTAAAGCCACAGGCTCCTAGAGTATTGGAAGGCCACTCCTCCAGCCTGGAACTCTGACATGAAGGGACATTTGGCTTTGCTGGAATTGCTTAACACATAAGTTACAGGAAAAAAAAATGATTAATACTCATTATTTTGACCATGGACTCGCCAGTTTTAGAGTGAGCCTCCCAAGGCTTGTCTGAAAACCACTGAATAGATAAAATGGGTAAGTTCTGCTCTTCCTCCACAGGGCCTGGTCCTACCAGGTCAGAGTCATTGTGAGCGGAAGAACTTGATCCAGCTCATGGGGAATGATGGTTTGCAGGAGAGGTATAGGTTGACTGGTTCCCCTGACAACTCAGTAAGTCAGCCCTGTCAATCCACTGACAGCTAGCTCCAAGATCCCTAATAGGGAGCTGATGGTGCCTTCTTTGACATGCTGATGGGCCAGGCCCTCTTGTCTATCACTAGTTTACTCTTGGGATGAGAAGAGAGTTGAACACAGAGTTCAGTCTGTCCCCAGCGGAGCCCCAGCCTGGCCCAGGGAGAAGCCAGCTTTCCAAACACTGATGCTGGGGAGGAGGGCCCATGAGCAAAGCTGCCTAGGGCACTCACAGCTAGAGGAGGTCTTGGGTCAGAAGCAGTACACTCCCAGCAGCAGCTAACTCCTGCAGCACATTATGATGTTATGCCTTGATGGAACAACGTGGTTGTGCAGAAGGTCTTTGTATAGGGTTTCTTGTGGGGGTGGTGGGGACAGCTGCCGTACTTTCCAGGTTGGCCTGGGATTGGTGGGGTTTTATGGCCCTGATCTAGGGGCAAAGTCAGGGATTGGTGAGTCTGGATGTTATCTAGTAAGGGAAGGCAGTTTATCAGAAGCCTGACCACTCCAGCTTTTCTAGAAATTACTGAGATTCCTCCTACCTGGCTCCCCACCCCATAGCAGTCAGAAGCAACCTTGGCAAAACAGGAAATGGTAGGATCTTTCAGACACTCAGAATGTTACCTGTTGGCAATGGAAGAGGGTAGAAGCAGGTACTGGCCTTTCTCTCGGATTGTTGGAGAGTTAGTTGTGCTTCCAGTAAAGACAACTGCTCCTTGTTTCCATGGATGAGGATGGTCCAAGAGAAGGAAGAACTTGGCAAAACCTGAGATCACTAACTCTCTGGCCAGGTTTCCAAAACAGAGAGGGACTTCAGTGGAGAAAGTAGAGAGGGGAAGCCTCTGGAAAACCTTCTCCCGCCATGGTGTTGTCTTGCAATGAAAATGTATTGCACCTGTCCTCCTGGGTCAGAGCCTCTGATGTGTCTTCTGCCATCATACATGAAAATGGTCCTTACTTGCATACTTTGATAGCCCCACACATTCCCAAACGTTACATGCTTGCAGTCGTTGATCGCTACATATCACAAGTAGGCACTCTCCCTCCACCTCCACACTCATCTGCTCCAGTCATCTAATTAGTGTATAAAGAGCCACCTCTTCTAAGAGAATGCCAGCTGATGTTGCTTTCTCTCTCTCTACTGATTCTTGATGCTGGTAGGAGAATTAAAAATCCTGCAGTAGCCCATAATTCAGTTTTACAACACTCACAATACCATAGGTTCCAAAGGGGGACCATCAGTACACCCTGTGAATTTTCCAGGATAGACTTCCTATAAGCAACTGGATTCCAGACTTAGGAGTCAAGAGTTGAGCTGTTTCCCAGGTGGGAACTGCCAACTGGGTGGGATGCAATGGGGTGGGCACCGCTGTACACCGAGGCTCCTACCCAAGAGCTCTTGCCTTGTCTTGGGCAGACCCTGGTCACAGCCTTATTCAGTTCTCTAAAAGGAGCTGCCCAACTTGTTTCTGAGTCTTTAGCTAATCCACACAACAGTAAACTCTAGCGTACCACTCATTTAGACTATAAAATGGCAGTCATTCATCCAAGGTGTCCAGTACATAATCTTCACAACACATGTGCAAATGTCATCCAACTTCTTTTGTAGACAACTATCTATCTTTTGTAGACACCTATCTATCTTTTGTAAACACCTATCTATCTTTTGTAGACACCAATCTATCTTTTGTAGACACCTATCTTTTGTAGACACCCATCTATGACTGCCAGAGGAAGACTTGAGCTTCCCATTTGGATGAAAATCCAGCCCATGGCCTGGGAAAGAGCCAGCTATGTTCCTTTCCATTATGAAGCCACATACCAATAACAAGGCTGAAGCACTCCCTGGCATCTTGCTCCCACCTCATGATGAAGAAACCCTGGGCAAGACTTTGTACCAAGCCAAAGGATGAACCTTTTGTTCTGTTGCCTGGGCTTCTGACAAGCATCATCCACTTTGGCCACAAGTCTCAGAAGCTCATGAATGCCAAATGGCTTCCCAACATCATAGCCCTCTTTATTTTCTCTGACCCAAAGAGCACCCTGACCTCATGGGCTGCCCACACATTTGTGGGGAGCCCATCATTGAGGAACTGAGAGCCCTTACTCACTCTATTAAGAGTTTCCAGACAGTGCGTAAGCATGGGTAATCCTGCAGCAGGCAGGGAAGTCTCAGGAGGAGTGGAAGTGACAGGGTGTTTAGCAAATGTTAAACTAAGGAAGCTTAAAAGGTCTCCAAGCATTGTTAAGTAAACATTTAAGATGACTGGGAGGGTTGAGAATGAGATGGAAAGGAAAGTATAAGCACTCTCTGTGGGTGGGAGAGGCTTTGTCATCCTGTCCTCTTCTGGTCAAGGGCTGTGAGTCCCCAAAACAGCCATCACCAGCCCTTCCCAAAGCCAGGTGCTAATGCAGAACCTCTTTTCTATCCACCTCAGCAGCCCGGTTAACTCTGGCATGATTCCCTGCGATAGCGAGTAGCACCTGCAGTTATTTCTCCATTGCTGTGATAACCAGAAGCAACTCATCCAAGGAAAAGTTTATTTGGACTTACGGTTCTGAGAGTTCATCATGGCAGTGAGGCATAGCAGTGAGCAGGAGGCATGTGGCAGGAGAAAAAGCTAAGAGATCACATTCGAGACCTTATGCACAAAGCAGAAAGGAAGAACCAGACGAGGTGTAATGCTTTTGTCCTCACAGCCTGCCCCCAGTGACCTACTTCCTCCATCAAGGCTGTACCACCTGAACCTCTCAAAACAGTGCCATCGGAGGACATAGCTCACTCAAGCAACTGCAGCACCCCTGGTCCAAGATGGCTGCAGGACACATTTGACCCAAGTCCTGTTTCGAAGACACCCAAGCTGAACTAACAATGGGCTAACCAGTATGGAAACCACACAGTCCCAAGTGAGTGCCAAGCTCCTTGATGACACCACAAAACAACCTGCCTGCCTGACACATTCTTACCAGACAGCGACACTGAGGCTGTGGGAGAATAAAGTACCAGAGTTGTTGGCAGAGCCTGAGTGGAAGCTCCAGTCCATGTGTCCCAGCACCTTCCCTCTGTCCCGCCATCTGCATTTTGGGGAAGGGCAAAAAAGGTTTTCACCAAGCCCTTCTCAAGACTGACTCAAGGGGAGATGAAGAATGGGAGACAAGTCCACAGCACAAAGAACCTTGCAAAGACCACAGCCTCATGGCTTTACTAAGCCCAGCATATATGGGCCCCTTGCCTCTGCAAACATCCCGGTTGTTTTTCTGCAAAAGGCTAATGTCTCATGAGATTCTTCAGTGGCCAGAGGAAGGGCTGAGAAGTGAGCTTTTTTTCTCCAAGGAAGGAAAGCCAACCTTCCCGTTTGGCGCTAACCCTGGCATCATTAGCACTGCTTGAGAATTTGGAAGCTTCCCTTCATGCTCTGCTATGGGGATGTGAGCTGGCTAATAAGCTTGTCAATGCTTTCTTTATTCCTGACTTCTACAGGCAGAAGGCTAGGACATGTCGACGGGCATGTCTGCTTAGGACAACCCATACCCCAAACATCACACACTCACACACACACACACACACACACACACACACACACACACACACACACACACACTTATACTACCCTTTCTCCAACAAGCAGCTGGCCAAATACCAGGGCTTACTAAAGACCCACCTCCCCACAAAGGACCTTGAGCTGTGCCTTCTAGCCCTGACAACTAGAACTTCAAGCCAAGGCAGCCAAGCAAGGACAGCAAATAAATAATTACTTGATAAATGTACGGAAAACAAGAGACCCAGATGTGGCTGCAACAGTGTTCCGGCCACAGCAGCAGGCTGTGCCATTGCCTCTGCATATAAACTCATTCTACATTCTTGGCCTGTTTGGCCACCTCCATCCCAGGAGTCACCCTCAGGCTCCCTATTAAGCAAGGCAGAAGTGGCTGCCAGCACCCACACTGCCCTTCTGTTAGGCTTTAGAACCAGCCAGCATCGCCTACTTTGCTCCCTCTCCATCGTGCTGTGCCAAGCTCCAGATTTCCTCCCCAAGTTGGCCTTTGCAAGCATCCCACCCTTTAATGCTCTGTTTCACTCCTCTCTTGCCCTCTCCAGGCCCAAGGCATTTCTGCCCCCTAACTCCTTCCAGAATTTTCAAGCCTAGAACTTGGCTTTATCCGCTTGAGCCAGGTTAGACTTATTACTTAGACCCTTGGTCCCTGATACAGAGACCACCGCTGTTGTTCCTTGACTCCTGGCGCACAATGAGTTAGCTTGCCAGGAAAGGGACATGTGTCCTTTAACAATAAAGTCAGAGCAGAAATCACTCCCAGTGGGCCAGCAGTGGCTGCCTCTTTCTGGAAGAGCTGTTCCAAAGCTGCCGGGAGCATATACTGGAGGCCCAGAGTCCCCAGTCAGACCCGGCACCTGTCAGAGCCAGCAGCACATGCAAGTCGGACCTCAGAAGTCAAACTGACCAGTTTGTGTTGGTTCTTATGTCCAGTGACACAGGAAAGAGAAAAGAATTAAACAGCAGATTTTGCTGTACATACTGAACCAGTTAGGAACTTCCACACACAACCCTCAATCTTCTCCACATTCAAGTTATTTTTATAGTATAGTACATGACTCCAAAATGAAAAAAAAAAAATCCACCATTTGTGTGATTGCAACTGCTGGCAGGGCCGATCTGAAGCCTCCAGCATGTGGGTTTGCTTACATGAGCTCAGATTTTTAAACTCTGTTTTGTTGTAATTTTACATTTTATGTGGATGCCTTCTTTCACTGGGACTATTTTTCAATATGCAGAAGTTCCTGCATTGGGAACTCAGTTCCAAACAACACCAGAGAAGGAAAATTAAAACAAAAGCACTAGCAGCCTGAGTCTGAAGTACTCCCATCCCCCACTGCGTTCTGTAGGTGGCAGCTGGCAAGAGGTAGACAAGAGCTCCACCATGTTAAGTTTGCTCTCTGTTACTTAACAAAATATCAGAGATAATTAACTTTTAAAAAAAAAAAAGACTGTCTTAGGGTTTCTATTGCTGCAATGAAACACCATGACCAATAAGCAAGTTGGAGAGGAAGGGGTTTGTTTGGCTTATACTTCCATATCACTGTTCATCATCCAAGGAAATTTGGACAGGAACTCAAACAGAGCAGGAACCTGGAGGCAGGAGATGATGCAGAGGCCATGGAGGGATGTTGCTTACTGGCTTGTTCATCATGGCCTGCTCAGCCACTTTCTTATAAAACACAGGACCACCAGCCCAGGGGTGATCTCCACCACCATTGGCTGGACACTCCCCAATCAATCACTAATTAAGAAAATGCCCTACAGTTTGCCCATATCCCTGTCTTACAGAGGCATCTTCTCAACTGAGATGCCCCCCTCTCCAGTGACTCTGGCTTGTGTTGGGTTGACATAAGACTAGCCAGCATAAAGAGGAAAGATTTTTGAAGGTTTTAGTCTATGGTCAGCCACCACTGTGACTTTAGGGCCTTAGAGAAGAAGGTATTACAGCCTGGAAACAGAAAGAAAGAGAGAGGAGTGAGGGAATGACAGAGGAAAAGAGAAAGAAAGCCCTTGTTCCCTCTGTGTGTGTTCCCAATGGCATCAAACCTCTCTCTAATGGTCCCTTTCTTAAAGTTCCCACTAGCTCACAACAGAGCCACCCTGAGATCTAAGCCTTAAGCACACAGTCTCCTTTATTAGGAATATCCAAGGTCCAAACTACAGTAAGTACCCAGATTCCTGAGCTCATAGGCAGGTGACTGGCTATCTGGTGAAAGGCCTATGTATTTTAGCGGCTGCATAAGAAGTGTCCATTTGCAAAATTCCATGTTAATGCATGAATACATCATGCAATGCTGAACACATCTATCAGGTTGAACACGGGACTGGTAAACAGTGATGGAAGGAGGTCTGGCAGGCCTGGCCACTTTTCTACTGCTTCCCCAAAGCCCACAGTTCAAGCCCAACAACAGTTCTGTTGAAAAAAAAAAAAGAAAGAAAGAAAAAGAAAATGGAAATTGTTCTTCCATTTCCTGGGGAGGAACCAAATTGTCCTTTGAGCTGAACCTACTAGCATAGCATCAATAATGCGACTGTCCTGGGACCAGCTGATGGGCCATGGACTGTACAGAGTCCAACCGGAGCTAAGCCTTAAATATGGAATAGACTGGCCCCCACTTTAATAGCACCACATAATTTAACTCTGTTTGTCTTGTCTTAATACTGGCATGTCATGACAAGCACACGGTGTGTCAGTTACTCAAAGGTGTTAGAATAATTACCTCCTGCAATTGTGTTGTATCACAGGAGAGTCACTTTTCACAGGCGGCAGAATTAGGCTCTCACATACAACCCCATACCTTCTCACCTCAAAAACCTATCTCTGGAAATGGAGCAATGTTCCCTCCAGCATGGCTGTCCAAATAGTCCCTTGGCCACTTGCTGTGGCCTCAGGATTTGTGATGTGACTGATTTCCAAGCAGCTGAAGGAATAAACCATATGTGTAGCTGCTGTTTCTGCACATTCTAGATCAATCTACCAAGGACATAATATATAACAGCAGAGTGGCTCTTGGTCCTAATAAGATTCTCTGAAAGAAAATAATAATCCCAAGTCCTATATCCAGTCACATACTTTTCCTCCTCCGGTCAGAACTTGCACAAATCTCATCCATAGAACTTCAATTTCTTTTCAAATCTATGAGACAATACAAGTGAAGTCACTTTATCTATTCATTTATTTGCACATTTGCAGCAGTGGAGATTGAATACAGAGCTTCAAGTATGCTGAACAAGTACGCTCTCACCAAGTTAGATGCTCAGCCTTGTGAAAGCCCTTTGTGAAGTTTAACAAATGGGCCAGTGAGATGGCTAATTCCGGAAAAATGCTTGCCTTGCAAACCTGGTAGCCTGACTTTGATCCTCAGAACATAAATAAAGCTGGAAGGAGAGAAGCAGTTCCACAAAGTTGTTCTCTGACCTCCACATGGGCACTGCAGGCACAACTTGTTTACTCATAAATACATCATGTGAACACACAAATAATAATAGTAATGATAATGATAAAGTATTGAAATCTAAGTTTAAACAAATATCAGAGACTTTTTGTATGGTCTGATAGTTCCTCTTTACTGTCAACCTGACTAATTTAGAATCGCATAGGAGAGTAGTAAAACATACCTCAGGTATATCTATGAGAAAATTTCTAGAAGATGGAAGACACACCCTGAAAATAACATCATCCCATAGAGTTGGAGACTGGGAAAGAATATAAAGGGAGAAGGAAAAGGCCCCTGACACCAGAACCCCACTTCTGCACAACATGCTTACCAAGATGCCAAGACCAGCCTCTGTCATACCCATGGTCTGTGCAAGCATAGGGGGGCAGGGACAGTGGCCTAGCTGTAGTTTCTATTGCCATGATGAAGTAGAGGAGGAAAGCATGTATTTAGCTAACTCTTCCACGTTACACTCCATCATCAAAGGAAATCATGGCAGAAACTCAACTAGGGCTGGAACCTGGAGGCAGGAGCTGACACAGAAGCCATGGATGGGTGCTGCTTATTGACTTTCTCATCATGGATTGCTCAGACTGCTTTCTTATAGAACCCAGGAACATGAGGCCAGAGATGGAAACACTCCCAATAGGCTGGACCCTCCCCCATCAATCATGTCCTACAGTTGGATCTTATGAAGGCATTTCTCAATTGAGCTCCCTCCTCTCAGACAACTAGCTTGTGGCAAGTTGACATAGAACTAGCCAGTACAGCAAGCAACCATGGACTAAAGACTTCAAAACCAGGAATCAGAGTAAACCCTTCTTTCTTAGGTTGTTCCTGCCAGGTTTGTTGTGGAAGTAAGAAAAGTAAGTAATGGGCACCAGAATCAGGACAAAGTTCACAAAGACCTAGGTGTGGGAACACACGAAGGGCTGATCTCAAGTCCAGGATCTGTCACAGCTCTACCCTACACTAGTTGGAGTCTTTTTTCTTGGTGCCCAGATGCCAGCATCCGGGAAGAGTATGTAGAGCATCACACTTTCTGGCAGGGTTCAAAGAATAGTATCTTTCTTCACCAAGTTTGGTAGAGATACATCTCTTATCAAAGTTTCTTGGCATCTTGAAATTTAAAAATGACTATTATATGTATACCCCCACAAAGAGTAATGGGAATTGCAGAACTGCTTCAGTCAGACTGGGCTCCTTGAACCCAGTAGGAGGATGGGACTCCAGGTAGGGATAATGGTAACACTTAGTCCCTTTGGCCGTGATGCCTGACCTTAGCAATGGGAAGTATTGAACAGCAGCTTGTAAAATCCTCCATAGTCCCCACAGACTCAAAACCTAGGCTTAATATTACTCATCACAAATGAGGGCCAAGTACACTGAATCTAACACTCCCAACAAGGCCAGCTCACAATCCTCTCCTGTGAAGGAAGGAGAGACCAAGTCTCCTTCTAGAAGGACCCTTCCACACAACCAAAAGGTTATAGTGTTAATTCATTCTCATTTTCCAAAAGTTACTAACTGACTGTGGACTGGGAATAGGAAATATCCAGAACTCAGGGATACTGCAGGGCAGCAACTCTAAAGTGACAGTCACTTCTAGATACCTTAATCTCCAAGCTATATATTGTGCAGAGCTCACCATGATGAGGAACTCAACAAAATTCTCGGTCAAGACTTTCTTACAATGGAACAATTGGGTCATCAAAGCCCAGAAATACTGTGTAGCTACTTCTCCTATTTAGGAATTGGAATACAAGTATTAATATGTATTCAACAAGTGAAGATCATATCACTTTTCCAGAGGGCACAATGATATCCGTGCCACAGCAAACACCTGAAAATGTAAAGATGTGATTGACACACACTCCTTTTAACTCACCTATTCAATCCATACAGAAGGAAGATTGGTCTTGGAAAAAGTAGATTATCATGAACCTAATTAAATGGCAATTCTAGTATTTTTTTTTTCCATTGACAGAATAAAATTAACCTGCCCCACAGAGTCTGTATATAGCTATATTTGTGTATGTGTAGAATAGGAGGTTGAACCTGGGGTCTTTTGCATACTAAGTAAACAGGATGCCTTTAAACAATAAGAAACTCACAATTGGGGAAGCTAGATGTCTACACTCAGCAGCATTACTCTCTCAGAGGCCCATGGAAGGATACCTTCTTGCCCTTCCTATCCAAAAAGCCCTGTTTCCTGGCTCTGTGAACATATCACTCTGGTCTCTATTGCCTTTTTCATCTGCCACTCTCTCTTTGTGTTCCCTGCATTAACTGTGGTGTAAGGTAGAACCTGGTTAGAGAAAGCAGACCATTGGGATCTTGGTTCCTTCCTCTTTCTCTCCCTCTTTTTTGTCTCTTCAACACTGTGAGGTGCTAAGCTTTGCTCAGCCACAATGGCTCTTCACAAACCCCAAGACAGTGCAACCATAGGCCATGGACTGAAACCTCTGGAGCCATAGGCCAAAGTAGCTCTTCACTATAAGTTAATTCCCTCACGTATTGTTGCGGTCACATACTTTACACACTTCACTTAAATAAAGCCACATTCTGACATTAATTGGTAAAGGAGCTGAGGGTGACCGTTAAGATAGTTAAGAGATTTGTAAATAACATGACTACCAAAGTGGTGGCAACATGGTCTGAGAAAGAGGGAGGTACAGTCACTAGAACTACCTGGATATGCGCTAAATGTGAAGGAACGTATCTTTGTGGATGCTATCTACAGAGAAGGGACTTCCTAATATGGCTAGAATAGCTCTCCTCTGAATAAAATGAGTGGTTTTATTTCCCCAAATACTCAATGGGCTCAAGAGCAAAGTTCCCTGGGAAGCATGGACAGAAGATTTGTTTTACAATCTTGGTGTGGAACCATGGCAACTGGAAGCCCACCATGGGTGATTGAGTTGTGTTCCCTCAGCTCACAATGGATGCCAGCAGCAAGCTCTCAGTATGGCATTACTCCCTGGGGGCTCAGCCACTTCAGGCATGGAAAGAGTAACCAGTTTGCTTTCACTGAATAATCAATTATTCCACAGTTCTGTTGTCCCCACCATCAGTACACTTTGCCTTACTGGTTGTCACAGTATGCCTCCAGCCTTGTGTTTACCACAAGTGATGGCTAATTATGGCTGTCAACTTGACTAGATTGAATGACATTTACAAAATGGGTAAAGTACAGATTGGTGTTTCTAGAAAGACTGGCTTGTGAGTCAGCAAAGGAGTAAGAAAATGCAGGCTAGGAGCCAGCATATAACGAAAGAAGGAGCAGAGGCTGGTAAGATGGCTCAGTGGTTATGAGCACTTGCTGTTGCAGAGGACTCAGGTTCAAGTTCCCAGCACCTACATGAAGGCTCAAAAACACCAATAATTCCAACTCTAGGGTAATCTGGTGTCTTCTTCTGGCCTCCATGGGCCTATACACAGCTGTGATGCACAAGTAGACAAGTAGGCACACATAAAATAGGGAAGGGAAGAGGAAGAGGATAAGAAAGGGGAAAACAGAAAAAGAAAAGGCAGGCATTCATAGGCTCAGACATGACCCTTATTGTGACTCTTACCTGTGGACATCAGACTCCAGTCTCATCAGCCTTTGAGCATCATCTTGTATCAGCATCGCATCTTTCAGATTACTTCCAGTCATCTCTCCTGTTCTGGGGTTCCAGCTTCTTGAACTGAACAGTTACTGGTTCTCTACCTCTCCAGCCTGCAGGAGAGGGCAGATGATCAGTGCAAGCTGCAGCTGGCACACATGGCTTCCAGTTTACCTGCATAGGTCTGGCAACCTTACCTCCCCTGTATCATAGACATTGTCTCAGGGCTAAAGCCTGTATGCTGACTTGAGGCTGTAGCATGAGGTAGAGAAGCAACAGTCTTCCTCAGACCTGCTTGCTAACCAGTGCTAAGGAGTGCTTAGCATCACAGTGCCACAGTGCAGAGGCCATTACACATGCTGCCAATCACGCACTGACAGATGCTGGCTATGATGTTGCTGCCCCTGACCCTTGACCTGTCAGCCCAAATAGGCACAACAACTTGTACTGTCCACTAGTCCTGCTGGAAGCTGTGGTTGGCACCAAACTGGCAAACAACAACCAAGTTGGATCTGAAACAGTGTGGTCCATGATATATTCACACCAAAATTTGTTTGGTAATGCTATCTCCCTCGACCAAAATCTTTAGATGTACCTAAGCATGTTTCATTTCCCCAGGCTATATGACTAGCAAATCATCAGAATTGCTCATCAGCCCAAGAAAAGCAAAACTCCTATCCTACCCTGAAACAAAACCAACTAAAAGCAAAAAATGTTAGCCTGCAATTCAAAGGTCACAAAAGAAAAATAATTGTCACATCTTTAAATTTCCCTCAGAAATGACAGGGAATCCTGGTGATCTGCTGGTGAGGATTCATGACAAATGGCTCATACGTGTGACATGAATCAAAAGGCGGACTCCTTGGGGGGAAGAAAGAGACTTCAGAGGGGAAGATGTGGGAGAACGATGAGGGTAGATGTGAGCAAGGGATGTGAGCAAGGGAACTGCCACACAAAACCAACTAAAAATTAGAAATAAAGATTTTACTATTATTCAGTCTGTGGTTCTAAATAAATGGACTCACTGTCCTTGGATTGGTTTCTACCTTTAAATGAAGGAAAGGACACTGACCCCAGAGTTTCTAGGGAGAGAGGTCATATGTCCATCAAGGATCGAGAAGACAAATGGAAGCCTGAGCAACCTGAAAGCCAAATAACCAGAGCCTACATGCCTACCCATCATGCCTACATGGTCATCAAGAGCTCTTGGCTTGAATGAAAAACAACCTTTTCAAGTTCAACTTTTGAAATTATAAGATCTGTCCATCAACATAGCTCCATATTTCAAGCTCCATATTTATAACCAAGTCCTCAATTTCTTTCTTTAAAATCTTACTTTTTGCTTAAAAATTTAAAAAAAATTATACCATTTTTTAGATTAGATTTTTTTTCCAGATATTTAGGTTAGATGTTTTCTTCATCTTACAAGTGAAGACTTAGAATTTTAAGATGAAAAGGCAGGATGGTATTATACTGGCTATGATCAAGTACAACTACCGGACACCATCTGGTCATCACGGCAGCACCATTGAACTTGAGAAAATTTGACTGGAGTCACATGAGCTACATTCTAAACCTAGAGTAATGAAAGTTATGGCTACCATTCTTGACCCATAGGAGAGGAGATGAGTACAACCTGTGAGTGGTTTCTCAAGTGGACTTGGTTTACATAGATCATCACCTTTCCTGTTTTCAACACTATGGCCCAAGGGAGGCTCAGTCTTCTACTGGAGATGAGTAGAACTCTATGTCTGGGGTTCCCATAATACTTCCTGGCTGGCCAGTGGAAAGTATCAACAGAGCTCAAGGCTGCACTCTGGAACGCTTGCCAGGAAAGAACAAGGGCTCAGCCCCATGAGTTGGTTCCGGAAGAGCTTCTTGTAGCCAGAGTCTCAAAAGAGAGGGAAAGGCTATGAGTGAGGATGGGAAAGAGACAATTGACTTGGTCTTTGACCATGCAAGAAATGATACTTTCCCACTAAAAGTGTGTTACCGTAGAAAATTTAGAGGTACAAGTGGCCTTAGAAATGTTTGTTTGTTTTTATTTTTCCAGACAGGGTTTCTCTATGTAGCTTTGGACCTTGTCCTGGAACTCTTGTAAACCAGGCTGGCTTTGAACTCACAGTGATCCACCTGCCTCTAACTTCTGAGTGTTGGGATTAAAGGCATGGACCACTGGGCTTAGAAGTTTAAAGGAGAAAACTATGACTCATAGCATCTCTTCTTCCCCCAAAGAACCTTTGAGACATTTTGGGTACTCCTTTTCATGTCTTCTCCCTGAATCTATAAATATTAAGTTGTGTTTTTAAATCAAGTCAGACAATTTGTTATGTTTATCAGTCCAATTTGTTCTCTGAACAATTTGTAATAAACTTATTTTGCTCAAATGTTTATTCAAAGCACTGCATTTATAGATGAATGATTATTTTTTGGTCATTTGAGCCATTTTTACTATCTCATCGTGATAATTCCACTACAGCCATGTGCACGCATCACTCTCTGGGGCCCAGCTAGCTCAGTCAACAGAGCATGAGAATCTTGAACAAAACCCTGTGATCACATTTTGAGGGATTTTTTTTGTAGTGTCTTTAAATGTGAGATCATTGTGATAAATGATATGAACATTTAAAAAATTCTTATTAATGATTTACAGAAATGTTGGACAAATTTTTGGTTCCGTTCACATTGTGCTGGGCAAAGCACTGCAAAAACAAGCTTATGTTTTAAAGTACTTCTCTGATTAATGGGAAGAAATGGCATCTGGTAATTTTGGCTCATGTCTCTTGGCTGACAGTTCTGTTGGCTGGTTCTTGGGTCTGTTGGCCACTCATGTCTCCTGGTAATGAGCAGTTTCTCATTTTAGTTGGTCATTTTTCAGTTGAGATATTAGCATTTTTATTAACTTGATGTAATTAAGGTTGTGTATTCTTTGCCACAGTTTAATTTCAGTTTACGGTTTTATCAGATGGGGTTTTTTGAAATGCAGGTGTTTGGAGTTTTGCTCATTTGTGTTATATAGTTGAATCTAAAAAAGAGGACAGTTGCCTTTGTAACCTACCCATGGCTTCTGGGTTGATAAGGCTCTTCTATCACAAGATTAGCTCAGTGCACTCTCATATTTTTCTTTAGATAATTAAGAAAACATATAGAAATCACAGCATATCAAAATTGAAGGCTTGTCAAACCCCTTCATTTTATGAAACTCAGGCTTAAAAGGGTAAACCCAGAAGCAGCACACATAGCTACAGTAAGCTTTATTTTTGTATGAAGGGTATAATTACCATATAATAAAATATTAATTCTTAACTATTTCCATTTCATAGGTTTGGGCAATCACATATAGTCTTCTAACTACCCCTAACCTAACCAAGGCTATACAACATTTCACCAGCTTCAGAAAACAACACTTCATGTATGTTTATGCTTAAGTAGAATCAGAAAATATGTTTTTGTGATTCCATTTACTCGTTGCCATAGTACATTTGAGATCTGATCATGCTGGGTGCATGGGTAGTTCTTTCTTTTTCATTGTTGATTAATATTCTGCAGTACACCTGTACTGTGATGGGTTATCTATTATCCCAAATAGGAATAGTTGGATCATTTCTTCTTTGAGGTTAGTTTGAAAATAACTCATAGGAATATTCTCATGGAAGTATTTATATGAATATATAACTTCATTTATTTGGAAATAGAATGGTTAGCCAATTGAGCAATGTGCATTTGACATAACAACTAGATTTTAAGCTCACTATCTGACACTAAGGACCATGTCCCTAACCTCTGTACCACATTGTCCCTCATAAACCCAAGCACCATTTTCATCCCACACATTCTTTTTCTTGCTATAGAAGTCTGAGCAAGCTCCTTAACTTGGCTTTTTATTTTCCTTACTTACAGGGTTGTCATGAAAATTTAAGAGAAGATGCTCTTATGCATACTCAACATTACAGAAGAGAATATGTTCATATTTACTTTGTCAAATCCTGGATTCAGAAAGCCACTGCCTGGAAACTAGCCTCCATCTCCCAGTCCCTATGAGGCTAGGGCTATCCTTTAAGGTCACTGATGGCAAAAATCTGCTCCTACCTACAATCTGAGCTGGACATGACATCTGACTGCCTGAGAATCTACATCTGTGACCTCAAAAGTCCTGGCCGCCTCTGAGATTCTTGTTTCTCAGCTGTTGCTGGGCTCAGCAAATACTTCTATCCTATTTTATGTCTGTCTTCAGCCTGTCTGTCCTCTCCTTGGGTGTCATCCAAATTGGCCACGACTTCCATTTGATATTTATCAGAGCCATTGTGTGTAAGACCCTGATAGAAGCACGGTGGGTGCACTTATGCACAGACAAACCCTTATGTCACTTGAGTTCTTGTTGCTCTGCAGCCCTGAGGCAGAAGAGCTCATTTTCCAATAGCAGCTGGTCAGGGCCCAGGTACAGGCTGAGACTGTGTGACAGGTGATGTCAGGTACACCAACAAGGCCCAAAGGCTGGGGTCTACTACCTGGAAATAAGACACAGGACAAGAAAAGAAGAAGAAGAAGGAGGAGGAGGAGGAGAAGTCGTCTTGCTTTTTGTCCAATTCAGAACACAGCCCGAACTCTGAAACAGACAGCAAGTTCCCTGCCCCCAAGGAGCTCACAAATGAGTTCTGACAGCCATTCATCCGGTGGCTCATTCAGCAAGCACTCCCTGAATGGGCGTGTGGAAATCGCAGTAGCTAGCTTTGCATCCTCAGTGAAAGCAGGGCAAGAGGCCCGGGGCACAGCCAAGACGCCCTGCCTAGGCTGGCCTAGGTAAACAGAGAGAGTTACGACCACACTTGTCTCTCCTTCAGCACAAGTCCTGCACTATCTTTCCTTCAAACAGTGTTAATTCCGCAGTTCCCAGCCCCCTGGCTGGCCCAGGCCCCAGCCCAGCAGGCCTTAACCATAACTTTCCAAACTCAAAACATCCACTCAGGGCAGATAAATCTCCAGTGCAGAAGCCTGGGAAGGGGTGTTAGGGAGGAACACTTGACTCGTTCTGTGCATGGCAATGGTTTGATGGAGCAGAGAGTGCCTGTCAGTGAGTCCTGGGTGTCTCTGCTCTGCCACTAATCACTTGGTGACCTGACAAAGCCACTTGACCCTGTGGGACTCCCTTTCTTCACTGGCATGGGTGCAGGCTTGACTCTCCCAGAAGAGGTCCGGCTGCTCCTACTGCATTCAGTTTCCTAGAGCTGGAAGATTTAGTACGGAAACTTGGAATCTTAGACAACAGGAATTTATTGTGTCATCTCTCTGGAGGGTGACAGTCTGGAATTAAAGTGTCCTCTCTAAGGGCCACAGGGTGGAATCTAGTGCAGGCCTCTCTCCCGCTTCCCCTGGTTTGCTGGCCATTTGTGTTAGTCTTTGACTTAGGAATGCATCACTGGGCTCTCTGCCTTCATGGTCAGTGGTGTTCTCTTTCTCTCTCTTTCTGTGTGTGTGTGTGTGTGAGAGAGAGAGAGAGAGGGAGAGAGACAGAGAGAGGGAGAGAAAGAGAGGGAGAGAGAGAGAGGGAGAGAGAGAGAGGGAGAGAGAGACTGTGTGTGAGAAAGACTGTATGTGAGACTGTGTGTGTATGTAAGAGAGACTGTACATCTATGTATGTGTCTATGTGACTGTGTATGTTATGTCTGTGTGTGACTGTATCTCTGTGTGTGTGTGTGTATCTGTGTGTGTCACTATGTGTCTGTGTGCATGTGTGTGACTATGTATCTGTGTGTGTGTCTGTGGAACTGTGTATCTGTGTATTGTGTGTAACTGTGTGTGTGTATCTGTGTGTGTGTCCCCAAGAAATTTCCTATTTCCCTCCCCTCCTCCCTTTCCTTCATCTCCCTCCTCCCTTCCTTTCTGTTTTGTTGTTTTGTTTTGTGACAAGGTCTTACACTGTGGTCCAGGTGGCCTCTAACTCTAGATCATCCTGTCTCAGACTCCAGAAAACTGGGACAGCTAGCATGTGCCACAGCACTTAGCAAGACATTCTTTCCATATGCCATCATTCATGTTGGATTAGGGGCTCATCCTATTGTAGTATGACATAATCATAAATAATTATAACTACAGCGACCCTAATTCCAGTAAGGCCCTGTTAAGGAACTAGGGGGTTAGCAAATCAACGAACGAACTTTTGGAGAGCACAACATAATATAATGGCTGTTCAAGACCTCCAATTTCTCATTCCCAGGCAGCCATAACATTCATCATCAAACTGAGAACTTCAAAGGAGTGGTACTAGCAATGATAGAGGACAGAGATATAACCCAGGCTGACCCAGGCAAACCAGGATTAGGGTCCCCTAAGAGACCCATAAAACAGAACAGAGAAGCCCAACACAAGGCTGGGAAGCATAGCTCTCGAGCACTGGCTGCCTCCAGTAGATCATTCTGTCACAAGGACTAACACTTTCTCCTATCTCAAGGTAAGAATGAACCCAGTGGGAGATGCAGAGAGGAAGGAAGGGTACCCAGGAGGCAGTGAGGGCTGTAGAGAGATGTGTTGTGGCTGGTTTGTTGCAAGACTAGTTGAAGACAGTTAGCCAGCTACGATCAAGATGCATGCTCTAGCCTGGTAGAGCCAGAGGGGTGCACGTCGAATTCAGTGCTGTGTGGCAGCGCTGTCTCAGTGGTCGTGTGACAGTTCAGGTGACTAGTTAGTGAGCACACAGCATTACAGGGCTCTGCAGAAGTCCAAGTCCAGGCAAAAAGGCTCAGAGAATTCCACAGAAAGTGGGAGCTAAGACTGGCAAAAAGGCTACAGGGTCAGCAGAGCCGCATGAGCTAACTGAAAAGTCCTGCTGTTTCCCCATTTTCATAGGACTGCTATCATCTCTCCCTTAAAAGCTGGTCACTTTCTTTAGCGAAGCCATCTGAGCCTTGAGCATTCTTTATAGGAAGGGTTTGGATATTAAATTTAATATTTCATTATTCTTTAATTAGTTCCCTAATTTTAATCTCTAAAGTTGGTTTTGGTAACTTCTATTATTGTCACTTTTGGCTTAGTTTTTCATGTATCTATAATACACTGTTAATACTCTATGATTTCTGATGTCTTTTGTTTCATTCTAGAGATTGGTAATCCTTGTATTTTTTTTTTTCTTCTGTTCTTGCTTGACCTAGACAACAGCAATTCAACATTCATTGTGCTGGGCAAAGAACAAGCCTCAGGAATCGTTGGCAGTTCACCAAATTCCATCTCACCAGTTCATTAATAATCTTCATCAGTTTTCTTTTCATTTTCTCTTCTACAGATTCATCAAGTAGGAGCTTAGATCACCGACTTTCTCTCTCTCTTTTATATAAATACTTAGAACTATAGCCTCCCCTCTAAGCTACATCCTCTAGCCACGTACTTGACCTTCTGGTTTCTGTGGCTTATGAACTCTGCCCTCCCTCCCCCTGCCCAGGTTTATCATGGGCATCTTTCAGGTGCATCTGTAGTGTATAGCGTTGCTGTCTCACACGGTCTGAGCCCGTCTGCATTTTCATCCATGCCCTCACACTTCACACTGACTGTAATTAAAAGCCTCACAAATAGACAGTCCTTTTACCTGTTTCTACTTGTCCCACTCAGGTCTCCGATGTACCTCTTCATTTAAGGGTTAAGTGGTCTACTTTCATGTGACACACCACATCACTGAAAGTTAGAGACTCTCTAGGGCACACTTGAATTTTTGCTCTTGTGGCCATATACCCTTCATGCATATGTGTATGTAAATTTCATAATGCATTGTTATGAAAATGCCCATAATTTTAAGAAAGTTCAGAATGAAGTCAATGGCCTTGTTTGTAATCCTGCATTTCCACTCCCAGGACCCCTTCTCTCCAGGTACTACCATGTTTCTTTCGCCTTTGGAGAACCCTCCAAAATTACTGGCAAAGCAAGACTTGGTCTTTTGTTTGCTTTTTTGAAAAGTCTGATTTCGCTTTTCAGGGAAAGACACTTTGATCTGGAAAAGTGTCCTAGGCTGGCACATTCCTTCACACCTCCCACACTTCAAAGATGCCTCTGACTTGCAGTTTCTGACAATAAAGTAACCCCAAGTCCCTGCTTGCGGCTTGGTCTTGCCCTATAGAAACATTTCACTACTTTCCCTTCTACTTTTACAGTGTGTGTGTATATGTATGTATATATGTATGTATGTATGTATGTATGTATGTATGTATGTATGTATGTGCACGTGCATACACATGTGTGACCCAATGAGTTTAAATAGGGTTGCATACATGAACAACAGCAAAGGTTCATACAGGAGCATGTGTAACACACCAGCGCCTGCCCACTGAGAAAGATGCCATCCCCTCTCTTAGCAAGCATTAGCCACCTAGGAAGGGATATGCACCATTTTCATTACCCATGATTCATTGGACATCTAGGTGGACTTGATGTCATGCCATAGCTATAGTGACTAAAACAGTAGTGATAATGTATATGCATGTATTTTTATAGGAAATTGTGGAATCCTTTGGGTGTACCTGGGTCATACATACAATAGTTCTAGTTTTAGCTTTTTGGGGGCAGGGGAAGCTTGCCCCCAAAGTGACTGGGCTCTGAATCAAGAGACTACCACCTTAGGTAGTTCAGCTGCTCACCTCCTTGTAACAAGCTGGGCTTGTTAAGAATTTATACTCCCTCATAGAAGCAAGGAGCAGAGCATCAAACTCTTGATGGGAGATGTCATTCTGTAAATCTGTTTCTCTTATTGGTTAATGAATAAAGCACTGTTGGCCAATAGGAAAGCAAGATAGGTGGGACTAGGAGACTAGGAGGAGAAAGGAAGGAGTAAGGAGGAGATCCAAGATGGAGGACAGAGAGAAGAACGCCAGCCCCTCTCTCCGGTAAGATAAGACCATGTGGAAGTACTTAGATTAATAGAAATGGGTTAATAATTAAGACAGAGCTAGCTAATAAGAAACTAGTAACTAACCTTCAGCATTATATCAGATACAGAGTCTCAGTGGGTTATTTGGAGCAGGCGCAACAGTGGGACCCTTAACAGACTCTCACCTGGGTATCCAGTTGCTCCCTACCGCCTGGCAACTCTGCAATTGCCCTGGGAGAGGGGCTAGAGTATACAGAGGTTGGGGAAGACTAGAGCAGGGCTTCATCTATGTGACTACTGGGAAGCCCTCATCCCTGCTGGGTAGGGCTTTTCAGATGCAGCTTACTGGGTGAGGAGTGCCCATACCCTGTAAGCAGCCCCTCACCTAGGCTCTGTAAGGAAGCTCGGTAAATTAATTGGTTCCCCAGAGTGAACCTTGGTGGAATTAAGACCTCAGGGGAAGGCTATACATTTGCACTTCCAGGTATGTGTTAAGTTTGTTTTTCCTATTCTGTAAAGGACGGCACTAGGATTTTGATAAACATTGAACGGAATACAGGTGCTTCTAGGAAGATAGACATTTTCACAATGCAATTCTTCTAACCCACAAGCAGAGATCTTTCCTGGGGCCTCCTAACATCTCTCTCTTAAGTGTTCACAGTTTTCATTATCACGCTCTTCAACTTCCTCAGGTTTATTCTGAGGTATGTTACTTTAATTTCCATGCCAACTTATTTCTCTGACACTTTCACAGCACATTTGTCATTAGTAGATAAAAAAGCTACAGATTTTGAATGTTAATTTTGTATCTCCCGTTACCTTGCTGGAAGTGTCTGTCAGTGCTAAGAGTTTTCCTGTGGAGTCTGCAGGGTCTCTCACACACAGAATCTGCAGATAAGGACACTTTAACTTCTTCCTGTTTATATTCTTTCTATTTGCTTCTCTTGTCTACTGCTCTAGTTAAGCCTCCTGCTACTATGTTGAATAAGAGTGGAAATAGTGGACAGCCTTCTTTTGTTATGGAAGAATCTTTTTGTATACTGTGAAGATGTGCCATTGCTATTGGTTTAATAAAGAGCTGAACGGCCAATGACTAGGCAGGATTTTCAGGACAGAGAGGATGCTGGGAAGGAGGAGGCAGAGATGCCAGGAGTCACCAGCCAGATAGAGAGAAAACAGGATGGGGAGTACAGAGTGAAGGTAACCAAGCCACATAAAAGAAGACAGATGAAAAGAAATGGAGTAATTTAAGTTATACGAACTAGTTAGGAACAAGCCTAAGTTATTGACTGAGCTCTCGTAATTAATAATAAGTCTCCAAGTCATTTTTTTTTTTTTTTTTTTTTTTTTTTTTTGTGAGCTGGTAGCCCAAAAAGAAAAGCCCATCTATGTACTTTGATTCCTGACTTTAGTGAAAGTGCTTTGAGTTTTTTCCCATTCAATATACCATTGGCTATAGGTTTGTCGTGTATAGATTTTATTATTTTGAGGTATATTCTATGTATTGCCAATTTCCTCAGGTATTTAATATCATGTGATACTGGGTTTTGTCAAGTCTTTTTTGTGCCAATTGAGATGATAAGATTTCTGTCCCTGGATCTGCTTATGTGATAAATTACGATAATTGATTTTACATTTGTTGAACCCATCCTACATCTCTGGAATAAATAAATTGATCACAGTGAATAATCATATTGATGCATTTTTAAATTTTAGTTTGAAAGAATTTTCTTGAGGTGCTTTGCTTCTGTGCTTATCAGGTATATTGATGTACAATTTTGGGTTATTTTGTTGTATGTATCTGGTTTTTGATATCAGTGTAATAATTTGTATCATCTGTCTCCTTTATAGTTTGTCTAAAGTTTGTTGCTTTTATAGCGCCAAAAAATCAGTTCTTTGTTTTGTCCATTCTTGTTTCCATTTCATTAATTTCTTCCCCTCTCAATTATTTTTCCATCTACTCATTTTGATTTTGGCCTCTTCTTGTTTTCTCTAAATGCTTACATTAAGGAACCAAAAGGCTGTTAAATAAATAACTTAATGATACACCTTAGGGCTGAAAACTTTGCCTGGGTATAGAGGTCTGGGTAGGCAGTTGTTGCTTTCAGAACTTGAAGTTCATTGTTCCAAGGCCCTCTGGCTCTCAAAGTTTAATCTGCTACTGTTCTGACAGACCTGCCTTTATGCATAACTTGGTACTTCCCTTCTGCTGCAGTCAATATACTTGCTTTGTTCTCTGTGTTTAGTGGCTTCATTATAACTTAACCAACCGGAGAGTCTTCCCTGGTTTTGTGTTTGAGCTTTTAAATGGCTCTTGTATCTGGGCTAGCATGTTCCCCCCTTAACCGGAGGAGATGTCTTCTATAATTTTGTTGGAGATTTGGTTTTGTATACCTATAGAATACAATTCTATTCTTATGCTCATCATATGTCTTGAAAGACCAAGTTACATAGAATAGCAGGGTGTATGTGTCTTTTCTACTCTTCAGTTTGAGACAGCAGGAGAGGGATCAAAGAGCTGGACCTATAGTTTCTCTCCATCTATTGGAAGTATAGGACTGACTGGGATCACGCATTTCTCTTCTCCAAGCCACACCAGCTCCAATAAAATCTCAGAAGGCAAGTCTGTCCTTCCCAAGTTTCTCCTGAGAAAGAGGCCTTGCTAAGGGCAGCTGCTCCCTATTTCAAAGGGCTTTCATCTTTCCTTATTTCTGTCTCCTTTTTAAAAAAATATTTACTGCTAATAACAAAAATAACAAAATATACAACAGAAACAAAGACGGAAGATTGCTTTTACTCAAGGATGGAGCCCATAGCAGCTAGAGTATGATGGGAGATGTCATTCTGTATATGTTTCTCATACTGGTTAATAATAAAGCACTGTTGGCCAATAGGAAAGGAAGATAGGAGGGACTAGGAGACAAGGAGGAAATAGGAAGTAGTAAGGAGGAGTCAAGATGGAGAGTCTGGAGAAAGCAGTATGCCGCCGGCTCCCCGGTAAGAGAAATACATAGATCAGCAGAAATGGGCTAATAATTAAGGCAGAGCTAGCCGATAAGAAACAAGTAACCGGGCCAACAGCATTGTATCAAATACAGAGTCTCTGTGTATTATTTGGGGCTGGCAGCGTGGCGGCGGGACAAGACCAGAGGCGGCGGCAGGAGGAAAAACAGTACTCGTTACAAATGGCGCCCAACGTGGCTAGTAAGAACTTACTTACACTTAAAATTTAATAGAAGCTTAAAAAAAAGGGTTTTAGAAACAAAAGAACAGAGACAAGCAAGGTTTCTTGCTGCAGCATTTTTCTCAGTTGAACTCTTTGCTAGAGACAAGCAGATATTCGCGTGGCTCCTTTAAGGGAAGATTCCTTACTTTGAATAAGCGGGGAAAAAAACGCACAGCTTTTAAATAACTCTGCTAACAATTTATTGGTGTGTATGAAAGATGGCAATGGCAGTGACCACATCTCCAAGCCGGCAGCATGCTTTCTGGGTGGCAGCGCAGACCAAGGCTTTGAGCACAGCTTTCCATGCTGGCGGTAAAAGTACACACCACCATCTTTGGTAAACCGCGGCTGACACAGCTATGACTTTCATTTTAACAATGTTGTTGTTTAACAGATAAAGTCTCATGGCCAGAAAAAGATAAAGATTTACAGTAGAGACAGATTCACATTAAGAAAAGGTGCTAAAAGTTTACAGTGTGTTTTAAAAAAATACATAGGCTTGGGAGAGAAAAATAAAATGGTTTTAAAGAGACAAAGAGGAACTGGGTGTTGTAGCACACGCCTTTAATCCCAGCACTATGGAGACAGAGGCAAGCAAATCTCTGTGATTTGCAAAGTAAACATGGTATGCAGAGTAAATTCCAGGACAGATAAGAGTTACACAGTGAAACCCTATGTCAAAAAATAAAAATATAAAAGTAAAATAAACAGAGTAATAAAGGCACGTAAAGATGAAAAGCTCAGAGAGAATCTGGTTACTGTATGCTATTGTGTTGTCTCTACATTGTTTGACTGCTGAGAAAATAACAACTGATAAAGGAAATGCTGCTGCATTAATTCAATTTATATATTTTAAAAATGCTTTGACTCCAACATTTAAGTTCAAGGACAAGTTACTGGGGAAAAGGATTTCTATTTTTCTTCCACAGAAAATGAAAAGCTGTGGATTCCTTGCAGACTAATGTGGTTTGAACAAGCCAGGCCCCCTGAAACAGAGTTCCTGATGATCCAACATTCAAAACTGCTTGAACAAGGCAGCCATGCAGACTACTGCCATCTTCTCAGGATCCCCCCATGACAGCGCCCCCTGTCAGCAGGAAGTAGTTTGGAAAGAACGACGCCCAAATTCCCAAACATTGTTTATAAATGTTTGTTTTCATGTAAATGGACTTGGTTATAAATGGGTAATGATCACAGCCAATTATTTTTAAAGGTAAAAAGGGAATTATGGTATTGATATGATTACTTTGTTTTGGAATCGATTTTCATTTATTGATACAATTTAATGTCAATTTTGTGAGATGTGTATTTCTCCTCTTGTTTAGGTATTGTGTTTATATAGAAATATAATGTAGTACAGATTATAGATAATTACCTATGATAGTCAAAGCTTAGAGTTAAGTTAGTTAGGTTTTTCAAGATACACAGAGATGTATTTGAGATGGATAGGAATTCTTCAAACCTTTCAAAGACCTACAGAATATGGCATTTAAAGTGGTTTAGGGTTTTTGTGACAGAGAGACATAATTGCTCTTGGCAATACCACCTGCACCAGAAAGGAAGATGGACATCGAAGAAATGCATTATGACGTTTGCTTCCAATATGGCAAGACTAGCCATTTGGACAAGATACTGCTCTTGTCTGGACTGTTTGACTTTGTGATGTATAAACTGGACATGCAGGACCCACAGGAAAGTGACTCCTGATTCAAGATGGACATTGCTACAGAGATCCTGCTTCATGGAAGAGTCTTCGAGACAGTATGCAGGACACAGAGAAAAGTGACTGACAAACTGCCAATACAAGAAGACAGTTTAAAGTTTCCTGTGTTGCTGAAGAGTCTGCCAGACACACTATGGCCTATGGGCTGAAGATGGAAGATTACAAAAGAACTTCGGGTGACCAGGCAGTGAGTTGTCCCTGTCATTTCTAGAGTTTATACTATCCTTCTGTGGTCTTTGAGGGACTTGAAGACAGAGAGTTATGGTTACAGTTTTCCTTAGTATTAAAGATAAGTTACTTAGACTTTAGACACACAAAGATATGATAGATGATGGAATATTTTCTTCAAATCTTGCTAAATGTTAATGGACTAAATAGTGTTAACTGTGATTCTTATTTGATAACTGTTATGTGATATATTTTGCTATGTTAAGGTTAAAACCCTTCTTTTTATTTAGACAGAAAAGAGGAGATGATGGGAGATGTCATTCTGTATATGTTTCTCATACTGGTTAATAATAAAGCACTGTTGGCCAATAGGAAAGGAAGATAGGAGGGACTAGGAGACAAGGAGGAAATAGGAAGTAGTAAGGAGGAGTCAAGATGGAGAGTCTGGAGAAAGCAGTATGCCGCCGGCTCCCCGGTAAGAGAAATACATAGATCAGCAGAAATGGGCTAATAATTAAGGCAGAGCTAGCCGATAAGAAACAAGTAACCGGGCCAACAGCATTGTATCAAATACAGAGTCTCTGTGTATTATTTGGGGCTGGCAGCGTGGCGGCGGGACAAGACCAGAGGCGGCGGCAGGAGGAAAAACAGTACTCGTTACAAGAGTAGAGTCAGAAACTAGCGTCACACTGTTCATTTCAGATCCCCTTTTCAGTTTTAGAAGTTTGATTTAACTAGGAGGTGGTGGTGTAGGGAGACAGAAACAGGCCGATCTCTGTGAGTTCCAGTCCAGCCTGGTCTACAGAGAGAAACGCTGTCTCAGAAAACAAATTTTAAAAAAAGGAAGTTTGCTTTAGTTCTCTTCTTGTAATCTGTTTACATCTTCACTGTCTTTACATTTGCCTATTTGCCACGAGGCCCCTGAGAATATTTAGCACGTTTGTCTGGCTCAATCCTGTGTGTGTCTTGTACATGTTGTCACAGCTCTGTAAGTTCACCTATGCAGCTGTCCTGCTGTGTCCAGGAAACCCTGCTTCACTGTAAATGAGTTTTCTAATAAATTTTTATTTCAGATTCCTAGAGAAGTTGCCAAGTTGACACAAACTTTCTGATCACCTTTCTCCCACTGTCCATTGTGTGCAACCATGTCGCATTTTCTAAAGTTTAGTGTCGTGGGTTGAATGAAATTTTCCCCACAGAGACACACACTCAAGTCCTAACTGTTGGGGTTTGTAACCATGACCCTGTCTGGAAATAGAGTCTCTGCAGCTGTAATTGGGTCACACTGAAGTCATGTTGGAACGAAGTAGACCATAACTCCACAGTAGCTGGAGCCTTTATACAAAAAGCACCGTAAAAGAATGTTACAATTGTGTCTCTGCCATCTA
Organism: Phodopus roborovskii; assembly: GCF_943737965.1. Lineage (NCBI taxonomy): Eukaryota > Metazoa > Chordata > Mammalia > Rodentia > Cricetidae > Phodopus > Phodopus roborovskii. The sequence continues at coordinate 19,277,710 of NW_026126409.1, read as the reverse complement.
CAAGGCTTCCTGACAACTGCCAGGAGGCATAGGGGTGAAGAGAGTTTCTCCCTTACACACCCCCTCCAAAAAAAACCATCTCTAACAGCATCCTGCTTTCAAAGTCATGCATGAGTCAACAGACGCCCAAGATGCCTAGTGTTGTAAGTGATGTTGCCACCAGGAATCTGCTGTTTCAAACCACAGCCTTAGACAATCAGTACATGCCAGGCTAGATTCAAACTTCGCCACTTTTTCCATTAATTCCCTTCTATTGTACCAGAATCTAATCCGGGACATTGCCTTGCAGTTAGGCCTTGCTTCTTTCCCAGCTCTCTTTTGGAGTCCAAGTTGTCGTTGTTTTTTCTGATATTGAAAGTACAGCTGAGTTTTCTGGGAATGTTGTTGTTAATTTTTTCTCCACTATTTTCTGTCACATACCCCTGGACTTATAGGAGATGTCGGCCATGAAAGTGGAATGTGGTCTCATGACATGGTTCTGGTGGATAAACAAGGTTAATGTAGACATTAACCTCAAGACCCTACCACAGCAGTCTGTGAATGTCTCTTGTACAGGTTTCATTGAACCTTTGTAGGTCCTGTACTCTGGAAGTGACCTACTGAATCCAGAGAGGATCAACAAGGAGAGAAAGATGGAAATGTCAAGGGTTCTAATTTTGTCATGTCTGTCATTGCTGGGTACAGTTTTCTAAGTTGTGGGTCACATTTCCTTGCTTTGTAAATCCAGTGATATTGTGACCTTCCTGTGTATTAAAAGTTATGTCACGTTTATTTCAAAAGTATTGGATTTTTATTCTGGCATTGGGTAAGACTTTTTACTTACCAAAAATGTTTAATGTTTGTGACTTTTTTTAATTTTTTTTCCTGAGATGGTGTGGAGATGTTAACTGCCATTGTTCATGTAAGCACTTGCTGGGGCCTTCCCAGTGTGGAGAGGGGCTTCTCTATGGTGTCTGTGGTAACAGTATATATTAGTTATTTTCCTGTTGCTGTGATAAAACACCATGACTGAGCCAACTTAAGAAAGGAAAGATTTATTTTGGCTTAATGATTCCACAGGGATATGAGTCTATGATGGCTATGTGGAGGCTGAAAGCTCACACATACTTTTGTTTTTTAAAAGTTAATGATGGATCTTTATTCAGACTTCTGATCTACCAAGTTAGCACTTTCCACCAGTTCGGGGAGCAGAGACCTTCACAGACTTCACAATCTTTTGTTTAGGCGCAGTGTTCCTAGGGGCCTTGGCAGCCTAGCGGCCATTGCTGTCTTCTTGGATGCTGCTTAGCCTTTTTGCTTACTTAGCAGCCCTGATAGCCTGCAGCCACTGCACATTCTTGACTTCTGGTTTCTGATTCTTCTTGGACATGATATCAGGCAAGAGATGCACCAGTGATGGCTGGCTGGAATTTGACTGTGTGGCGGGTTATTTTCTTCTGAATTCCTTCCGACTGTCCTTTTTAGTGTTTTCTTCTGTAGAGGACAGTCCAGTTTATCTGCCAAGGATCCTTTTGGAAAGGAATGTGGACTTGCATTTTGCATTAAGAAACTGGAAAGCCTTCCTGTTGGTCCTGGCTTAGCATTGCTGGTGACCCGGGTAGGTCTTGTACCCACTGAAACTGCACATCTTGGCCTTCATGGTGAGAGCTGCCAACCAGCGAAGAAAGATGAAGAGCAAGAGCTCACATCTTCAAGTAGGAAGCAAAGAGCAACCGGAAACAGCACAGGCATTTAAACTCTCAAGACCCACCTCCAGTGACATGTTTCTTCCAGCAAGGCCACACCTCCTAAGTCTTCCCAAACAGGGCCCCCAACTGGGGGTCAAATATGAATGAGCAGCTAAGGACACTCTTATTCAAACCACAGCAAATGGGATGGACCGTTGGCCTGTACCAGTCAACGGCTCCTCGGTGCTGCTCTTTTCCCTGTGAGTTACCTTTTGCTCAGTCTCACATATCATCCTACATAGTCTACCACTTAAGGTGACTTCTCTACCCAACCCTGGGGCTCCTTCCCAGTGTCATTCATGTTCAACTCCTGTCTCAAAAATCCCGGCTACTCCAGCCTCCAGAATCCCAGTGTCTGCCTCTGAGCTCCTTGGACCTGCTGGAGTCTGACTCTATTCACTCTGCTTATACATGATTTCAAAATTCACACCTCGCCAACAGCCAGAACAGCCAGGCAGTCTCTTGTTTTCCTTTTCTCCTGGGCTGTCTGTACCAAGTGTCTGGCAATACTTACTGCACCTGTTTTCTCAGGGGGTTTTTGTTTTGTTTTTGTTTTCGCAATGTGTGGCAGAAGAGCAATTGCAGACATTGTTAGCACAGGGATCCAAATGTTCCTGACACCAGATTTCCTCTGCTCTGTGAGAGGGCACCCACTTGCTAGAATTGCTAGTCATTCAGACTTAGGCAGCCTGCTGCATCTTCTCAGTTTTCCACTTGCCTTATTCACAATTACTTAATTGTCCTTATTAAGATAATACGTGTTTTCCATCTCCTGTCAGGACTTGTCATTTTCACGCAGCTTAAAGGGGTGGAAAGGAAAAGTGAACAGAGAGGGTGTTCTGCTTAGAAGGAGGTTGAGTTGGTAGAAGTCTGTATGCATGTCTTCCTTGACACCTCAAGGAAAGGGGCCTTGAGACCAGGGCAGAAGCAAAGAACAGTCTAAAGAACAGTCTTCCTAATGGGTCCTAAGAGATGTTTCCAGAGCTGGAAGAACCCCCCCCCAAGGACAATCAGGGGGGGAGAATACAAGTGGTTTCTTAGAAGGCTCAATAAGTAAGACTGCTCTTGGAGGGCCCTAGAGTGCCCCTGTGGCCAGAAACAGCAGCTAGACTGAACCAACCCGAAGAGCCACACTCACAGACAGTCCTTCTGGGACCAGTGACTTTAAAAGACAGACATCTGTAAAAATCTCAGAAGCAGAAACTGAAGGAGCTCTGTGTCCCCTGAAGTATGGGAGATTGGCACGGGCAAGGGAGAGGTGTTCAGAATTCACCAAGTGCCAAAGGCAAGAAGCAATGGGTTCTAGCATATCTGAGGGTGGCCATCAGGATGAACTCAGGACAGCTAGTGTGGAGAGTTACACACACACACACACACACACACACACACACACACACACACACCTTCCCATACCCTACCCCCCTCACATGCCACTGTTCTGCCAACAGCAAGCAGGAGAACCAGTGAGAAAAGAGGCAGAGACATCCACCTGCTCTTTCTCATTTGGTTTTCTGAGCCTGTGATGCTGAGGAGGGTTAAATTTGCCTTGAGTGAGAACTTTTTAAACTTTCCTAATGATTAGTCTCAAGTATTTGATCCATGAACATGAGAGTGATTCTTGGTGATACAGCTATGAAAAATACAACATTATTCCGCTGTTCAGTCCAAGTCTAGTTTGTTCAATAAGAGTCTCATAGAACACACAGGTGAGTGGTCAGCAGAGAAAGAGATAGGACCCAACATGGTCACAAGAGCAAGATGCTGCTTGACCCCTCCCAAATCCTGTGGCTTTACCTCCAGGATATAGCTCTGCATCTCCCTACTGCCCAAGGGTGCGTAACAAGGATCAAAAAGTAACAGATCTGTTCCCACAAGTACCATAAGATCTGTGTCCTTGCACCATCAAGGAAACACTACACAGGCTTGTGGACATAGCATCTGTCCTTTGTGGCCCCCATGAAGAGAAAAAACAGATTAGGTGGAACACAGCCCTCAGCAAAGGATGTGTCATTTGATCACGTGTCACTGGGGGAAAGTGAATCCTTTCTTGGGGTGACTGGATCCTCAAAAACTCAATTGTTTTTTTTTTCTTTTCTTAAATTTTTATTTGTTTGTTTTAATGTGTATGGATGTTTTGTCTACATTTACATCTATATACCACATGCATACCTGGTACCTGAAGAGACCAGAAGGGAGCATCAAATTCCACAGGATTTTATAGACAATTGTTAGTTGACATGTGGGTGCTGGGAATCAAACATAGGTCCTCTGGAAGAGCAATCAGTGCTCTTAGATACTGAGCATCTCTCTAGCTCCTCAGTATGGATTTACACTTCCCTTGTAATGTGACTCATGATGCTGGGCATCTTTCCACATGCCCATTTGTATGTCTCTTTTTCTTTTTCTTTTTCTTTTTTTCTTTTTTTTTTTTTTTTTTTTTTTTTTGGAGAAATGTCTATTCAAGTCCTTCACCCATTTTCTAATCAAGTTATTCAGCTATAGTTATTTTTCTTGTTAAATTGTTGAAGTTTTTATGCATTGCATTAAAACTTACCAAGCACATGATCAACAAATTCTCTCTCCCGTTCTGTGGGTTGCCTCTTTTTGCCAGTATTTTTTCCCTTATAGTCACAGAGGCTTTGAATTTTTTGATGTAATCCAATTTTATTTCTTTCTTTGTTGCTTGTAAGAAACATTACTTCAAGCCAATTCTACAACTCTTTTCTCAAAGATGCTTTTGTGAGAAAAGAGGTAAAGTTCTGTCATGATTATCATGGTTGTGCCTCAGTGTGTCAGCCTCGTTCTCACTCACGGAGCATTCCCCAGCAGGCTAGGAGCTTGCCCTCCATCCAGTCACTTGCCTTGGCAGAGTCATCACATGGGGTTAGCAGAAACCCTTCCTTTGTGTACCCATGATAAAGAAAGGGTTCTTTCCATACTTTTATTTATTGTTTTATTGTTGTTGGTTGAGTTCTATTTTGGTGGTGATCATTTTGGTTTGTTTGTTTGTCTGAGTATGGTATTTCAAGTCATATAGTAATAAACCTTAAAAAATTAACTTCACATAAAATATCTGAAATTAACCAATGAGTGTTCCTGCCTGGCTACATCATGCCTGTCCATTGACCTAAACAGCTTTGTTCATTAACCAGTAAGAGAAACATATATTCACAGCATACAGAAGGACCTCCTCCATAAAATGAGCCACTTATTCAGAAGAAAGCATCCCAGCTTTTCCAGACAGCTCAGATTTTGACTCTTCAAATAAGAAAAGATCTTCCTAAAAAGTTTTTAACTGGACTGAGGAAGGATCCAAGGCAAACACTTGGCTCCTTTTACAGACAAGCAGATGCAAGCACCCTGTAAGTACCAGCATCCAGGGTACCGACTGTTTTATGAGCCCTAGCTCTGGTCCAATGTCATCCACTGGTCTTCTGCCAAAGACAGGCTGAGAAACCAACATCCCCTAATCTCATTGGTAAATCAGCTGCTGACGGACATTGTCTGTGAAGTCCAAATCTACCCAGTGAACTCACCGTTTTCCTTTTGTAATGGAAAAACAGATCCAGTTTAACGGAAGATGACATCAGCCACTGATGCTAGGATGTGAACAAGTGCTCCCAGGCAGGTACAGAAAAGCTGCTGGATGCTGTTCAAGTTCCCCACCCTTCAGGGAAGTTTCCCCTTCCCCGAGGCCTCACCAATGCCATGGTTCAAAACCACTCCAGGATACACTAGCTTCAACCCATTCCTTTACATGTCATATGTCAGGCTGTGAACAATGGCAGCTATGGGGGTGATGGTGCTGTAGTTAGTAAGTTATGATTGTAGTGCCTACCAAAAAGCAATTACAAGTCATGTAGAAACAAGGGTGACCAATGCATTGGAGACTTAGTACCACACAATTTTGTACCCCAAGTAAGGCAAGTAGTCCCAGGGGCAGTGTCTATAAGGAGGAAAGACACAGGGCAACCAGATTTGAGAGACATCAACACAAAGCAAGGAACTTATATCTAATGCCTGCACACACTGACACAGATACTCAATAGTCCCAACACACACACACACACACACACACTGATACCACCCACTCATAATAACAAGAGACTCATTCTTCTTATTCCAATTTAGGTTTTTGTTCTGTTTTGAAACATCCTCCACCTTAAAAATAAAAATGAGAAATGAGGCAAAATCCCAAGGCTGCCTGAAGAATTTATCGGTCAGCTGCTGAATTTATGATCTATCACCCTTCTTTGTTCCATTACAAACAAGTTTCATGTGCACTGTGCAAGCAAATGCACGCTAAGTTCCCAGGAGGAAACCGGTGCTCACTGGAGACACTGACAGAATCTCAGCTACAGAGCTGCCAAGCCAGGCTTGGTGTGTTTGTTACAGAATCTGCATGCTCCCGAGACCTATGTTCATCCCCAAGAGTGGATCTGGGTCTTCCTTCTTCATGTTTCCTGGCTCATTTTCAGCACAGGTCAAGTTCAAATGCTTCCTACAGCATGGACAATGACTTGCCTGTGAAGAATACCAGGTGGTTCTGATTAGGTCTCCTCCAGCAGAGAACCCAATCAATTCCAAGGTCGGAGTTCCTGTCCCTGCCTGCCAGGCCCAAGTTCCAATACCGATGGAATGCAACTGCCCTGGTTGGGAAGCAAAATCTTGATTTCTTCTTCCCACCTACCCTTCCCACAATAAGTCACCAAGAAAGAAAGAAGAAAGAAGAAAGAAAGAAAGAAAGAAAGAAAGAAAGAAAGAAAGAAAGAAAGAAACAAAGAAAGAAAGAAAGGAAGAAAAAAGCTGGCTTGAAAGAGACCCTAGAGATTAGTTTGGACATCGCCACCGTCTGTAAATCAGCATTTTAATGAGTTAAGTGCACATGAATCAGAAACACAAGGGTCACATTTCCTCTCAAATACTTGAGGTTGGGGGTGTACAATACACTCCCAATTTGGCCTAATCCAAAATCAGGAAGCAGGCCAGACCCTTGTCAAGCCTCGCTTGTCCTGATGTTTGAAAGCCCAGCAGCCAAGAACAGTTCTCCCCACAGTTCTTAGCCCCGCAATTCTGCTTAGAGACCGGTGCACATGGCAAACCCCAGTAGCCCAAAGCAACCCAAAGCAAGGATAATGATGGCCTGGCAGAACCAGGGGCAAGAAAAAATAAGGGTCTGACGGGAAAGCTTCAGCAGGAAACAGACAACTACAAGAGAGCAAACAATCATGCAAACAGGTGACAGTGATTCAGGGCAGCAGAGAGTTAAAAGGTAGAGCAGCCTTTTCTCTGAGAAAAGGAGGGGTGGGAGGTTCTGGGGTCAGAGCTGTGACCCTGTCTCTAAGCCGTGTGTGTGTGTGTGTGTGTGTGTGTGTGTGTGTGTGTGTGTGTGTGTGTGTGTGTGTGGTTTTTTGTTTGTTTTGTTTTGTTTTCTTGTCTTGCTTTTAGAAGCTGAATCTATCCCCTGCAGCTGAATCTTCTCCTCTTGCAAAAACTCCTTTCTGTCCACCAGGCAGGGAGGACTAGACATCAGACAAGGTATCCTGCCTTCTCTGGACCCACTGGAGGGTCAGCCTGAGGACTACAGGGTTGGCAGAGAAGTGCCCCAGGCCAGACCTGTGTCCTCTAACTCAGGACAAAGGAGTTGCAGTGAAGAAGGTCTTGATGGGAGGTTCCTGCTAGGAGCCAGAGTGTCTGCAGCCCACCAGCCACCCTTTTCATAGAGTCATGGCACAGCCAAGCTAATGCTAGTTCCTTGCCTGGAAAGATGCATTCTTTCCCTCCAACTACCTAATGGAAACAAACACAGATGTGTTGTCCTGAAGAACACCCGATCTGACCATATTTAGTCTCTATCAGGGAATGTTGTCCTCACACATTTGCAGCCTCCTTCTCATGTATAACTGACAGTTCTGGCACTGGGGAGAGAAGGTAGCTGGAGAGAATTCTGGGAGGCTGAAATGCCTGCAGGGTTGTCAGAGCTGCACTACAGGGATGGCCCAGCTGGATGAGCACAGCCCTTTCTTCACCAGTGCTTATTTTTCTTTCTAGCCAACAACTGGCCACTTTTCCTCCCACCCCCCATCCACCCTCACCTCCTCAGGAGCCTTGGAGCCTCCCCTAAACCTAACCCAAGTCAAAAGCAGATTTTCTGTGGCCTAGGAAGGTACTGCAGGGGTAGCCATTGCATATCTTAGAGTGGTACATGCCAAACTAGGGTTGAAGTGGCTCCAGGTGCCAGCCTCAGTAATGGTGGAGGGGAGGATGTCCTTACTCCTGAGGAATCTCATATATTATATGTTACTCACCATACTTGTCCCTGGGTCACACTGTGAAACAGTCCCTTGGCTTAAGGGCATGCACTTCTTCCTTCCTTCATTCAGATAATGGGCTTATCGTCCAGGCAAAGAGGCAAAATTACCAGTATCTGTATAGTGTCTTCAGACACTAAGGCAGCAAAATGGAAAGTGAGGCCCTTAAGCCACAGTCTTCCTTCTCACCATCCTTCCCCAAGTCTGGATAGTGACAATGGGCCTCAGTGCACATCATCAAGAAGGTGCAGCAGAGATGGGGTGATGCAGCATGAGGATCTCCTGCTCTTTCTGTCTTTGGGAAGAAGAAAATTGAGGGTGCAGCTTTACGTTTTGGATTGTTGTCTGAGTCCTGATTACCCAGGGATTCTCAGAGAAGCTCTGGCCTTAGGTCCCATCGGCACCAAGGCTCCTGACTCGGGCATTTGCAGGGACAGACACAGAAACTTCCCCTGAGTTCTCCTGAGATCCCAAGGACCAGGCTGTGAATTCCAATCCTTTTCCAGCATCCAGACTGGCTAGCTTGGGTACTCAGGTGATGAAAAGGCCATCCTAATTAAACCCACGTGTTGAGGTTACTATTTAAACCTGCTGGCTCCTTTCTACTTCTTCCCACCTCCTTTCTCTCTGTGAACACATGCACAACGTTCCCTCCCTCTATTTAAGCAAACAACCCTCTCTGTGATTAAGTGCAGCCCCTTCTTATCTAAATACCACACAGATGTATGAAGACACAGGAGCCTTCTGCTCTCCCAGAGTGCTTGCCCTGGTATCTTCTCCAAGGCCTCACAAAGCAGCCTTCCTTGGCCTTTGCTGACAGAAAGTCTAATGCCTGCACCCTAGTAAATCAGCCATGCTTGGCAGGCTGTCCCCCATTTGTCAGAGATAGGATTTTCCCTCCAAGACTTCAGTCACCCTTCCTGTCTTGGCTTCCCCCACAGCAAGTGTTTGAAACTGCCCAGATGTGAACAAATGGAACACAGAAAGTCCCACCTCTGTTGGCAACTTCCTGTCTTACTTCAGCCGTCCAGATAACGCCTTCAGTTGCTTAGCTACAACAGCCACTGCAGTGGGAACTAGCACCATTAAGGGACACAGCTTGAAAAGGCAATAGAGAGCTGTGCCAAGGGGGAAGTGTCCCCAAGAAGGAAGAGTCTACTCCAGGGGGATAGCAGTTTAGGGCTAGGAGTGTAGCTCCAAAGTGGACAGTTTGCCTCCTCTGTGCAAGGCCTCGGGTGTGGCACCCAGCCCTGTAAACTTCTTCTTTTTTTTTTTTTAAAGTAGTGAATGATTGAAGATTAGCCCTAGCTAATCTGGGTTTATAATCAGCTCTCACTCCAGTTGGTTTTGTTCTCAATTCAAAGTACAGCACATATCAAGTCTAAAAGAGATGGCTCCTCATAAGGATTCCCAAGACAGATTGTTCCAATAGGTGTAAGGACACTCTAGGCCTCTGAGAGAGTCCCTGCCCAAAGAGTGCTTGGCAGACCCAGCTCCCACTGTCCCTAAGGTGTGAAGTCCTTAGTGCCTTTAATCCTAGCATTAAGGAGGCAGTCAGGTGGAAACCCTGTCTTGAAACACCAAGGGGTGGGGGTGGGTATGTACGCCCCATCTTAGATCCTCAGAATCAGAACCTGCACCTGTCCTCTGTGGCTTGTGCTTATTAAATCTTAGAACCATTCTTTGAGGATTCAATGTACCCCATTATAAAGGAAAAAAACAAATCTCATTCCCTCCCTCTGAACCACTTTATTAACTAATATCAAGGTGGCCCACAATACTTCAGGAGATCTTGCAGCAATGTGTATGGAGTGAAAAAAAGGTCCCAAATAAATACCTGCTTCTCATTCCCAAGCCATGTTTGGGCTATTAGGTTTTGCAAAGATGCAATGAACCAGGGTCTTGAAACAACCAGCATACCAATTACAAGTTCTAAATATTACAAGTTCTAGTGTTATCTTGATTGTCAACTTGATTCAACTGTAATATGCCCAGGAGAGATAGCTAGATCATGGAGACTTTAACCCAATAACAGTTCAATCCTTTGATGAATTAAAAATCTGAATGAGCTGTTGGGAGGGAAACCACAGGTCAGATTCCAGTGGGAGAATGTAGGTCACTGGGGACGTGTTCCTGGGGCCACTTCTTGCCCTGGCTCCTTCTTGTTAAGAATTTTCTGTTTCCTGTGTGTTGTAAGCATCTGTTTCAGTGAAGAGGAGGCAAAGTAACATATGAGACCCCATTACCACCCTTCATAATTAAGATTTCTGTGGAAGCCAGGAACTGACTGTGGGCATGCCACTCTCTGTGACCACCACACAGGCTAATAGGGAAATACGTTCCCCTTCTCTCCTGTGACTTTCATCAGGTGACTAGCTCCAGATTTTCTTCCTCGGGAAGCCAATGTGGATTTGCTGGCACGTCTTAATCCCTTGTGGGAAGATGACGAAGCCAACCTAACTTGAACCCATCTCTTGCTACCCTTTGATAAGGAGGTCTGGCTAGTCCCTGGAAGAGAAGCCTGTAGTTCTTAGATTACCAACATGCGTAAGCAGGCCCACACTAACAGTTCTGGGGATCCTGAGCTCCCCCCCAAAACCAAAGTACACTTCGGCACACCTGTTATCTTCTCTGTGCTAATTTGATAGAAAGAAGACAATTTAAAATGGCATGAGAATATGATGGGTCATGGAAGTTTGGTCTGTAGGGGTGATACCAAGCCTAAAGGAAATTCTCTTCTTAAACCACAGGAGAACCAAGTGGAAGTGCCAATATTCTACTCAGCAGGGATTTTACATCAGCACAACACCAGTTAGATGTATGTAAAAACCCTCATTCCTTGCCTAAAAGATGATGATGCTGTGTTTGGGTGGGTGAAGTTTTTGATGCACATTTGGAAAAAAAAAAAAGCTACTATTTGTCCCAGTGTGGAGGAGCTTTTCAACCAGGGTATACCGTCCAATGGAGCTATCACTACAATAGAAGAATTCTGCAGGCAAGAAGTCCAACCCCAAAATAAACAACCAGGGATCAGCAAAGTGTGTCACTCTGGGTACAAACGCAGACCCAGCAGATAATTTAGCCTACACAGCTGGGACTCAGGGACTGTGGGTTCTAATTCTAGCCATGCCAGTGACCCAAAGTCTTCTGGGAAGTCCTAGCCATGGCACATCTTAGAGTCTTCATCTGCAAGATTCCAAATGGGACCGCAGCACCAGATACAAACCCTTTCTTAAGTTCTAGATGGTAATTTGAATGTGAACACAAAATGGACCAGTGAGGAAAGGTCATCTGAACCATGGGGCAGAAATCTTGGCAGAGCTGAAACCCACACACAGCCAGACAGACAACAGGCTATTATAGTGAGATGGTTAGTGGGAAGGGGGTGGGGAGATTCATGGTCCTTCCCAGGTCTCTCCCACCCTACCACACCCAGCTACCACTTAAAGGTGATGCTCTAGGACCAGAACACATCACTGAAATGGCACAAGGGAAAATACAGAGTGGGAGAGTGTGGAGTACTGGATGACAGGGGGTCGGGTAAATCACAATTCACATTGTTATTGATTGAGTGATTTTAGTGAATACATGGCAGGAAAAGCATGAAAACAAAACACATATGGGAATTACTATTAACATACGTGATAACATCAAAACATCTGGTCAAATGTAGTTAAAAAACAACACAAATGAAATGGAATGTAAAACATCTTCACAGTATTCAAAGCTTTTTATAAAACGTTTAGACTCTAAAAGTGGAGTCCTCACGAAGGAACCAGGGCCAGCAGGAATTCCATCTATGTGCTTAGAACCTGCACTGCCAGGTCAGAGCAGTCAGTATGCCACTAACCAGATGTGGCTTCAGGTTTGCTTCTGAAACACATCTTGAAACACTCCAGCTATGAAGGCACAACAGACCATCTAGTTACACGGAGTCTAACAAGGAAAACTGGTTCTAGCTTTGGGAACTGAGATTTCTGTAATTTACAGTCATAGGCGGCCTAGAGCTCTGCTTAGATCCTGCCCCTGGCAGAATGTAGTGCTAACCCACCAACCATGAGAGCTGAGTGTTATCACAGAATGTTTTAAAAGTAAAATTCTTGCCTCCAACTCTACCTTCTACAATAACTACTGATAGTGTGCAATGGTTCAGTAGGTCAGGCCTCCTCCTCACCAGAATGATTATTTGAAAGGTCAGAACACACATGGCCCTCCGCTATTGGAAGCCAGTGGAATGAGTCTGCACATCGGTTTGTTGTACCTTTTGTCAAAAAGAACAAAGGTTGATTATCAGGCAGCATTGGGCCATAGATAGACTCCCTTGTTGTCCTGAACTGCTGATGTCGTGCAAACAAAACTGGTCTGTGTGTGTCTAAATCCTCACAGGTCCACAATGGAACTCTAAAGTCAGGGATTCTGAAGCTGGGGAACAGCCACTGCAGTCCACATGATCAGTTTATAGTAAATTCTTTATGACAGCATTCCCTCCTACCTGAGGGTTCCTAACCCAGAGCTGCCCAGCATGGCTCCTGAACTGCTTTCCTTGAAACTGCTAACACATCCCCAGGTAAATTCATGTAGGAAGTCCTCTGCCACTTGGAGAAGGCCCTGATGCAAAACACACTTTGCCAAAATGAGTGGAGAGCCCTGAACTAGTGACTCGAGGCCCAGCTAGCTCTACACACTCATGAGATGTTTGCATTTTAGTTGGACAATGAGAAAGTGGACTATTTCTAATCACTAATATGCATATGCATTTTAAAATCATCCAAAATTATAAGCAAATCATTTAAGGTCTCTAATAACTTTATGATTAAGGTTGAAAGAACTTTTTAAAAGTGTTATGATAATGGGATTACTAAACAGGAGGTTAATTAGGTCAGTATCCTACTCGGGTCGGTAACTAGGTAGGCTTGCTGATTTCCAGGCTACAGTCTTTCAGACATTACCAGAATTTTCCTGTTTCTGTGACAATCCAAGGCCAGTAGATGACTAGTGTGACTCCTCACAATCAATGCTGAATCTGGACTTCATATGCCAGAGCGATATAGTCAGCTGAATAGTCAGACTTTGGTGGAAGAAATTAGTGTTCGCTTCCTTTCTCTTTACAACTACCCGGACAACAGGAGTAAGGCCGCCTAAGAGAACTGGCTTATTTGCATCACTTATGAAGCATACCGACTTTGAGGAATGCCTCTGGGCACTTGGGAAACTGCCAGTGGTTAGCTTTAGGAACCACCTCCTTGGATAGGACACACACCCTCAAAAACACACGAGTTGGGGGTGGGCTACAAAAGTAAAAATGGAGGGGTCAGGCAGGCAGCAGTTTCGCGTTTCTCTTAACTATACGCAATCATGTTTAAAGAATGGATCTCCTTGGGGAAAAACAGTCTGGGTGGGGGGCGCTGTACAGGCTCCAGCACAGCCATGATGCCAGGCCCACCACCTCCATAGCACATGTGCAGCCATCGTGAGGGCAGCCACCAGCCGTCTGAGGTCTTAGTCTTAGTTATCTTTCAAATGCTCAGCATGGGTTTTTCTCCAAGCCCTGAAGGGTGTGTGGGGTTCTGACACCGTTTACGCTGCTGTTGTTCTTTTGAAACGTGACGGATGAAATCACAATGTGAGGTTCTCCATTCACCTGACTCGTGATCAGCCGATGCACATTTGCATTTTTTGAAAACCAGGAACCATTGGCTTCTCAGCCTGAAATGCCTCGTGTCTCTTCATGTCCTCCTCATACCAAAGCAGGCCTCTGTCACCATTGTGTCCCAAGGGACTGATAGAAAAGGCCATCTGTGATTAACAGTTTCCTATCAAAGGTTGGTCGGTGCAAAAGCCGAGGGTAGAACAGACAGTGGCCTCCCATCAGCCCCTTCTCTGTCCCATGCTGCACTGGGTTACCCCAGCTACTTTAAGAGTGCCCCCCTCTCTCTCTCTCTCTCTCTCTCTCTCTCTCTCTGTGTGTGTGTGTGTGTGTGTGTGTGTGTGTGTGTGTGTGTTGGGGTAGTGGTGCTCTTGTTTCTATCTAGCACAGAAACTGGGGGATTACTACCAAACCAAAAGCATCCTGGCTTGCCAATGGTTAAAATTTTCTACCTGCAAAGGCTTAGATTACCCGAAGACTCCACAAGCAACTCCTAATGATGTCCAGAACTTTAGCCGGCTGCTCTCGTACACTTCTTTCCAATCCTTTATCATTTTCCAAAACGGCAAGTGTGTGTGTGTGTGTGTGTGTGTGTGTGTGTGTGTGTGTGTGTGTGTGCGCACCTCCTTTTGCACGGCAACTGCTGGCCCTACTGCAGCCCTTAAAAAGCCTTCCTAATCTAAAGAGCCCTGGACATAGCTGGATGTAGCTATGTAAAGAGGAGGGAGTGGGATCACTGTAGGAATGGAGCCAGCTGCCATGCAAAAGCCACAACTGTAATGGGCAAGAGTAATAAGTGAACCCCAAGAGCCAGGGCCATCCACTTGCCCCCACCCTCACCCCAGGTCACACTCCCTCCCCAGTCCACCCCAGCATCACTTAAAAACAGACTGGAAGGTGGGACATTCATGGGTTTTCATCTTCTTCATGAAGTTTTTGAATTCCTTGTTTTTCTTGTCCCACTTGTGAATGGCCGTCAACAGGTACTGGCTCTTCACCTTGCGGCCCATGATGAGGAAGTGGTGGTTGAGGTTGTCCAGCTGGTGGCAGGGACAGTCGGCACCATTCTTTAGGAACAGCACAAGCCGCTTCAGCTCCTTTTTCTTAATGGGCCCCAGTTTCAGGGGCTTCTTCTTCTTGGGGACAATCTTCTTGTCACCATTTTCCTTCTTTACTTCTTTGATTTTCATCCTCAGTGCTAGGATGAGGAGGGGAGGCAAAGAGAAAAGGGGAGGGTGAAGAAGAGATAGTATTTAGAACAAAGGTTTCACTGGGAACAACACCCCACCCCTAGGTTAAGGAAACCCCCAGGGATTGCTGCAGGTCATCAAGAGGTTCTCAAGTCAATTTTAGGTTTCATCATGTGAATCAAAATAATTTACAAAGGTAAGTCTTGTCATGTTTTTCTCTCTCGTGTGCAGAATAGAGGTGTGTGTGTGCATGTGTGAATCTGTGCACAGGAATGTTATGAAGGTGGCTTGAGGTGGGGGAAGGGAGAATAAGACAGAATAATAGGAAGGGATATGAGCAAAGTGCAATGATACACATGCATGAAAATATCACAATGAAGCCAATCCTTTTGTGTGTCAAAAAACAATATAAAAAGAGGTCACATAATTCAACTTAATCTACATAATCTCATGTTATTGTTCCAAACATTTAAAGAAAAAAATTGTTCCAGTTTTTTTTTTTTGTTTTGTTTCTTTGTTTTTGATTTGTTTTGTTTTAAGAAAGTATTTTTGTTTATATACCATCCAAAACAAAGCAGACAGAATCTGGGTGCATATTCAGCAAGGGAAATTGGAGAGCCTTTCAAACTGTATGCCAGGGTGTGCTCAACATCATTATCTAACTTTAGCACAGATGAAGTCAGAGTTCCTCTAGCTTGTATGTTTAGGAAAGTTTGATGTCAGGTGCATCCCACAGATCAATAAGCCATGGGCAGGTACCTCCTAGGTCTTGTCAACTGAAAAGATCCATACAGAATTAAACTCCACCTTGATTCCCTAACAGCTCAGAGGCAGTTTTAGTGGGCACATCCAAGTGATGGCCACTCCTCACATCTAATATGGTAGGAGAGCTGCTTTTGTTCCCAAAACAAGGAGATAGAAAAAACAACCTACCCATCAACCCTCCCTCTTCTTTGTTTTCTGTCCATGGATTCTGTGGTGCTCCCCCACCACCGCCTCCCATTCCTCCCCACCAATATAGGTGATGGAACACGGGGCCCCACTGTGTGATACTGCACTACATCCCAGCTCTGAATAGTAATTTGAACCTATGCCCAGCTCCTTTAGTAGTGGTCATAAGGAACCCAACGGTCAAAGATGTTCACTAAGCACACATTGTCATTAGAACCTGCCAACATCAGTTATTAGACATTAGAAATCATCTCTTGGATATCAGTCACCAGCTATCCTGGACCGGGCTCTCCACCATTTTTAAGTAGCTCAAGATTTGCACTACACTCCGTGAAGAAAGCCTTGTTTCTGAACCATGCTTAGTAGATACTGGTTCTCAAAGAGTGAGGTCAGCCAGTAAATGCACTAAGTGTTTTGCTTTTATTCCTTTAATGGATGGATCCTAGTAACTCCATGAAGAAAGAACAGTTATCTTCCCATCTAAGAGATAAGAAAACCGACATGTGGCCAGTCAATCAGCTTGATCGTTTGTTAGTTTTAAATTCCAACCCATGTGCATTAATTGACCATCCACTATTTCAACAAATGCCTGAGCTAAATCAAATGATAAGGTGGACAGGTCTGTTTTGGTTGACCTCCTTCCAGATTTCAATCCATCACTACTGTCCCCATGGGCACGTGACAAAATAGCAAATCATAGCCAGGGCACACAGCAGGAAAAAGCTGCTAGTTGCATGACAGTAGCAAGCAAAAAGAAAGAAAAGAACAGTGGTCCAGGTTCTCTCAAGACATGCCCACAACAACTCATTTCTGCTAGGTGCTACCTTCTGAATGTTGCACCAGCTCCCAGAATGACACAAGGATCTGGGGACTGAGCCTGTAGCATATGGACTTGGGAGTGCAAAGGGTCTATAACCAAACCACAGTACCATGACTAACTGCTGAGCTGGGCTGAGCCTGCTGCCTCTGTGATTCCAAAATTCTTCATAAAGAACCCAAAACAGAGTGCTCATTAAGTAGATCAAGAAAGTAAAGGGCTCAGATGTGCTCCTAATTTCACTTCCATTTTAGAATGGCCTGTCTCAGGAAATGGCACAAGAGTCCCTCTGGCTCAGAGACTGTGCCAGTAGAAGTCATCACAGTCTGTTCTTCAGGTTACAAAGCCAAACCTTGACTCCCTTACAAGTGGATAGGAAAGGCAAAGAGTCTTGAGAGTCTAAGCCTTTGAATTTAAAATACGCCCCGACTGTTTTCTTTTTCTAATGAAAAGACATCCAGACCTTGAGGCTGACTTAACTTGAGCCCCACATAATACTCCAGGCCTGAGAAATGCTTTATGCCAAGGCTGGCAGAAAGGTCACAAGTACAGATCCTTGTGAGCAGAAGACATCCTTAGCTGTTGACCACCCTAGCACTCAGAACAGTAAGGTTAGCCATAGCTTCCCAGTGAATTCAAAGTGCCAACACCCCCACCCCAGAGGGTCACTGCCCGCTGCTTCTGATTTGCTTGACTATCACCCCCCACCACACCCCCTGTGGTGAACAAAGCAACTGGAAGCCAGCAGGTGGGTGTGTGATGAATAGAGAACAGAGATTGCCCCTCCAAGGCCTCACCCAGACAGGCCCAAACTGGCCCACACTTACCTCAGCTCCCGCTGCTGGCATACAGACCTGGGAGTTCACTTAGGAAAAATAAAAAAGGGATTTCACTTGTTCAGTGTAAAACTTGATGAATGAGAGAAGTTCTCAATAGGGTTGAGTGAGAGCAGCCAGAAGAGACTCACCACCTGGGCCAAAGCCAAGGGAATCTCATCTCTGCCCACCTCTGCCAAACAGGGCCAATGGGAATGGAAAATAAACATTTTCTATTGTTTTCATCTTAGTGTCCTTTCAAGACCTATGGTTAAAAGCGCAGTCCTCAGTGAAACTATTGGGAAGTAGTGGAATGTTCACAAGGCCATGGTGCAGGGTCTTGAAGTCGCTAATACGTGCCTTTTGACCCAGATGGCAGTATCTGCCCCACCCCCAAGATCTTTCTCCAGTCTTTGGGGGCTTTCTGGCCATGAAGTTCAAGATGTATTCTAACCACAATGTGGTGCCTCACATAAGGCAACCGACCAACCGATCAGGCACTACTAGCCTCCTCCGAAACAGTTGGGCAGAACCCTTTCCCATATAAGCTGGTTGTATGAAGTATTTGCTGTGATAACAGGAAGCTAACCCACTGCAAGGCAGTGAGACAATTCTGGTCCTTTCACAAGGTAGATGATGCCCAAGTGTAACGTGTAGAACCTAACTATGTCTTAAAAGTGGTCAATCACCACTTGCATCACCATGAGAGTAATGCACACAACCAGCAAAAAACAGGGGACCATCTTTACTACAATGAAGTGTGTCATCATTTACTGAATACCTACCATGTGCTGTGCTCGAGAGATGAACAGACCAGATGCTTCACGTACTACAGTGCTTCTCAACCTGTGGGTCACGACCCCCCACAGGGAGGGCGTGTTTGCATATCAGATGTGTACATTACAATTCAAAACCATAGCACAATTACAGTTATGAAGTAGCAAGTAAATAATTCTGGTTTGGGGGGGAGCAGTCACCACGACATGAGGAACTGTATTAAAGGGTCTGCAGCACCAGGAAGGTTGAGGACTGCTGATCTCCTAGCTGTTGTTTACTATTGCCAGTGACAGTCAAGCAGAACCAGGGCCACACAATGACAGCACAAGGCTGCAATTTGCAGGAGTTACAATCAGGATTAGAACCCATAGCAAAGCCCACAGACCAGGCTCTCTCTCTCACCACCCATTACTGATTTTAAAATGCTGATGCTTCAGTGGAAACTATTTCTTGATTGTGCTGCTTTTAATCACAACTCAAAAAAAAAAAAATGTTCCTTTGTCATGACCATGTAAAGGAATTTAGTTTACATAGGTGGGGGGGGACGGTGAAGGGAGGAGGGAAGCTGATGATGGAAATGTGGTATGCATTAGGCTCTCCAGTTCTCCGCTGTTCGGCTCACTCTTTTTCAAGGTGGAGAGAGAAGGAGAAAAGGCACATATGGCCAGAATTGCTAACATCTTTCCACCTTCCCAGGATTACCTGGAGTGTCTGATAGGCAATTACCTGTCCAAAGTTAATTTCTTCACATCTGTGGGTGCCTGAGCTAAGTCTAGCCCTACCACCACCATGCCATGCCTGTGGTACTGAGGCAGAAGTTGGTACTGGTCCAGAATAGCCAGGAATCGATCAGCATTGCTCTCTCTAATCCTACCATGCTTGCTGCCAGGATACTAGGAAATTCACCCCTGGATGAGTTTACAATGCAAATGGTGGTGGCATCAAAAGACCCAGGAGGCAGCTGTTAGGACAGCAGCCACAGGACACAATACTATATGCACTGTCTCAGTCCTCTATCTGTAAGATACAAGGCCAGCCTAGATACTGGCATGGCTTATTTCATCTCCAGCTCTCCATTTACCTCCAGTTCGATAAACACTACATTGAAACTAACTTTTGGGCTCCACATTGCAGCCACCTTAAAACAAAAGAAGAAGAAGAAAAAATGAAGGAAAACAAAACCATTCTTTTTTTTTTTCTTTTTCTTAGTAACAATTTAACAGCCCCTGAGGGGAAAACATTACGCTTATCTATGCATTACTGCCAGCCCAATAATTCAAACACTCAGAAACTTTGAAAAACTCCAAACTTGAGGTTGCAATTTGTACTTATTGGTTCTTTCTCAGAAATCTTAAAGCAGAATGTCTCTTGGGTTTGAGTACCTCTAAGTACATTTCAGTAGACCATGAAAGCCTCATTCCACTTTCAGTCACTCAAACCATATTTTCTGCACACAAATTATCCTTCCTTAACAGCCTCCCCACAAGGCTCAGCCATATTTCTGAGGCTAAAGGGAGAATCAGAAAAGTCCTAACAATCATCCCAAGCCTGCACTTTCTTCCAAACTGTCTCTTCCTCTTGATATCCCTAGTCTACTAATAGTGTCCTTCTACCTAACCCCCATGGCCAGGTATAATTACCAGATGCAAGACAGCCACCAGCCTAGGGCTATCCAGTTAAACAGCCAATAATCTACTATAGGTATTAAGAGAGAAAAGAATAAGCCAGGAAAGGTAGGAGCATGGCTGAGCTAAACATGCTTGAAGCTCAACAGATTACAGGTAACAGGTACAATGAGGATAAAGTATAGAGGAAAGAAGAGGAAGGGAAGACCTTTGCTGGGAATGAGGGGAAAGAGGAGAGTTATTAGAAAAGCACCCAAGGCAAAGATGAAAAATAAACAAAATAACCCAGGCAGCTGTTTCAAATGGAGGGGATACCTCCCCATCCCAAGCGCTGAAGAATGTGTTTAAAACTGGACTGCCTGGTGATGCAGGGCACTGACATCTGTGTGAGGCCAGGGTCTGAGCTGGCAGGGGTTATTCCAGAGAGCTGACAGCCAATGGGAAGGAAAGACAAAGCATTCCTCGCAGACAGGCCCTGAATTCCTAGAATGTCTGAAAGAATAGCACCCACGGACGACCACAGGCCATACACACTAGATGGGGCACACACAAGCCCTCTTCTCCTCCAAGCGGTCAACTGAAAATTAGTTAAAATGAAAACAAAGAACAACAACACAGGGCTGAAGAGGTGGCTCAGTGGTTAAGAGCACTTGTTGCTCTTGCAGGGGACCTGGGTTTGATTCCCAGCACCCACACGGTGCCTCACAACTACCTATAACTACAACTCCAGGGGAATCTAACATCCCCTTCTGGCCTCTGTGGACACTAGGCATGTACTTAGTGTTCATATGCATAAAAATGAACAAATCTAAAAGTATTAACAATAAGCCAAGCACATGCAAGAAAATGGTAAAGAAAACAAAAACCGCACCAAGAGTGTTCTGAACAGCAGAAAGCAAATAGAAGGTCATACCGGCCTTGGCAGCAAAGACAAGTTGTAACCAGCTACTAATGGGGAGAGATGCCTGATGCTGTTAAGAGCAAGCTGGTCCTCATAGCAGGGCCCACAGGTGCTAATGGACTGGGTCACAGGATGCAACTGTGAATTCAAGTGAATAACCTTGCCACCAACCCCGGCAGCAGCCACAAGATTTATTCTATATGGCAGGTTTGCATCAGATAGGAGGAAGTGGGCAATGTGCTGGAGATGTCACAGCGCCAGGTGAGAGACTGTGAGGTAAAAAGTAGGGATAGGGGCTTGCTGCCAAGCCTAATAACCTGAGTTCAATCCCTAGAGCCCACATGGTAAAAGGAGAGCGCTAACTCCTACGAGCTGTCCTTTGAACATCCCCTGCCCACACACACGTGACTCACACAGATAAATGCATAAATGAAATGTAATAAAAATGCTCAAAAAGGACACTGATCTCTACCTCCAAGTCAGACGTTCTCTCTCTCTCTCTCTCTCTCTCTCTCTCTCTCTCTCTCTCTCTCTCTCTCTCTCTCTCTCTCTCTCTCTCTCTCTGAAAAACCCAGTAGTCCCAAAGAAAAGACCATGGAGGTTTTTGACTCAAGAACCCACAATTGGTGGTGCCCCAAGGCTATAGGTAGAATGAGTTCTCAGAACAGTTTTTGGTTTTTTTCCCCTCCTTCAAAATCTCAAATGAGCCGGGCAGTGGTGACACACACCTTTAGTACCAGCACTTGGGAGGCAGAGGCAGGCAGATCTTTGTTAGTTCGAGGCCAGCCTGGTCTACAGAGCAAGTTCCAAGACCAGTACTATACAGGGAAACCCTATCTCAAACAAACAAACAAACAAAAATCTCAAATGACAGCGAACAAGATCACAGGTGTAATATACAAGAAGCTTCCAACTCCATGTGTCTCAAATTCAAACGTCCAGGTAATGATTGACAGGATTTTAAGGTAAGTCTAAATGAGAATCCCAGAGATAACAGAGACAAAGTAGAAAAGCATAAGAAATCTTTAAAATGTGATTGTATTGGGTAAGTTACCATATCAAATAACAAGAACAGAAAGCTATTAAAGGAAACCTTGGCAGAACAGGACCGTGTTCAATGTACGTGTTTTAAGACAGGTTTAAAGACATTTCCTGAAATCATAAACAAAGTGACAGAAAGAAAGGAGACAGGAAAAACACACAAGTAAGTGTGGATCTGAGTCTCTACTTCTGAATAAAAGGAATTACAGAAAACAAACAGTAATTTTGGGTGGGGGAATCAAGGAATAAAAATATGTCAATTTTAAGAGACGAAGAACACAAACTCTCAGTTTACACAGCACCCAGCTCAAAGGTTTGGGACACTCAGAAACAAGGAACCAAAAGACATTGTGAGATACAGAGAGAAGATCCTTCTAAGACAAAGGATCCGGCACCAGGGTGGTACTGGATTTTGCAATAGCAACCCTAAGAGCCTTGGAGACAATGAAGGAAAGCCTTTCAAATCCCCAAATAGGATACAGAGCCAAACCACCAACCAGTGCTTAAGATGCCTTGAGACATTAAAGGGTTAAACACTAATCTTTCAGGAGGAATCTTTTTTATTTTTTTAAATGTAGAAGTTAATGAAAAGAAGTATAAGATTCAGGAAAATGACGAGTTAACGTCAAGAAACCCAAAAGGCTCTCGACGTCTTCTCCATTGCTCTTGGCCAGGGGCATAGTTTTGGTCCACCCAGACTGAGCAGGAGGCAGGAGGCAGTGCAGGAGACATACTGCTGTATAGCCAAAAGAAAAGGGGGCTGGGTTCATAACAGGAAGTGAGGAACAAAGGAAATAAAGAGAGGCAATTACTGTCTCAAAGGAAAATGAGAGGGGATAAATGAGAGGAGACACAGCGGTGGTGCACTTTACCGCTGGGCTGCAAATAACCCCGACATAACACCAAGATATTAAACTGCGTACAAGCTATGCCAAGAGTCCTGTGTGGCTGCATTAGGAAGATGATGCAAAAGAGACTGTCTTCAGCTTTAATTGTAGAGGCATCAATAAATAGTCTGAACAAGGAGACAAAGAAATCAACCCTGAGGGGCCTGCGCTTGCTGTGGTCTGCTAACCACCTCCAGAAACTCCACCGAGATTGGGGTGGGAGGGCATGAGGGAGAAAACTGAAGTTTTATTTTGTTAGGGTTTTTAAATTTTTTATTTTATTTTGTGTGCACTGGTGTTTTGCCTGCATGTATGTCTGTGTGAGGGTATCAGATCTTGGAGTTATAGACAGTTGTGAGCTGCCATGTTGGTGCTGAGACTTGAACCTGGGTCCTCTGGAAAAGCAGTTGGTGCTATTAGCTGCTGAGTTATCTCTCCAGCCCACTTTGTTTGTTTTTAATTTAAAAAAGCAACCATTTCATCCCTATTTGATTTTTAGACTATATTTTTAGTTGGATAAAAACTTTGCTTTTCAGTCATTTCTTTGTTCCTTTTTTTTTTTTTTTTTTTCCTTTCCTTTCTCTTTCTTCTTTCTTTTCCTTTTGTCACTGATTTGTTTTGTCCTATCTTTTAGCGGGTGAAGGAGAGGCAACCCACACATCTTGTCAACGCTCACCACTTTCCAGATGAGAAATCCATTAGGTCAGAATGCACCTTGTTTACTTTGAACTGGGTAAGTCATGAGGCTGGAAATCCTCACAGCCAAGACTACCACCTGCTGCTGGCCTCTGCCCAGAGCTGCAGTGTCCTGGGGCAAGAATGGAGGGATGGGGACCACTGACCCAGCGCCTGCACACATTCTTTCCAGTGGCACAGATGGCAATCCATGGGGGAAGATACCAGAGTACACTATCCTAAACTATCCTCTCTTTTGGAGAGGTTTCCAAATAGACCGTCTGAGGAGCAGGGGTGAGCTGGTTCCAGAAATTGACAGCCTCGTTGCCCCGTGGTGGCCTTTCATCAGTCAGCATCAGCTAGCTCATGGTTTAGGAAGATGGGCATCTCTGTGCACCAGCCATTTTGCCAGCTTACACAGCTCCTGCCAAATGGTTCATCCAGGTAAAAGAGGGTATTCAGATAACAAAGCTATACTCAGCTATGAAAACTGCAGGGCCAGCTGTCTGCTTCCTCATAACCCTCCCAAGGCCTGAGGCCAAAAGCACCTTCCCTGAACTCACGAGCAAGTAACAGCCTGAGCAAGAGCCTTGGGTGCTAAGAGATGCAGCCACCTTCCAGAATGCAGCAGAGGGCCTGGTCAACATGAAGAGCTAACTCTGAGACACTGCAACCTAAATGTGTCCTACTAACAAAGGCCTCCCAATGGTGGTGGCCTGACAGAGTCCATATTCCCTGGCCACACAGCACACTATACATACTTCCAGACATTTCCTGACTATAGGACACATATTATATACATACATACATACATACATACATACATACATACATACGAAAGGTTGAAAGCCTCACCCAGCTACAAAGAACAATGGGTTAAAAATTTTCGAGTGAATTGAGTGGGGCCAATTATCTGATTGAAGTTGTCATGTTTTCTGGATCCCAGATAATTTAGAGTTTAGGGAGCTGATCACAGAAGAGGAGTTCAGGGTCCCCCCCCCCACCTACCACCACACACACACATACACACACACACACACACACACACACACACACACACCCTGCCCCACCACACACACACACACACACACACACACACCCTGCCCCACCACACACACACACACACAACACCCTGCCCCACCACACACACACACACACCCTGCCCCACCACACACACACACACACACACACACACACACAACACCCTGCCCCACCACACACACACACACACACACACACACACACACACCCTGCCCCACCACACACACACCCTAGCAGTTTCTGAGTTAGCTCTGTGTCTCACTTCATGAGCTGTACTGCTTCCCCACTAACTCAGGCTGTGGCAGCAACACGGAACAAGGTTATGAGTGGTGATTTTCATCTCAGAAGAATGGCTCTGGCACTGAGAATTTGAAGCCCTGAGCAGGACAAAGAGACCTAGTGCTTTGTCTTCCTGGACTCAGCACAACCACCCCTATCTACCAACCAACCAAGAGGATGAGAAGAACCACGTGAAGAAGTCAGTCATCAAGACTGACTGAATCTTGGCTCCAACCCAGCCAGTCCTGCCAAAGCAAACAGCTGTTCCCATCATGGGGTCACTAAACTTTCAGCCCTCTCCACCCCCACCTCCTGGTGGTCCCAAGAATGCCAAAGTCACAATGTCTCTTAGTCTCTTGGAAGGAAAACAGTAAGAGTAGGGAATGGAATTCAGAGCCCATAAACTGGACAAGCCATGGGTTCTCAACAGTGACTTCAAACATAGGTTACCCTGAGCATCAGAATCACTCAGAAGGCTGGAGACTGCTAACACACCCTCGGTCCGTCACCCCTACCCCCTGCCATCCCCCCCATCCCTCTGCCACCCCCCACCACCCCTCCTCCCTCAGTTGACCCAAAAATGCACACCCCCCAACAAGTTCTAGAAAGTGCTGGGCACCAGCTTGAGAGACACCCAAAGGGTTTACAAGTAAAGACTATTGGCCCAGTCAGTGAGGTCTTTGGGGACTCAGTCCCTTAGCATTTTCAAAGTCAGACTTTTCTAGCAAGAGGCAGCATATTCTGGAAGGAACATGCCCAAACCCAGAGTTAGCTGACCCCAGCAAACCCCACCAGCAGCTTTCTTTACCAACACAGTAAGGCACTTTACTTCTCTGGCTCTCTATAAGCACTTGCAGAACAGGGAGTGAGGCAGTTCAGGGTTCCAGGCCTGCAATCTATATCTAACCCTTCCAGTTTCCCTCTGCTGTCTTGGAAATCTAGCACTGAATCCCAGACCACCCAAAATGTAAACACCCCAGATAGCACAGGTGGCCCTTGCTGTTCATATCATCCAGGGACTTTGTCTGCTTTTATTCCAATCCTGCATTACATCAAACGGCAGCCAAAGAATATGACCTTAGTCTAAACTCAAGGACAACTCCGGAGCAGAACACACACAAAGCATGGTGACTAGCAGGCATTCGTGTCATCCCATTAAAAGATACATCAAAACAGGTGCTGTCCCCCTGAAGAAGCAATGAATCCAGGACCTCTGAGCAATGATGGCCACAGACACACTTCGGCTTTCTGCCATAGTTCCACAGTGAGTCATTTAGACACAGCATGCATGCTTTCCCTATTTAAGCTAAAGTATCGTGCAGCTCTAGGAAACTCTCAGCCAGCCAGGCTCAACCCTGCCCTCCCTGGCCCTCAGTGTCTGAACCTTGAATGGACATAGCTTTGCATGATAATGACCCATGAGTAAGCCTTATTTCTCCTCCTCCCCATTGTAAGTTCACATGAACTCTTCTTGGCTACTACTGCAATGCCTCTGCCACTAGAATGGTCAGTTAAGAATTTTTTGATGTGGGGAGTGGGAGGATGGGAAGCAGAGAGAACTGGGACTGGTATGTAAAATAAGATTGTTTTTAATTTAAACTAAAAAATTAATACGAAAAAAGATTTTTTTTTGAGCACAAAAATTAATGGAAGTCACAGAGTCATTGCCCTGAAGTTCACAGCCTCATTCACGAGACTAATTCTTTACACAAACACATCCTTTAGCCCTTCTCTGTGCATTCCCCAGGCCCCTAAGTTCCTGAAGGAGATACTTAGCTCTGATATGTTTCTAGATGACACACATGGGAAAGGTTAATTCATTTGTTCAGGTCCCAACTAGACAATGATGGAACTGGAATTTGAAGCCAGGGAGTCCCAAAAATATACCTATCATCTAGGATCCCTGTGCCCTGGATGTCTTTCTTGTCTACGACAGAATGTTGCTTCCCAGGCTTAGGGTGAGGACAGATCCCATTCCAATCTCACTGGCCCTTTTCCTTCCAAGGACATTTTATGTGTCAAATGACTTAGAGGATAACACCCCTCTTATTCAACATAAATTTATACTAAGACCAAAAACAAAAACAACGTACCAAATCCTGCATTGAAACCATCATTAATTCTGTCCCCAAACCCATGCCTACCTCTTCAGTAACTTCTACAGTAACATTAGTAACATACTTAGTTAAGTGTCATGTTCATTCTCATTCTGTACTGTACCCACCTGCATTTACTTTCTGGGTTTTTTGTTGTTGTGTTTTTGTTTCTTTCCATCCCTTCCAAGGGTTTGTGCTCACAGCAGGGAAACCCTGGTAGACTGGCCCTCAGCCAATCTGAGCCCTGGCCCTAAAAATACACCTTCTCCTCCATGCGAAAGTCTTGGGAGGAGTTTAGTAAGAAGTAGACAGAACACACAAGGGTCTCTCACCCATTCAGAGGTCCTCGGGGATTATACACAGATCTAGAGAGATGACATTATATTCCCAATAGGAATGCTGGTCTCTCCAAGGCAAAAATTAGTCTTGACCTGATACAGGTTAAATCAAAGTCAAGTATTCAAATGTAAATCAGAATTAGCACCAGGCCTACCTCAAGGCTGGCCTCATCACTCTTCCCAGAGCTGGCCTTCATTCTGGGTAACAACAGAGGGTCAGCCTGGAACCAAGTCTCCTGGTCCCTGCTCTCCTGTCCTGTCAATCTCTTTCCTGTCAGTACAAACTGGAGAAGATAAACCTGAGGATTTAGGAAGCAGGTAGGTAAAAGGGCTGCTTAGCATGGCTTCTCGATTTTCGTGACATAATCTCTCTCCCTTTGGGCCTCAGAGAGTTCAACATCGTATTTATTGAAATTTGGGACATATACCCAGTAAGTTCCCTAGGGGTTTCCCTGAGAGACTGTTGAGTGGACATCACATCCTCCATTCTATGTCTAGGGAGACCCCTATGCAACAGGGTAAATAGTACCAGACCTTTTCGTGGAACCCCCAAGCAACCAGCATTAAACCCTGAAGGATGTATGGGAAACCCAGTGAAACCGCATTAGAATGATGCCTGGCAGACAACCAATTATTTTTGTAGCTGTTCCCAAGATGTACTGAAAGCTGATCAAGTAACTGAGCATGACACAACAAAAAAAAGGAGATGACAAAATCCCTGCCAGATCAACACAAATGTGTGGTGTACCTGAAGCACGAGTGTTCACATGTTTGGGCACATGTATGTGGATGTAGGTGCATGGGCAAGTGAGTGTGGGTATGTGAGGGCCTGAGGTTGCTGTGTACTGGGATCTTAGGCAATCACTCTTGACCTTATGTAGTAAGTCAAAAGCTCTCACTGAATCTGGAGCTTGCTGGTTCCGCTAATCTAGCTAGTCAGTGTTTTCCCAGGGTTTCTCATCTCTGGGTCCCACATGGTAAGATTACAGGTGGGCTTCCATGTTCACCCAGCTTTAGTATGAGTTCTGAGGGTCTGAACCCAGACCTCATCATACATAGCAGCCACTCTATTATCCACAGGGTCATTTCCCCAGCCCCACCCAACACTCCCTTTTATAGAAGTAAAACTACAAATCCCTCCAATGTTCTTGTCCCTGTTCATTGTTCAAGACACTCATGGGGCTAAATAGAACTTGTTCCTTTGCTTAGAATAGCAGTTGCCATTAACCCAACAATGTACAACTGTCTTGGCTGAGTCAGAATGCAGCTGGCATGATCAACTGGGCATCAGTCCCCACCCTGGACCACATAGTCACTACCTGTTTGCAACTGAATTAAGTGTGTGAGCGCTGAAGCAAACCTACTTCTCGGAGTACCAGGAAATGGGACCTACACATACACAAGCACACCTAGACAAAGACATAGAAGCCCCTGGAAAAATCTGGAACTAAGGATGACTCTAATTTATTAGGCCAGAATTGGAAGCAGGGCCTGATGGGAGGAGGGAACTGTGGCTCCAGGTCCAGGTCAGATGAGCTTTAACACACAAAGACCACATTGTGAGAGAAAGCCCTGTCTTCCTAGTGACACAGCAGGATGGTGCTACCCTGCGGATGTCCTCCCTCCCTTAGCAATCCCACCCAGGCTGCAGGCATGGCACCTGTGCCCTGTGACAGCCTCATAAGACTGACAGTATCAACAAGGCCCCTCATCCTGGCATCGTGGCAGCAAATCAACAGCAGCTTAAAACTAGCAAGGGAAACAGATGGGCAGGGTGGCAGCCCAACGGACAACCCCAGGCACTGGGGCCGTCCAGATAAGAGAGTCTGGGAACGGCACGGGAAGCAACCTCCACCACCCTGGAGGCCACAGAACCCTTGGCAAGTTGGAGAGCTGGAGTGAATGCAGGGGAGCGCAGCCATGACCCGACTGCAGCGTCATGATCCCCTCTGTCTGTAAGGTGGGGAATATCTGGGGCAAGCCTTGATGTTTGAGTCCAAGTAAAAAACCTTCCATGCTTCCAAGTAACCATGGCCTTTTCAAATGGCCTTGGATGCTCTTCTACCTACCTAGTGGCACATACTGACTGGACTTCTATTAGGGAGTCCGGTAGCAATTTCCCTTGAAGAAAAGATGGTGCTCCATGGCATGTGAATGTATTTGGGGAATGATCTTTCTTCTTGTGCTGGGAACAGAACCTAGGATTTTAAGTATGTTAGGCATGTATTCTACAACTGAACTGCACCTCCGACCCAAATCCTTAGGGCAAAATGAGACTTAAGAGGCCATATAACCAGACCTCAAACTACCACCCAGAGATGCCATGGCCAGTACTGCTTAGATGCTCATGGCTACTGTGGCTACCACTGCGCCAGTCCCCTCATTTTCCATGCACTCTCCTATCATTGTCCCTTCTGTGTATCCAGACTTGGAAGCCCCCCAGGTTCCAATCACTAAGGACAGGCTACTTCTCCACATACGAGCAGCTCTCTATCCATGTGTGCTCCAGTGCCAAAACAAAATCCCAAGCAAGAAACTGAGGTCCGCTTTACAATAAAGAAGTAAAACCTCAATTCACTATCAAGTCATTTCCTGAAAGTGGCACAGCTGCAGCACAGAGGGAAAGCCAGGCTGGTGGCCCGTCTGCCAGCCTTCTCCTCCCCAAGTGTGGAGAGGCCCTGGCAGAGCTGTCTCCTCCGACTCCGGGACCCCTGAGCAGATACAGTCCCTCCTGTCTGACACAGCAGAGTCCCTGCCTTTCCTTGTGGCTTATCTAGGTGCTTCCCAGTCCTGGCTTTTGACCAGCATTCCAGGCAAGATAGAGACCCAGGACAGACAGGACTAACTCCAGCCCAAAGGTTGGTGTCCTTGCTGAAGATTTTGGATGTGGGTCCCCATGATTTTCCAGGCTGAAAGAACATGTGGGCCCTGGCCTGGCTTTCACAGGAACCTAGGTAGCACAGGAGAGTTCAGAGCAGGGTCTCCACATCATGTGACGCCCCCAAAGAGCATGGGAAAAGGGGGACCTTGATGTGCACAAGGGGGGGGAGGGAGCTTCCTTCCGCTCATCTATTCTTGATGTGGAGCAATCACTTGCAAACAAGAAAATGTGCCAGGAGATACATTAAGTCTGTAAGAAAAGAAGGCTCTAGGCAAATAGCTGTCAGTCAAGCCAAAAAGCGAAACAATATATTGATTCTACTCCTTGCTCAATGAAGGGGAGCCTCACGCACAGCCTCCTCCCCACTTCCCTACCACATACCCACATACACAGAAAGACAAAAAAAAAAAAAAAAAAAAAAAAAAAAAAAAGGCTTTTAAAAAATTACCAGGAAAACTGATACCAAGAGGGACCTTGGGAGAGGGAGGCTGGACCAGATACTCAGGCTTACAAGGAGGTAGACTGGGGGAGGAAGAGACTCCCCAGGGCCTGAGCTTCGCCGCATGTCTGCTGGACCGCTTTGCTGGCAACTGGACAACTGTTTCACGATCTGGCTATGGACAGCTTGAGTGTCTGGTCTTCATCTGCAGGCTCAGGACTTCCAGATGTTCCTTTTGCTCTGTTAGCATCACATTAGGTCTGTTTGTGAGGTCAGGGACTAAAGAGAAACAGGGTTCGGGGGTGGGATTCTCAAATATTGGTAGCATCTAAGCAGCTCCTTAGTAAACATCATTGCAGTGGTTTGAATGAGATGTCCCTTATAGGTGCTTTGTCCCCAGTTGGTGGCTGTTTGGAGAAGGTTAGGAGATGTGGCCTTGCTGGAGAAAGCATGTCACTAGGAGCAGAGCTTTGGAGCTTCAAAAGACATTTTGAATTTGCTCTCTCTGTTTACTGTTTCTGGCTTGAAATATGCATTCCCAGCTACTGCTCCAGCACCTGCTCCCTCTACTCTGCCATCATGGACTCTAACCCTCTGGAACACTGAGCTCCAGATAAACTCTTCCTTCTGTAAGTTGCCTCAGTCATGGTGCTTTATCACAGTGATAGAAAAGGGAACCATCTTTGGTCCCCACGAAAGATGAAGCAGGATCATCTGTGACCTTGCATCCTCCACCTGCTGGAAGACACACAGCAGGTGCCCAGAGCTTCATTACCCTGGGATTTGAATGGCTGGAAAGGACCTTGTTAAAACCTTCTGGATCTCTGCCAAGTCAGACCCTAGAGGTCACAGACTAGTGGGACCCTGCCTCAGCATGCTGACACTAGTAGGGTACATTCTCCCTGACATAGCAGCCCATCCAAGTTAGCTTTGTTCCTTGAGCCATATTCTTCTGGAGATACCCAGAACAAGTCTTCCCATGCAGGGTGAGGCAGCCACAGGTCCTCACCAAGCTTATAACCTTCATATACAGACAGACCCATCCATTTTAAGATAATGTGCTGGGTAGGTAACTTGTAGGCGGATAGGAACGGGCATAGTTACTCTAACACAGCAGCTCACTTCTCAGCAAATCTCCATGATGAAACATCTGCATCAGTCACTGTGGGCCACAAGTTTGCTGAACTCTAAGTCCGAATTAGAGCAGAGTGTAAAAAATAAGCACAGCCACTTGTTACTAAAAACCGATAGGCCCCAGACATGTCCTATCTGTCCAAGTGCC
This sequence comes from Phodopus roborovskii, assembly GCF_943737965.1. Classification (NCBI taxonomy): domain Eukaryota; kingdom Metazoa; phylum Chordata; class Mammalia; order Rodentia; family Cricetidae; genus Phodopus; species Phodopus roborovskii. The sequence continues at coordinate 19,245,990 of NW_026126409.1, read as the reverse complement.
TGAAGATACTGTACCTTCTTTGGAGCCAAAGGTTATCCCAGTCTCAAACCTGAGCTTCTGAGAATTGTTTCCTACCCAGGGCTTCTGCTCTCAGGATCCCAAAGTAACATTAACCCCCTCTGTGAGCCCAGAGATGTTTAGTATCAGGCTAGCCTGTATTTTAATAACCTTGAAAATTCTTTTTAGGCTTTCTCTGAGTAAAGCATTAGCATGAATACCCTGGTTTAGATTTTACACATATATAAAATATACTTATGTTTGTTTGCTTGTTTGCCTTCTTTTTAAGGAAAATGCAGCTGATATTATGAATGCTTTAGGGGAAGATGGCCCTGAAGGGCATGCCACAGACCCCAACCTGAGGAGGAAGCCTTTTGTGGGGTCACTACATGGAGCTATAATAAGACACCTGTTTTGTAGTTCCCAGGACACTAAGGCAATGCCATGGGCTACAAACACTCTCAACAAGGTACGTATGAGCCCAGAGATGTTTAGTATCAGGCTAGCCTGTATTTTAATAACCTTGAAAATTCTTTTTAGGCTTTCTCTGAGAAAAGCATTAGCATGAATACCCTGGTTTAGATTTTACACATATATAAAATATACTTACGTTTGTTTGCTTGTTTGCCTTCTTTTTAAGGAAAAGTCTTGCACAGTAGGTGAGAAAACTTTGCTCAGATGGCCCTGAACAAAGCCCCATGTGTGGTAAATGTGAAGCAGTAAGACTCACTTCTGAGATCTAGACAGATAGTACTTATTCTGAGCCACACATGGTGGTGCATACCTGTAATTCCAGCTTTGGGGGGCAGACACAGAAGGATTACTACAAGTCCAAAGCCAACTTGGTCTACAGAAATTACCTCAGACAAGCCAGGGCTACGTGGCACAGTGCTGTCTCAAAAAGTACAGAAACAGTTGGGATATAACTCAGTTACATCAGTAGAGTGTTTGGCTAGGATCCAAGACGTTCAGTTCCCAGCACTGTGTAAACTGGACACGGTGGTGCATGCCTGTAACCCTAGCACATGAGAGGTAAACGCTAGAGGATGGAAAGCTTGAGGAAATCCTCTGCTACACAAGTTTGAGGCCAGTCTGGCAGTCCGGGATGTATGAGATCTGGAGAAAGAAATAAAGGAAGGAAGGAAGGAAGGAAGGAAGGAAGGAAGGAAGGAAGGAAGGAAGGAAGGAGGAAGGAAGGAGGAAGGAGAATGAGGAGGAAGGAGGAGGAGAAAGAGGAAGAGGAAATATTTAGTCTACCTTACTTAGCTAGCCTCTGTCCCACCCTCTCAGATACTGGCCTCACGCCCTTATAAGCCTAGCAGTGTATCCAGGGGACATGGATGTGCCAATAAGCCAGAGTTTGGCAGCACAAAATCCAACATAACTTCCAAGATGGAAAGCTCACCTCTGAGATACTTCAGTTTGCTTAAGGAAATAAAGGCAGAGGTGTGAACTGGCTAGCTTAAGTCATAGTTAGTTACTCAGTTACTCAATACTGATCTAGAATTACCTCCAATGATGCCGAAACTCATGTACTTTGATGTCACATCTTATTTCATCTCCTAACATTGAGATGTTTATTCTTTGTTTTGGACTGGTGAGTCCACTAAGCCACAGAGCAAGCATAGCCTGTACCAACCTGGTCATCGGAATAGCTACACACTGAATGCAGGCTTATCGACTTCTAACCCTACACAACTTTTTTCCAACATGTATTTTAAATCCTGGGGGACAAGATGCAATATGACCATCCCCGCCAACTGCTGGAATCTGCTCAAAGAGATCTTGCCCCCTTGAATCAGCAAACACTAAAGTCTGCACATGATGTACTGACACTTGGAGTAATAAGTAATAAGCAATAAGTCAACAGCGGCGTGCCCCAAATGTAGGAAGGTGGCCTCTGGCTTTCAAAAAGTCACCACCGCAGGGAAAGCCCTTAGAAGCTCTGCTAAAGCTCCCCCAAGTAGGAGAAACGACAGCGTGCTCTCCGCAGCTTCTCTGTGAAGCACTGGGAGGAGGAAAGCCCTGACCACATGAGTGGACTCCAGGCACAGGGCAAAGCCAGGCAGGCTTCAAGAGAGGCTGACTGCCATTAGTTTTTACACAGCTGGGCAGCCCAGCTAAACGATTAGGCAGCTGTGCTGTATCCACACTTCCAAACACAAGAGGCACAGGTACAGAGCCTAGACCACCATACACTGTGTCCAGAATGTAACCACACATACACACTCACCCTACATGCACCCCCATCCTTACCTCTTAGTATAGCTATGGCCTCTGTCACCCTCCCCCAGAGAAACCAAGACACCTGAGATGACCTAGTCCCTTGGCCCTGACCAATGTCGTTACCCATGTAGCCATCACATGGCAGCTCTAGAAACTGTTTGCTGCCCATCAGAGCAGCTAACAAGCTCAAGAGAGAAAGGATACAGCGCTTGGACAGCTTCTAATGGCAGCTGCTCTTGTTAAGGCTTAGCTCTGTGGTGACTCATGAGTGAGCTGATTACAGGCTCGGGCCTGCCCAGTACACCCGGCACAGAGGTTTCCCTGACCAGACTACCAGGTGATTCTTCCCTGAGCCCATGCTTCTGCCTGACAAGCTCCACCACTGACTGCCCTGTAGGCCAGTCTTCCCTGTGGCTCTTTCCCTCCCTTGAGAATGTTCCCCCCTCCTGTACTGCAGGGCCCCAATTCTTGGCCACTATTAGAATGGCAGCATTTAAGAAGGCATTATCCTATATGCCCTCTGATCTCTGGATAATGAGGTTGCAGACGGGGGCAGGAACTGCATCTCAGTCACATTGAACAACAATTTCATGTGACTAACCAGGGCAAGTCTGCCTTACAATGCACCCAATTCAATCCCACAGAACCCATTAAGTCTCCATCAAGGCACTTTCTTCCCATAAGGAGTAACAGCAGTGTGAGTTACTGTGGTCTGGGAGGAGAATATAAGCATGATAGGGAAGCCTGCAAGGTCAAAGATCTGCCTCAACCTGGAGCAGACAAAGGCATCACAGTCCTGACATAAGCCTACCCCTAGCAAGATTCTACCTCACTTCCTAGTCTCACTAGTGCCTATCTGCCCAGTGCCCTCCCCATTTTCAAAACAGATCTCCCTGGGGCTTCACAACCTAAAAGAACTGTCTCGTTGAAATCTGTCCTGCCTAAACTCATTTACCTAATGGTAAGAGCTGGCTTTTGGTCAACAGAGATTTCATCTCCCTCACCAAGAACTTGACTGGGGCGGCTTTCAGAGCCCCTGGAGAAAGGCAAAGACTTGGACCTCTTCAATCAGCAGAACTGGCTCTCTAGCTACTCTGCCTGGCTGACTGGAAGGACACCTCTTCTTACATCCACTGGAGAAGCAACACAAACACTTCCATGTGCATGAGCAAATACTTTCAGAGGACAATTCCAAACCAGGCAGATATGGAACGACCTTTGAAGGGACTCTTGTAGTCAGTGCAAGTCCAGCAGCTGGCAAAGGGATCCAATCTACACAGGGGTAGATGCTTTCTCTGCATGGTTAGATTTGGAGAAGAAAACTCATTTGCCATATGCCTGTATTTAAGTGGACACCTGTTAAGGGAAGAACTTGCAATCTGAAATGCAGCCTGTTAGCCAACACCTGGCACCATGAAGAGCTTCTTTGTTCCTTGTACCTGAGGGGAAAGGTCATGACTCTCTCCAGCCAGAGCTGCTTTCAGCTCAGTTTGTCCCTTGGGGGATTATAGGATGCCTGTAGAGTTTCAATCTCAACTTCTGACACCTCAGGACCTTGTCCAGAGCAGACAAGTGCCTGTTTAATGTGCCTCCTTCCCTCCTACCTCCAAGCCTCACCTGGGTGGAATCTGCTTGGGCCACAACTACAACCAAATTGGTGACCATCTGTGGTTTGCATTTCAGCTGTTATTTCTTTTTAAAAAAAAAATACCCAGTATTTTGGGGACCACACCACCCTTTAGGTCAGTGGAAGATCACAAGGACCAAGTCCTTCTCTCAATCAATCCTGGGGTCTCCAAGCTTCTGTTAGACTTAGCTCCAAATGAGGATGCTAAAAGCTCATTGCTGGACTTAAAAGAAAAAAAAAAAAAAAAAGCAGACATTCTTCACATACTTTATCTGATTTCAGTTTTACCATTTCAGCACTATTTGTGTTGAGGTCCTAAATCCCTCTCCTTGACCTTGACCCCTGAACCCAGGAACACCCTTCTTGACTTCTTTCCTGTTCTTAATCCTCATGGATAGCTATGGAAATCCTCTGAATTCCTCTAACCCCTGTAGAAGCCCCTGTGGCCTGAAAGATGAAACTGCATGTAAGAAGGGGAGTAGAGCATAAGGACCCTGATGGCCAGCCTCACTCTCCAAAGTGTCAAGGCTAGGAAATGAATCTTCGGTGTGACACTGGGACCAAAGGAAGCATGGGGATGGGCACCTGAGGCTGGCAAGACCAGGAGCCACATGTCATAGGTTAGTGATGCTGCTAGGGATGGAGCTGGCTGTTTGGAAGTAGCTGTGTGTGTATAAGGATTTTGTCACATTTTATCCACCTCTGCTCTCACTCTGAGGCTCTAGACTCTGAGATTTTCTTCATCTATAAGCCACTTGCCCAAACTGAATGGATATACAATGGAAAGCACTGCAGGAATTCATTTCAGAAGCACACACAAAAAGACATCCCTGAGACAGTCCCTAGAGGAAATGTTCTAGATAGAGCACGAGAAATCCTCTAATCCTGCCCCAGTGAGAAAGAATGAAGCTCAGGAAAACTGACTCCTCATTTTTCACCAGAACGAAAGCACAATTTTGGCACCTCTTCACAGCTCACAACATCCTTTCCGAATCTGTAAATAATTTCCCTTAATTCCTGCCCTGGAGAAAGTGATCCTTTATTCACCCAGATGTAAACATCTCCTACTTGAGAATCAGACCTGACCAGTATTGGGGCAGCCTTCCCTCATGAAGTCTGTAGCCCTGTTCTAGCCCTCTGAGGAACCAAGGCTGTCCTGTCTCAAGTGTGAGCATGCATACTGTACACCTGAGCCTAGACTTCACCCCCAAGATCCTTGTCAGACAGATATAGATGGCAGCTCTTCTTCAAGACTCTTGAAGGAGTCTGTTAGAGCCTACATCACAGTGCCCACCCCCACTTCTCAAACTGGTCCTTGATAGTTCTTTGTGTGATCCTAAGACTCTGGCAGCTTAGCCTGCCACAGAAGGAGCAGCTTCTGTCTCAGGACCCCCTCAAGAAGCTACTGTTACCATTTGGACACTACATATTCCCTGCAGATTGGTGCATGAAAGCTGTGTCCCTGCAGGTAGTGTTAGTTTGGAGGTCATGGAAACTTCAGGGAGTAGGGCCCAGCCAGAGAAACAGCTTATGGAGTACAGATCCTTGGACGTTCTCAAGTCCTAGTTCCATCCTCACTTGATCTTTGACTCCTGACCACCCCACAATCTCAGGACCACAATACTGGGCCCAAGTACACCGAACCAAGGAATCACCGATTTAAACCCAGAGATCAGGAGGCAAAACTAACCTGCCTTCCTTCAGGTATGCTGTTTCTGTCAGGCATTTAGTCACAAGTAGCAACATCTTCCTTGGAAAGGACTTCTAGGCTTTTCTCCATTTTTTTTTTTTTTTTTTTTTTTTCCCTCACTACAATCTCTCCTTTGCTCACTCTGTCACTTTAACATGTCTTGGGCACCTCTATATCCCCAAACAGACCTCTTAAAACTAAAGGCAAAAAGCCGGGTATCTGCAGTTGTTTTTGCTCCTCCCCCACCCCCCACCCCCGCACCCTCCCACCCCATTCCCCACCCCCCCCTCCACCCCAGAATTCAAACTCAGCACAATGCAGAGCGTTTCAGACCCCTGTCCTCACTCACAGGCCTCAGCTTCCAAAGCGTTCAATACAATCTGCCCCCTGTTAGTTTGACTCAACAAATGCCTATTTCTGCTTCACCTCTTCTAAAGAGGCCATCCCTAAGCCTGCCCCTCCCAGAACCAGGAAGTCCCAAGTGCCAGTACTAAGTGGTATTCAAACCAGGAAAGCCCATGTGGCTGAGGCAGCCCCTACAGACAAATGCAGTGCCAGGCCTTCTCAGGCAGGCTGCAGTGACAGCGCTAGTGACAAGCAGGGCCTCTTACACGGCAAAGCCATAGTTCAAATATTTATCGTATGTGTCTGGCTTTCACACAGAATGCGCAACCTGCCAGTTACCACTGTTTACCTTGGTAGAAATTCACGGGAAATCTTAGTCTGAACAGGCCTAGAGTTTATTTTACTGCCAGAGAAACAACTTTCTTTGATAAATCATCCGTGTGACAGTGTCCCTGAGAGACTAAACAAAGATCTCAAGCATAATCTACGGCCTTTGAGAAGCCTTGCAAAGCTAATGCGTGTTTAATTGGCTGCTCTAGGCAGGTTGGGGCAGGGCAAGGGTCTGACATTTCTTTGGCCATTTGTTCTCCTTTAAGGGGAAAAAAAAAAAAAATACAGATTGAAGCTTTTGGCTCATTTCTGCAAAACTGGGTAAAACCTACCAGCACTTCAGGCTCCTTTCTTCTGAATGTAGCCTATTTGTAGGGCTGAGCTTCGCAAGGAAGCTGTTTGAAAAGGAACTCCAGCCTGGAATACTGCTTGAGAAAAAGGGGAGGGAGAGGGAAGCATGCCCACACAAAGGGGGCTCTCAAATCTCTCTGAAACAGACCCCAATAAATTGTGAGCCGAATATATTATGGATAAGATTTCTCAAAAGACACACTAGCTCAAAAGAAAATACAGTGGGCGTGTCCTGGAGCTGGTGTGGATCGGGTTATAATTGTCTGGTGGTTCTAGCTGCACGACTGAGGAGTGTCATCGACTGCAAGTCCGGACCCCCTTTGCTTCTAGACTGTATGTATAGGGGAGGAGGTGTGGGGGAGGGGCAGCTGCTTGTCTGCATTTGGTTTGTTAACTACAGTACTCTGAAGCAGCACAAACCTTCAAGTTTTCGGATTACTCCACAAAAGCCTTCTGCTAATCAGAGAATTACCAACATATTGCATTCCACTTCTTAATCTTTTCCTTTTTTTTTTTTTTTTAAGTTTTCTCTGTTTGTCCAACAAGATTATTTTCATGAGTGACAGAGCTCTTCTTCTTAGATGGAGGTCCATCCTATAATGGTTCCTTGTATTAAGTGGACAGTACTATGGAGGTAAAGAGCTTCTACAGTCCAGAAAATGGCAATTAGTTAATCTACTGGATTAATTCAGTTCTCTGAATGACACCATGTTGGAATTACCATTTGAGATAGCAGGCTCAGGGAGGTTGAGAGACTTTCTTGTGGTGGCCCAGCTTAAAGGGTTTGAATTTAATCCAAGTCTGTCTGGCTCAGTCTGCTTTGCCTCACCACCAAGAAGAAATCCAACAGTGGTAAGTACCTTCTCTGTGTGAGGCACAAGGCATTTACATTCCACATTTAAATAAATTCCACAAAGGAGCACTCCATTCCCCTGCCACAGAGCTCCTCCACCATCTTGGCAGGATAGGAGGGCTGTGGGCATGCAAGGCAAGAAGGTGGGATCAAAAGGTATGAGCTAGCTTGCAAGTACTAGCATGAGAAAGCTGCCAGAGGCCCAGTCCACATTGGGCATTCTTGGGCTAACTCCTTTTTCTTGCTTTTCAGTCTATTAAGGGAGGGCATGGACTGGCTGACCTGTGAACCTCTACCACCCAACTCAGCATATCTTTACAGTAACAAATAGGAACAGGTGTCCTACCCAGACCTCAAGGAAATAAGCAAGCAGCTTGGGCTGTCACCAGCCTCATATCCCAGCTTATCCCCTACCTGTCCTTCTCTGCCACCTACCAGAAAGGCTTCAAAAGGGTGACAACTGAGGGCAAATCCACCTGGCTACCTTATCCATGGTTGTTATATATAGTAACAGTCATATACCAAAAGGAGAGGGCATCAGGCTTCGTAAGGTAGGCCATATTCACAGACAGACACTGTTTGATCCATTCCCATGAAGCTCCTTGAGTAGTCACATTCTTTGGGAGAATGGAGAATGGTGTTTGCTAGGCACTGAAGGAGAAGTGGAGAGATTATTGTTTAATGGGCACAAAGTTTTAGTGGAAATAATGAGAACTCCAGAGACAGACTTGATAATGTTCCCTCCACAAGGTGAGCCTACCTCACACCACTGACTGAACACTTAGAAATGGCTGTGACAGTAAGGTTTCTGTTAGGTTCCTACCTAGGAAGCTAAGCAAGGGTTTGGGCTACCCAGACCAGGGCATCTTGGCATTCAAATCAAAAGGTACTTTCCAAAGTCGTCTTATCTGTCTCCCACCAAATCTGCACCATCAGCTACCATCTCATAGGGGAAACTGAGGCATGGAGAATCTGGGAGTCTTGCTCAGTATGCAGGGCCCACACACTGCAAAGAGAAAAAGGATGTAAGTCTTCCCCTCCCCCAGAGGATCCATCGTCCCATCCTGGGGTTCACTGGTTTGAAGACAATGACATGATGTTCAATGACATTTGTCTTGCTTAACATCTTCCTGCCAGCCAAGAATCAGAGATGGAGGAAGGGTGCACCACTCTCACTGGAGGGGGACACTGGCTCCTGGTCCCTCAATGTGTGGCCTCAGCCTAGCGATTCTCCCACTTAGGCCCTGTCTTGGAGACCTCAGGCCAGTCCCCTGGGTCTCAAACCTTCACAGGAGCTCTCTAATCTGCAACCAAGGATGAGTAGTTGACTGTATTAGCTACATGACCCTGGAAGGTTTTCTAGGCTTTGATTTCAGCATGGTCCACAAAAGATTTCCCAATGCCATGCATCAGATAGGCTGGCTAAAATGAGATGCAGACTACAAGCCATCTTATACTGTTAATGCTTGGATCACAGGACCAAACTCACAATTGCCGGCACTTGGAAGGAACACTTGGCAACTGTTTCAAACTCGGGGAGTATGGATGAGATGGATGCTTGCATTTTCTTGGTGCTCTTGGTTTGATGCCTTCCTAACACCAATTCTCTTGTGTCTGTTTGATTTTATTTTGAATGGCATAGACTAGGCCACTCCAAATCCAGCACATTGTTCCCCTTAATTTAATAACAAATTGCACATCCCACTTGGAAGAGTTGGTCTCCTTTCGTGCCTGCTGTGTAGGAGACATTGTCCAGGGACCAGTCTGAGTACAAATACGCCTTATTTTGTTCTAAGACTTGGATTTTTTTTCACATTTTAGCAATGAACTTATGTTTTCTTTGTCAGAGGTACAAGGCAGATAGAGCATTTATTAATCACACATAAGGTAAATATGGCCCCAGACACAGAGCCTGCTCTCAAGCAGCTAGTGCTAGAATTGCCATGCTGGCAGCTGGTTCCCACCCCTTACCCCCCACCACACACACACACACACACACACACACAAACACACACCATTTCCAAGAGGAAACCTGAAGTTTAGTTTGGAAAGTCTGAGCTGACTTATTTTTGCAAGAGAGCAAACTGCCTTGCCGTGAAGCTCAGCAAATCGCCCCACAGAGTGAAGCTTGGTCCTCCAATGCCACTCAGCCAAGAAACCTTGAGAGAGTCGTGAGGCAAAGTGAGAACAGATTCATGGAGGAGCAGGGACCACAGGAAATACTTCTAGGAAACATTCCCAGTGCTGACTCAGAGTTCATTTTCTTTTCCTTTTCTATTCGACCAATTTTACTTACTGCCAAGCACAGTTGTTCTCCTTGAGAAAGCCTATAAACAAACAAAGGGACGATACTCTCTCAGAGGGCAAGGGAAACTTTGGTGGTGGGTTGGTAGTGGAAAGAAATCCTTCTTCCTAAGCAGAAAACAGTGGCTGAAGAAGCTTCAAGAAGTGGCAGGTCCCAAAAGTGAAGATTCGGGCACTAGGGAAACAATGCACTTCCTTGGGAAGGACAGAAAGAAAGGTCCTGAGAGCACTCACAGGAAATGGAAAAGAAGGTAGGTGAAGTGGCTGGAGGTGGGATAAGAACCCACTGGCAACTATGAATCAGATTAACATCTTCCTGAGATGAACTAGCCGAGAGAAAGAGGGGTGGGCTGTGGGTACCAGCCATTAACAAGTCATCACACTAAAGCTTGTGCATGTGGTCTCTTTAAGAACTGAGCACAGCACCCAGTTATCCTGTAGCAGGGAAGACTCAGGTAGAGCTGTGAGTCCTGACTGGTGCAGCAGGCAGGATGACCACCATTTTGAGTCAGAAGGCTTTGTATCAGCTGACTGTGTGCTCCAGGCATCTGCTACTAGATCTGGGCTGATCTGATGCACTCCTGAGCATCAGTGCAGACTTCCTACTGCTGTTTTTGACTATTGGGAGGAAAAAAAATGTGCTCTGCACTGAAAGGGAAGAGCGCAAGAGGAAAGTGAATACAGCAAGGAAGGCATGCCATGGGGTTGGACACGCACCCTTCAGGGGAAGGGTGGCACGCTCAGCATGCCCTGCTCCACACTGGCCATGGGAGTGCTAGGCTGCAAAGGGAGAGTGCTGAGTGTGTGTGCTCACCCTCACACAGTGCTTTCCAGCAACTGCTGTCTTCCCACTGGGGACACCAGGGCCACTTAATATAAAGTTTGATCCCTGGAGCCGGGAGTCAAACATTCTTTGCTGCGTGTTAGCTGGCATTGTCAAATGTCTTTGTTTTCTAACGGAATCCTATCAGTGTGGCTGACTGCCTCTCTTCCTTGAAATGAACTGAGCTAGGCAACAAGTTTCTCAACAAGGCTGCATTCTGCAGGGGACTAGGAAGGGCAGGGCTAAGCTAAGTCCCCACAGAGAGAGAAGAGAGGAAGAATCCATTGACCGTTTTCTAAAAATTTTACAAACCAAAAACCAAGAAACTCTCTCCTGTCCCGTCCCTCAGAAAAGTCTAACACACCCAATCCTCACCATGCATAGATGGGCACCTACTTACCATAGCCCTACTGTTCCTCATCTCATAGGACAGGAAAAAAAAAAAAAAAAAAAAAAAAAAAAAAAAGCCCCTCAGTGAGTCATAGTATTCCAAGGGGGAAAGTCAGCTCCTTAGCTCATCTAATGGGAAGATTTGGTAAAATGAAGCCTAAGGTCTTCGAGGACCTCCTGAACTCAAGAAGAAAACACTCTTAGAGTTACAAGGAAACATTCTTAAATGGGCCATCACTGCCGTCCACCAGCAGTGGTTATTTAGGAGGCCTTTAAGTAGTAGCAGCCTGGGGGCTTGCTGGCTTGGCAGGTACCTACTGCTGTCAGGGAAAACCCCACACCTGTGAGTTGGGGTACATCCTCTGCACTTCTGCCACCGTTAGAAAGCCAACTTTACCATAGCGGGTTCTTTCGAACGCTTGCTTCTTCCAAATTTAGTTGCCACAAAACCACCAGGGAATAGAATTTTGTGAAGAAAATAAGAGTAAGGGGGATTTAATGATGATTTGGGGTTTGGTAAGTTGCAGACAAAGGTTGCATACCTACATCCATTTTCTCAACAAGGCTCTGAAGACCCTGGCCTTTAAATTCCTATAACCTCCACTCTGAATGAAACTCCAGAAAATCACTGGAGAGTGTCTGATGAGTATCCAAATTTTAATTCATTCCAGCATCTAGCCTAATCCATTGCACTTAATAAACTTTGGAAGGTTGGGTGAAATAATATATGCAGATGAAGATTCAGACACAGACACCTGAGTTGGGAGCTTCCTTAGCAGGAAGTCATCCCTTGCCAATCATCTCCATACATTCGGTTTTAGGGATTTCTATCACGATTCCCCAAACCTGATAAAATTCCATCAACATGAGGGAGACATCCAGCGAGGGGTTACTTTCTGAGTTCCATCTGAGATAGCTCCCCAGACTCACACAGTGTCAGGGAAACTGGTAAAAGTGAACCTTCTGACCTGCCATAGGTAAGATGGATGACACAGGAAAGAACAGCCCCTTCTTTAGCATTCTGTGGGTCCTTTAGGACCTCAGCCATACCGGAGCCCATCCTTGCAGCTCTCACCATGTAACAAGAGGCTTCCTGCCAGGGTTTGTCTGTGATTCTTACTTCATTTCCTTCCAGGTTTATCTGCGGGAAGGACCTGGTGTACCTCCGAGGCTAAAAAGCTTGCTGCTATAACAATATGGGGCTGTGTATTCACACACTGTGTGAGGGAAACCCACCAGGCTGAACCCAGTTTGGGGATCTCCTGAGTGAGTAGATCAGAGCCAGCAAGATGTGAGTAGAGTGGAAGAATGGTCAGCCTTTGTGTGTATCACTACAAACACCATATCTGTAAGTTATTTCTCTGTTGATACAGGGTCTGTCTACGCAGCCCAGACTGGTCTCAAACTGAAGAACCCTCTGCTTAGGGGAGGAGACCCCTATGTGCTGGGATAATAAGCATGCACGCCATGCCCAACTTCTTGTGAATGTTCCAACTGAACTCAAAATAAAACTTCAGAAGGTGTGTGTGGTATGGCAGCCTGTACCTATATGCTCAACAAGTCAGGAAGCAGATGTAAGAAGACAGAGAATCTGAAGCTAGTCTGCTACACAGCCAGTGAGAGGCCAAACTGGTATTCATCCAAGATTTTAAGTCTTTAAAAAAATTAAACGCCAAGAAAAAAAGGGTGTGACTCACACAAGCAGCAAAATGTAGCAGTAGCAGAAACCAAACAAGGTAATACACTTGATTCAAAATTAAAACCCACAAGAAATAAATATAACTTTCTTTCAAAAATGGGTATGCAATAAGCTCAGTGAGCAATGGTGCTTGCCACCAAGCCTGAGAATCTGAGTTCAATCCCCAGGACCCACATGAGCGAAGAAGTTGTTCTCTGGCCTCCACATGCATGAGCATACACAAATAGTTTTAAAAAATAAATAGCTGGGCAGTGGTGATGCTCACCTTTAATCTCAGCACTTGGGAGGCAGAGACAGGCAAATCTCAGTGAGTACAAGGTCAGCCTGGTCTACAAAGTGAGTTCCAAGATAGTTAGGACTGTTACACAGAGAAACCCTGTCTTGAAAAACGGTGAAAATAAACAAACAAACAAACAAACAAACAAACAAATAAATAAGCACCTATTCTCATTAAGGACTCTTTGGAAAATGATTTGAATAATTCAGCTTCTGTACTTACATCTGCAAACCCCTAAAAATATGTGTGCCATGATACACAAACTCCCTGGGCTTGTGAGTGCTCCCTCCCATTCCTGTGCTCATGGGAGCACAGCACTTCCCAATACCATACTTTTCCTGTACTTCATCATGTCAGGTTAATGAAAACACAGAGGAGATATCTCTGAACAGACATGAAAACTCACATCACCTACCTTTATGCTTTCTCCTGTAAGAAGTGAGAAATCCACTCTCAGGGACACAACCTGGAATTGTGAGCATCAACCTAAATCTGTCCTTCAGCAAAATGGGTCTGGCCTTGGCCACTGCTCTATACCCAGCAGTGGAGACCCGAGAGAGGGAGGGGCAGGCTCCAAAAGGGCACAGTTCATACTGTTCTCAGAAGTCATTGGGTTTTTCCTGTCGGTCAGAGGGGCCATCCTAGAAGGGTCCTGAATTTGCCCCCTAGCCCAGCCTAGCCTTGCTCTGGCAGCTGCAGGTGCTGATTCAGAATTATTTTTCAACCCAAAGTGACTTAGGAAGTAGGGAGAGAAATCACACTCCTGTGTCAACATCCATGTTCTTTGCCCAGAAGGCCCTGACTAGGACCTCTAGTGAATCCTCTAAGCTCAGAAATCTCCCCCTCCTTGGGAAGGCACCCCACTTTAGTCCAGGGTAGAGTAGTGCTGACACCTAGGGGTGGATATAAAAATCAAACCACAGAGAAAGCCAAGCCAGGGTTGTTACTGCAGAAGGTGAAGGGAACTTTACGCCCTCCAGCAACCCAGCTTCACCCCTGTCCCCAAGTCTGCCTCCCTCTGCCATCAAAGAAGGTTCCTTTGAATCTGAGATGCATATGTAGCCTAACTTTAGTAAAAGATGGCCCATGCTCTACCCTACCTAGACTTCCTTTTGTCTGAGTGTGAAAATGAGAAGATGGAGGCAGAGGATGTAAAGCTCGAACACGATGCTCCCGTGAGGTCGCTTTTCAGGGGGAGACACAGGACAGGGGAAGGGGGGATTCTAAGAGCTCCGAGTGAGGCTGGAACTCTAGCTTACCAAACTCGCTTGCACAGAGATGTTCAATGATGGCCTCAGATTTCAACTCGTTGTCACATGGAGGACACACTGTTGTACCTAGCAAAGGAAAGCAAGCAGAAACAGAAGCTGTAAGTCACAGTGATGGGGATCCCTGGTCAAGAGAGCAGGTGGGGGCCAGGCTAGCCAGGGCTAAAGGTCTGGAATTCCTGAAAGGCATCCAGAAAACGGCAATGAAAGGGTCTTGAGCTCAGGATCAAAGGCGTAAACAGATGAATGTTTTCTTCAAATATTTTGGCTTAGATACGTTGAATGTGATGATTATTTAATCTACTGCTATCTAAGGTCGGTTGAGGCAGCTCCAGGCTGCTATGAGTATACCTGAAAGAAAAAAAGCTGGCTTATACACCAGAATCAATCTTCTCCTGGTTTGTTCCTAGTTCTTCCCCTCCCCTTTATCTACCCCTCACCCCCAATTCCAGCCCCCTTCCTACTTGCAAACTCTGAACAAGGCAGCCCATCAACTTGATCAGGTCTCAAGGATCAAGAGAAGAGTCATACTCAGTTACTCAAGCCCAGGGCCCTGAAGCGCCATAGGGACACTCCAGAACAGGCTGTGTAGGGATGGGGGGATGGGAGGGACTAGCCAGACCCACCAAATGGGGGACAGAGCTGACTGAGGAGGAAACTCTTTAGATGGTCTTTCATGAAGTGCTTTGAAGAGGAGTGTGTGTATGTGTGTGTGTGGCAAGCCACTGAGAGGTGGCTTCCCTGTGGGAAGTGGCTTCTGAGGCCTCCTTGGAAAAGACAAAGGAAAGTGTTCACAGGAGAAACCTCCAAGCTTGAAGTAGCTTATCATCTCCCTATAATTCCTCCTTCTCATTGGCTATCAAACAATTTACAGTTTACTGGTGACCTAGAAAACCACAAGTACACTGAACAGAGTCTGTTCCTGACACCCTGGACACTGGAGGCCAGATCCTGGCTGGAGCTGAAAGGAAGTCACCCTGACACGGTAGTGCAAGTGGGTTTGGTGCACCGAGCACCTCTGCTTTCTCAGTTACTGTCACCCATGACTCGCCAGCATCATCTCTTCGCCCCGCCCCCTTCCCCATGGCTTGGGCTAGGAGATGGGTGCCCTCTTGGGTGCGGCTGCTCACCGGTCCTCTCCCTCCAGGACAGGGAACACATCTCCAGTCTGCATCTACCAGTTTCTCTCCCACATATGCCACACTCTGGCAGCTGCCTTTCCAATTTGGGGGTGGGGGTAGAGACCAGCAAAAATTCTTCGGGCCAGATGTTTGTTTCGCTCCCAGAGCTTGAGATTGGGTTCTGGAAGTGATGTTTCTGAACAACAACAATACAAAACCTCTTACCCAGAAGTTTCCATCATGGTGTTTGCTTCCATGTAAAGAAAGAAAGAAAAAGGAAAGGAAGTTATAGACAGGGCCATGAGACCTATCATAGGAAAATGAACTGTGTGTTTGGGTTTCCTAGCTGTTTTTATGGTTGCTTTTTTTTTTTTTTTTTTTTTTTGTAGTAGGCATTATCACACTGCAAAGTTCAAAGCATAAAATGTTGAGCAAAGAAGTAGCAAGGCATCCAAACACACAGGCCAAGTCTTACCAGTCTCCCTCATACACCCCCAATTCTGCTGGCACTCTAAGGCTCTACCACAACAAGACAGATGTTTCAGCTTGTGGATTAACCCTGGCCTTCAAGCACTCTAGGTGATGCTGCTGGTGGGAAAGGTGCAGGGTGGGGGCGGGCCACTGTTTGTTTTCAACATGGTTTTCCCCCTTCTCAATTCTTGCAACCAGGAGCTGAGCAGCTTTCCCGGAGACAGAAGAATGTGTAATGCAATATTAATCTCTGCCCCTCATGTGTCTTTGAGGCCCTGCAAGCCTACCTCAAAGGAGGAATCTACTGAGACTTCCACTGGACAGGTAAACCAAAGCATAACTGTAAAGTGTGAAGCAAGTGAATAAAAGACACAGAGATTTTGTAGTTTGTTGATGTTTACCAGAAAGTAGATGGGAAAGCCAATGCTGGAATCAGGGTTAAGATTACTTGTAAAATCAATGTACACAGGGAGAGGAGAGAGTTGGGGGAGAGGTGGAGGGAAAGAGATGGGGGAAGGGAAGGCAGAGAGATTGGTTTTCCTTGGGCAGGAATCACTAAGGGGAGAGGAGGAGGTACCAGGAAAGCCTCTGGGAGAAGTGAGGGTTCCCTGGCCTCTCCAGCCTGTGACTAAACAGCCTGGCTGACCTAAAGCACAACACACGGAAACAACACAACTCGATGAGCCCTGGCAGGGAAGGAGAATGGCAATTCCCTAAGCTAGTCTAACGTATGTCCAAGGTCTAGAAGTCAGTCTCCTGGGATGGACAGCCCAATTCCCTTTCCTGTCACAGAAGCCATGATAGTTCAAGCAGCCACTATTTGAGAGAGAGGAAATCAAAGTCTTTGGCTCGTTTATCATGATCAGGCTTACCTTTAATAACAAAGAATTCCCCAGTGTTCCTAAAACTGTACACTAAGATGTAATGCTGTGTTGGAAATTTGAGACTTCAGTTTTAAGATAACAGGGTGGATGAGGAACGGAGTGAGGCACCTGTAGGGGATTTACTATCATCCCAAAGTCCCACATCTTGTTCCAGAGCCACTGGTCTAAGATTCTGGGGACCAATAGTCCAAGGTGTCTTAACCTTAATCCATTCACACACAGCTTAACTCTCAGCTAACAGTCGGACAGCCCTGCAGGGCAAAGGGGGGGGGGTGCACATCACATAGATTACCCTAATAATGACGGTCTGCCATTCTGGAGAAACATTGGTGCCTCTCACAAAAATTACAATCATTTCAGAGGAAACAGCCATAGCCACACTCCTGCCAGACAACAGAGAGAGAGAGAAAGAGAGAGAGAGAGAGAGAGAGAGAGAGAGAGAGAGAGAGAGAGAGAGCACAAAAGCATCCAGAAATGCATAAGGGTGGGTGTGCCCTTTGCCCTGCCAGATTTGGAGGAGCACCACCCCATTCTGGTCCTCTTTTATTGCCCCAGACATCAGCCACTTTACACAAAGCTGTTTCCCACAGGTTTGCACTTTATGCCCACCAATGGACCCAGAAAAGGGTAATCAATTAGTGGCCATGGGGAATAGGAGGAATAGAGCAAAGCTGGCCACAGGCTCTCCTGGCAGGCAGGAGCTAGGAAGGAAACTGGTGTGCAGCGGGTGGGGGTAAGGGGACTCATAAGGGGACAGTCTAGGGAAATGCTCAACCCCCAGAGAGCCGTCTCAAAAGACTGTACATACCAGCCCTGAGGACGGGGTGCCCAGGCCTGCCATTTACCTTACAGGCTGGGGCCCATGCCAGACAAGGGCAATCACTTTGGACCTACCTTCCTCCCCAGAATGAATAGGAGCCGTTCAAACGACTCTCATGTCTATCCCAGTCCTCACTCTGCAGCAGCCAAATGAGGCACTAAACAAGAGGCACTTGGCAGCTCATGTCTGTAATCCCAGAGCTGAGGAGGCTGCAACAGGAGGAATTTGTGTTCAAGACCAGCCTGGGCTGCACACCAAGAGACTAAAGCCCTGCCTCAGAAAGCCAAGACACTCAACACTTCAAGATAAGCTAAAGTTTCCTCTTCAGACGTGGCCTTGGTGTCCTCTTCTGTGACAAGTGCCACCATCCCACAGCAATGAACCCAGTCCCAAGAAACTTTAGGGCTTGCTTTGGGTTCTGCGCGTTGTTTTTTAATCCAGATATCTCTCTCTCTCTCTCTCTCTCTCTCTCTCTCTCTCTCTCTCTCTCTCTCTTTCTCTCTCTCTCTCTCTTTCTCTCTCTCTGTCTGTCACACACCACACACACACACACACACACACACACACACACACACACACACACACCCTTTAAATACCGGTTCCCAGAAGAAATTGTGCTCCCCCAGGGTTCAGACAATTTGCAGGTCCTCACCCCCCTGGAGGAGATAAACAATGAGCTAATTGCATTTTTATCTTTCTAATTACGCAAGGATTTGTGTGAATGGGAGACGCAGGGGGTATGGAAGGTTGGTGGACTAGAGATTTTTGCAACCCCTAGATTTGCTAAATTCAAGACTGTAGCCTGAATTTAGAGGCGAAGAAGCTGACGTGACTCTTTCTAAACTTTTCCTGAGCCAGTTCTGCAACACGACTGGAAGACAAACTAAGGAAAGAGGATGTTTTGTTGCTGTTTGTTTTGATTTTAGAAAAAAAAAACTTTTCAAACTTAGGAAATAAACACAGGTTTCCCCTTAGTCTGAGTTTTGTTTTTTGTTTGTTTGTATGTTTTTGTTTTGGGTTTTTTTTTTTTTTTTTGAGTTTAAGCGAGTTGTTTTCCTAGGGAGCAGTCTCTGTTTCGGATGTTAAGGGCTTTGGGTGGGCACCCTCCTTTTCTTGAAAACCTAGGCTTAGCTTTGTTTCAGGTATGGAAAACGCCTGATTGGAGCCCAGTAAGAGCGGCTCCAGGCCCCCGCCTTACCCCCAGGGTCGAGGCTCCCCCAGCAATCTCCGGGCACCTGGGGCAAGAGAAGGGACAAACGACACCCAGGCCTCCTAAAAGCTTTCGGGATCTGCACATATTGCGGGCTGTGGTGCGCTGCTCGCCGGCTTTGCCCGCTGCAGCCCGGGCCAGTGCTGCGGGACGCAGGGGTTCGCGGGCGTGGGAAGGAGCACCCTTACCTTGGGGCTTCGAGGCTTCAGTGGCATTGGGCGGGGTCATGGCAATGCAGACGTCTCCCTCGGGGAACTTGTCACACTTGAGCATCTCCGGCCAGTAGAAGCCGAAGAACTGCATGACCGGCTCGCACGAGTCGCGCACAGCCTCGCAAAGCCAGCGGCACGGGTAGATGGGCCGGTCCAGACAGACGGGCGCGAAGAGCGAGCAGAGGAAGACCTGGGTGCCCATGTGGCAGTTCTTGTTGAGTAGAGGCACCCAGCTGCTGGCCTGCTGCTTCACCTCTGCCATGGTCTCGTGCTCCAGCAGGTTGGGCAGCACCATCTTCTTGTAGCCCACGTTGTGGCACAGCCTCAGGTCCACCGGGATGTCCACGCACTGCGGAGGCTTGGTGTAGAAACGGCCGCTCTGGTACGAGCCGATGTCCGACTGGAAGCTCACGTAGTCGTACTCGCTGGCCGAACCCGCGGCCAGCAGCGCGGCGACCAACGCCAGTAGCACGCCGGAGGTGGCCCCGCCGCGGCCCCGCGCGCTGCGCTCGCTGCCCATGCTGCTAGGCGACGTCGGGGCTGCCCGCGCTGCCTTCACTCGCGCGTCCCGCTGCAAACTTCCCGGAGCCTCCCGGGACAAAGGCGCAGTGGCCGGTCCCGTCCGGCTGGCGGCCGCGCGCTGCTCCCCGGGTCTCCGGCCGATGGGGCCCTCGGATGCCGCAGGCCGCGGCGGGACGGACCGAGTGCCGTCCCGGCTCGCGGAGGCACAGCGGGCTGCGGGCGGCTGCACCGACTTGCGACGCTGCAGCCCGAGTGCGCGGTGTGCGGGTGGCCGAGCCCTGGATCTCCCGCGCGCAGCCAATCAGCTCTGCGCTGCCGGGAGCCGCTCTCCATACCGCGTCAGTCAGCCGCTCAGTTAACCAATCGCGGCGCCGGCCAGAGGAATCAGTTTACTAGAACTAGACACAGGTCAACACCCCTTAAAAAGCAAAACCAAAAACTAAGCAAATACTTCGAAGAAGGCAAATGCAGAGAGAAGAGAATAATTGGAAGTGTGGGGTGGATAAAGACGATGGTGGACGCTGTGATTAACGTGAATCGTTTTTTGTTTTTAAAAGAATCTTCATAATACTTGCAAATTGATGCGATTGTGAAGACTTTTTTAAACACGTTTTCCTAATTCCAAGCAACAGCGCAACAGACCAGGAGCTCTCCGGTTCGCGGTTTATTCTTGGACACTTATGTACAGAAGCAGGCTGCTTCTCAGCTACTCGGATAGGCAGGCTGAACTTGGTGTGTGTGTGGGGGGGGGATCTTTTAAATTCCCCAATGAGCCTGGGCTTTTGCAAAGACTAAGAGAAGGTGGTGTTTGTGGCTGTGTCCAAAATACAGCACCTTACCGGGGGGGACAGGAGGCAGAACTGGAAAAGGGACTCACTAAGGCGGACAATACTGCTGACATAAGTGTTAGTTTTGGAAGAGAGTTTACGTTTTTAAAAGACATTAAAGACCCTACACAAGTCCCAGATCAGCTGACAACATATCTATGCACAAACATGCACGATGTTTGTGGATTAGGAAGCCAAAGCATATATAAAAAAGAAAGGAAAGAAGGGTGGGAGGGAAAGAGGGAAGGAAGGAGGGAGAGAGGTAGGAAAGGAGAAAGAAAGGAAGGAAGGAAGAAAGGAAGAAAGAGAGAAAGAAAGGAAGAAGAAAGGAAGAAGGGAGCACTTATCGCACTTATCGGCCTGGCTGGGTGGATACCAACTGTGTCAGTCAGATATACATGCATGCTAATTCAGAGGCCGCCCAGGTCACAACCAGCATGCAGGAATATCTGGACTGTCCTCTAGCCTCCCCTGCCCCCACTAGTCACTTCCTGGGAATTTTGAGTGCCTTAAAATCAGAGAGCTGGGGTGTGATCAAGAATGGACAGAAGAAGGTACAAACAATTCTTGAAGTTCTCTGCTGTGTCCTTCAGGGTGGCTAGAGGGGTAGCCAAGGAGGCAGTGTGGCGCCACACCGGGTGGCAAATGGGCTGCCACTCTTAGTTGCAAGGCAGGACACAGCTGGAGTTGCTGCTGGCCCAGGCAGCTTGTTTATAAAGCTCTAGGGACTCTTTCTTGCAACTCTATAGACCTAATTTCTTGGTTCCAAGTAAAAGGCCTGGAGCTTGCAAAGATGCAGGGATATTTTCATAAAGCAACCATGCACACACAGATGCTGTGTGATTCCACTGCACAACCTGGAAGCAGCTGCAGGTGCTCAACTTGTCTGTCCTTCCCAGGTCAAAAGCCAAACAAGGAAAGGTCAGGCAGAGCAAGACTGTGGATGGCCAGGAGTTAATCAAGAAACAGCCTGCAATGCAGGCCTGCCTGAGGAGCTGGGAAGCAACACTCTTCACAGAGAATAGAGGCAGGAGACCAGGACTGTGTCTCAATTCAACAGCCAGGGCTAAAACTGTTTGCTAGAGGGTCCTTTTTCTCTCCCCAGACTAGACCCTCTTTCCAAGCTAAAGTGTCTGCTTTCTTACTCATTGGAAAGATTACCATTGGTAGATAAAGAGCCCTTGCCTTCTGAATCAAGATTGAGCCCACTCCTCACTCACCTGTACACAATTTTCCCAAATAGCTGGAGGATTTGGGTCTGGCCTCAGGTACAATGCTGTCCAATGAGTGCAGGTGAGTTGCCTCTGATGGCAGAAGTCAACTTTTCACAGATCCATTCAGAGGAAGAAGTGGCTTACATCCTGTCAGCCTTGTTGCCTTAGATGACCCCAGTGTCCATCCCTGTGCCACCTCTGGCATTACGTCATGGACACTACTGTCAAGTCAGATGAGGAATGTCAGTAGTTGTGTTTTCTGAATCCTTCCAAGGTCCACTTGGGAGGGGACACAGAGTCTTGATCCCACTGATAGATGTCCATCCCACTTGAGATGAAAACTGTCCCTGTAGGCCACTCTGCAAGACAGTGCCAGCCAAGGCAGGCAGCACCTACTTTCTAGTCTGTAGGCAGATTTTTCACTGGGACTGTCAGCGCCCCAATAATGACAGAGAAACTTATTATTAATTATGAAAGCTTGGCTGATAGCTTAGGCTTGTTTATAACTAGCTCTTGTAACTTAAAGTAACCCGTTTCTTTTAACCCACTTCTTTTACGTGGCTCGGTTATCTTTGTAATGCCCATGCTGCTTGCTCTGTGTCTTTGTGTCTCCCCTTCTTCCCAGTGTCCTCTGTGCCTGGAAATCCTGCCTAGTTATTGGCTGTTCAGCTCTTTATTAAACCAATCAGAGTGACATATCTTTACACAATGTAATCAGATATCTCACAACACTAGACCATAAGCTTTAAAATCTAACTCCCCTTTTTCCGATAGTGTATATACAAGAAAAAGTTCTAAAACAAGGGATGTTTAACAAGCTATTGTCCTAACACAGCTTCCAAAAACCCTGGTTTCTAAGTTTGAGAGCCATAAACCGGAAGAAGCCCATGGCTTCCTCCTGCCCTAATAGTTTAAGTAAGCAGGGACAAAATGAAGCTTTATCCTTGTTTTTTTTTTTTTTTTTTTTTTCCACACAGCTAGGTGCCTGTTCATGAAAATTGGGAAGCACCTTCCCTATTGCTTCACATCAGCTTGAGGGGGCATTCATCAGTCTCAAAGCTGACAGGAAATCGGGGTCACTGAGAGGCCTCCCAGTACCTAGCGGGTGGCCCCTTTCCAGACAGAGGACTTAAAATAGGGAGAGGAAGAACCTGCCTAGACCGTGGTTCCTCTGTCCCCTTAGTCACTCCAGGAATAGGATCAGCAGAAACCGATTCACAGAAGTGCCAAGGACAGAGGGGCTACTTCCTGCCTACAGCCAGGTAGTGGTGGCTCTAGCATAAGGCAGAGTATTGAGAGCCAGAGTTAGGAACCATGGTATGTGGCTTCAGTTATACTCCCGACACATTTCCAGCTCCCAGGGTGTAACCTGCTTCCATCCCTGTGGGTATAGCCCACTTGCCTGGAAGGCAGAGCTACGCACGCTTATCCAGCTACTTGTGACATGCTCCCTGCTACTTATGAAATGCAGAATGTGACCTGTTGGCCTGGCCTAGAGGCACATGCTTTTAACAACAGCACTTGGAAGGCAAAGACAAGCAGATCTCTGTGAGTTTGAGGCCAGGACTACACAGTGAAACCCTAACAAAAATTGAATTATCAGTATCCAGGACCATAAGATGTACAGACTTCAAGTCAAGTACTAGTGCCTTTACACAATGTTCAATGTGAGGCATCACGAAGTGTGGTGATATTCATACTTGGACAGGCTGCTTCTCCAGTCCACCTTGGAATGATTAACCTTGAGTTTCCTGACTCCTTTACCAACTGACCTGCCCATGGATGTGTTTAGGAGTCTGTAACCCATCTTCCAACATCAGAGTCAGGTCTGGTTCTTTAAACCTATGAAGAGGCAAAAAAATCCATGATGGAGAGGTCCAAAGCCCTAAAAGGGAACCTACAACTGTTATTTTGCTAAACAGTCATGATGCTAATTATCTCCCAAATACTTGTGTTTATGGCCAAAGTTTCATGCTGCAGGTGTCAGTCAGAGCAGACTCACAACTGGTCAAAACAACGTGGAGAGTATGTGACTACTCCGTGAGGCCCTGAACGAGACAGTTGTGTTACCTCCTCCAAGGCTTAGGGGGCATCTCAGAAGAGGGTGCAGAAAGAATATAAGAGTCAAAGGATGGAGAGACAGACATACGGCAAAAGGAACACCTTGTGGACATGGCATACAGAGCGCACTCTTGAACTCATTGCAGCTGTGGTTAACTGCACAAGGCTGGACCCATCATTTCCTCACAGATGGTGGAGGAGCCTTAGGGGACCTACTCCCCCCATGGGGTCCATTGGCAGCTAATGGTGGCTCAAGTAGAGGTATAGTTCCCTTCAGTGTTGTAGCCCCTTGTCAGTGCTCCAGTAAATGACTTCCCATAGATGTGCATGCAAGCAGTTCTAATGGAATGCTGTGGAATGGATCACACACAAACAACAAGCAGAAAGGGGATTTACTGCAAAGAAGCATTTCGGGGGGGGGGGGACATGAGATGGGGATGAGAGAGGGGAAGAGGATGTCAGGGCCAATCCAAACCCCACTGTATAGATACATCCCTTGCCAAGGGTCTTCGCTGGTGTAGCTGGGCATCTCAGCTACCACCACAAGGCCCTCTTGCTTTTCTGGGACACAGCCACCCTGATGACGCAGTCCACTAGAAGTTTCCTCCTTCCCTGTAGGGGAACTTTACTCCCTGTAATCACATCTCTTGGGGCTGCATAGCACTGGTTTCTACTTATACCCCGTCATGGTCCTGGGAAGACAACACGAGCCATTCCCTGGAGGGAGAGGCTGTGGACACCGTCCCTACCTCACTGCTGGGAGTGTGCTTCCCCACCCCCAGAGGGGTCCTTGTCAAGATGAACTTAAACACTTATTCACTCCTGAATACAGCAATTTGTTTATAAATATATGAATTGTGGAGCAAAGTACTAGAAAGAACTAAAGTTAAATAGCACAATTTGACACAAGTTTGTAAAAGTAGAAATTACAAAATCCACTATTTCCATGATATAAACCCCGGTGACCCTTGGACTGTCTACAGCTGCATTAGGGTATCAACATGTGCCCTTCAGTGTGCTTCCCCAGCTTATCCTCGCCCTCTGCCCCTCCCCACCTCTTCTGCTTGTCATTTGCATGTGAAATTTTCTCTGCCCAGACTTACAAATGCCCGTCAGACTTGAAGTTGAGATAAACAATGAGTAATTTGTAGTGTAAGTGTGCCTCATACGATATCTGGAGGGATACTTTTGCTTTAAAAAATAAAGTTATTTGTTGTTTATCTAAAATTCAGATTCTACTGGGTGTCCTGCATCTTTTCTTGGCAGCCCCGCCTATTCCTGTTTCCAGTGATGCTTCCTATGGGCTGCTATGACTGGTCCTCCATCACTGCCCTCCTCCCTTCCTAGTGGGATGAATCTCTCCCACTCCCCTCCTTATCTCTCCCTCCTCCCAACCCTCTCTCTCTCTCTTCTCTCTCCTAGGCACTCAGGACACTGATATAGCTCACAGCCTGCTCTCATGTCTACAATATATAACTGCTGGTCTCTGAGGATTTGCTCCATGTCTGTGAGCTTATGGGAGCAGCACATTGGTGTCTTGCCAACATGGGCTGCATCCCAGCTCTGAGCACTGCCCCAGGTGTATATACATAGAATGTTCAGGCCCTCCCTCCTGTAATACACACGAGGGTGGTAGAAGGCATGGACATGGTGGAGCACCACCTTTGAGCTCTGATTCTGTAGTAAGGTTTCAGAAAACCATGGCAGTAAGCATGAGCAGCAAGCTCATGTGGTTCCGTCTGTTTCCAGGAAAGAAAAACTCCTCCCTGGTATGAATCCCACAGTGACTGGTTGCTGGTTCCATATCCAAAGACTGCAGGAAGGAAGCTGTCTATTCAGGCTCTTTACCCTCCCCAGAGCTTACCCTGTGAGCAGCAATCTTACCCCCATTGCCACTGTCTGTCCCAAGGAGGAAGTTGCTCAGTGGAAGATGGGAGGGGAGGCGGGCCATGAGTATAGCAGCTGGTTCTGGGCAAAGAGAACTTCCTGGAAAGAAACCATGCCTGAGCTCTTGGCACAAAGACCCCAGGGAAGGCACCATGGTTGACAAGAGCTAGTACACAGAAGGTGTGGGGGGAGGGGGAGGGGTGCGTGCCCTGGGAGCTTCTGGCAGCAGCATCTCGGAATTCGGAACAGAAGCCAATAGAAGGGGCTCCCCAGTGTGACACCGGGCTCAAGGCATTACCAGGACACCACAGAGGCAGGAGACACTAGCCTTGAGGGACCTAGACTGGCCATCCTTCTGATAGATCAGGGAGAGAAAGTGAAGTGGCAAGAGGTCCCTAAATCTGCCTGAACTGCACCAAGGGACAGCTCAACTCCACAGCACATGCCTCAAGGCGATGGGCTAATTTACCTAACCCTGCCACCCTCTTGAGGGTTTAACAGAAGCCCATTGGGACATAGAGGAGGTGCATCCCCTCTGGATAGCCTTCCACTATCCACTGTGAATACAGTCTTCTCTACCACATGTGCATCCCAGCTCCACCTGACCAACCAACGCCTCAGTCCTCCACTATTTGAGTGGTACCATTCCCCTGTGTAATCAGATGCTCCTCTCCTGCCTGCCAGTTCCCAAATAACTGCTCAGAGACTTATATTAATTACAAACATTTCACCAATGACTCAGGCTTATTACTAGCTAGCTCTTACATTTAAACGGACCCATATTTCTTACATGTGCATTGCTATGTGATTTGTGACTTGTTACCTCGTTTTCTACATGTCTTGCTTCCCCCAGGCTGGCTGGTGTCGCTCAGACCCTGCCCTTCTTTTCCTGTATCTCTATGTGGATTTCCTGCCTGGCTCTATCCTGCCTTCTGCCTTGCCATAGGCCAAAGCAGGTTTATTTAACAACCAACAGAGAATCACATATTCACAGCATACAGAAAGGCATCCCACAGCACACCTGGGTTAAGGCAAGAACTATTTCCGAGCAGGCTACCTTTTTATGCTTACCCCCAGCTTTCTTTGATGTGTGCTATCATATTTGGACCTCCACAAAAGCCTCCGAATTGCCGAGAATGCAGTCTTTCAGAGGGAGACACACTGACTCAGAGTGATGGGACCCTTGCCAGTAGCACAGTCCCCAAAGCACTCAAGAGCAGGACAGTCTAGAGTCAGAAACAAAGGCTTTTGGACTTTGCACTAAATCTGATTGCTTCACTAAGTTCCTGGAGAGACTGGAGCACTTGGCAGTTAGTGACATGTTACTGTGAATTCACATACCCAAGTTTCCAAGAGTCTAGAAGGGGAAGGGGAACTCTGAAAAAGGAGGAGTCCTAGGTGAGGCAAGCATGTAAGGTGCCTTGCTACTGGGTCTGGGATGGGAGAACAGTGGGATGAACAGCAGATACTGCAGGACACCGAGTAGAAAACTGGCAGCCACAGAAAAGAGCTAAGCCAGCATTGCCTTAGAATACAGGCAGCTGCCAAGAAGCTGATGTAGACAGCCTAGTGACATGAAGTAACCTGGAAGAACTCTCCTGGATAAAAAGGCCAAGAGAAAGCCGGGCAGTGGTGGCACACACTTTTAATCCCAGGAATTGGGAGACAAAGGCAGTCAGATCGCTGTGAGTTTGAGGCCAGCCTGGTCTACAAGAGGTAGGTCCAAGATAGGCTCCAAAGCTACACAGAAAAACCAGGTCTTGAGAAACAAAAACAAAAAACAAACAAACAAAAAAAGGGCCAAGAGGAGGCTCAGGATATGCCCATGAGAAGGAGAAAGGGTGTGAGGCAGCTACAGGGGTCGGTTTGAGGGTTATATGGATTTCTGAGGGTGACAGTGAATTAACTAAGCTTAATACAGCACAGAGCCAAAGCCAGCCCTGCAGCCCTGGGGCGGCTCCATGGAAGTCAGAGGCAGACATTCAGATCTCAGGCTCATGGCTGAGTTCAGGCTGCCCCATTGGAGTCCTGTGGAGGCCCACTTTCCCAGAGAGCAGACTGAGCACAGAAGGGTCCATCAGCTGCCAAGAGTCCAGAGAACTCCGAGGACCGCATGAAGTCACACTCTTGGATGGAAGAGCAGCAGGAAATGGAGGCTTCTGCCATCATCCAGCACTTTCACAGCCGGTCACACTCAGTGTCTGTCTCTACACAAGAATGGTCTTTCATCCAACCCTAACAATTGTAGTGCTACAGGAGAAGCCACAGTGTCCCACTGGAAAACTATAATTTGTCCACCGAGCCCTTTTGTTCTTTAATCTCAACTGTAGCCAGACCACCGAATTGCTTAATACACAGTCTAAAGCTACGTAAATAACCATTTCCCAAATAGAGTCACTCAGCCTTGGCACGTGTTTTTCCAAGCTCTGCATTAGTTCCTCTGCTGTGAAGGGGTTTATGACAGTTTGGATCCGGCTGGCTATTCCTTAGTCCCTGCATGATCCTCACCTGCACCCTGCAGGGCTGCTTTTATTGATGTAGCCATGTCCTCTCGAAAGAAAAAAGTGTTCTCTCTGGAGAACGAAATGTTCTACGTCCTGCATGGATTTAGCTCATCTGAGTTCCCAGCTTTGGGTTTTATTTCCATCCCCATCCCAAGGAGATTGTCTCCTCACAGTTAATGAGGATTTCATGTGGGGGTCTAATTGCTCTGTGCCTGTGGATGCATCCTCAGCTGTGGCTGGAGTTTTCCACTCTCTACTCCCCTGATTCCAGTCGTCAGTGGTCAGCGAGCATGTGTGAACCATCAGCGCACATTGCCCCTGGTCTTAAGCTGAGTCCAGTGGGAGAGGGAGATCCCCTCACCCCAGAGTGCCTCCAAGTGAGGAGGAGAGACTCATGCAAAGATAACAGGGGAGAGAGAACACACAGAGCCATGGCAAGGGGCAGGTAGAGATAACGCAGTCACTGTTATGGCTTGGATCTCAAATGTCCCAAAAGCCGATGTGTTAAATGTCTGGCCACCAGCCTCTACTGGGAAAGAATGCAACCTTTAGGAAAAATAGGCCTACTGGAAGAACTAGAAGGAAATGAGGTCACCAGGGGCGTGCCTGTGATGGGGCATTGTGTTCCCTCTTTCTGTCTCCCTTTCTCTCACCCATATGCATACACTTTCATCATTGTGTTCACGCCTCATCAAACTGTCCTGAAAATCAGATTTTCCTTCCGGCTCTTTATAAGATAGAGTCAGGTGCCTATAAGGGCAAGTTCACTGGTAATGAATGGGAGGGGTGGAAATAGGCAAGAACCAGGTTGCACTGATGTCCAAAAAAGGAGAACAAGCTACATAGTGAGTGCCAGGACAGGCTCCAAAGCTACACAGAGAAACCCTGGTCTTGAAAAATGGAAAATGAGAGAGAGAGAGAGAGAGAGAGAGAGAGAGAGAGAGAGAGAGAGAGAGAGAGAGAGAGAAAACAACCACTGAAGAATGAGATCATCCAGCCCTGGGGCCCAGGAAGCCAAACTTCTAACCTGGGGTTCTCTTAGGAATGACAGGGGAGCTCAGAGGTCAGCCACACCCTCCTTCCTTCTTTCCTCCTTTGGCTTATTTCCCACCAAGGAAGTTTCTGGATGGATGGAGGCCCAGCTTTGCAAAGATGAACAATAGAGGTGATGACACTCAAGAGCCTCATCTATTATATTTGAGGACCTATGTGACAAACTAGGTACCCACCCCAAAGCCCCTCACTCTTGTCTTCTACCCTTCATGTTTCTCCTGGCATGGGCATTAGACCCCACTATTCAGCTCTGCCTCTTTAAGAGCAATGGTGACAACTGAGCTGATTTTTGCCAAATGACTGGCATTCTTCCGCTCTGAGCAGGGTGGAGCTGGCCAGACAAAGTCCATATCCAGTGCTTCCATGGGTCCGGGCTGCAGGGCACCAGGACTCAGACTCTTTTTCCTGGACCCTGCACTCAAGGTGGACACTAGCCATTAGGCTTCCCAATGGCAGAGACCTAGAGACTAGAGGCAGGGAGGGGCTGCCTCTCAGAAAATGGGCAAAATAGAGCATGTATTTAGCACAAGTTATCTGGCACCAGTGGTGGGCTCCAGTGGACTTTGTTACCCCCAGCTTACTGGAAAAAAAAAAAAACCCGATGTGGCTACTAGGAGGGAAGAAACTGCCTCATGCAAGTCAGCGTCAGTCCAAAAGGCACCTGCCTCATGCTGCCTCATGGAAGAGCATGGGCTGGGTAGATTTCAGCTGGCAGCTATAGTGAACCACATGCCCTTTGGCGATGTCTTCACCCCCTTGAGTCTTAGGTTTTTAGTGTGGGAGGGAACTAGGCTAGATAGGCTTGGACCCTCCAAACCTTGACATTTGATGTTAAAAGAATGTTTCCTCTGGGTTCCCTTTACTGTCCTTACTGAAAACAGTTTGAAAACTGAAAGCCCAGAATGAATTCTAGTGATCATTACAGTCATTGGCCAAGACCACTGTAGACAGAGGAAAGCCAGTGCTAGAAGCAGAGTTGTCCCAGTGGAACTTTGAAAATAAATCCCTATAGCTCACAGGTCAAAACTGAAGGCAGGAGGGGAGGACAGCTCACTCCCCCTTGACTCTCTCTTCTGCCATGGATACAACTGGCACCTTACAAACAAAACCAGGCACATCGGGAGTGAGGGGGGCAGTGAGTGGAAAGAGGGGTAGGAGAAAGAGAAGGGGAGGAGAGGAAATCATGTGGGACTAGGAAGATTGAGGCAGGGGAGGAATAGACCAGAGGGAGAAAGAGAGAGAGAGAGAGAGGCAATAAAAGAGGGAGCCATTATAGGTTTGAAGAGAAAACCGACTTTAGAGAAATGTTCAGAGACCTACAAGGATGACCCCAACTAACAATCTGAGCAACAGTGGAGAGGCTACCTTAAATGTCCTTCCCTTATAATGAGATTGATGACTAACTTATCCACCATCATAGAGCCCTCATCTAGTAGCTGCTGGAAACAGAAGCAGACACCCACAGCTAAACACTGAGCCGAACTGAAATCCAGACGCAGAGAGGGAGATGACAAGACCAGGCTACAGAAACCCACAGAGACAGTTTACCTGAACAAGGAGGAGCTAATGGGTCCCCAGACTGATAGCTGGGAATCCAGCATGGGACCGACTCAGACGCCCTGAACATGGGTCTCAGTTAAAAGGCCTGGACAGTCTAAGGGACCTCTGACAGTGGAACCAGGATTATTCCCTGGTGCACAAAAGGACTTTGGGAGCACATTCCCATGGAAGTACACTCCCTTAGCCTAGAAGCAGGAGGGAGGGCCTAGTCCTTATTCCAAATGACTCCACAGATTTTGTTGTTCCCTCCTGGAAGGCATCACCCTCCCTGTGGAGTGGGGGGGCATGAGAGGGAAATGGGATCGATATGTAAAATAAGAAAAATTAATAATAATAATAATAATAATAATACAAAACCAGAACTCACAGTCCTAGGCTTTTAGCACCTATCTTCCCTCTCTCTCTCCCTTCCTCCCTCCTTCCCTCCATTCTTCCTTCTTTATAGACTTTCCTCCTCCCCCCCCCCTTCTTTTCTCTTTTACCTCCCAGAACCAGGGAATACTGGGTCTCATACATTTGCACACACTAAGCAAGCAGCCCATCACTTCCAGCTCCACATTTCCCCCTAGATATCACATTATCAATATCGCTACTCTTGAGAGTGTCTCCCTGTTTGTTTGGTGGCCCTGAAAAGGTCATCTCAAGTGCCTAAGATCTGACACAGAAAGCAGGGTATATTTGAAAAGACTCTCTCCCAGCTTACATGTGGACAGCCTTGCCTCTTTTCCTTGCTTTATTTCCCACGTTTTCTGATTTCCTTAGGCACCACAGGTTTACCCTCTATCACAGTTTACCTTCTAATACTGGCAACACACACACGCGCGCACACACACGCACACGCACACGCACACACACAATGTTCCCAAGGCTGGATGTTACTGCTATCTCTACATCCCATAGAACAGTGCTCATATACACTAAAAACTCAATAAATAATATTATGGAATGAATGAAGAAATGCATGAATAACTTCATGGATGTTTGGAGAAAACAGCCTATAAATATACATATAATATGATTTGAATTTTCTCAGAAATAAACATGAAAGAAAAAAGGGAAAAGTGAAGAGAAGAAAAACTGCCACCTAAGAGGCTGGGGAAGGGTCCCCTAAAATGTCCACTGCCTCTTATCCACAATGACAGTAGGCTACTTTTGTAAATAATGTAAGAGAATAAATATGAATTTTGAAAAAGAGGATAGATTTATAGACCTGCATCAACCCAGGGTATGGGGAATAACATGGGGAATTACACAGCTTCTTAAAATGCCTACTTCATTTTAAACATAGGGTGGTTATTGCAAAAGATCTAGAGTTCACATTTTCTGGATAAGTGCCCCCATTGTCCGCTCCATGGTGCATGTGGAATCGTATTCTCCATCTTCCTTCCAGACCACACAGAAGTGAATGAGGGAGAACTTTTAGGCCAACAATCAATCAGCAAATAGTTAATGAGTTCCTACTATGTGCAAAGTTGGTACAAGTTGTGCGTTCTCTCACACTCTCTGGCTCACTTTCCGGCTAATTCACACCCTCTTCTCTCATGCCTTTTGCTACCCCAGTTTGCTCTCTTGGCAACCCTGCACTCCTCTTGGGCATGTTGTCATTGAACCATTAGTGACCTCTCCAAAAAAAACCAAAGCTCCCAGAGGTCTTCCACCTGGTCCACACCTGGACAGAGGAGCGTGGGGTGCTGAAACTGGCTCGTAGATTCATACAGCCTACTTGAGGTCACAGAGGAAGCTGCTGAGGTAACCAGGCCTGTGAACTCCCTCCTGGCATGCTTACTTCAGGCTCTTCTCTCCACCCTTCTGTCCCTCCTACGCATGACACCTGTGCTCCCAGGGGTACCCTGCCATAGCAAGGCCATGCCAAGAGGGAGCCCCTGAGGGTCATATAGCAGGGGCATACTGGCAGTTGTGTTTTCCCAGACTATAGGAATTCATCTTGTAAGAACTTGCCATACCAAACACCTTTCCAATGTGGCCTGGATCCTGTCCCAGGAGGGAAGGATAGGGAAAGCCTGCCTTGAATGCTACAGACAGTGTCTGGGTTTTCTGCAGAGTCAAAAGGCATTCATTCCCCCCTGGAGAAAGTCTGTGAGATGTAGGTGTCACTTGAACTGAGAAGGAGATGGAAAGTTCAGTGACTCAGATGTCTAAAGCATGTCTATATAGGAGGTGGGGTCCAGAAAGGCTTGTGAGCATTTCCCATAACACTACCAAAGTCCGAGCAGAAGCACATAGCCCCTGGAGTCCAGATTGTTCTCTCTGGGAGACATCCACATGTGAGCATCCAGCCTTGTTCTCTACACAAGCACGTTTGTCTGGTCCCAGGGACCTCAGGTACATCTGAGACCTTCTGTATTAGCTAACCTCCCCAACTGTTCCTCCTGCTTCCCACCCCACCCCTAGCAAATGCTGCTAATATTGCCTACCAGGAATATCCTCAGGAAACCTGCAGGTCTGAGACCAGCTTCCTTCTTTCCATACGGTCTACCCGTGTGCCGTGGCTCTAACTCAATGTCTTCCTTGAGGACTTTTAAGAGGTCTCAAACCACAAATGGCACCTCCTTCCTCCACCCCCGGCTCTCCTATAAGGAGAAAATCCCCAAAGCAGAGCAGCAATCAGGGGCCCCAGCTGGCCCTTGAAGTGTGAAAGAAACCCTGGCTGGAGTTTTTGAATCAGTGTCTATTCTCTGAGGAGCAAAGTCCCCCATCTTTCCAAGGATACTCAATAGCTCATCGGAATCAGGTTCTGCTAGTACCAGATGTTGATTCAGCAGTGATGTACAGGGTCCAGAAATCAAGGTCAAGCAGACAGATCTATTCTCCAAAGTCACCTACTCCTGAGCCCAAGTGAGCTTCAGATTCTGCCCCAAGACTTCCTGGCTCCTGCCTTGTGTCACATACCACCACTGCCTATGCAAGCCTGATGTGACAATCTCAGCAAGTCAAGGTGGAGGGGTAAGTCAGAAGAAATTGTAGGGACATACACATCAGGCAATTTGTCTGAAGTAGAGGAACTGAGAACCCAGGTTCAGAAAAATCCTTCTGATTTTCTTTTTTCTTTCTTCTCTCTCCTCCTCCCCTCTCCCTTCATTCCTTCCTTCCCTTCTTGTCCTACTACATAGCCAAGGCTAGCCTAGAACTCTCAATTCTCCTGAATGCTGGGATTACAATCATGTACCATGATGCTCAGCTTTGTCAGAAAATAAGTGATAGACATGATAGCAGTAATGACGTCAAGGAAAAGAAGTTCAAAAATCCAACAATGGACACATCTTCTTGAGTCCCATTTAGTGTATCAGGTAGTGTGCTAATTGACAAGAATCTCCATGCGTGCTGAGCTGTGTTATGCCCCAGGACACAGGCTTTGCCTGGATGCCCAAGTACCTGCTACTTGTGGGGGCCGTTATACATCTGACCCTCCTCCATGTCCTCGCCAGCAGAGGACCACAGTGCCCTCTGCCCTTTGCATGCAGCTGTGGCTGCACAGTGGGGTGACTCTTTATAGGGAGCAACAGAGGTGGACTCTTGGAACTGTTTTCCCAATCTGCATGGTTTTTCCCTTCTATGTGTCTTTCATTCCTTGCTCTTAAAAGGGAAGCAAGGTCTCCATTGTATCCTATTGTGTACTGGCAGCCTGGCCACTGGGTTTTTTTCATCCTGTCTCATTAAGATGGATGGGGCTATGGCCTTATTAATAATTGGGAAAGTTTCTCTTTGTTCCCTCTTCAGCCCTTCATTAGCCATGCTGCTCCAGGGGCCCCATATACAGCCTCACAGTATCCGGCTACCAGGGACCTGTACTGCCAAAGCGGCCTCCCTTGAACCAAAGATTCCTACCCCGAGGATAACTACCTTCTCACCTCTAGATCTGGGCATCCCACTAGGAAAGAATGCAAGCAACCAAGAGATTGTATTGAGGACTGCTGTACCAGACAAGTAACAAGCCCAAATCCTAGTCCAAGATCTACTATCTCCCTCTGTTCTGGCCCAGGCTTGCTCTGTGCCTCACGGCCTCCAGCATCATCCAGGCACCATTTAGCAACATGCACTTGTTACCACCTGTCAGGACACAGGGCAAATGTCCTCTTTGTTGTCCATACACAGCAATAAGGAAAGCAGACAAGCTTGCTGCGTGTCTTGACATTCAGTTTCTGGCAGAGCAAATCAAAAGACCCTGGACACCCACAAATGTGTCAGAAAGCAGGTAGTGCTGTAGGATGGTTCCTTCTGGAGGTCTTTGATAGGAAAAGGCATCTCCAATAAGGTGACACTTAGTTTGGGACCTGAGTGGCCAGTGAGGACCTATTAATTCCCTAGGGAGAGTCTAAGTTTCAAGGTCCTGGATACCCTGGCTTGAACAGCCAGGGACAAACAGGCGTTGTGTTTATGGGACTCAGAGGACCTGACTAGGGTTTTCAGGAGGTGGGAGGAGGCTCCTTGGAGCTTCCAGTGAGACCAGCTGGGGCACAGGGCAGCTCATGGGACAGTGAGGGGTGTGACAAATGCCTGCCTCTGTGCTGAACCTTCGTGCTCCTCACTCTCGATCCTGCTGTTCAATCCCGGCTCAGGGAGAGTCAGAGAAGACTCACACACACACACACACACACACACACACACACACACACACACACACACACACACAGAGCGCAAAGACACTTGGGGCTACCTGGCTTAGCCTGGGAGCTACAAAATCTCAATGAACAGAGAAGAACAGTAAGGCAGGGAGCACCCAAATAAACTAGCCATAAAGCCACCAGAGGCCCTGCCAGCCTGTCTGTAGTTGGTAAATTGGGGGGGGGGTGACAAGGGAGGAGGGAGAGGCTATAGTTTGTAAATGCCTTCGAATGTACTACATCCTAGCTTCTGCTCTTACGTTTGGGCTTCACCAGGACTGCCCTGCCTTCTCAGTAGCACAGGCTGCCTTCACAACACTCACCCTTGTTTACTGCATCCTGCTAGGAAAATGGATGTCCTCAAAAAATACTTCACAATTCCTTTGTAGACATAGAATCCCTTCAACCTGGGCCCTGTCTGCCCATTAAAGGAATAAAATGTGAAATTTGTTTTCTATTAAGCTACTTGATTTTCTTTAAGCCCAGATAACTTTTTTTTTTAATGCTCTGGACTTGTAAACCAAAGCTTATTTGCACAGCCAAATAAGACAAGACTCTTTCTGCTCCCAGTTTAAGGGATTCTAGCCCAAATTTCCCTCCCCCACCACTGCCCTGTCAAGAAGATTAATGCCCTTTCTCCAGTCTGTGAATGGGAGGCTGGGACACCCCTGACCTTCCAAGGAAAATGTCCCATGTTTTTCTTGCATGGGAGCAAGAGAGCTGGGTAGAGTAGAAGCATACACACACACACACACACACACACACACCCCAGAACCTGCCAAAGGGAGGCTTCTATTCTCAACCAGTTTTATAACTGCATTAAAATTTATCATAGCATCTAAGTGAAATAATTAGGTTTATCGTCTGCTGTATTGGGAAGCCACCAGTGGTAAGAGGAGACCTAAGTTCAATGTAATAGAGTTATTCCCCCAAATGTAGTGAGTCTCCACAATTGCTTCTTTTGGTCCATGTATCAAAATTTACTGATAAGAAAGCAGGAGTGAACTTGGTGGGTACTTGCTAAGTGCATGTGCCAAGCCTATGCCTTGTAAGAATGCCAAGGTGCTTGAGTCAGGACCCTCCTTTAGCCAGCCAGCAAGCCTCCATAT
Source organism: Phodopus roborovskii (assembly GCF_943737965.1). Classification (NCBI taxonomy): domain Eukaryota; kingdom Metazoa; phylum Chordata; class Mammalia; order Rodentia; family Cricetidae; genus Phodopus; species Phodopus roborovskii. The sequence continues at coordinate 19,209,733 of NW_026126409.1, read as the reverse complement.
CCTGCTCAGGCCTTGTCTGGCCCCCTTAAGCTTTGCTTTTTCAGCTTTCAGCCTTACTGGCTTTCTTCCCTACTCAGTAGTTTCTTACAGGAGCTTTCCTCCTCATACCCAAGATAGAGGCAGCCTTTGTCTACACTCAGTCCCCACCCAGCCTCCTAATTCTTCCTCCATTGCATTCTTAATACATTCACACACATTTCCAAGCACATTTCTGTAGACTGAAATGCCAAAAATTCTCAGAGCTATTTTATAAGGGGCACTATTAATTGATTTAAGTGAAATAATCATTTAAAACCAGAATGGGGCTTGCCAAGCAACTCTCAGCACCTGGACGGTTCTCATGATGCTCACCTACCCACAAGGCTGGCTGGAAGGGCTCTCTGAGTTTCTACAGCACAACTGAGGGAATGTTCATCTCTGTCATCCTGCTCCAGTCTAGCATCAGCAGAGGCCCTGGCACATGGCAGGTATGTGTTGGTTAAATGTTTATTGAAATTACTCAAGAGCTATTCAGTCCTGGGTGTTGATCTCTAAGGAGCTGGAAGCACTGGTAAGCCCAGGAATTTGCTTGTAAAGCAGTACCAAAGACTCAACAGTTCTCGGTGCTGGCACACTTGCAGCTGGCAACCTTGTGAGCTACAGACAACAACAGAAATACCCATTAAGATGGCCACTCAAGGCACTGGGGCTGGGATGGGAAGAGCGATTGCTGTGGGGAATACCTTTAAACACATACAGAAGTACTACGTGATGACTGCGGCATTTTCATTCACCAGTTAGTGCCTCTATGTGTCGCTGACAGAATTAATTGGTTCAAGCCAGACACAGTAGCAAACACCTATGGTCTCTGCTACTTGGGAGGCTGACTTTGCAGAAGGATTGTCCAAGCCAGGGCTTCAAGAGCAGTCTGGGCAACAAAGCAATTCCCAATATCTTTGAATAAGCACACTCCAGAATGAATAAAATGAATGAGTAGATATTTATATGAGTGAAGTTTTCAAAACCAACCTTCCAGATGCTTTAGAAGGTTCTTCTGGCCAATGCTTTTCTTCTCTGAAGCCATCCAGTGGTTTCTGGTGCTGCTTTCACGTCCATTCCAAACTTAATGAGTGTGGTTCTGAGTGGCCACTGTCCAAAGTGTTTGAACAGGACAGGGAAGAACATGCCATCCTGTCAGCGTCTCAGGGTTAAGGGGTGAGAATGGCACATGTTCATCTGCTGGCATGCAAGAAAGGCTTGAGGCGCCAACCTGAAGTTGCCATCTCTGCTAGCCTGGTAGTCCCAAGCTCAATCCTACACATGCCACGCCTACCCAGGAACCTTGGGTGGGTCCAGCCTGCCTACTGCAGCTGCTTCTGACCTCAGCAGCCCCTACAGTTTGGTTCACAGCCCCCCCTCCAGCTTTGCCTCCCAATCACTCTCAGCTCTACTGCCAAATCTTGCTCGTCTCCTGAGCAGCCACAGATTCCAAGCACTGTCACCTCCATCCGTGGAAATCCCTTCACCTACTTCTCCAGGTTCAAATCCTCTGCATATGACCACTTGTTCTCTGCTGTGTGACCCTGTGGTCTTGCCACTTTATTGTATGTGTGCATTTAGCTTAAGCCCCCTCTTAGACTAGAAATGAGTAAAGAGCAAGGCAAGAATCTTGTGTATTTACCCACAGTCTTGCACAATACTATGTGTGGACGATAAAGGAGGGAAACAGTAGGGACTAGGAAGAATTAGGGAATAAACAGGGAATGAATAAACACAAGGCTGCTGTGAGATATCTGTCAGAGCCCCACTCCAAAGATGGCAGGAGAGTGGCTTCTCCTGTCCCTCTTTCCACCCTGGGCTTCCTTTTGGAGTTTTCAATACACAGGCCTAAGGTTGTTGAGGAAACAATACGCAAAGGCCAGCTGAGGTGGCCTGCCAAGTGAAATGCTCTTGTTTGAGAGCCGCTAAAAGTCAGGGACAAACCAACCTGCGGCACCCCTTCCTCTCTGACACCCCCGAAGCTAAATGTAACCTCACACAGTCCCCTCAGCCTGGGCATCAGTGGTTGTCACCAACAGTCACAAATCCTCTAAGCTGAAGCCCAGCCTCCAGCAGGAGCCAGGCAAGAAAATCCACTCAGCTAGGCAGTTTCTTGGAGCAGATCCTACTTCAGTACCCTACTGGACTTATGTTTGTGTGTTTGGTTGTTTGCTTCTCCTAATCTCCACACCTCCCTGAATTAAAAAGAGAAGCGAGAGACAAACCAAGGAAAGGGACAGTAGGAAGGAGGGAAGTCAGGAAGAGTCCCTGGGAATAAAAGTAGGGGCTGCTGGCACCTGAAATGTGGGTAACAATTTTAGAAAAATCAACACAAGTCACTGTCTTTCCCAAGTAAGTAGACACTACACATCCTGCCTGCCAGCAGTTCTGAGCCTGGGCTTGCAAGCTGGAGATCACCCATACTTGCTCATCTGTTGATACAATTCACAAAAGCCCACACCAAAGCAATAGGTCTTACTTTGCTGCCCTTTGCCTTCCCTTGTTACAGAAATGTATGGAGAACAAAGCCTCCTGGGGTCTCGATGCTCTCCAGAACACAACACCAACTTTGAAAGCCCAGAGATTTCTGTCCTTTTTCATCCCCTTGCTCTCTGTGACCTTAACAAGTCATGGAATAGCTTAGCCTCAGGCTCTGTGTCTGTAAAGTGGGGACAACAGTAACCCCTGGTTGGTTGCCATAGGAACTAACAGTGTCTTTTAGAAAGGAAGACAGTGCACAGTGCATCCCATGAAGAACAGTCTGGCTAAACGAGCACAGAACAAGGATGTTTCTTCTTCCTGTCTACCTTCTAGACCAGGTTTTGACCACTACTCCTGAATGCTTCCCTTTGAAGCCAGCCAGGCTTCAGGGCCAGCTAGGTTCAATATCCTGGATCCACCTTGTAGAAACAGAGAATCAGTTCTTTTGGGTTGTTCTCTAACTTCCACACACAGGCCTCATGTGGTTGTGTTAGCTCCTGACACAAACTGTGTGCCTGTCCATTGCTGCTGAATCTACAGCACATCCACGCTTGTTTCCTGGTTGAGATCAGCCCCCTTAGAAGTACTCAGGAAGGATAGAGAGCCTGCCCAGAGTTGTTACTTGTCCCAAATGCCTGTCATCTGTGATCACCTTCTACCCTGGCATAATGCCAGCTCTATCACATGCCTGAAATTTCTTATTTAATCCCCATAGCAAGGCCATGTCACAGGAACTATTACTGTTCCCTACAGATAAGAGACTGGAGCCCAGAAAAGTGACTTTCTCAAGGTCATAAGTGGTGGAACCTCCACCTGGGCCTGGGAAGGGGGGGGGGTGGGTCTGGAACCAAGGTCTGCTCCTCTCCCTGAGCCTGCAAACCCTGAGAGTGTAGACAGAGAGAGCAGCATACACTAGTGTCATATCAGGTCCTGGGGTGCAGGAAGAAGGCAGTGTTACTATTATTTCTAAAAGCAAGCCTGTATAGTTTGTTTTTCAGGTGAAAACTATATAATGTTCTCAGTTCATTGAGCCTCTTAGATGTAACTTCAGACTCAACCAAGTCTAAAAGCTCTGGATCCCCCAATCCTGTCGAGGCTGCCTAGCCTCAGGCTCAGATGCACATGGGTAGTTGAATCTGCTGCCTTCATGGCAGCAGTTTCTGAGTAGTAATAAGACCTCATTTACTCAAGGACCTCCCCATGACCTCCCATGTCCACATTGAGTTCAGCCGAGCTGTGTTATCTCGGACAGCACCACACTGGCTGGCAGGCAGATAAGTGGGGCTGCCTTTATCTAGGCTCAACTGTTTGCTGGTAAGGAACAGAGGTTGAAAGGATTATGTAGAGGCTGGGGACAGTGATTTAAGGTAGGAGATATTGATGCTCAAGGGGCTGTCGGGGTGGGGAGGTAGGGGGTGGGTAAAATAGCCTGCAGAGAGGAGTGGGGTGCTGGAGGTCAGATCTGAAGTCTGAGTGCCACCTCTTCCACCAGAGAGCTGCTAGTGCTCTGACTCCAATGGTGGCACTTACAGCTGTCCCACATGCTGGGCACTCGTGAGACTCTGTTAGGAATTTCAAGAACTGTGAGGCAGCAATCTCTACAAAGCATTTAGTATCTGGTGACTGCAAAGCAAATGACACTGAGTAACCAGAAGCTGCTGCCACTGTCACATGGTCATTCTCAATAAAAGTATGGATGATATGATATGATATGATATGATATGGCATGATATGACATGACTCTTTGGTGCTTTCTCACCAGAGTATAGCACACAGGTTGATCCTTCCCTGTGAATGGTAGTCATGGTTCATTTGATAACAGAAACTGTAAGAGATCAGGGCTCTCAGGATAGTGAACGTGGTAACTCACATCTCCACTTTAAGTTTGGGACATCTTGGGGACCAGAAAGGCTCTTGGTTGGAAAGGCCTTAGATAGGCCATCCAGCATAGTGAGAAATCTCTGTCAGTCACTCATCCATATGAACAACTTGGGCCAGAGAGATGGCTCAGTGGATAAAGTGTCTGCCTTCAAGCCTGATGAGCTAGGTTCAATATCCTGGATCCACCTTGTAGAAACAGAGAATCAGTTCTTTTGGGTTGTTCTCTAACTCCCACACACATGCCATAGCCCCGCTTCCACACTCACACTAAGTAAATAAGTAAATAAATAAATGAAGGCAAAACCGTCCAAACTTAATGGCTTTACTCACACATCAGGCTGATGTCAGGATGA